>NC_088406.1:41540608-42248108 GCF_034236695.1 Oncorhynchus nerka
ACATCACACCCTCACACATCACCCCTCACACATCACACCCTCACACATCACACCCTCACACATCACACCCTCACATCACACCCTCACACACACCCTCACACATCACACCCTCACACACGCACGCACACCCTCACACACGCACACGCACGCACACCCTCACACATCACACCCTCACACACGCACGCACACCCTCACACATCACACCCTCACACACGCACGCACACCCTCACACATCACACCCTCACACACGCACGCACACCCTCACACATCACACCCTCACACACGCATGCACACCCTCACACATCACACACGCACGCACACCCTCACACATCACACCCTCACACACGCACGCACACCCTCACACATCACACCCTCACACACACACGCACGCACGCACACCCTCACACATCACACACGCACACACACACACACGCACAACATCACACATCACACCCTCACACACGCGCACGCGCACACACACACGCACAACCTCACACTCGCACACACGCACGCACACACACACACACACACACACACACACACACACACACACACACACACACACACACACACACACACACACACACACACACACACACACACAAGCCCGCTTCCTCTCACTCTCACTAATATATTTCTCAATCTACTCACACCTACAGGTTGTTGATGGAACACCCTGTTCTCCTGACACCTCTGCAGTGTGTGTCCAAGGGAAATGTATCAAGGCGGGCTGTGACGGCAAGCTCAGCTCCAATAAGAAGTATGACAAGTGTGGTGTGTGTGGAGGGGACAACCAAAGATGCAAGAAAGTGTCCGGATTATTCACCAAACCCATGTAAGTGACCAGCACACAGTATGCTGTTCTCAATGTATACAATAATATTTTACTTTATGTCATCATACTTCATGCCACCATACTTTATTCCACCATACTTTGTCACCATTCTTTGTCACCATACTTTATGTCATCATACTTTATGTTATCATACTTTATGTCATCATGCTTTATGTCACCATACTTTATGCCATCATACTTTATGCCACCATACTTTATGTCACCATACTTTATGTCACCATACTTTGTCACCATACTTTTGTTATCATACTTTATGTCACCATACTTTATGTCACCATACTTTATGTCATCATACTTTTGTCATGTCACCATACTTTATGTTACCATACTTTATGTCACCATACTTTATGTCACCATACTTTATGTCATCATACTTTATGTCACCATACTTTATGTCACCATACTTTATGTCACCATACTTTATGTCACCATACTTTATGTCATCATACTTTATGTCACCATACTTTATGTCAGCATACTTTATGTCAGCATACTTTTGTCATCATACTTTTGTCATCATAATTTGTGTCACCAGACTTTATGTCACCATACTTTATGTCACCATAATTTTTTCAGGCATGGCTACAACTTTGTGGTGATGTTGCCTGTGGGAGCGTCCAACATTGACATCCGACAGCGTGGCTACAGGGCCCTGGTTAACGACGACAACTACCTAGCGGTGAAGAACCGACACGGCAAATACCTTCTGAATGGGAACTACGTGGTGTCAGCGGTGGAGCGGGACATCATTGTGAAGGGCAGCCTGCTGCGCTACAGCGGCACCACTAGTGCTGTGGAGATCCTCCAGGCCACCAGGCCTCTCCAGGAAGCCCTGACCGTGGAGGTCCTCTCGGTGGGGAAGATGACCCCGCCCCGGGTCCGATACTCCTTCTACCTGGCTCGGGAGCACCACAAGGAGGAGAAGATCTTGAAGAAAGTGGGGAGGAGCCACTCGCAGAACAGCGTCCTGATGGACAGCAACAAGGTGGAGCTGAAGGGGCCGTCGCACAAGTCCATTCCCCCGAACATGTGGTCGACGGGGGCATGGGAAGAGTGCACCGTGACCTGTGGGAATGGGCTCCAGAGTAGACGGGTTCAGTGTACGGACCCAGAGGGCAAAACAGCCACGGACTGTGACAGCTTACAGAGGCCGGCTGCCACCAGGGTATGTGGGGACCCCTGTCCCATGTGGGACATAGGCCAGTGGTCGTCGTGCTCCAAGACATGCGGGAGGGGCTTCAAACGGCGGCCGCTGCGTTGCTGTACTCAGACTGGCTTGCACCTACCCAGAGAGCACTGTGCTGGTATGAAGAAGCCACAGGAACTAGATTTCTGCACAGTGCAGCCGTGTTAGAGAAGTTCTATGTCTGCTGACTCTTTGTGTTGTTCCAGTGATGCTCTTGAAAAGAAAACCCATTCGATGTCCTATAAGGTTCTGACGGACTCCCATAGTGCATGGCATTGTTGTGGAGGACTGTGATGACAAAATGGTATTTGAAACAGCTAAGGGAAAGAAAGTGGTAGAGGTACAAACTGTAGGACCATTTCAGTTGAGTTGGAGTTACTGGCTGTGTCCAACTACTCGTACTTGTGTCCTAAGTAGTAGGGTCTTTGCGTATGCAAAAATATAACGTTTTATTGTATGTGAAATTTCAAATATTGAGTGTTTTTAATGCCAGGATCCCATACTTCTTTCGGCTTTTGATATAATATGAATTCGCTGCACACTATTGAAGAAGATTCTCGTGTTTATTAGATCCATGTGAGTTTGACAACAGCTGATAATCAGAAAAGGGGAACTACTGTACTAAAATAAACGAAAGGCGGGGGACAACCCAGCTATGCATTAGATGACACCCTCTCGGTATGGATGAGCCTAGTATGTTGATATTTGTTCATTACTGCATACATTTTTACTAAACAGTATGTTCTAAATAGTATGCAGTACGGTTAGTACATAGTATTATTTTAGTTGGGAGTAGGCAACAACGAGTTTTGACACAGCCACAGCCAGTCTACCTCTAGTGAGACAAAGAGTAAAACACACATGCACACACACACAGTGCTGGTCTAGGTACAGTCTATATGGGTCTATAGACTATTTACTGTATATGACACAAGAGACTCAATCAACTTCAAATCAGTCACTGGATTATCATTGGAGCAGGATGTTTGTTATCTTGATTTACCTACATCTGAAGTTCACCATCCCCATTTTTTCAGTAATAATCTTAATGAAATGTGAAGTGCAGTACTGTGTCTGCAAAATATAAGACCTGTTTCGTCCATGCACTAGTTTCAAATTATATTTTTGTATTTACAATGGAATTGTACTATTAGTATTGTTAATTGTTAATGTATTAGGTACATTGATATAAGTTCGATATAAAAATAAATTTAAAACATTGTCAAAAATTACTACTCTAATCTAAAACCATTTAAAAAAGTCTTGTTAAAAACCCTACAATATAACTTTATCAGTTTTCATGATTAAACAGTAAGTAATATTTCTCATGTGATGATAATGAAAACTTGTTAATGAAATATCCTATACACTTGAAAAGATTACCAGCAATAGGCAATTATCAAACCAATTAGGAATCGATTTTAATCAATTCAGTGATACAATAAAGCTTTAATTGGACCAAACAATTAAATGTTTTGAGAGAAACAAAGCTTATATATAAACATCAAAGGTACTGTACGTACTGTATAACTAATGATTCATTTCAAGAAACAATGTACTTGTATTGTGCAATGCATCATTTTCATCTTAATGTTGTGTCTTGAACGGTGCAAATTTCACAAAGCTCAGATTTTATTCATGTTTTCGCCAAAGAGATGAGGATACTGAATTAGAGGAAACCCTTAGTACTGCAAGAGACACATCTCAGATTCACTACATGAACTTGACATAGCATTGCTTCCTTACCTCCAGCAGTGGAGCGGATACTACTATTCTTCCTTTTCCCCTTTTGCATGGTCATTTGAGAATTTGAGTTTCCATTAAATACTATTAGTTACAGTGTGTTCAGTTCAGCTATTTCAATATAATGCTGGTAAATTATAATAGGAACTTTACAAGACCATGTCACATCATTAGTGATGCAATTTATGATACTTTGTCCTCTCTACTGACTTTTCTAATAAAGCCTGTGTTATTGACATTAATATGTAATAATAATTGTTTTATTGCAATGCATAGGAAAGTGACAAAAGGCATTTTGTTTTGCTCTACATTCCATTCAGACCCACTGTAAATAAGGGCACCTACCTAGAAGAGAGAATCCACTCCCATGATACAATTCTGTTGTCTATTTTGACAGTCTTGGTTCAGTCTTGTCTCCATCTTTTAGATGGTTCCTGTATTCTTTGGAATTGTAGCTATTTCATTTTCTTTTGCATCATGTACAGCAAAAGACTTGTTCTTTCGTCAGCTGCATTTGTATACCATGTATACATTCATCTGCGCACAAATAAATAACACGTGAATATTGTGTTCTTTGTGTTTTGGTCACGTGTTTAATGTCAGTGATGTGGAGACAAGTAGTCAGATGATACAGTAGAGAGCAGTAGCAACCAATGACCAACTCAAAAGTTGTCCAATTTGGTCGTTATAAAGTAGTAATGGAATGTTGAGGCCCGCAACTTTGAATCAGCATTGAAACAATGTTGTGTGTTTGCTGGCTAGCTACTGTATGTAGGCCTGCAACCTATCTTAGATTTGCCAAAAAGTTGACAGATGTGTGGAAGTCGTTGGCTAGGCTCTTTAACTGTAATAACACATACTCATAAGACCACAATCTGTAAGGGATAGTTCAGTAATTTTACAGATTTAGATATGTGTTTCCCTACCTTGAAAGCAGTCTGTGGACATGGAAAAACATATCTTTTTTTGTTTTTTATTATTTATTATTTATTATGTTTCTTTCCCCCAATTTTGTGGTATCCAATTGGTAGTTACAGTCTTGTCTCTTTGCTGCAACTCCCGTACGGACTCAGGAGAGGCGACTGTCAAGAGTCGTGCGCCCTCCAAAACACAACCCAAACAAGCCGCACTGCTTCTTGACACAATGCCCACTTAACCCGGGAGCCAGTCGCACCAATGTGTTGGAGGAAACACCTTGCACCCGGTGACCGTGTCAGCATGCACTGCACCCAGCCCACCACAGGAGTCGCTAGTGCACGATGGGACAAGGACATCCCTGCTGGCCAAACCCTCCCCTAACCCAAACGACACTGAGCCAATTGTGCACCGCCCCATGGGTCTCCCAGTCGCGGCCGACTGCTACAGAGCCTGGACTCGAACCCAGAATCTCTAGTGGCACAGCTAGCACTGCGTTGCAGTGCCTTACACCACTGCGCCACTAAGGAAACACGTATCTAAATACATAAAATCACTGAACTATCCCTTTAACTAAACTGTTTAGAATGCCAAAGATAAACATGATGAGGCGCAAACTGTTTGCTTTTCAGTCTAGATCCCCAAGTGATGATGCAGCCAAAGAGGCACATCACCAGAGCCTATCTCCAACACATCCACCTCATTCAGTCACTGGAATTTGCTGATTCAAGTGTTCTGGCTTCCCTGGAACAACAGTCACAGACCCACTACATCATGCCGGGTAATCCACGTCTATTGTTGGGGAGAGCTAGGCAGTCTCCACATTCATTGGGTATTTTGAGAGCACTTCCGACGACGGGTCCTGACCACTCTCCTTACCCAAAAACACTGACCTAGTAACTTTCACAATGACATGTTATCATATGCATTTGGTTGTCATTATACAATGGATAGTTCTGGTCTTGGCTAACACATCAACACTTACAACTCCCCCTAGCCTTGACAATACAGAAACCCTATCCACGGCTTCACTTGATTATGTCTTTTTTTTTAAATAGACTTTATTTGCCATTTTACAAAACACATACACATACATATCTTTTAAAAACGTGACAGGGATATCACAAAAAAAAGGCAGGTATTATGCAAAAACAAAAAGTTTTGGGTGGAGATGGAGATTGAAAAGTCTCTAGTTGTTGGTTCCAGATGATGGAAAGGGAGCTGAGGCCGTGGGAGGGAAAGGCAGTGTAGCTTGAGTGGACAGGGCATTGATGGTATGTTGATGGCTGGGGAGAAACAAAGAGTCTGACAAACAGGCTTTTGGAGCGCTTCTTCAGTGCACCACACCTGCTTCTCTGACGTTCAAATGTTATTACATTTATTTTAAAGAATGATGTTATACTTACTCTACCTTACTATTAAAGTCATTGTTAAGCAATTTTGCATATTTAGATATTTGTTTCTTTACATTGAATGCAGTCTATTGACAAGGCGTGACAGCGATCCATATTTGAATATGTAAAATCACTAAACTATTTGTTTAATTATTACTACCACATCACAGTTTGTTACTGAAAAACGGATAGAAAGGCTGGTTGTAGAATTACAAAAGGTCTCGCCCGTACATGTGAAAAAGACACCAAATATGGTATAGTTTGCATGTATTTCCATCTCATTTGGTAAGAGGGTAATTCCTATGAAGTAAACTGGCCAGTAAACTCACCCAAACTGGCCAGCTCTGTGATCTTTTATGACGTTATCAAAGTAGGAATTTGTGGAATACTTAAGCAGGTTCTATAGAGGAAAATGAGCCTGTAAGAAAAATATACACACTTTATATCACGCCACATACAAAATATACTGGTCTCAGATCTCTCCTGGCTCCTGTCCATTTTCCTCCTTCATGTGTGCTTAAATGTCAAGGTTTAGCCACGGTGGTCGACTAATTGTTTCCATTCCAATAAAAGTTGAACTAATAAAATCTCCCCTACCCAGAATGACATGGTGGGTATAGCAGGCCACAGTCACTGAGCTATTCATAAACTGTTTCTTTGCTTTCAAATATTAATAGTAACTCAAAAAAAGACAAGTGGCGCTCAAAGAAATGACCTTTTCCGTCCTCCACAGAAACCTGTTGAAGTAAGTTTGATGTATTGGGATGTTGTTGGTGCTTGTTGCACAGACTGAGAAAAAGGAAAGACTTATCTAAACATGCCACCAGTTTAGTTTTTTTATTTATTATTTCATTCAGTCCACACAAATCTGTCTTTTGAGTTCAGCTGGAAGGAGACTCAGCACTACCGCATAATGTGTGAGGATCATTTCTGTCTGGAAGTCCCATTATGCCCTTGACATAACGATGCAACGGATGACACACGGACACAACAAGTAGCAGAAAAGACTTCTCCCACTCATTTCCCCCTTTTCTCTACGTGGATGGCTGTGTGCCCCTTCACTCTCTTCTGATGGGGAAAACAACCTCAAAGGGTTAATATTTTCCAGTCCTTTGGAACCATTGAGCCCTTATTAAGTTGGCCTTTACAATGGCTGAGCCACTTAGATAACCTTGGAAATCAATATGACCAGCGTTGCAGAATTAAATGCATTTAGAAGGCCATGCACAACAGACAGATGAGCAAATCTAAGAATGTATTTTAGTTTCAAGAGAGGTCATTTCAGCTCATAGATGTGTTTTTTTTTACATTGGATAAAAGTAAAGACTCAGAGCTAGAAAATGGTATATCATACACTACAGTTGATGAACAATGGGAAAGTGATTTTGCTTTGAAAGTTGATCAACTTGTAACCTCACGTTTGAGAAAATACCCTTGAATGTTTTGATAAACCTACTGGAGAGCTCTTCTTTGTTTTCACCCATTCAGCATTGTTCACACCCTCTTAAGCCTTAGCCCCACCCATCTCTTTAAGGATTCACATTTGAGGCTATGTACTAAACAACTAAATGTTTCAAGACTAAAGGCTGGTTTATACTACGTCTATCGACAGTTGTTGCAGTGACATCATGAACATTCTATTGTCGTCCGACATCAAACTTGTCATTGTCGTTATGAAAAAGTATAAACACAAAAACTACAGGCTGCATGACATCAGCAGCCTGGTGGTCCAAAATAGCATAACTAGTGTATTTTAACACCAACAAGCCCACCCGTTTAAAAATGAATTTAGTGTATGTCAAATCTAGCAAACCAGGCAACTAAAAGCAACTTTCTAAACAACATTTTGGTTAGTTTCTAGCTTGTTATCTAGCTAGCTAGCTAGCTAATGTTAAGTTAGCTGGCTAGCCAGTTCAAATAATGACCGTATCATATAGCTGACAATGTCTTCACTTTAGCTAATTTTTTTCATTATTATAGGAACATAAACTCACAACACAGTCATTATTTACAAGGTAATGGCGAGCCAATTACAGATAAAAACAGGGCATTCTACAGCAGAATTTTAGAACTTGGACACTGTCTCATTGGCCTAATGTTATATCTTAATTTGACTTTGCTGCAGGTCATGTTCTTCACATTACCATCTCTAGTTAACACATACTATATCGAATAAAATCAAAGTGTATTTGTCACATGAACAGGATACAGAAGGTGTAGTGAAATGGTTACTTGAATCGTGGAGTCTTTTTTGTTTAGACATGTAGCCAGCTAGCTAGCTAAACAATGAACCATAATCCCAACTCACAATGTTACTACCTTGCATGGATGCCATGATTGCCCTTAGTTTGAAGATGTAATCCGGAGACAGGTGTTTTATACAACAGCCTTCTTTCTATGTGTTCTCTTTTCAACTCCTTCTGCATATTTGCAATCAAACGGCAAAATTTTCTGAATCTCCTTAGCTAATCATACTGTAATTCCATCAGGCATTCCACTGATTTCAAAACTCGGTCTTCAAGAAAGTGCAGTTCTACTACATGATACCTTTAA
Organism: Oncorhynchus nerka; assembly: GCF_034236695.1. NCBI lineage: Eukaryota > Metazoa > Chordata > Actinopteri > Salmoniformes > Salmonidae > Oncorhynchus > Oncorhynchus nerka. The sequence continues at coordinate 41,549,256 of NC_088406.1, forward strand.
AAATAAATATGCATTAAAAAGGATTACCTACACATACTGAGTAGCTCATGTTATAGACAGAAACATGCTACATGGCAGACCAATCAACTCATCTCTCGGCCTGTCCATTATCTCAGCCGATCATGGCTAGCGGGAAGGTTCCTGTATTTTTCCGTAGCTAAACCAACTAGGCTCGTAATTTAACAATTTTATTTATATTTACAGATGGCATACAAGTTTGTTACTAAGGCACATGAAAGTTCATATGTTCCAAAAGGCATTTCTGCTCAAAAACGTGTTTTGAGCTTTGACATTTCTTACGTTCAAATGCCTCTCCTGTGAAGTAGTGACGCACGACATATGCCTAGTTTCCTAAAACAAGTCACAATTACACATCCACTGAAGGTCATTCCATATGTGTAATTACTGATGTTATTACACATGTTTTTTTTCCACTGTGTAGCTATTGTCTTGTAATTTCACGTTTGAAAGTAACCGGTGAATTACCATGTTAATAACTCAAACCAAAATCTGACCTTGTTACATGTTAACTACAAGGTGTCACTCCCATCCAATCCACATGTAATACCAGGGTGGATAAATAGGCTACGGCCTGGTAGGAAGAAATTGTAAGAAGGCACTCCCTACCAGTCATTTTCAATTTCTTTATTTCTATGTTATGACCAGGCTCAAATGTTATGCTGAATCAAGTGTAAGAACAATGTGGTTACATAGGATATACTTGTAATCATCATGTACCTACCAAGAAGCAAGCAACTTAATGAAACGTGAAACCTAGCAGGGTATAACCCTTATAATCACTTTGTAACAACCATTGCAGACAATAGGTTAACCAGGATGAATTAGGAGACAGGAGAGCAATGGTATAACCCTTATAATCACTTTGTAACAACCATTGCAGACAATAGGTTAAACAGGATGAATTAGGAGACAGGAGAGCAATGGTATAACCCTTATAATCACTTTGTAACAACCATTGCAGACAATAGGCTAACCAGGATGAATTAGGAGACAGGAGAGCAATGGTATAACCCTTATAGTTACATTTTACTTACAATTTAACAATCTTGAACAATCAGCTCTGTAATTACAATGTTACAAGTGATATACATGGATTCATAATGTACTTTCCCAGGAGCAAGCAACTTACTGGTAAAGTCAAGTGCCATTTTTATTACTTTGCAGTTCCAATGTAACACCGTTTGCAGACAACAGGCTAACCAGGAAAAACAAGGAGACAGGAGAACATTTTTCAGTTTTCTTTAATGGATTTGACAAAGATTCACATGAACTGAGAGCGCTACAACCTGATTACTACGTAATTACATGGTAATACCTATTTAACTGTGTAACCTGTGTGCTACTACAGTTATGAATGTGTAGTTGCATAGTAATAGGGGCAACTTTAATGTAAAGTGTTACCCCATTTTCTAAATTTGTCCTTGCACTAGAGCTCACAAGTCAAACTATAGCCTCCGACCTAAACCTTCAAGGAAACCCGGCAGTCCACGGAAAACCAATGGAATTCCAACGACCACTGTGTCGTTCGAAAGCAGAGCATGAAAAACAGCCCCAGCGGTCTTAGAAATGGCATCTGTGTGAAAAATGACTGCGTGCATTCTGTGTACACATGCAGCTTCTGTTGGTGCTCCTTTGTATGGATGCCATGCCTAGATCACGGGCACGTGGGATTCAAACGGATTCATTCTGTTTGGGTAAGGAGACTAGCGAAGGCAATAAGCTAAAACACAGTGGTAGAAATCCCAGGCTAAAAGAAACACATAAAGGAAGGATTGACCCTTAACAGTGTGAGATGTTTTCCGTACTGTCGGGCCCCGTTTGTCAGGGGCTCCAGACAAGTTGTTACTCGTGACAAATGGAGGTTGGGATGGACCACAGGCCACAGTCATGAGAAAATACTCCATGGACTCCATTGGAAAAAGAGAGAGAGAGAGAGAGAGAGAGAGAGAGAGAGAGAGAGAGACAGGGAAAGAGTGAGACAGAGAGAGAAAGAGAGAGAGAGAACTCGTGTTTACATCTTCACTGACATACAGATAAGCCAAGTGTGCTATGCTCCACGCATCTAAAATGGGATCACTTGTGGTGCAAAGATCCCATTTCTGGGGATTATGTGGCGATCAAGAGTTGCCAGAGTCGGTGGTAGTGAGGTCAATGTGTTCAGTGATTTATTTATTTGTTTACCTTAATACCATAAGCCCCTGGACGAGATACAGAATGTGCCGAGTTGAAAAGAAACATAAACAACTGCAGCTCATCTCACTGGCGCCTGTGTCATCAGCTCCACATCTTGACTTGGGTCAACGTGGAGCCAAAATGGAGGACCGCTTTGTATGAATCAAAAACATTCAGAGAATCAATAACTCTTTGGATGACACACTTGAGTATGCAGAACTGAGTGTGCGTACTTGAGCCGTCTCTCAGCAGTTTATTTGTGCTGCCTTACCCCTGCAGTGATCTTGTTTTCAGGTTCATTAGCTAATTGATGGTGTACCATGAGAAACAATGACATTGTGTCATTCCAAACATTACCACAACGTTATATTCCATTTTGTGTGATTCAAGCGTTTTCCCCTGCTGCGTTGCTTCTCCATGTAGCCCTCTTGAGCTGCACAGAGACGTATCGCTAGAGTCACACAAAATGGAAAGGTCGGAATGACACAATTCTATGTGTACAACATCTAAAGACCTGCGTCACTATACTCAGAGAATTCTCATTTCCAAAAAGGATGTATTTGGGTGTTTTTGCAGCCTTTGTTCACGTTTTATCTCAAATATTAATAGTAACTCAAAACAATAACTATAACTATAACTATAACTGATGAATGTAGTATATAATTGGTGGGGTTTCTCAAAAACAAGTGAGATTGCAAAAAAAGTGTCTGGACACTGCTATAACCATGCCACTTACATCAAAATAGAGATTTGGTACAAATAAAGGTAACTTCTCCTTTAATGTGCTTGTACTTAATGCTACTGTAATAATGTAACCATGCAAACCAAAGCCTGACATTTGATTTGAAAAGCTCATGACAGGAGCGGAAATACAACTGGCAGGCATATTGCTGTGTTCATCAAATGTCCTGACAGGGCCCGTAAACAACACCCAGCTGGGCTAAATTAGGTCCCCAGAAATCTTGGGACTTTCCCAAAAAATATATAAATTGTGCAGCACAGCTATAGCAGCTTTGCTCTCGTAATTACGGCACTACAGTCAAAATGACAGCCATCATTCAACATTGTCTCTGGCTAAATACGTCACGGAACCGAAAGCCTGTCCTGAGTTGAACTGAGCTGAACATTTCTGCATTGTACGTTGAGCCAGCATCAGTGGGCATACATCCAAAATACCTCTTCAAAGTTAAGAGGTTAGCTGTTATTCTGAAAATGTACTGTGTCTCTAATAAATTCCACAACTTTTCTGCTTAAAACAGCATTGTTCACTTGCCACATACATTTTTGGACTTTTAAATGAATGATATACTGTATAGCCATTCATCAGCTGTTTACCAAAACAAGTGGTGGGGCAGCCAGTTTGTTGTTTTTTGAATCGCAGGAATGAGGAACCAGTCTAGCTCTTTCACACTCACCCCCTCCACACACACATTCACTCCCCACTCTAAAAAACACCTGTTCAACTCCACTATTTACGTAGACACGTACATTCACAATTACAATACTCCTTTGCCTCTGTAAGTTCCCCTGGAGTAGTTTCAACACCACAGAGAAGACCTACAGCTCAGCATTAGGGAGAAAGAACAGTCTCACATTGCCTTCTTATTCCTCTGGATAATTTTTTTTAATGAGGACATAAATAGGGATTTTCCAGGGTTAAAGTAGATTTAGGTTGCTATGGTGAAAACGTATGGTGCACATCAAAATAAGGGCAGGGCTAACTGCAGTGTTGGGAACTCTAGAAGGCAAAGCAACACCAGGGCGTAATGAAAAGCAGTGGGCTACAAGTGGTGAGGTCACTGGCTCGCTCACATCTCCATGGCGACCTTCTCATCTGAATAATCGGACTATACCCTGAGGTAACATAAAAACTAAAAACCAATGTCCATATTTGTTTGATATTTAATTGAGTTGAAACATTGGTTTACTGTATTTTTGCCTGGTGACTATCTATCTGAAGGAGCTCTTATTCTCCTTTTCAGGTTGGTTGAAAGGTGACGGTTACTTTCACAAAGTCTACCAGAATGTGTATGATACCTTAGAAGTCTAAACCAATAGTAATTGAGGAGTAAATCAAATCAAATCAAATGTTATTCGTCACATGCTTGGTAGACAACAGGTGTAGACTAACAGCAACATGCTTACTTACAGGCCCTCCCCAACAATGCAGAGAGAAAATAAAATAAAATCAGGTGGAATAAATACACAATGAGTAACGATAACTTGACAAAATACTGTACATACTGTTGTTAGAAAAGACATGTCTGAGATTGCATAAGGGCTGAATACCTACCAAGGACCAGATGTTGCTTTGGAAAGGGTTTCAACATGCCACAGAGATCACTCACATGGCCTATATGTGACATGATGAATATATCTTTTTTGGTAGGCATTCTTTCCAAACAGGTAACAATAAAGAACATGGATCATTTCTGATTAGTCAAGAACAATTGTAAGAGAGCCATTGTGTGTGAAAGTAGCTTATTTCCCCAGTTTCCACTGTCCGCCTCCAAACCAATTTGAACGAAGAAGAAGAAGAAACAAGACATTGATCTTTCCCCCTGGGAGTGCCAAGGTCTGTGGTTATGTTGTGCAATATCTCCCCTTTATTGTTCCAACCAATCTGTCAGTAAAAGGTGTACTTGCTGATGATTCCCATGACATGTATCTACAGTATCCATTCAAATCCACAACATCACAGAAGTGAAGCAGAAGAAAAAAATTGTTATGCCAAAACTGTTGCAACTGATATGATTTAAACCAGATGGAACATTACGGTTTTATAAAGAGGGATCAGACAGCCTATGTGCACAATTACATCACTGAGCATGCAAAGGCCTATACAAACAGGAAGAATTTTCACTCAACAGACTTTACTGTATTCTTATACAAGTTTGAACTGGTCATCACTGCTATGGACCTTTCCACTCCTTAGTTCAGAGATGATGACATGTAAGAAGACACACCAGTAACGTATAATAAGTTGACTTCTAAGTAGTCATGTCACATGTCTCTGACACTTCCTATGCCTTTCATGTAGCTCTGAAAGAAACATTAGTTGCACATGGACCTTAGAAAGACGTTGGTTAAATTCCGAATGGCACCCTGTTCCCTACACAGTAAAGTGCACTACTTTTGACCAGAGCCCTATCGCATTAAAAAAAAAAAAGTAGTGCACTACATATGGAATAGGGTGACATTTAGGATGCAGGTAATTTTGAGGATGGTCTTGATATAGACGAGTGTATTATGATAAAATGAACTGGCAGTTATAGGAGTTGCTGCAGAGAGTGTGTCCATTGGCTTTGCCTTTGGCTACAAAAGTTGAGGATAACTACAATCATGTGAGTACTTTTTTACTATTTGATGTGGCCATGCTGAAGGCATGAACAATGAGAGTTTCACTTGCCTGCAAAACTTTGCCCAATTTCAACGGTTGCTTGCCTTCACGTAACAAAGACCGCAATTTGTTATCTTAAAGGGATGGAACCAATGAATGGCAGGAATCTACCAGCCATGCCAAAGGACTTTGATTTTTTTCAACTGCCCTCTGTGATGCTTCGCTGTAAAAATGTCCTCGTTTAAAAAAAAACAGACACACACACTAACACACTAAAAACAGACACACACACACACTAACACACTAAAAACAGACACACACACACACTAACACACTAAAAACAGACACACACACACACTAACACACTAAAAACAGACACACACACACACTACCACACTAAAAACAGACACACACACACACTAACACACTAAAAACAGACACACACACTAACACACTAAAAACAGACACACACACACACTAACACACTAAAAACAGACACACACACTAACACACTAAAAACAGACACACACACTAACACACTAAAAACAGACAGACACACTAACACACTAAAAACAGACACACACACACACTAACACACTAAAAACAGACACACGCACACACTAACACACTAAAAACAGACACACACACTAACACACTAAAAACAGACACACACACACACTAACACACTAAAAACAGACACACACACTAACACACTAAAAACAGACACACACACTAACACACTAAAAACAGACACACACACACACACTAACACACTAAAAACAGACACACACACTAACACACTAAACACACACTAAAAAACAGACACACACACACACACTAAAAAACAGACACACTAAAAACAGACACACACACACACTAACACACTAAAAACAGACACACACACTAACACACTAAAAACAGACACACACACACACTAACACACTAAAAACAGACACATACACTAACACTAAAAACAGACACACACACTACACACTAAAAACAGACACACACACTAAAAAAAAACAGACACACACACTAACACACTAAAAACAGACACACACACTAACACACTAAAAACAGACACACACACACACTAACACACTAAAAACAGACACACACACTAACACACTAAAAACAGACACACACACTAACACACTAAAAACAGACACACACACACACTAACACACTAAAAACAGACACACACACTAACACACTAAAAACAGACACACACACTAACACACTAAAAACAGACACACACACACACACACACTAACACACTAAAAACAGACACACACACACTAACACACTAAAAACAGACACACACACTAACACACTAAAAACAGACACACACACACACTAACACACTAAAAACAGACACACACACACACTAACACACTAAAAACAGACACACATACTAACACACTAAAAACAGACACACACACACACTAACACACTAAAAACAGACACACACACACACTAACACACTAAAAACAGACACACACACTAACACACTAAAAACAGACACACACACTAACACACTAAAAACAGACACACACACTAACACACTAAAAACAGACACACACACTAACACACTAAAAACAGACACACATACTAACAAACACACATCCTATTTTCAGTAATGAGTACACACAAGGTATCTCAAACTGACTCTGGTTGATGGCTTTGTAAAACGTACAGAGCGAGAGAGAGGGGGAGGGAGAGAGAGAGACAGAGATATTTCAGCCCTATAAAGGCCTGTTGATGTGCTCGGTTATTATCAGTGAATCATAGCAGAGGTAAACAGTATGGGTTTAATCTTAATTTGCTGTGTTTGCTTAACGAGTTTACAGTAGAGTGATTTCTCTCCCCTCCTCCGCATTCACTGGGCCACTCAGAGGGAATCTCTGTTTGGGGGAGGATAGTTTTACAGACAGTCAGCCAGGCAGAATAGAAGCAATTTGCTAGGATGAAAGTAATGAGATCTTCGATGCTGTTTTCACTCTCGGAGTGATTTCAACAATGTATGGGCCTGTGGGGGCTTAATGAAGTAGGCTGAGGGATGTGCAGTGAACTGTCTCTGCCCACTGGTTCACCCCGTTCTCTCTGTCTCTCTGTCCACTGAATCACACTGAACACATATGGTGTTCTGCAGACCTGGGTCCAAATAGTATTTTAAATATTTCATATACTTTAGTTGTACTTGATTGGTGCAATTGTCCCAAAAGTGCCACACTACCTATCTGGTGCTCCAGGTAGGCTCAGTCAAACACTCAAAGTATCTGAAGGAATATACTATTTGAAACCGAGTTCTGTGGTATAATGGTGAAATTCTAATGCTGCATTTGATCACTGTATGCAAAAACTAAGTATCACTTCTTATTTCTGTGTAAAGGAATAAGAGTGATTTTTACATCACTGAATCTTTTCTTTTTTTTTTACGGTATAAGGTTATGGTCATGCACTATGCATATAATAGTACTGCACTACGCTGTGAATGTCCTCTTAAATATGTCAACATTGTGGTTTTGAGTGGAGAAAATATGTGGTCAACCATTTACCCAAGGGGCAGTAAAACAGTTTTGTAATGGGTGTTCTCATGCTATTCATATGTTTGTTTTCTAAGTGACGACATTGGATAAAATATAAAAATATAAAAATATATGAAACACTATACAGTCATACTGGCGACCTGATCTTATGTTTGACAAGGTATTGGATTTCACATGATGAGAGAACGATGATGTAATTCACCAGCGGACTTCGAATACAGCCAAAACACCCCATCCATCATTGCCAGTCTTTAAAGTATCCACGTGCCACACACTGTACTATTTTTTGGATTTACTGAGGGTTCGAAAAGAACAGCTCCAAAGAAAGATCATAACAAAATGATGACTATTGGGATATATTATTTCCAAAGTTATAGATGCTTAGGGGATGATTATGTCTATGCATCAAACATGTAAAACCTTGTGAAATACCTGGTTCAATGGAAACAATCAAAGGAGTTCCTTTCATATAGCCTTTCCTTTGTTTGAGGGTCCTTAACTCTTGGTAACCTGCAGATTTAGATTAGTTGCATGTTCTCTCTCTCTGGACAGTATAACCAGATAGAGAGAGAACATCTGGTCTCTCCTACACACTTTGCTACAAATTGCTGATCAAAGACCCAAAACAGCAATGGGTGTGTTACGTCTGAGCATATCCTTATTCCCCTCAAGCCTGTAGGTTTAAACAGAATGGCCATTTTTCATTTAGTGTTTTCTACAAATAATGTGAAATGAAGGTTTGTTGTCACCTGTTTTATTAGAAGGTAGAGAAAGCAAGTGATAGATAAGCTAAAACTATGGCCCGTGGCTAAATATATGGGAGTGAGTTGTGTGCAGTATATCCCTGTCTTTCAACAGGTACTTAATACAAAATACCACAAGCGGTGCCAAGTTCCTCTCCAGAAGATATACGGTCCCTTCTCAGGTGTAGGGAACCTCTCATCAGTCGGTCAATAGTAAATGAGCTCAAGCTTCCTTTGCATGTCTTAAAGGAGTTATTCTCTTGCTTCCTGGTGCTAACATAATGCTGCGGCTGACATGGTTGTCAATATGCTCTACAAATGTTTATGTGGCAGGCTGGACCACAGTGGGCCTGGTGAGGATGGTAATTCTAGCTTATTCAATCCCTGAGGTACTAAAACAGCAGAGAGGTTTAAACGCTACATAAACATGGAGGCAGACAGTTTGAATTAGATGTGTATGTGGTGTCATGGCGGTGGTTCGGATTACCCATTCCCTCATCACTCCAAATGGATTCTGTAATATATCACTGTCACTTTAATCCATTGTATTTCAATCAGAGACAAACCACTTCATACAAGATAGTATTTGGCTTGAGCCTGCCTGGGGTGCAGATGGGGGTGGGGTCTGCACTTTTGGGACTATTCCATTGGTTCCATTGCGCCAGACAAGCTCAGTCAAGCACGGCAAACATACTTCTATGATTTGAAATACTGTTTATACTCAGGTCTGGCAGTCGGTTCCTTTTCACTGTCACTACGAGGATGTACACAGGGAGGACATAAGTTGAGCTACTCAGGATTCAGTTGCTTTAGTGTGTTGTCAGCAATACCGTCCAGAGTCAGGTTGTCTTGATTCTGCTCAAGACTTCTAAATGCTAACATGATGGATTCCCATCTTCCGTTATTTTCACTGCCTGCAAGAATTTGACAGTCTCTCATGTGGACGGTGGAAAGGGACTCCCGGAAACCAACACCTCGTTCCAAACACATTACATTTTCAGCTGTCAGGGACCATTATTCCATGATGATGATGATAGACGAATATCATCCAGAGAATCGCTTCCAAATAAATCACTCACCTAGTAGAGTTAATAAGGATAAATAATGAATAGGAAAAAAACAAATAATACACTTTGTTCTTCACATTCGGAAAAAGTTAAATGAATAAACAATCTAAAAAACATGCCATTAAATTGATTATGTTTGCTCATATGTATGTTTTTCTATTTAACTATGCAAGTCAGTTAAGAACAAATTCTCATTTACAATGACAGCCTGCCAGGGAACAGTGGTTTAACTGCCTTGATCAGGGGCAGAACGACCGATTTATACCTTGTCAACTTGGGGAGTCAATCCAGCAACCTTTCGGTCACTGGCCCAATGTTCTTACCACTAGGCTACCTGCCACCCCATGTAATTTGACCACACAGTGATTTCATAGACCTGACCTTGAGGCCCCACTAGTCAACTAGCTTTACAAAAACAAGAACTGCAGCAAACTGTTAACCTCTGACATATCATATTATTTGGGGAATACTACAATGTGAATGCAAACACATTTGTAGTGCATAACATGCTATGGGTAGGCCTACAGAGTTTCCACACTACACTGTACAGAACATATCTGAAAACCATGCATGACAGCAGGGGTTAGTCTGACAAGGATACGTGAGGCTCGCCTTATCCATTCTTCTTTATAGGCATATGCTACAGTCGACTTCATCATCACCATCATCACTTCTTGGGGGGAGGGTAGAATTCTATAATTAAAAAAATACAAACCTAGAGGATAACACATCATCGTCATAATAATAATCCTCATTTTCAGTCTCATCCTCATCATGCAAATACAAGTCTGTTCTTAATGTATTTACCTGTAAAGACAAGGTAAATAAATATAGATCATCTGGAATGATGATATAGATCATTATGATACCAAACTACATGGTGTTATCTATTGAGTTGGAAACTGAAAACAATCCAAATATCCTAATCCAGTTACCAGTCAATGCAAAAGCAACAGGCCCCTAGCTCTGCCTTCAGTCCTTCACCTTGTATTGCTTCAACAAGGCCAGATGCTACCTGGATGTCAGCAGATTAAAGCAGCTAGAGAGACAGGCTGTCAGTCCTCATCAGTGAGGAGCCCCACAAACCACAGAGTTCTGCTGCGTGTGAACACAGGTCAGACCTTCCCCTAGCACTCAGGGCCAGCCAGGGGACTGCAGTTAGACCAGGGAGAGGCTCAGGCCTTCTCCTAGCACTCGGGGCCAGCCAGGGGACTGCAGTTAGACCAGAGAGATGCTCAGGCCTTCCCCTAGCACTCAGGGCCAGCCAGGGGACTGCAGTTAGACCAGGGAGAGGCTCAGGCCTTCCGCTAGCACTCAGGGTCAGCCAGGGGACTGATGTTAGACCAGGGAGAGGCTCAGGCCTTCCCCTAGCACTCAGGGCCAGCCAGGGGACTGCAGTTAGACCAGGGAGAGGCTCAGGCCTTCCCCTGGCACTCAGGGTCAGCCAGGAGACTGCAGTTAGACCAGGGAGAGGCTCAGACATGAAAACTCTCTCCTTATGGAGATGGGAAGAGATGTTGTGTCTAGGACAGTTAGCGGAGATGTTTTGTACTGCCATTGCCAACATCAGACTGCGCCAAACGTCCAATGTATAGTGTAGCTGTAAGGGTGTAGAATGGGTTTTGTCAAACAGAAGGGTGGACCAATGACAATAGATATTGAGTGTTCAGGATGAAGTGAACAGGGGAGAAAGCCAACCCATTCTCACTTGGAATCTGCCTGATAAGAATGAAGTCATGCTAAGTCAAATAATCAGATAATAATAAATAAGGCAGACAAGTTGAACATCCGTCCACAGTTGAGTTGAATAATATGTTGAAAGGTCTGATGCAAACATGAGCTTGCCAAAGCATACAGTAATATAGTGTAAGAGGATAGCTTATTACACATGGGCTACCCCTGGGCTGACATGACTCACAATGTCTCAGTTTATATTAAAACTCATCGAACCAGATAAAGCAAGCCAAAGACATCTCTACAAACAGCCAACAGCTTTATTGGAGGAAATCCAATAAAAGGAAATCTTAGGTTTAGCGTGATTGTGTGTGTGTCCCGGTTCCCATGCGCTCCAAGGTAACCTGCCAAAATGTCTACCGCCCTGTAACTCTCACATCTGCAATTATGAAATGCTTTAAAAGGCTGGTCAACACACATCATCCCAAAACACCTAGACCCTCTCCATTCACATACCACCTCAGAGACTTAGCAGAGTGGTGCCAGGACAACAACCTCTCCCTCAACGTCAGTAAGACCAAGGAGCTCATTGTGGGCTATAGGAGAGCACTCCCCAATCCACATCAACGGAGCTGTTGTGAGGCAGCTTGAGAGCTTTAAGTTCCTTGGTGTCCACATCACTAAGGACTTAACATGGTCCAGACACACCAACACAGTCATGAAGAGGGCAAGACAGTGCCTCTTCCCCCTCAGGAGGCTGAAAAGATCTGGCATGGGCCCTCTGATCCTCAAAAAGTTCTACAGCTGCACCATCGAGAGCATCTTGACTGGTTGCATCACCGCTTGGTATGGCAAAAGCACTGCCCTTGACCACAACGCGTACAGAGGGTGGTGCGGACAGCCCAGTACATCACTGGGGCCGAGCTCCCTGCCATCCAGGACCTCTATATCAGGCGGAGCTCCCCTGAAACATGAATATTTGAGCCTTATATATAATCATGCCTAGTTAGATACTATGCTTTGAAGAAGCTTACCTTATCCATTTGATCCCTGATTCATTGAATGAGGGAATCATTTTATAAAGACAAAAATACTTGGTAGTAATGTTGAAATATTTTATATCAAGGGTAGCAACCATCCTCCAGGACAGCTATTGGGTGTGCAGGCTTTTGTTCAAGCCCTGGTCAAACCACCTTGTAGCCTAAACATCAGCTGCTCAACAGGACCATTCCCTTGGCAGCAAGAGCCTCTCGGTGGATGCTGCCGTGTACCCAAGTGGCGCCGGGAGCTACTGCTTGCACGCTCGTTACCACTCCACTATGTCTCCTTGTCATGGCTTTTGCGCCATAAGTACAGATGCCAACACACAGATGACCACCAAAGTCCATTTGATGTCACAAAGCTGTCCAGTACTTTAAAAATGTTGTCCTGGTTTCTAGTGGTTTGCAGAAGAGGATGTCTTCCTTAAATGACCTCCCATAAACGTAACGGACATATACCAGGAGCTGTGCCAGGCCCGCCACGTCTGTTGACTCATCCAGCTGTAACGCATAGAATTCACTGGCTTGTATGCGAAGCAGTAATTGTTTCAAAACATCTCCTGCCATGTCACGGATGTGTCGTGAAACAGTGTTGTTTGATGAAGACATTGTCTGTATAGTTGTTTTGTCCTTTTCCCCCAGCATTGTCCCAGGTATATCCGCAGCAGCAGGAAGAATTAAGTCCTCCACGATAGTGTAGGGCTTCCCTGTCCTATCCACTCAGTAGCTTATCATATAAGACGCTTCTAGACCCTTCTTATTAATGGTATTTGTTGCTTTTATACATGTCTATCACGCCCTGGACTTAGTATTTTGTGTTTTCTTTATTATTTTGGTCAGGCCAGGGTGTGACATGGGTTAATTATGTGGTGTGTTTTGTCTTGGATTTTTTGTAGGTATTAGGATTGTGGTATAGTGGGGTTATCTAGAAAAGTCTATGGTTGCCTGAAGTGGTTCTCAATCAGAGGCAGGTGTTTATCGTTGTCTCTGATTGGGAACCATATTTAGGCAGCCATATTATTTGAGTGTTTTGTGGGTGATTGTTCCTGTCTCTGTGTTTGTTTGCACCAGATAGGCTGTTTAGGTTTTGTCTTGTTTATTAAAGATGTATCAAAATTACCACGCTGCATTTTGGTCCTCCTCTCCTTCGACAGAAGAAAACCGTAACAACGTCTTACTACTCAAAAGTCGTCTTTATTCTCGCTCAGAAAACTCCCGTGGCTTATTTTTCAAATTGTCATGTTTATTTTCTAAATGTCTGCGCAAGAGTGAAGGTTTCCCGCTAGAGTAACGGTTAATGTGATTGGATGTTAATTATTTGACAAGGCTACCTGTATTTGGCATTGTGTTATTTCTCCGAACACTAGAAGGTTTAATTGTATTTTTGACAGTGAAACGAGGCTACTCAGGCGAGAGAAAAAAACACCCAAACGTAAAGCCCCTTTGGAAAATATGTACTGTTTGAAAATGTGAAGATGTTTTAAATATTTATTTTAAACAATGAGAAAAATATATATATTCAATTTTGAATCACATTTTTAGTTGGCGTACCCCTGGGGTACAGTTTGGGAATATCCGCTGATAAAAGTCATGAAAATGTTAAAAGCCAACGAGAAGTCATCGAAAATGTGTATGAACCCTCAACAGTGAACAATCAGAGGTCTCTACAGCATAATGTAACTCGTGAATTTCTTTGAACAAAATCTAATGGACCATCTTGGACAAATGCACTTATTTTATCCCAAGTCAAGCACTTATATCTATCCTGATGCCTAATCACTTTTACCCTGCCTCCATGTACTCGTCTACCCACAAAGACCTCATACCTCTACACATTGATCTGGTCAGGGGTGCAACTTTCAATGCCCCCCCCCCCTCCCCCTCCACACACACACATTCAGAAATTTAATTTTGTCCCCCCTAGTTTTATCATTGCACTGTGATACAAAACACAGCTCGGGGTGCTTTAGGACCATGCAGACACCTCAGAGTGGTTGGGTAGGCTGCTTTCCGGTTTCAGCTGGCTGGATTTAGGACAGCACAGACATCACAGAGCGTGCAGACAGACTGTGTGAAGGCAAAGCTTCTGAAAGGCTGGCATATAGTACCAGCACGGGACAGATGAACAGAGGCAGCTGCTGTCTGTGTTACACTTATTCTCTGAGTTGTAAAAGTAAGCAGAGCGAAAATTGGCTACTCTTTAGTTGACTGATCTAGCTGGCAAGGTAACTGCTGTTTGACAGAAAAACAAATATTTACTCCCATTGCTGAGCTAGTAGTGTAATTGACATGTTGCGTTAGCTAATGTTTCATCCCCTCTCGACTGAAGTGAATTACCTACTAGCAGCTAGTTAGCTAACAAGTAGCTACCACAGCCACTTCAGCTCTAGCTATCTGTCAGGTAGCAGTATCTAACAGCTGTTGTGTGTATGGAAATGTTTTGTAGCCTTCGTTTTGTCCTGTTTCAACAGAAGTCAATATATTGATGTATCATTGTATCATTAGCTAGCAGAGCTAGACAAAAGTTTGCTAACGTTAGCTAGCTAGCTAGCTCACGAACATCTGAAGATTGATATTCTGACATTTTATCAGCACAATTGTCACGTGTGCTCCCTCTCTGGCCTCTAGGTCACCAGGCTGCTCATTATGGCGCACACCTGTCACCATTGTTACGCGCACCTGTGCGTCCTCAGACTCACCTGGATGCCATCACTTCCCCGATTACCTTCCCTATATATGTCACTTCCTTTAGTTCCTTCCGAAGGTGTAATTGTTTCTTTTTCAGTTTCATGGCTGTTGTTCGTGTTTCTTTTTTATTATGGTGCGTTTATTCATCAAAACACTCACTCCCTGAACTTGCTTCCCGACTCTCAGCGCACATTGTTACAACAATGTGAGTTTTTATTAGTCAGTACAGCAATGTAACGTTATTGATCTGTCGGGTTTCCCTAGCTAATTCCCTACTTTTCACTCAGACACGGTATAAACAGCTCTACAGGCTTCACTGTCATGGTGCACCGTCAGTACACAACACTATGCCCATCATGTTTTAGCAGGATCTGATGGTGACAGCAGGGTCAGACAGCCAGTAAAGACCAGTCTACAGAGCTCAGTTGAAATTTGCAGTATATTATAACAATCAGTGAATGGATGCAAAATTCCATCTTGAGTTGATGGGTAGGATACAGTCTGAGATCTGGGAATAATGGTCATATCAATTGTTGAATCATTCATGGATAATATAATGTATACATGTACAATGTAAATCTTTGTCATGCGTCATCTGAGCAGGATCAGATGGTGACATGGGTCTCATCAGGGTCAGGCAGCCAAGGAAGACCAGTCTGTGACAGAGCTGAGGTCAGGCAGCCAGGGAAGACCAGTCTGTGACAGAGCTGAGGTGAATTTTTACAGATACAACACTTTATTCCCTAGTGCAGCAAACACTGGACAAGCAAGAAGCCTCAAAGATTTAAACTATTTCAAGGCAGTCTGACAAACCTCTAAAGTTGATTTCCAAACTGTATCAAGGGTTGATAGAGGCTTTTCCCAATGACACACATGTAAAACAAAATGTGAGGAAGACCTAGGAGAAGCTATTGATGATGAACGGTACAGATGTTTGAATATCCCGTCATGTTCATATAATCTCAAACATAAATTACTGACGTTTAAGACCATCCATACATTTATGTGTGCATGATTCACTATATACCAGTGAAATGGAATCATGCACACATAAATGTAATTATTCTGCTGGAGGTGTAAAACACAAAAGGGGACATATTTGCATATGTTATGGCCTTGTGATGGCTGGCTGAATTCTACAGATTCTCCCTTCTCCCTGTTTTTGTTTGCTTGGAAATGTGGACTGGAGAACTAACCTAGCGGGTAAGAAATGCATTGGCAATAATTGGAAAGTTGTTTATACTGTCAGGCTGTGTATAAAGGCGAAGTCAGGTGCAGGAGAGGAGAGTGTCACACCCTGACCATAGTTTGCTTTGTATGTTTCTATGCTTTGTTTGGTCAGGGTGTGATCTGAGTGGGCATTCTATGTTGTGTGTCTAGTTTGTCTGTTTCTGTGTTTGGCCTGATATGGTTCTCAATCAAAGGCAGGTGTTAGTCATTGTCTCTGATTGGGAACCATATTTAGGTAGCCTGTTTGGTGTTGGGTTTTGTGGGTGATTGTCTCCTGTGTCAGTGTTTGTACCACACGGGACTGGTTTCGGGTTTTCACATTTATTGTTTTGTAGTTATGTGTTCATGTTCAGTTTTTCTAATTAAAAAACATTGACAACTACCGCGCTGCATTTTGGTCTGCCTCTCCTTCGACGGAAGAACCCCGTTACAGAGAGTATGATTAAATAAAGCGCACTTTATTATAGTTCCAAACCGGGAGCACAACAAAAACAAACGTGCTCAAAAAAAACGGAACAATAAAGTAAAGCGCTTAACAACCACAACATAACATGAAAATAATTACACACAAAACATGATGGGAAACAGAGTGTTAAATACAAGTCGATTGATTGGGGAAATGCAAACCAGGTGTGCATGAAAACAAGACAAGACAAATGGATACATGAAAAATGGAGCGGCGATGGCTAGAAAGCCGGTGACGTCGACCGCTGAACGCCGCCCGAACAAGGAGAGGAGCCGACTTTGGGGGAAGTCGTGACATATACTCCCACAATGGATGGAAGAAATGTCAAGTTATGTACACTGTATCACTAGATTAGATGTTTTACAAGATTAAGGTATACTGTGCAACTTTCATAAGGTCTGGATGGCTTATATGGAATATATGGAATACAGTACAACAAAATTTGTCTGTATTGAAAACATAACCACGTCAGGGGACATACCTTTTTAGGCAATCCCTAGCTGCTGGGCTGCTCAGTCCTGACCCTGGGGGTCTGCCATACTGTTGGATGACACTCTGTCCGTGGCCTAACACACCTGAAACCATTATTGAATGTTTCACTAAGATCCTAAAGCTGAGTGAGGTGTGTTGGGTTGGGGCTCTGCAGGGCCGTGGACCCCTAGGGACAGGACGGGGTGACCCAGCTATATTGTGTGCAAGTAACAAGAGCTCAACAGTACTATTAGGCCTATGATATTAATTATATGGAGGGTGTACTGTGTCTGTGTGTTAATGTGTAGGGTTATGTGTGTTTAAATAATAAAAATAAATGTTTTCCAAACCTTTCCTTGAGACATAAAAAGAAACATTGGAAGTAGGTTGTGTTGGGGAGGGAGTTGAGTTATTGACTAGACTGGTGGGGTTGGGCGTGTAGGCAGCTAGGGCTTGCTGGGCGGTCTGGCTGAAATTGGATTGTCTTTAATTATTAATTAAAGACAAAAGTTTAGTGTTTACTTTATTTGTAAGAGTTGTTCGTTTGTTAGGCTATTAGTTAAAGGTGCAAAACAATATTCATTATTGAATTATCATTGATCTCGTTCAGTGTTATCAATCACTTAAACATATTTAATAATGATCTCTTACCTAGCTTGACTGTGGGCATTTTTGCTTACTTTATGTTGCTCTAAATAGAGACGGCTAGAAGGGCCATGGGTCATATTAGATTGTGTAGTAATGCAGGAAATAAGCATTAGAGGCCCCCCAAAACTGGGAGGACCCTCATACCAGCCACCAAGTTATGTCCCCGCCACATCTAAAACCAAAGTTGAGCCCCTGGATCTGGTACTGGTACACTCTGGGTATTTTATTTTACACCTTGTTTCTATTTTATTTTAATATTATAAATGTTTAACTCTGAATCGTTGGGAAGGGCTCGTGAGCAAGCATTTCACGGTAAAGTCTACATCAGTTGTATTTTGCGCATGTTACAAATACAATTTGATTTGATGTGTGTGTGTGTGTGTGTGTGTGTGTGCATTCTCTCTGGTTGCCTCAGTGGGGTCTTTACTCCACAGTTTGAGAGCTGCTGCACAGACAGAGCTAAGAGTGGCAGGGGATGGTTGGCTTCCAAGCCGTGTCTCCTGAGCTGTGGGTGTGATGGACGCTACAGAGGAAGTGCAAAGGGCTCTGGTTACTCCCTATTCCCTCAGCTGCTTCACAGTTTTGACAAGCTTGTTCTCTCTAGACCGTGAAACCCTAACTTCCTTCTCTCCATCGGCCCACAGGAGAAAAACATAGGCTCTCAAGTAAGATAGAGGATTGCTATCATACAAAACTGTCAATACTGTCGCATAAGAGCAAAATAACAGAAAGACCATGACAGATACTAGCAAGCCAATAAGACCACAAAAACACATTACGAAACATAATTAATACTATTCACTTTTACATCCCTAACAATAGCTCAAATTTTCCAAATATGTGATGTCGAGCCAGGCAATTCAATTTGAGTTAAAGAACTTGGGGCCCCCTCCATCAACCCACTAGTAATAATTTATCAATCTGCCCTCATTGGCAGTCTCTGTCCAACAATGCATTAGATTAATTGGTCGAAATGGGTATATAGTTCCATTAGACCCATAGGGGAGGCATTTCTCAGGCTGCCTAATCCAGGAGTGACAGGGCAAATGACTCATGTCCTGAAAGGGAGTCCCAGTGGTGCCGTTAACATCATCATTACAGTTGCCAATGCTTAGTGTTTCAGCCCTTTGGTTCTGTAAGCATGTCCAACCTCTGCTCTGTTTATATGGGACATGAGGAGTTACCTAGTTGTTTGCGGAGAGACATTCCTAGTAGTACTGTAGGGTAGTCATATATCGGTATGAGCAAACTGATATATTCTATAGGCCTATTTGCTTGACGTTTGTAAATATATAAATCGATACGTCAAAAGCACAAGAGTTTCTCAAAAGATTCTCTTGAGCAAATGTTTACAATAACCTGCACAGATACAAGACAAAAACCAGATGAGAGAGGGGAGTTACTACAATCTTGTGAGAAGTAGAGATTAGGGGGAGAGAGGGCGTGAGAGGAGTAGAGTCTCCTGCTGTCTCACTGTTTCCAGTGGGCTTCATTCATCATCCTGAGATTCCACATGCACTACACGTTAGTCGTGGAAATGCAGCCATGTCCGGACAGATCTTGATGGATTACCTACATACTTCAGATCTGGTCCAACCTGAGACAATGCTGTGAACCCCAGCAGACCCGGTTTCAAAGACCATTTCAAATCTTTCAAATACAACCATTTTTTGGGGTTGTATTGCACTGCAAACTCAACTATTACAAATAGTATTTGAACCCAGGACTGCTCACCGGCATTTGTGCTTCACTCAAAATGTGAAAAACTCTCTGGACACACCCTGAATACACTGTTTCAGTAGGAATGTAGATGTGGCATTAGAAAATACAGTTCTGGGAATCTATTATGGTGGCATTCTGTATTCTACTAAGCATCTAATCCATCATTGTGCCTCATCATAGGCTACCGCATACAAAGATCCCTACAATCACAATGTATTTTAGTCAACATGTTCAATCAAACAAATCTTGACCAACAAAGTGCTGTTTATGCAAGAGTTTGACAGACGTGTGCTTGTGTTATCCAACAAGCTTTTTACATGCCTGCAAGCACCACTTAAGTTCTCTATAATAACAGTCAAGAGCTGTCATTACAATGGGCACTCAAGATCATGTGCTGTGAAAATCACAAGGGTGTGTGTTAACATACCTGCAAGTAACAATTGCAACTCGCAATAACCCACTGGGCAGACCACGTCATTTCAACATGGAAATCTGGGTAATACTTGGTTGAGACTCAACCTTTATTCACCCCCTCAAAAAGCCAGCCAGATGTTTGTTGAATTCCAGAAGTGTGATCACTATGCTTTCAACCATCTAAAAGCACAACCAGATTCCAATGGTGGAAAAAAAGTTTTTGGGTTTAGTTGTCATCCTAAATGTATTATCACTGCACTTTCAACCATTTAAAAGCACAACAAGGTGGAACTGGTAATACAATGTCAGATATTTCGTATTTACAGTGCACTCAGAAACCTTTACTTTTTCCAAAAGGCACGTAAAGACTATAAGATTATGAATGCCAAACGTCACTTCTGGAGGAAACCTGGCACCATCCCTACGATGAAGCATGGTTGTGGTAGCATCATGCTGTGGAGATATTTTTCCACGACATGAACTTGGAGACTAATCAGGATCGAGGCAAAGATGAATGGAGCAATGTCCTTGATGAAAACCTGCTCCAGAGTGCTCAGGACCTCAGACTGGGGCGAAGGTTCACCTTCCAACAGGATGACGACCCTAAGCACATAGCCAAGACAACGCAGGAGTGGCTTCTGAACAGGCTCAATGTCCTTGAGTGGCACAGCCAGCTCCCGGACTTGAACCCAATCGAACATCTCTGGAGAGAACTGAAAATATCTGCGCAGCGACGCTCCCCATCCAACCTGTCAGAGCTTGAGAGGATCTATAAAGATTAAATGGGAGAAACACCCCAAATACAGGTGTGCCAAGCTTGTAGTGTCATACCCAAGACTGTAATTGCAACCAAAGGTTCAACAAAGTACAGAGTAACGGGATCTTATGTAAATGTGATATTTCAGGTTTTTATTTTTTAAATAAATTTGCTGCAATTTCTAAAATCCTGTTTTTGCTTTGTCATTATGGGGTAGTGTGTAGACTGAGGGGGGGGGGGGAACAATGTAATCCATTTTAAAATAAGGCTGTAATGTAACAATCTGAATATTTTCCGAATGCAGTGTAAGTGGGGGCATAACACCACTCATGACAAGTCATGGAAGGAGGTTAAAAAGCCATGAATCAGTTTGAATGTGATTACACAACAAGGAAATGAGCTGTAGCAGCTCCTCATTAGCAGAGGCGTCATGCCCATTGAAACTGACGGGGAAGGGGGAGAGGGGCTGGGGGCATGTGCCCCATAAAAACAAACATTTTAGGACAGAAATATACACTACCATTCAAAGGTTTGGGGTCACTTAGAAATGTCCTTTTTTTTAAAGAAAAGCCCATTTGTCCATTAAAATAACATCAAATTGATCATAAATACAGTGTAGACATTGTTATTGGTGTACATTTTTATTTAACCAGGTAGACTAGCTGGGAACAAGTTCTCATTTACAACTGCAACCTGGCCAAGATAAAGCAAAGCAGTTCGACACATACAACTGTAATGCTCCGGGTGTCGTGGGTGTGGAGTCAAACGCAGGAGACAGAGAGTGCAATGCTGTGCTCTTTAATTGCACCAACAGGGTGCTTACAATAATAACGGCCCCAAACACGGGGAATGAAAAATGTACAACTGAAAAATGCACGACCAGGAACAAACACGTTCCTCTACTACAGAGCCGAAGGTTACTATGAATAATCCCGCACAACAAACAGGCGGGCCGGCTGTCTAAAGAAGCCCAACTAATCATCACAAACAGGTGCTACCAATAAACATACAAGGAGGGGGAGGAAAGACAATCAGTGGCAGCTAATAGGCCGGTGACGACGACCGCTGAGCGCCACCCGACCGGGAAGGGAAGCCACCCTCGGTCGGACTCGTGACAACAGAGTTACACATGGAATAAACAAACATACCGTCAATAATACAGTAGAAAAAGTCTATATACAGTGTGTGCAAATGAGGCAGGATAAGGGAGGTAAGGCAATAAATAGGCCATGGTGGCGAAGTAATGACTTTTGTAGCTGGAAACTGCAGATTTTCTATGGAATATCTACATAGGCGTACAGAGGCCCATTATCAGCAACCATCACTCCTGTGTTGAAACGGCACATTATGTTAGCTAATCCAAGTTTATCATTTTAAAAGGATAATTGATCATTAGAAAACCATTTTGCAATTATGTTAGCACATCTGAAAACTGTTGTGCTAATTAAAGAGGCAATAAAACTGGCCTTCTTTAGACTAGTTGATTATCTGAAGCATCAGCATTTGTGGGTCCGATTACAGGCTCAAAATGGCCAGAAACAAAGAACTTTCTTCTGAAACTCAGTCTATTCTTGTTCTGACAAATGAAGGCTATTCCATGTGAGAAATTGCCAAGGAACTGAAGATCTCGTACAATGCTGTGTACTACTCCCTTCATAGAACAGCGCAAACTGGCTCTAACCAGAATAGAAAGAGGAGTGGGAGGCCCCGGTGCACAACTGAGCAAGATGAAAAGTACATTAGAGTGTCTAGTTTGAGAAACAGACACCTCACAAGTCCTCAACTGGCAGCTTCATTAAATGGTACCCTCAAAACACTAGTCTCAACGTTAACTCCGGGATGCTGGCCTTCTAGGCAGAGTTCCTCTGTCCAGTGTCTGTGTTCTTTTGTCCATCTTAATCTTTTATTTTTATTGGCCAGTCTGAGGCATGGCTTTTTCTTTGCAACTCTGACCTGAGCAGACTGCTGAATGATGAGCTGGCTCGCTCGGTCGACTGGTGGAAGGGTCTCCTCCGCTAGTGGAAGGCATGTTGGAGACATTGAACAATGCGAAGAACCTCTTCCATGGCCGTCCCCACTTGAGCCAGCTGGTCGTGGTGTTTACGAAGTAGGTATCCCTGTTTGTCAACTGTCTCCGAGATGTCCTGATTTCCAGCTTCTTCCATTTGGCGAGACAGTATTCTGTAACATAGACGCTGGTAGTCGAGAAGCAGGTGGTAAGTTTAATATAACAACAAACATGGAATGATACAATGTAGGCGTAGCGTCTAGACATGAACAAATAGAAACAATACTGCCTGGGGAAGGAACCTAAAGGAGTGCCAGATAAAGGGGAGGTAATGAGTGAGGTAATGGAGAACAGGTGTGCTTGATGATGACGCACAGGTGTGCGTAATGAAGAAAGCCAAGTGTGCGTAATGATGATTCCCAGGACCGGTGGTAAGTAAACCAGCGACGTCGAAAACCGGAGGGGAGGAGTGGGAGTAGCCGTGACAATAAAGACTTTAATGATCAAGTCATTACGAATACACTGTAATATTGTCACATGCAGTATTTTATACATTTTGCATGTAAACTTCTAGGGGTCAAAAATATTAATAGTTAGACTGTAGGAGTACTATTTTTGCCGCACATGTGCTCCAAATAAGCTAGACACCAATGACATCATACCAGTATGCCTGTGTGGTCTTATGTTGCATACCATAAGGTTTCAACAAGGTTCTGCCCAAGAGCAAAGGAGTGTCAGTCACTTCATCAGATGGAATAAGAAATACAGTATAGAAATATATTTCCTGTGTTAAATTATGTTAGTTCACCGTTTAGTCACTTCAACCATACCTACATGTACAAATAACCTCTAACCTTTACCCCCACACACTGACTCTGTACCGGTACCCCCTGTATATAGCCTCGTTGTTGTTATTTTATTGTGTTACTTTTTTTATTTTTTTTACTGTAGATTATTTGGTAAATATTTTCTTAACTCTTCTCGAACTGCACTGTTGGTTAAGGGCTTGTAAGTAAGCATTTCACGGTAAGGTCTACACTATTCGGCGCATGTGGCAAATAAAGTTTGATTTAATTTTTTTATATCGCTTCTCAGGTCAATGTCTTGGAAATCTTCCACAATTCACGTTTCATGTGAGTATGCTTCCTCGAACTTGTGCAGACGAGAATGTGGCCTTTGTGTCTGGACATTATCCAACCATGCTTGCGTGACCCCACCTGGTACCCATTACAAGCCTTAAACCCAAACATAGATTTATAATTGGGTAGGCACTAATGCCTGGCATAACCAGTTCAGTTTATAAACAGCAGGGGAGAGCTAAGCGATCAGGTGTTATTGCTAACACCTGCCCCTTATGTGCCAGAGGTGCACTAAAGCACAACACAACTAACCTGTGAAATGTGAGCCCTGTTGTGGCAACTATGTTACGACTCTGATAGTTCAGCTCCTCATTTGTGAGTAGAATTATTGTAAAGTACAGTAGGTTATTTTTTTTTCTCAGTAAAAAATGAATATAACAAATTGACCTACTCTAATCAACTGGTAAACATTATATTATACATGATAGTACATTTATGTACTTTGGCAATTGCAATATAATTACATAGTAATTAAGTTGAGTGGTTTTTGTTATTAAATACTGTATATCAATGGAATAGGGACTGTCCATATACAAATGGGGACTGTCCTCAACTAAAGTACAGTACTATGTAACTAGCCTGACGACTCACACTAAATTCTTCCGCTGCTCTGTTGCTCTCTACGTACTTTAGTTTGAGACTGCCATCATTGAAGTTGTTTGTGGTGACAAGGGCCACGAGGGGCGTTGTACAAAACAAAGTCATCAGCGATTGGATAGTCTAACCAATCAGAGCATCAAAGCCAATGATGAATTTTCAAACTGCCACTTTACCCACGTGTGTTTTGGCTCTGGCCCAACCCATAGTTTTCTTTACCCATCAGACATCGCTGAATGTGTTCGCAATTCAGTGCGGGGGAGATACTCAGATCCAGACTCATTGCAGAGAGGAAACTAATGTTTGTGGGTGTGGCATAGCGTTTTGCGAGAGAAAGGAGTCTGGGTAGCCAGGCAACTATCTCAAAACATGTTAATTCAAAACTGTTACAGTACTGAAGTGTTACCCAATTACAATACCAAGCACATTGTCAGTTTTGGGGTAATATAAAATCTAATCAAATGTTATTGGTCACATGCACATATTTAGCTAATGTTATTGTGGGTGTAGCGAAATGGTTGTGTTCGTAGCTATAACAGTGCAGCAATATCTAACAATTCACAACAATACACACCAATCTAAAATAATGGAATTAAGAAATATATAAATATTAGGATGAGCAATGTCGGAGTGGGATTAACTAAAATACAGTAGAATAGAATACAGTATATACATGTGAAATGAGTAAAGCAGTATGTAAACATGATTATAGTGATTAGTGTTCCATTATTAAAGCGACCAGGGATTCCATGTCGAAGAGAACCTCTTCCAACAAATCTCCCTATGGTAACACTGAGACACTACTTCTACTGCTAGAAGTGGGAGGCTAAAGGAAGGTCAAATAAATCATAGCTTGAGGCAAATTCTTAAACAGAACAGACAATGAGAGATTGTGTGAGATTGATCCCAATTGCAAGCCTCAGCATACCTTTGGTGTTCAGTCAACACGGAGCGCTCCGAACCCCACTGAGGCTGAGGGGAGGAAAGAGAAAAAAGGCTTTAGTTTAAAGCAGTTTGTTAAAGGACGGCTAGAGAATACACAACCTCACTGATTAACCAAGACAAGAGTTGTGTTAG
Source organism: Oncorhynchus nerka (assembly GCF_034236695.1). NCBI lineage: Eukaryota > Metazoa > Chordata > Actinopteri > Salmoniformes > Salmonidae > Oncorhynchus > Oncorhynchus nerka. The sequence goes on from NC_088406.1 coordinate 41,575,079, forward strand.
TCTCTATTGTCCCGCTATGGTTCTATAACACTATAAGGCTTTAGTCTCTAGGTTTGAAGTCCTGAATTCATCCAAGCCCAACATCAAAACCAGAACCATGTTTACAGAAGCACATTGCAACACAAATTCCAGGAGAATTGTTTGGTACAGCATGGTTATGAGAATATCAAATTTTATTTGTCACATGCGACGAATACAACAGGTATAATTATTGACAAATTTACTTTAAAAAACTATTGCCTCACCATGGTCGTTGCTTTCAAAATCTTGGCTAAGATCAAATCAAATCCATTTTTAAGTGTCACATGGGCCTTACCGTGAAATGCTTACTTACAAGCCCTTAACCAACAATGCAGTTCAAGAAATAGAGTTGAGTAAATGTTTACTAAATAAACAAAAGTAAAAATAAAAAGTAACACATTAAAATAACAATAATGAGGCTATATGCAGGGGGTACCGGTACTGAGTCAATGTGCACGGATACAGGTTAATCAAGGTAATTTGTACATGTAGGTAGGGGTAAAGTGACTATGCATAGATAACAAATAAAGTGTAAAAACAAAGGGGGGATATAAATGTAAATAGTCCGAGTGGCCATTTGATGAATTGTTCAGAAGTCTTATGTCTTGGGGGTGGAAGCTGTTAAACAACTTCTTCGGGATAGGGGGCAGCATTTTCACTTTTGGATAAATAAGGTGCCCAAATCCGACTTCCTACTACTCATCCCCAGAATATAAGATATGGATATTATTAGTAGATCTGGATAGGAAACACCCTGAAGTTTCTAAAACTGTTTGAACCATGTCTGTGAGTATAACAGAACTTATGTAGCAGGACAAACCATTCAGAATTTAAAATTTTTAGGTCACTGTCTATTCAATGAGTTTCATTGGGAAACCAGATTTCTAAGGGACTTGTTTACAGTTCCTACTGCTTCCACTGGATGTCACCAGTCTTTGGAAATTGGTTGAGGTTATTCCTTTGTGTAATGAAGACGTACGGCCATGAAGACGTACGGCCATCTTGAATGAGTGTCACTTGAAGTGGACTTTTTGAGAGAGGCGCATGACTCGAAAAGTAGCATCAGTTTGTTTTCTTTTTGTATTGAACACAGATTATCCCGTCTTCAATTTGATCGATTATTAACGTTTTAAAATACCTAAAGTTGTATTACAGAAGTAGTTTGAAATGTTTTGGCAAAGTTTACAGGTAACTTTTGAGATATTTTGTAGTGACGTTGCACAAGTTGGAAGGTGTGTTTTTCTGGATCAAAAGCGCCAAATAAATTGACATTTTGGATATATATTGACGGAATGAATCGAACAAAAGGACCATGTGTGATGTTTATGGGACATATTGGAGAAAAGAAGCTCGTCAAAGGTAAGGCATGATTTAGAATTTATTTCTGCATTTTGTGTCGCGCCTGCAGGGTTGAAATATGCTACTCTCTCTTTGTTTACTGTTGTGCTCTCATCAGATAATAGCATCTTATGCTTTCGCCGAAAATCCTTTTTGAAATCTGACATGTTGGCTGGATTCACAACGAGTGTAGCTTTAATTTGGTATCTTATATGTGTGATTTAATGAAAGTTTGATTTTTACAGTATTTTATTTGAATGTGCCGCTCTGCATTTTCCCTGGCTATTGGGCAAGTGGGACGCTACCGTCCCGCCTATCCCAGAGGGAGCCTTTTGGACCTAATCTTGGTCCTCCGGTGTCGCTTGTCATGCGTTAGCAGAGAGAAGTGTCTATGACTTGGGTGACTAGAGTATCTGACCATTTTTTGGGCCTTCCTCTGACACCGCCTAGTATATTGGTCCTGGATGACAGGAGGCTTGGCCCAAGTCATGAACTAGGCCGTACGCACTACCCTCTGTAGCACCTTACGGTCAGATGCCAAGCAGTTGCCATACCAGGCGGTGATGCAACCAGTGGTGCAGCTGTAGAACCGTTTGAGGATATGGGGACCCATGACAAATCTTTTCAGTCTCCTGAGGGGAAAAAGCTGTTGTCGTGCCCTCTTCACGGCTGTCTTGGTGTGTTTGGACCATGATAGTTTGTTGTTGATGTGGACAACAAAGAACTTGAAACTCTCGACCTGCTCCACTACAGCCCTGTCAATGTTAATGGGGGCCTGTTCAGCCCTCCTTTTCCTGTAGTCCACGATCAGCACCTTTGTCTTGATCACATTGAGGGAGATGTGCCAGGTCTCTGACCTCCAGGTCCACACTGCCAGGTCTCTGACCTCCTCCCTATATGCTGTCTCATCGTTGGTGGTGATCAGGCCTACCACCGCTGTGTCGTCAGCAAACCTAATGATGGTGTTGGAGTCATGCTTGGCCACGCAGTCGTGGGTGAACAGGGAGTACAGGAGGACAAAGCACACACCCCTGAGAGGCCACAGTGTTTTTTAAAACTATTTTATTTTACCTTTATTTATACATGTTTTTTCTCATTGAGATAATATCTCTTTTCCTTTTCCAAGAGAGACCTGGTCCAATAGCAGCAGGAGGAACAACGTTTCAGACAAAACAACTTACATACACTTACACAACATTAAACAAAACTATAAATACACATACAGTACAACAATTAAATATTACATTAAAAACACAAACATCTTGACTAAAAACAGCTGGCCTGAAAACAATTACACTCTTCTATGATATACATATCGATCAAGTGTTTAAACTCCACCAACAAAACTAGATCATCACATTTTAAAATGTTCAGGAGAGAAGTCCAGGACCACGGTGCTAAGTAACTAAAACTTTTCTACCATGACCTGTTCTAATTTTTGGTACTGTTAGAAGCAAATCAGAATGGGACCATAATTTATATTTATTTACTGACCTGACTAAAAAAGACGGACCAAGCAGCGTGCCCAGGAGGAGCAGGGATTCTGGGCCTGGGAGGAAAGCCAGGAGTGGAGGACATCCTGGACTTGGAACGAAATGGCAGGAGACAAAAGACTGCCATGGAAGCAGGCGGAAGCAGCGAAGGAGGTACAGTGAAGACACTGGGGTTCGCAGCCACGACGTAGGCCCAAGAAGCAGCCTCAAAACCTTTTGGGGGGGGCGCACACGGGGTGGTCGGCAACGCTGAGAGGTGAGTCAGAGACCATGGAGGAAGAGTTGGATAGATTGAGAGAGAGTTAACTGAGGGGTGAGATAGAGACCTTCGATGAGTGGTTGGCGAAATGTGAAGAGAGTGAAGCGGAGGAGGTTTGGCTGGAGAGGCAAGACATTCGCCCTGAGGAGCGTGTTATCTGTCTGATGCCACGGGTGTCAGCTCCCCGTATTCTTCCTGAGGAGCGTGTCATCTGTTCGGTACCATCTGTGTCGGCTCCACGCACCAGGTCTCCAGTGCGGCTCCACAGCCCAGTATGTCGTGTGCCAGCTCTCCGCACTCGCTTTGAGGAGCGTGTTATCGTTCCGGTACAATGTGTGCCGGTTCTACGCACAGTGTCTCCATTGCGCCTCCACAGCCCGGTATGTCCTGTGCCAGCTCCCCGCACTTGCCATGCGAAGGTTGTCATCTGTCCAAGACACGTTGTGCCAGCTCCACGCACAAGGCCTCCAGCGACGGTTCCCAGTCTGGAGCCTCCAGTGATGATCCAGGGCCCAGAGCCTCCAGTGATGATCCATGGCCCGGAGCCTCCAGTGATGATCCATGGCCAGGAGCCTCCAGTGATGATCCATGGCCCAGAGCCTCCTGCGAAGGTTCCCAGTCCGGAGTCCCCGGCAACGATCCACAGGCCGGAGCTTCCGGCGACGATCCACAGGCCGGAGCTTCCGGCAACGATCCACGGCCCGGTTCCTCCGGCAACGATCTACGGTCCGGAGTCCCCTGCGACGATCCACGGTTTGGTTCCTCCGGCGACAATCCACGGTCCGGTTCCTCCGGCGACAATCCACGGTCCGGAGCTTCCGGCGACGATCCACGGTCCGGTTCCTCCGGCGACAATCCACGGTCCGGATCCCCCGGCGACGAGCCCTGCACCAGAGTCGCCACCGAAGCGGGCGGATCCGCGAGCGGAGCGGGGTCTATGTCCCGCACCGGAGCCGCCATCAAGGCTAGATGCCCACCCGGACCCTCCCCTGTCATTTAAAACCTTCAATGTTGCTGAAACAGTGCTGTGGCCAGACCTAAAACCTGATTGCATTCCATGCATTCCAGAAGCATTAAAACGATGAGGAGTATTGGTTAAGATCAAATCAATCAAAGAGGATTTCAGAGGATATTTTATATTCAACCTAGTTATACTGTTGACAATCTGAGTGAGATTGTAGGTATTGCACAGAATTTTAAGTTGATCAGAGCTAGATGTTAGCCAGTCCTGATTCAGATCATCCATCAGGACAAACTCAGAATTGACATTCTGTGATAACAATTTGAAAATACAATCCAGCGAGCCAACAGTAGCAGATGGAGATCTATAACAACAAGATACAACAATATTTAAAGATGAGCCAAGGTTTAGGTTCAAAGACAGATATTCAAATTGCTTAGGTTTAGTAACAGAAGTCAGAACGACCACCGAGAACTTGTCTTTTACATATACAGCAACACCACCACCCTTAGATTTACGATCTGTACGAAAAACATTGCAACCATTTATGCCAATATTTTTGTCTGTAAATATATTTTTTAAGCCATGTTTCAGAAAGCATAAATACATCCGGGTCGGAAGTTTTTATCCAGTAATTCACAAAATCAAACTTCGGCAGAAGACTTCTTACATTCATATGCAAAAACTTCAGGCCACTAACTACTTAATTCGGCAGGGGTAAGAATGTCAGAACCTGGATTAGACTGGACATTTCCAGACAAAAGAAGCAGCAAGATAATGGCAAGTCTATATCGAGTGTTACAACATTTGGAGTTACAGACAGAACTTGAACGAGAATCCATAGTCACCAGTCTTTAACGCCACATATTTCAGAAGATGTGTAAAGTCCAGAGACATGGTTAAGTACCAAGAGAACAGTCCTGACATGTAAGCGCAAGAGTCCGATTTCTCCCATATTGTTCGGGAGAAATGTGCATAGTTCTCATGTGCATTTCCGAAGCAAGTGTGGGGTTTCTCACAATACTCGAGGGAGAAACAATCATATATTTCCTCATTTACAGTGCAACGGGTTCTAAATGTATCGTCAACATTGTAAAAGCCAAGGGTAGACACCAGCAAAATGAACAACAGCATCATGTTCGTTAAATGTCCTAAAAGTCACTAATCAAACCGCTGATCAAAAAAGAGTTAGCGATGTATGCTTATGATGTAGACGAGCAAAGTGTTGAGCAAAGTGTTGAGGATCAACGTGGCAGATGTGTTGTTGCCTACCCTTACCACCTGGGGGTGGCCCGTCAGGAAGTCCAGGATCCAGTTGCAGAGGGAGGGGTTTAGTCCCAGGGTCCTTAGCTTAGTGATGAGCTTTGAGGGCACTATGGTGTTGAACGCTGAGCTGTAGTCAATGAACAGCATTCTCACACAGGTGTTCTTTTGTCCAGATAGGAAAGGGCAGTGTGGAGTGTGATTAACATTGCATCATCTATGGATCTGTTGGGGTGGTATGCGATGGTGTTGATGTCATGACCAGCCTTTCAAAGCACTTCATGGCTACCGACGTGATTGCCACGGGGCGGTATTAATTTAGTCAGGTTACCTTCACTTTCTTGGGCACATGGACAATGGTGGTCTGCTTAAAACATGTAGGAATTACAGACTCTGTCAGGGAGATGTTAAAAATATCAGTTAAGACACTTGCCAGTGTTGCTTGCCTCGAAGCAAGCATAAAAGGCATTTAGCTCGTCTGGTAAGTTCGCATCACTGAGCAGCTTGCGACTGGGTTTTCCTTTGTAGTCTGTAATAGTTTGCAAGCCCTGCCACACCCGACAAGCATCAGAGCCGGTGTAGTAGGATTCAATCTTAGTTCGTCTGAGGGCATAGTGGGATTTCTTATAAGCGTCCGGATTAGTGTCCTGCTCCTTGAAAGCGGCAGCTCTAGCATTTAGCTTGGTGCGGATGTTGCCTGTAATCAATGGCTTCTGGTTGGGATATGTACGCACGGTCACTGTGGGTCAATGTACTTTTTGATGAAGCCGGTGATTGAGTTGGTATAGTCCACAATGCCATTGGATGAATCCCGGAACATATTCCAGTCTGTGCTAGCAAAACAGTCCTGTAGCATAGCATCTTCATCATCTGACCACTTCTGTATTGCGCGAGTCATTCGTACTTACAGCTTTCGTTTTTGCACCTGGGCCCGGTGTCTCCCAGGATAAATACACCACTTCCCCATTCATGCAGGAGACTCTCTTCATGCAGACACTTTGATAGTTTTTGTTGTGTTTCTTGGTGGTTTTTGGTTGTTTGCCTTAGCACCTTTCAAAACCCTGCATTAACACATTCATGCATGCAAAACACTCACTTACACTACTGATTACTGATTACACACACCATTGATATATTTTCCTTAGTTGCTTTAGTTAATAAATATATATTTTGTTACTCCTTATCTCCACGTTGTCTCCCTTTCGTTACGGGCTTTGAGCCGGTTCGTGATACTTGTAAGCAGGAATCAGGAGCATAGAATTATGGTCAGATTTGCCAAATGCATTGCGAGGGAGAGCTTTGTGTGTGTCTCTGTGTGTGGAGTAAAGGTGGTCGAGAGTTCTTTCCTCTGGTTGCACATGTGACATGCTGGTAGAAATTAAAGTCCCCGGTCCCTAGGAGCACCGCTTCTGGATGAGCATTTTCTTGTTTGCTTATGGCCTTACACAGCTCGTTGAGTGCGGTCTTAGTGCCAACATCGGTTTGTGGTGGTAAATAGACGACCACGAATAATATAGATGAAACTCTCTTGGTAGGTATTGTGGTCAAGAACTTATCATGAGGTACTCTACCTCAGGCAAGCAATACCTCGAGACTTCTTTATTATTAGGCATCTCGCACCAGCTTTTATTGACAAATAGATATCCACCTCTCATTTTACCAGACGTAGCTGTTCTGTTCTGTCCTGCCGATGCACGAAAAACCCAGCCAGCTCTATATTATCTGTGTCGTCGTTCAGCCACGACTCGGTGAAACATAAGATATTACAGTTTTTAATGTTCCGTTGTTAGGATAATCTCGAACAGAGATCATACAGCAACACTTGGCCCATACATCAATGACAAAACTCTGTTATTGTATTTGAGTGTTACCTGAGTGGACAAGTTTGGGATGTTCCATCCCATTAGTTTGAAAAGCTTCAACTTACATTCCTCAAAATGACAGTCCTGAGAGTGAGAAATTGTGTCCTGGAGCGGCTCCAGAGGGAGTGTTTCAGACTGGTGAGATCTTACTGTACTGTGAAATGACGTACTGGGGTGTACATGCCGGCTAGGTCACTGGTGGCCAGACTGTTAAAAACATTCACGTAAATGAAACTATCCTACGGGAGGCTCAATCAACATTTTGGAGCCAAGACAATACTGAGAAATGTTCAATGTTCCATGATGCCCAAGTGATATATCAAACCTGCCGAGCTGTTTATTTTAAATATAGGAAACTGAAATGTGTTTTGAAAGAAATCAGAGGTCTTTGAAGATGATTTCGTTAAAATTGGAATTTGTACAAAGTAAACGAGGATTAGAGGAATTGTTAAGCCCTCACTTGCTATACTCCACTGATACACTCACAGATTCACATGTGACACACAGACTTTGTTTACTTGAAACTCCCAGCTTCTACTGTATCTCTGTTTTTCTTATCAATTATTTTCCACTTCCTCTCTCCTCTGCGAACATGTACCAGATCCACTGCCCGAGCCAAACAATGTTCCATACAGAAATTAGAGACTAGTTTGGCCTCCAAAGACTGCAATACAGTGTACTATAACCTACATCCTCATATACCTGTCAAAAGTATTGCATACAGACCCCTTGACTTTTTCCACATTTTGTTATGCTACCGCCTTTTTCTAAAATGGACTGAACTGTTTTTTCCCCTCATCAATCTACACACAATACCCCATCATGATCAAGCAAAAACAGGTTTTTAGACATTTTTGCTAATTTATTAAAAATAGAAAAACAGAATGTTACATTTACATGTATTCATTTACAAGTACTCAGACCATTTGGCAGCAATTAAAGCCTTGAATCTTCTTGGGTATGACGCTCTAAGCTTGGCACACCTGGACGTCAGGAGTTTCGCCCAGTCTACCCTACAGATCCTCTCAAACTCTGTCAGGTTGGATGGGGAGCGTGTTGCACAGCTGTTTTCAGATCTCTCCAGAGATGTTAGATCGGTTTGAGACCGGGTTCTGGCTGGGCCACTCAAGGACATTCAGAGACTTGTCCTGAAGCCACTCTTGCGTTGTCTTGGCTGTGTGCTTAGGGTCATTGTCCTGTTGAAAAGTGAACCTTCACCCCAGTCTGAGTTCCTGAGAGTTCTAGAGCAGGTTTCAATCAACAATCTCTCTGGACTTTTCTTCGTTCATCTTTCCCTCGATCCTGACTAGTCTCCCAGGCCCTGCTGCTGAAAAACATCCCCACATAATGATGCTGCCACCACCATGCTTCACCGTAGGGATGGTGCCAGGTTTCTTCCAGACGTGACGCTTGGCATTTAGGCCAAATAGTTCAATCTTGGTTTCATCAGACCAGAGAATCTTGCTTCTCATGGCCTGAGAGTCCTTTAGGTGCCTTTTGGCAAATTCCAAGCAGGCTGTCATGTGGCTTTTACTGAGGAGTGGCTTCCGTCTGGCCACTCTACCATAAAGGCCTGATTGCTGGAGTGCTGCAGAGATGGTTGTCCTTCTGGAAGGTTCTTGCATCTCCACAGAGGAACTCTGGAGCTCTGTCAGAGTGACCATCAGGTTCTTGGTCACCTCCCTGACCAAAGCCCTTCTCCCCCGATTACTCAGTTTAGCCGAGCAGCCAGCTCTAGGAAGAGTCTTGGTGGTTCCAAACTTCTTCCATTTAAGAATAATGGAGGCCACTGTGTTCTTGGGGACCTTCAATGCTGCAGAAATGTTTTGGTACCCTTCCCCAGATCTGTGCCTCGACACAATCCTATCTCGGGGCTCTACTGACAATTCCTTTGACCTCATGGCTTTGTTTTTGCTCTGACATGCACTGTCAACTGTGGGTCCTTAGATCGACAGCTGTGTGCCTTTCCAAATCATGTCCAATAAATAGGATGTACGTGAACTCAATTTCAAGTCTCATTGCAAAGGGACAAAATTCTTATATAAATAAGGAATTTCTGTTTTTTTACAAAGCTGTTTTCACTTTGTCATTATGGTGTACTGTTTATAGATGATATAATACATTTTAGAATAAGGCTGTAATGTAACAAAATGTGGAAAAAGTCAAGGGTCTGAATACTTTCCGAATGCACCGTATGTACAACCAGAATATGATGTGTTGGAGATCCTGAATTCAAATCTAAAAAACAGTTAATGACTCCCCAAAATAAACTTTAGTAACACTGTATTTTAGGTAAACATGTTTAACCTTCAAAATTAGGTTTACAGGCACAAGGAAAATATGAGTTATTAGGTCATAATACACTCACTGCCAACATAAAGCCTTTCCCATTTTGCAGTTGTGGATGAGGTCATGAGTAAATGTAGTGGGGCATTAACTAATTGAATATGATCACCTATGAACTAGATGTGTAAAAAAAACACCCACATAGCCTTATAATAAAAATGTGTTTAACTGCATTGCAACACAGTAGTAATATAATTACATGTAATTTTAATACTTTTCATGTGTCAATTTCCATTACTTTCCGTGGTTGATATTGGAACTATCTGCTATCCATTGTCGAAGGGTTTAACCTGAGTGCACTAGAAATGCTACACTAAGACATGCAAGAAATGTACCATATGTATGTCTGAAGACATTTTAGAGGCTCGCATAATTCTGTGTCATACTACATCACTTTTACAACAAAAGTCTATTTTAACCTAAAAAAAAAGTATGATGACCAGATGAAGTAGGTATTCTACAAAATGGCCCGTCTTTAGTATTCCATGTTCACGCTGCGGTTTTACTGTGAGTATTTCCCGTGTAATAGCTTAGAATGCAATTAAAATGTCTCATTCAATAACTGTGACAAGCTGCAGAATGTACTATTTCATCCGGTGAATTAAATCAAATGTATCAAATTATAGTAATGTGTTCTTACCCAATTGATTGGGTTACACCCAGCCAATATTCATTGCTCAAATGTGATCTAATAACAGATCCCTTGTGTTTGATATGACTCTCCAAGCTGATGTGAGAGACCTTTCCTATTCCTTTCCCATTGGATAATATACTTGAGTGTTAGGCTCTGTTAACATTCAAATACCCTTTTTCCCCAAAGTATTAAAAGTGCGCTGTTGAACAACAATCAGCATGCAACGAAAGTTCGATTTTCCTCCAACATACAAGACAAAATACTGGTGATCTTTTTATAAAATAGACACCATCAAAGCCAACCTGACTACCAAAATGTGAAGATAATGCACTCTCTCTCCATTCAGATTTAAATACAGTCACATTCATATTCACTTAAAATCTCTCTCTCTCTCTCTCTTTCTCTCTCAAACATTGTAAGAGTACGAGTGAAAATGTATTATTCAAAATAGCAAAGATCCAACTGAGGCTACAAACTTGTATCAGGAAACAGATGCTTATGCTTACTAGTTGGAGTTGTTTTCCACCAAACCCAGAAAAACACGGTCATGCCAACTCTTCTGCTCTGCTCAGTGAATTACAATGATTTCACTCCTGCCCATTGCATGCCAGTCTATTTAGCTGTTCTGAGAAATCATTCTGTGGTGTAGTCAGCTGTTAGCCTGTTAGGGGTGCGTGACTGAGAGGTAGCAGAGAATTGGATGAGACGTACAAAGCTGCACTCTATGGTGCTTGACACTGCCAAGTCAATGCAGCCAAGCTAGAATTCCGGCAGCTACAAGAGAAATGACAAAGGGGATGAGATGACCCTTCCTCTACAGACCACCATGGGCCATTTACAACAGGTCATCTTGTAATTTGGGGAGGGCAGGAACATAATTCTATTTGGCTAAAAAAACACGTTTAGGGATGAGAATTGTTTACTTTGATTCAATTGTAGAAACATAGCGAGGAACAGCTTACATTAGCTTTCTAAGTGTATGCCTTGGAATCACATATACACTGAGTGTACAAACCGTTAGGAACCCTTTCCACGACATAGGGAAGGGACCAGGTGAATCCAGGTGAAAGCTATGATCCCTTATCGATGTCACTTGCTAAATCCACTTCAATCAGTGGTCACCGGCCTTTTCTGAGTCAAGATCACTTTGAGTCACAATGCAAGCCGAGATCTACCGCTCAAAAACGTAAGTCTATGCAACACGAACATATTAAAAGCAGTACTGTAGCAATGAGGTTTGTGCAGTAGGTTATAGGCCCAGTACATGCATCTGATGGTCAGTGGAGGGAGAGGGTAGCAGACTTATGGTCTGCCTCTAAACGTATCTCCGCTCTCACTTTCCTCCGCAGACACTGACCAATAAGGGACATAATCTTCCAGCGTAACTCCAGTAGCACCCCATTATTTCTGCCTCATGCACAAATTCATTTTGTAACTTCTATTAAAGTATTCCTTGATATTAAAAAATACCCATGCTGCTAATAATAACACAAGCCTATCAATATACTTTACGACTCATTCATTGCAGCTGCAGTGCTGGTTGTAGCACGAGTGGAAGTCGGGGGAACGTGCATTTTATGGCTTGTAAAAAGTGTTGAATAGAGTGTTGACAGTGCTGAGTAAGAACTGTAAACTAGAACTCACTAATATAAACAGACGCTCTTTGCTCTATTAGTTGACAGTCTCTCTAGTCATGGTTTTAAAGGTTTTGAAATCTCACAGCATCAACTACTCCATTGCAGACACAGTAATCTGAGCCATCCGATTGGCCAGCAGTAGGCCTATAGATTTGCTCTCCGGGCCCGCCGGGAAGGCAGAGTTTGTACCTTAAGACACATGAAATGTTTCAAATTGGGAAGACATCGGCTACTCTACGCTCAATCGGTTGCACCTACCGCCAACAGCGGGAGACCAAAAAAATACAAATAAAATAGGAACGCAAGGCTTTATCGTTGTTTTTTTACAGAAATGTTTGGTGATTGACTAGGAATGCCATGGAGATAAGATTTTGATCAACCAATTGGTGACCACTGGTGTAGATGAAGGGGAGGAGAGAGGTTAAATAATTGTTTTTAAGCCTTGAGACAATTGAGACTTGAATTGTGTATGTGTATCATTCAAAGGGTGAATAAGCAAGACAACAGAATTAAGTGCCTTTGAACAGGGTATGGTAGTAGGTGCCAGGTGCACCGGTTTGATTGTGTCAAGAACTGCAACGCTGCTGGGTTTTTCACGCTCAACAGTTTCCCATGTGTATCAAGAATGGTCCATCATCCAAAGGACATCCAGACAACTTGACACAACTGTGGGAAGCATTGGAGTCAACATGGGCCAGCATTCCTCTGGAACACTTTTGACACCTTGTAGAGTCCATCCCCGATGACTTGAGGCTGTTCTGAGGGCAAAAGGGAGTGCAACTCAATATTAGGAAGGTGTTCCCAATGTATTGTACACTCAGTGTATATGGGCTTTCTCTATGAGGTAGAACTGCATGGTTACCAATCCAAGAGGCCCCAATATAATCTGTTGCCAGCACATAATGGGGGTAGTGAAAGGGAATCACATATGATGGCATGTGTAAATTGAATTATGATTTCAATGTCATCATGGCTAAGAGTATGTAAAAAGACATCTTCAGACATCTTTTCTAGAACGGCTTAAAGTGAACTATTCATCAAGGAAGGGGAGTGGGTTCTGGCAAAATGAGTGTTTCCCACCAGATAGATATCAGGATCTGTGATGCAGAGGATGATGTTTTCACATAGGTCCTCCATCCATCATTGTGTATTTGAGAACTTAGTGGGTGATATTCTCAGTGATGGAAAAAGTACCCAATTGTCATACTTAAGTAGAAGTAAAGATTCATTAAAAGAAAATGACTCAAGTGAAAGTCACCTAGCAAATTACTACTTGATTAAAAATCTAAGTATTTGGTTTTAAATATACGTAACTATCAAAAGTAAATGTAATTGCTAAAATATACTTAAATATCAAAAGTAAAAGTATAAATAATTTCATTATATTAAGCAAACCAGGTGGCCCAATTCTTCTTCTTTATATGGATAAACTGGGGTACACTTCAACACTCAGACATCATTTACAAACAAAGCATTTGTGTTTAGTGAGTCAGCCAGATCAGCGGCAGTATTCTCTTGATAGGTGCATGAATTAGACCATTTTTCTGTACTTTTTGGTGTCAGGGAAAATGTAAAGAGTAAAAAGTGCATATGTTCTTTACAAATGTAGTAGAATAACAGTAAAAGCTGTCAAAAATATAAAGTAAAGTACAGATACCACCCCAAAATACATAAGTAGTACTTTAAAGTATTTTACTGTTTCCACTCGTACGTAGGAGCACATTTTTCTTTCATTGCCATGTATTGTTTAGCTGGAGGTCAACATGTCACATAATTTGCATTTTTATTTATTTTATTTATTGAAGCACTTGAACATTTTGCATCCACCAAAGCTGTCAGTTTTCTGCTGAAATGAGGACTTGACAGAAGAAAAACACTGAGACCATCAAACTTCACAAGATAATATGAAAATATTTTGGATTGAAAGAGAACCACAGCAAATTAACTACTTACAGTGCCTTCGGAAAGTATTCAGACCCCTTGACTTTTTCCACATTTTGTTACGTTACAGCCTTATTCTAAAATGGATTAAATAAATACAAATCCTCAGCAATCTACACACAATACCCTATAATAACAAAGCAAAAACAGACTTTGAGATTTATTTGTAAATTTGTTAAAAATAAAAAATATTTACATAGGTATTCAGACCCTTTTCTGTGAGTCTGGAAATTTAGCTCAGATGCATCCTGTTTTCATTGATTATCTTTGAGATGTTTCTACAACTTGATTGGAGTGCACCTGTAGTAAATTCAAGTGATTGGACATGATTTGGAAAGGCACACACCTGTCTATGTAAGGTCCCACAGTTGACAGTACATGTCAGAGCAAAAACCAAGCCATGAGGTCGAAGGGATTGTCTCTGAGACAGCATTGTGTCGAAGCACAGATCTGGGGAACGGTACCAAAAAACAAAAAAGTCTCCAAGAACACAGTGGCCTATCTTAAATGGAAAAAGTTTGGCACCACCAAGACTCTTCCTAGAGCTGGCCGCCCGGCCAAACTGAGCAATCAGGGAAGAATGGCCTTGGTCAGGGAGGTGACCAAGAACCCGATGGTCACTCTGAGAGCTCTAGAGTTCCTCCGTGGAGATGGGAGAACCTTCCAGAAGGACAACCATCTCTGCAGCACTCCACCAATCAGGCCTATATGGTAGAGTGGCAAGACGGAAGCCACTCCAAAGTAAAAGGCACAAGACAGCCTGCTTGAAATTTCCCAAAAGACTCTCAGACCGTGAGAAACAAGATTCTCTGGTCTTGATGAAACCAAGATTGAACTCTTTGGCCTGAATGTCAAGCGTCACTTCTGAATGAAACCTGGCACCATCCCTACGGTGAAGCATGGTGGTGACAGCATCATGCTGTGGTGATGTTTTTCAGGGGCAGGGACTGGGAGACTAGTCAAGATCGAGGGAAAGATTGACGAAGCAAAGTACAGAGAGATCCTTGATAAAACCTGCTCCAGAGCGCTCAGGACCTGACTGGTGTGAAGGTTCACATTCCAACAGGTCGATGCCAAGACAACACAGGAGTGGCTTCGGGACAAGTCACTGAATGTTCTTGAGTGGCCCAGCCAAAGCCTGGACTTAACCCGATCGAACATCTCTGGAGAGACCTGAAAATAGCTGTGCAGCAACGCTCCCCATCCAACCTGACAGAGCTTGTGAGGATCTGCAGGGAAGAATGGGAGAAACTCCCCAAATACAGGTGTGCCAAGCTTGTAGCGTCATACACAAGAAGACTTTAAGGCTTTAATCGCTGCCAAAGGTGCTTCAACAAAGTACTGAGTAAAGGGTCTGAATACTTATTTAAATGTGATATTTCAGTTTTACATTTTTATAAAAGAGCAAAAATGTATAGAATTGTGTTTTTGCTTTGTCATCATGAGGTATTGTCTGTAGACTGATGGGGGGGAAACTATTTAATACATTTTTGGCTGTAACCTACCAAAATGTGGAAAAAGTCAATGGGTCTGAATACTTACCTAAGGCACTGTACTTAGATTGGCCCCCCAAAAAATCCAGATACACCATTATCAGGCCTCAGAAATTGCAACGCTACACAATGTAGGAATGTTTTTGGATAAAATGCTGCCTCTGGTTCTATGTTGAAACCGTAGCTTACTGTTTTGTTCAAGTGTTCAGGCACCAAGTTAAAGTCATATCCCACTTGTGCGAAGACGCACCAGCAAATCCCAAAGCTGAAACAGACGTCCATCATCGCTGAAGTGTCCAATATATATGATATTCTCATGTCTGATATTAATGGACAACAGAACCATACCAGGAATGTGTCCCAGTGGCCCCTGATGCCTTTATGGTAAATGATGTCACATCATGTGATAAACCTACCAGATGCTGCTGCCTTGTCAATCCATTAAAACCCTCCGCTTTGCAGCTGTTCAAAGTATCAAGTATCAAATCTCTGAAAATATTGGCATTTTCTCACCATTTCTCAACCACATTGAAGACAGGTATAATTAAATCATGTGTATATATACACTTGAGACTAAGTAAATAATTGAGTTCATTTAAAAGTACCAAGTTGTTAAACTTTGGGTTATCCTCAATGATGTGCAGTGTATCCACACGTGTGATTGAATTGTGTTGTCGAATCAATCAAATCAATTTAAATTTGATGGTATCAAATTGAAATTATTAGTGTGAATCAGTTTAATTAAAATGTGCCAACCATTTGTGTATGAGTTTATTCAACATATACCTTCATTTATTTTACTGTTTACAGTTCTCGTTTTGACTTTTCAAAATACAAAAATGTTCACTTTCGCAGTCTTGAACTATTCAGCAGTCCGCCCCCCCCCCGAAAGAAAAAAAAAACCTTGGTACCCAGACTTCACTGACAGACTCCTTCAAAACACAACATGTGCTGAAACATCACCAAGCATTGTACAGTGTTGGCGTCAGTCAACACTGGCGTCAGTCAAAGGCCATTTGTCTTAGAACATAACATGTAATACCACGTGAATCCTGTGAAGCTCCATAGCTTGGTCTAGGAATTTGAGATTGCTTACATTCATCCAGACCCATTCCTCAGTTGTTATTCGAATTCCAGATTGCCACTCAAACAGACAACATAAAGGATTCAAATATTCTGGTATGTTTTTAAGTGGCTTTTGATGAAGTCTGTATAGTATGTGGATTTACCCATGCATACTACCAAGGTAAGAAAGCAAATCTGTTATACTTTATTTGTTAAACATGAATTAATTATTAATAGTTTAAGGCTTGTTACATCCATTTTAAATAGCCACTCTAATTTAATAATGACCGTTGGTTGAAACAATGAGACATTATTCCCTTGGGTAACTTTTAGAATGAACAAATAGTCTTATTTGACAGTAAAGTTCATGTCCATGACTAAGTTTTGTCTAAAAATAACATGCTATTTTAGACCCTGTCTTCCAACTACTCACGACCTTGCTCACATGAACAACAAGACGTCAAAATGCCATTGGCCATTTGAACTCTGTGAGCAGCTTTGGGGCATAGAAAAGGATACAAAATAGGAATGCTTGTCACATTTAGGGGTGAGATAACCTAAAAACAAAAGTTTAAAGTATCTGTGGCCTGGTATTAGCGAGAGCACTGACACACTCACAAATGGAATGCTTGGCACATTTGAGCTGCCTCTTTGACTAATTAAATTAACACCTGATGGCCATGAAAACTCACAAATGAAGTTATTTCATGCACATTCACTTCGTGTGACGTTAATTAGTCAAACCACACTGAACTATGTTATTCACAAATGTTTTCACTGCTGCACACATCCACAGATAAGTAAGTTAGAAAATATATTCTCGTATAAAGGTTCAATAAGCTGTAGTCTTTTAGTTACTCCACAAGTCACTCTTAGAAAGTAATTGCGTTTAACATCCAAAATCAAAAGCCACAATAACCCAGACTGACAAAAAATTCTCAAACCCAACATGGCTACATGTCTTGGAATTGAAACATTCTCATTTCTTTGAACTGAAAGAAACACATTCTTCTGAAAACAGATGACCATAAATGTTAAGAATTCATGTCCGAAGTGAATACCCGGACATTTCTTCCCCCCCACATTTTTGGAGAGCACTCTCAGACCTGAGCACCCTTTTGTTCCTGTCAACTGATAAGGATCAGTCAAAAGCAGCGACTAGGCAACCTCTCTCAAACAGAATAGGCTCTATGGAATGAGAGGTCAGCAAGCCACTGTGTGACTTTAAAACAGTGGGGAAATCAGCAAATATCACGTTGGTCCCACTCAACGTGCATGGAGAAGGAATGAAGAACTTGGGGTCTCACAATAACTTTACAAATAAGCTGTGATTTGTGAAGTTTTCACAAGCACTTCTGCTTCACAAATCATCTTCACAAAGCAAAGTCATACCACATAGAAGATGATGCTTCTCAAGCATCTATATAGCCCCTATAAAAGGTTAAGGAGGGCTTCCCTAAGCCTCAAAAGTTGTAATTTGTGTCAAAAACCATTATCCACAGTAGATAGCTTTGCAACAAACAAAACCGCTGACCTATGTTATCAGGTTATATACATTACCTGTCATTCGTGATTTAGTATAAAACTTTCATTCTGTTACTCCAACCTTCAACCTCCTGAAGAAATTGGATGACATTCCAGGGTCTGTGAAAACAATTTCAGAGTGTCATGACCCTCAATGACCCCAATGAACATGTGTTTCCACAAGAGAGAGAAAAAGTATCCACATTTATATCATTGGGGTGTGGTATTTCTGGGTCACTGTTCCAGAAACCCTATCATAAGCATGCAAAAACATCATTAAGGGAAGACATCCATCTTCATCTAAATTATACAGTGTACCACTAGGAGACATTCATTGACCGTCCCTGGAGGTGACCTTGACTTTTCCTTCCGATACTCAAAGTACCATGTGCTACTCCTGAAGGAACATATTTTATGAGTTGTTGACCATTTCCCCAGCCAGCCTCACAGCCTGCCAATGTTCTCACTGTCTCACCTCCATCAGAGCTAAGCACCACACACCCTAGTGCAGTGGCCCAGTAACAAACATGAAACAAAAGGCTTGAACAATGCAGAGAGAATTCATCTGAATCTCTATAAGCTTAAAGGCTGGAGCTATGGATGCCTGGTTCGGGCAGACTTATTTCCCCTACAGTGTGTTGTAAATGTCATGGCTACTCACCATTCTAGAGGTTGGACACTTCTGCTGAAAGGGAATGTCTTCAGAGGAGAACTGTGGAGAATTCAGTTAGTAGGATAGATCAGCTGCCTTGCACACACCTGCTTTTTTACTCAGAGCTTTCAGAGTATAACCTTGACATGTTACTACTGGACATTTATAAATGTAAATTGAACGTAATTTGCACTCTTGAGTAAATTGTTTTTGACCATCTTCGCACTTGTTGCTGAGGTGACAAAATGGCAGTAAAATGTTTTTTTTTTACTTAAAAAAATAATGAAACCATATTACAGAGTACATGAAATTAACTCTCATATCTCTCCCTCTTTTCATGTTGAAAAATAAACAGCCACCCGCCAACCTTACCTGAATCTTTTCAAAATGATCAACCTTGTGGCATTTTTGTGGTTATTTTTTTCTAAGTCACAAGAACCAAAACCTCTGTCATTTGATACAATAGCTTGCAGTTGAACAATAGCTTGCAGTTGACTAAGAAGAGCACTGTTGAAGAACTGTTCCAAGAGCAGGTGTGCTCTGTTGAGAAAACACCAGTTGACTAAGAAGAGCACTGTTGAAGAACTGTTCCAAGAGCAGGTGTGCTCTGTTGAGAAAACACCAGTTGACTAAGAAGAGCACTGTTGAAGAACTGTTCCAAGAGCAGGTGTGCTCTGTTGAGAAAACACCAATTGTACTGTTTGTTGTCATTGCTGCCATTCTAAGAGTGTCCCCATTTGGCACAGACGTCAATTCAATGTGTATTCTACATTGGTTCAATGTCATTTATTTTCAATGACGTGGAAACAATGTTGACACAACCAGTGTGTTTCCACTGCGTCTCCTCAAGGCTCTTGGTGCTCACCCCTTTCAAATGAATCAATCATGTAAAAGTGTCATAAGTCAGGGCATTTTCAGGATGTTAGCTGAAGCAGTTTTCTTTGGAGAGCTGTTGTGGCTGACGTGATAAATGAAGGTAATGCAGAAGTATATTGTCATGGGGTGACTGACAAATGAGGACATGGTCACTAGCTGTGGGGTAACCCCTCGGTAAGACTAATGAACGTGATGGATGGTAAGACTAAAAATTACTGCGTGTGAGCATTTGTTTATAGAAAGGAGTCGCGGCTGGTAAGCTAATGGGAGGAGATGTGAGAAACAACGACAATTACATTTTAAAAAATTGTTTTTAATGTTTGAAAAATGTTTGAGGAGGACCGCCCCTATTTTTCCCAAGTGGAGCCTTCACTGATTGAAACACATCAAATGTGTGCTTCGTTTCCTATTTAGTTTAGTGAAAAATCTGATTAAGAAAAGTTAAACAAATTAAATCTATCTAAATACGAATATTTTTGCACATGGCAACCACACCTTGTCCACACGTAAAATATTAGCACTGAGGGAGAAGGTGTGGAAGACTAAGGAAACCCAAGCCTTTCTCTGTATATCAACACCCACCATTAAAAAGCCATATCAAATCCAGGAATACACAGTACATAGCTTCATCATGCGGTCATGCATATCTGAATGGAAATATCACTCAATCTCAAATTGTGCCAGACACAAATTACTCTTAATTATGAGTGCTCTCACTCAAAGAAGCATTGTGATGTCTTTAGAATTATCCAAGGAAAATTACTCATACATGAAATGATCAAATATACAATACAACGGTGCCAAGCACTTTGCAGTATTTGCGTCAACAACAGAGACATCAGATCCACTGGAGATGAGGTCCCTGCAGTATTAAGGAATCTGAGTTGAGCTGTGGACTTTGGTGTAAGAGAGACGTGATGTGCTGGTGTAAAGAGTCCCTATGGGGTTCTGCAGCTGTGCAAACCAACCACGCTACCATCTGTCTGACACAGACAATCCCATGATGTCATTGCAAGTGAGGTCACTGCTGTCACTGAGTAGAATGACCGGGAGTTGCGTGCTGTCAATCAGGAGTGGACACAGGTGCGGGGACATGCTCAATGCTCCAGCCCAGCCGCCTCATTGCAGTATTTTTCTCGACCGGCCAAAAGCAACAGCTCACGCCTGGTTGGGTTTTACTCTCCCTCAGACGTCACCCACCCACGATTTCCCACAAAAAAAGACAATGTCCCCTTTCTGTGTCCCAGGTGAAAAAATATCTGCACACAGGATTTAGTGGAAATTTGATTACCCTGAAACAGTGAAGAAAAGAGAGTGTCTCATTAACAGCAAACATGTAGGGTCATGAGGTCAAAGGCTCTTGTTTGCCCAATCAACACAAACCGACGTCATTATTATCATTCCATTATTTAGCCTCAGATTTTCCTAGTGGAACTTGATGTCAAAAAGACATCATATTTTGTTTGTAAACATTTTTTCAAGTTATGTTTTGGTTGTTAGGTTGTCAGACCAGATATAAAGACATTTTTCTGGTCGCTAAAAAGACGTTAACAAAACGTCATTTCACAACAAGACCAGGATGTCACAAAGGCCGTCTTAGTGACGTCATTGCAACCAGTTTGGCTGGCTAGGGTTATATTTTCTAATTATGGAGGGCAATATTCCACAGCAGCTTTGCATTCCAGTATTTATAACATAACCACAGCTGAGTCACCCCCATACAAAATCCGTTGCTTCTCCTACGTAGTGATCACATCTTATGTCATTTCCAATACGTCAAGGGCTAAAGGAGACAATGAGTAATCCTTCCCAGGCATCAGTGACTTAGAACGAAATTGTCAGCTCAAGACCTTAGCACACTTCCCGCTCCATGCTCCCACAGAGTCAGTCAGGGGAAAGGTGACTAAATACTGAATAATCTCATCCTTCAGATGAAACTGTACATGCATCTGAAGAGCCCAACAGGGACAGACAATATTAACAGTCTAAACAGTGATCTGGTTGGAGGTTGGGTTGGAAGGCAGTCAGCAGAGAATGGCCAAACAGGCTGGTGTCAGCATTTAAGGTACAGGGCCTTTGGAAAGTATTCAGATCCCTTGACCTTTTCCACGTTTTGTTACGTTACAGCCTTATTATAAAATGTATTAAATAAATAAAAAATCATCATTCTACACAATACCCCGTAACGACAAAGTGAAAATAAAATTGTAAATTTATAACAAATCGAAAATAAAAATGCCTTATTTACATAAGTATTCAGACCCTTTCCTATGAGACTCGGAATTGAGCTCAGATGCATCCTGTTTCCATTGATCATCCTTGAGATGTTTCTACAACTTGATTGGAGACTACCTGTGTCACGTCCTGACCTTAGTTCCATTTTTATGTCTCTATTTTAGTTTGGTCAGGGCATGAGTTGGGATGGGCATTCTGTTTTGTTCTGTGTGTTATATTTCTAGGTGTTTGGCCTGGTATGGTTCCCAATCAGAGGCAGCTGCCAATCGTTGTCTCTGATTGAGAACCATACTTAGGCATCCTGTTTTCCCGCTATGGGTTGTGGGTAGTTGTTTTCAATTTCAGTGTTTGCACCATACGGGACTGTTTCGGTTTTCATTTATCCTCTTGTTCCTTTGTATTTAGTGTTCAGTTTATTAAAGGAAATATGAACACGTACCACGCTGCACCTTGGTCCTCACCTTCTTCCACTAAAGACAATTGTTACAACTTGTGGTAAATTCAATTGATTGGACTTGATTTGGAAAGGCACACACCTGTTTATATACGGTCCAACAGTTCAGAATGCATGTCAAAGCAACAACCAAGCCTTTCAGAAGGACAACCATCTCTGCAGCACTCCACCAATCAGGCCTTTATGGTAGAGTGGCCAGACAGAAACCATTCCTAAGTAAAAGGCACATGAAAGCCCACTTGGAGTTTACTAAAAGGTACCTAAAGACTCTCAGATCATGAGAAACATCATTCTCTGGTATGATAAAACCACGATTGAACTCCTTGGCCTAAATGCCAAGTGTCACATCTGGAGGAAACCTGGCACCATCCCTACGGTGAAGCATGGTGGTGGCAGCATCATGCTGTGGGGATGTTTTTCAGTGGCAGGGACTGGGAGACTAGTAGGATCGAGGGAAATATGAACAGAGCATAGTACAGAGAGATCCTTGATGAAAACCTGCTCCAGAGCGCTCAGGACATCAGACTGGGGTGAAGGTTCACATTCCAACAGGACAAAGACCCTAAACACACAGCCAAGACAATGCAGGAGTGGCTTCAGGACAAGTCTCTGAATGTCCTTGAGTTGCCCAGCCAGAGCCCGAACCTGATCGAACAGTTCTGGAGAGACATGAAAATAGCTGTGCCGTGAAGCTCCCCAGCCAACCTGACAGAGCTTGAGAGGACCTGCAGTGAAGAATGGGAGAAACTCCCCAAATACAGGTGTGCCAAGCTTGTAGCGTCATGCCCAATAAGACTCGAGGCTGTAATCGCTGCCAAAGGTGCTTCAACAAAGTACTGAGTAATGGGTCTGAATACTTATGTAAATGTGATATTTATAAAACCCTGTATTTTCTTTGTCATTATGGGGTAGTGTGCATAATGATGAGCAAAGAATAAGAATTGAATCATTTTTAGAATAAGGTTGTAACATAACAAAATGTATAAAAAGTCATGGGGTCTGAATACTTTCCGAATGCACTGTATATGTTGTGTCAAGATAACCTGATTCCTACTGCCAATATTCCATGTTATGTCATGTAGCTACATTTGTATGAGCTGGGAGATGACTTACACTTATTCTCCTATATAAGCGGCTATAAAAGCCACATAAAGTACTAATGTAACAGTATTGAACCAGGGACCCTCTGCACACATCAACAACAGACACCCACGAGGCATTGTTACCCATCGCGCCACAAAAGCCACGGCCCTTGCAGAGCAAGGGGAACAACTACTTCAAGGTCTCCCAGCGAGTGACTTCACCGATTTGAAATGCTATTAGCGCGCACCACCGCTAACTAGCTAGCCATTTCACATCAGTTACACTAACAAACGTCAAATTCTGGGGATTATATTGATATTAAATACAGTGACAATCTATTGAAACAGAAGATGAATGTTCATCTGCTGAGAGAAATTGAATGTTAATCTGCTGAGAGAAATACTGCAGCTCATATGCAGCTTGGGACACGCACATCCCTAGACTTGTCCACTGTGATATTCCCTCATACATTGAAATGATCCATGCTTCACATGTCCTGCTTTGTGTTTTTCCTCTGGAAAGTACCTCTCTTCTGATTGGAAATCAATATCATAATAACTGACATTACCTTAAGTCCTTAACCTTTAAGTCCTCTAGGGACACTGACCAAATATACCAGCATTTTCCCACCATGCAGCTGATGGCCCACAGCAGGTGCAGCTGATTTAAAAAATCCTGCACTCTTAAGGAGTGTTATGAGAGGGAAAAACTCCAGTCTTTTCCCACTGGGAACATTTGCTTTTCGTCCATTTGGCTTGGATCCAGGTGGAATAGAGAGCTCAGCTCAGCTGGGTTAGACCCCATCAGTTAACTAACCTTCTGGCTCAACCAAAGAGGAAACTATACTTTTCATCACAAGCTGAAGAGCTTTCAGTAAAACTGAATAAGACAAGCTTTGCATAAGGACATTTTCATACCATGACACTGACATGTGTAATGTAAATGATAAAAAATGTTGAGCACACTACATATTTCAATTTAAATAGAGCTATGGAGTGCTATTCTAATGTTAAATCTCATGTCATGTGTCATGTTTCTGTCGTGATAGAAGCATAACGGTCAGATTGAGAAGTATACAGTATATGGGGAGATGTTGAAAATGAAATAGCATTTTATTATAAAACAAACGTATGCAGAATTGGTTGAATTCTGATGTACTCAACAAATCCTCAATGAAAGAAAGGTATACAGACTTAATATGTTGAGAATGTATCGTAATGTTTTTAAAAATGTATAACTGCCTTAATTATGCTGGACCCCAGGAAGAGTAGCTGCTAATGGGGATCCATAATAAATGCAAATACAAATAAATACATGTGCCATAAATGTCTTGGTTAAGAGGGCGGTCTAGGCTGCTTATCTCTGTGGTCTGTTTTTAAAACACTCTCTGGTTTAAAAGATCTCTCTGGTTTTAAATCCTCTCTAGATCTCTGGAGATGGCTATGGCCACTCAAATAAAATGTTGAAAGATGCCGTAAGAAAAGACTGTCCCAGAACCTGTGTAAGAAAGCATTGCTAACTATTGAAAACAAAAGTTACCCATGTAACCACGGTTATGTGAGCTATATGGATCACCTAGCAAAGGTGCAAGAGGAAGCACAGCTGGACGCAGCACAAATCTCAGCAAGGGGCACTTCTCTCAGTAGAGCCCAGGACGCAGACCCACCTCGTGTTGAATGTGCCACCACAGATTCCAGCACTGGCATGCCAGCCAGGCAGTATGGTTGCGGAGGTCCAGAATCGGTTGAAACCCTCCATCTCTTTTTGGAAGCACAAAATAAGTGGAGTAGAACCTACCTAGTTGTTCTGATGTCTTGATCCTGCGGATGGCACCCTTATCCAGGAGTGAGGAGATCTTCGGCCGCAGTGTTTTCTTCAGGGGGCACCGGAATTAGAGTCCGTACCCCTCGAGCATAGTGGACAACACTATGCTCCACACCCTCCTCCCACTTTGCCCTTTGAGACCTGGAGAAGCGCCAAGGCCGGGGAAGGGTGTGTCCTCTGGTGCCCCGAGCACCTGGGTCTCCCAGGCACGTCCCTATGTCAGTGACGGTTGACACCATCACACCTCTCACAAAGGGAGGTCATACGCTCAACCAAGCCAACAAGGCCACAAAGCAGGGATCCAACACTCTGGGAGAGCTTATGTTGTGACCCCCTTGGAGGAATAGGAACACGGCGAGGGATAAATTACCCAGTACCTCTGCAAGAACCAGGGTAGACCTGTGTGGGAAACAGCCTGTTGCTTCACTGCATGGCTGTGCCCCTCCCTGCTGTCATACCTTAGCACAAGGCGATGGGGCAGGAGAAGGACCTCACCGTCGTTCGGATGCAGGTGTGTGGCGACGTTCCATCTGCCTTGCACCTGGGGCCTGAGGAGGCGGCATGAACTGTCTCAGGTTCTGTCGATCCCTATGAACCTTATCGGTCTGCTCTAGAATGTCATCAACCCCAGCCAAATGTCAGTTCTGGGGTGAGTGACAAATGTGCTCTGGAGAGCAGGTGGCAGACGGGATTGGGCCAGCCAGAGATGGCGCTGGGACCAC
The DNA here is from genome assembly GCF_034236695.1 of Oncorhynchus nerka. NCBI lineage: Eukaryota > Metazoa > Chordata > Actinopteri > Salmoniformes > Salmonidae > Oncorhynchus > Oncorhynchus nerka. Next base: position 41,600,762 of record NC_088406.1, read on the forward strand.
TTGCACCAGGGCCACATCCCTTTGGAGCAGGGAAAGCAGGCGAGACACCTCAAATCAAATCAAATCAAATCTTATTTGTCACATACACATGGTTAGCAGATGTTAATGCGAGTGTAGCGAAATGCTTGTGCTTCTAGTTCCGACAATGCAGTGATAACCAACAAGTAATCTAACTAACAATTCTAAAACTACTGTCTTATACACAGTGTAAGGGGATAAGGAATATGTACAAAAGGATATATGAATGAGTGATGGTACAGAGCAGCATACAGTAGATGGTATCGAGTACAGTATATACATATGAGATGAGTATGTAGACAAAGTAAACAAAGTGGCATAGTTAAAGTGGCTAGTGATACATGTATTACATAAGGATGCAGTCGATGATGTAGAGTACAGTATATACGTATGCATATGAGATGAATAATGTAGGGTAAGTAACATTATATAAGGTAGCATTGTTTAAAGTGGCTAGTGATATATTTACATCATTTCCCATCAATTCCCATTATTAAAGTGGCTGGAGTTGGGTCAGTGTCAATGACAGTGTGTTGGCAGCAGCCACTCAATGGTGGCTGTTTAACAGTCTGATAGCCTTGAGATAGAAGCTGTTTTTCAGTCTCTCAGTCCCAGCTTTGATGCACCTGTACTGACCTCGCCTTCTGGATGATAGCGGGGTGAACAGGCAGTGGTTCGGGTGGTTGATGTCCTTGATGATCTTTATGGCCTTCCTGTAACATCGGGTGGTGTAGGTGTCCTGGAGGGCAGGTAGTTTGCCCCGGTGATGCGTTGTGCAGACCTCACTACCCTCTGGAGAGCCTTACGGTTGAGGGCGGAGCAGTTGCCGTACCAGGCGGTGATACAGCCCGCCAGGATGCTCTCGATTGTGCATCTGTAGAAGTTTGTGAGTGCTTTTGGTGACAAGCCGAATTTCTTCAGCCTCCTGAGGTTGAAGAGGCGCTGCTGCGCCTTCTTCACGACGCTGTCAGTGTGAGTGGACCAATTCAGTTTGTCTGTGATGTGTATGCCGAGGAACTTAAAACTTGCTACCCTCTCCACTACTGTTCCATCGATGTGGATAGGGGTGTTCCCTCTGCTGTTTCCTGAAGTCCACAATCATCTCCTTAGTTTTGTTGACGTTGAGTGTGAGGTTATTTTCCTGACACCACACTCCGAGGGCCCTCACCTCCTCCCTGTAGGCCGTCTCGTCGTTGTTGGTAATCAAGCCTACCACTGTTGTGTCGTCCGCAAACTTGATGAATGAGTTGGAGGCGTGCGTGGCCACGCAGTCGTGGGTGAACAGGGAGTACAGGAGAGGGCTCAGAACGCACCCTTGTGGGGCCCCCGTGTTGAGGATTAGCGGGAGGAGATGTTGTTGCCTACCCTCACCACCTGGGGCGGCCCGTCAGGAAGTCCAGTACCCAGTTGCACAGGGCGGGGTCGAGACCCAGGGTCTCGAGCTTGATGACGAGCTTGGAGGGTACTATGGTGTTGAATGCCGAGCTGTAGTCGATGAACAGCATTCTCACATAGGTATTCCTCTTGTCCAGGTGGGTTAGGGCAGTGTGCAGTGTGGTTGAGATTGCATCGTCTGTGGACCGATTTGGGCGGTAAGCAAATTGGAGTGGGTCTAGGGTGTCAGGTAGGGTGGAGGTGATATGGTCCTTGACTAGTCTCTCAAAGCACTTCATGATGACAGAAGTGAGTGCTACGGGGCGGTAGTCGTTTAGCTCAGTTACCTTAGCTTTCTTGGGAACAGGAACAATGGTGGCCCTCTTGAAGCATGTGGGAACAGCAGACTGGTATAGGGATTGATTGAATATGTCCGTAGACACACCGGCCAGCTGGTCTGCGCATGCTCTGAGGGCGCGGCTGGGGATGCCGTCTGGGCCTGCAGCCTTGCGAGGGTTAACACGTTTAAATGTCTTACTCACCTCGGCTGCAGTGAAGGAGAGACCGCATGTTTTCGTTGCAGGCCGTGTCAGTGGCACTGTATTGTCCTCAAAGCGGGCAAAAAGTTATTTAGTCTGCCTGGGAGCAAGACATCCTGGTCCGTGACTGGGCTGGGTTTCTTCTTGTAGTCCGTGATTGACTGTAGACCCTGCCACATGCCTCTTGTGTCTGAGCCATTGAATTGAGATTCCACTTTGTCTCTGTACTGACGCTTAGCTTGTTTAATAGCCTTGCGGAGGGAATAGCTGCATTGTTTATATTCGGACATGTTACCAGACACCTTGCCTGATTAAAAGCAGTGGTTCGCTTTCAGTTTCACGCGAATGCTGCCATCAATCCACGGTTTCTGGTTTGGGAATGTTTTTATCGTTGCTATGGGAACGACATCTTGACGCACGTTCTAATGAACTCGCACACCGAATCAGCGTATTCGTCAATATTTCCATCTGACGCTGTCGAAACATGTCCCAGTCCACGTGATGGAAGCAGTCTTGGAGTGTGGAGTCAGCTTGGTCTGACCAGCGTTGGACAGACCTCAGCGTGGGAGCCTCTTGTTTAAGTTTCTGCCTGTAGGCAGGGATCAACAAAATGGAGTCGTGGTCAGCTTTTCCGAAAGGGGGGCGGGGCAGGGCCTTATATGCGTCGCGGAAGTTAGAGTAACAATGATCCAAGGTTTTACCACCCCTGGTTGCGCAATCGATATGCTGATAAAATTTAGGGAGTCTTGTTTTCAGATTAGCTTTGTTAAAATCCCCAGCTACAATGAATGCAGCCTCCGGATAAATGGTTTCCAGTTTGCAAAGAGTTAAATAAAGTTCGTTTAGAGCCATCGATGTGTCTGCTTGGGGGGGGATATATACGGCTGTGATTATAATCGAAGAGAATTCTCATGGAAGATCATGCGGTCTACATTTGATTGTGAGGAATTCTAAATCAGGTGAACAGAAGGATTTGAGTTCCTGTATGTTTCCTTCATCACACCATGTCTCGTTAGTCATGAGGCATACGCCCCCGCCGCTCTTCTTACCAGAAAGATGTTTGTTTCTGTCGGCGCGATGCGTGGAGAAACCCGTTGGCTGCACCGCATCGGATAGCGTCTTCCCAGTAAGCCATGTTTCCGTGAAGCAGAGAACATTGCAGTCTCTGATGTCCCTCTGGAATGCTACCCTTGCTTGGATTTCATCAACCTTGTTGTCAAGAGACTGGACATTGGCAAGAAGAATGCTGGGGAGTGGTGCGCCATCACTTCCCGGTGGAGCTGCTATGTGCCCTCCTGCATCCAGGAAAACAGAGTATGCAGGTAGGCCTGCAGCAGCATGGCTGTGTTGGTAAAGTGTCCAAGAGAGCAGAGGGACCCATATGTGGCTTTCAAGTCCGCATTAAAGACTCTGGGGGGGTCCCTCCTTCAGTCGTGGATTCCGCCCTGGCAGATGCCCAGATCTCCTGCAAGGCCTCGAGGAACTCAGCAGAGATGGGGACAGATGGAGAGTCATCGCTGTCCACCAGTTGATGTTCAGTGCAGTGGCTACCAAGTGAGTAGGCTCCTCATAGCTTCTCGAGCCGCTGGGGGACGATGAAGCCCCTCCTGGCGGCTTCTGATGACCTGTCAGCTTGGTAACCCCGCTCACGGTGGTGAACAATGCCAACATCATCCCCCAGGAACAGCCTATCACTGGCCATCAGGGAACAGCTGTTGTCGCCATCGAAGCTATCAACCTCCTGACGCAGGGCATGCGCCTTCCGTTCAAGGTGGTCCCAGCTTTGCCTGCGGTGGCTCCGGCCACAATTCCTGGGAGGGGTACTGGGCCCAATAGGAGGGACTAACAGCTCGCTGCCGCACCTCTCCTGAGGGAAGGAGCTCGTCCCCAGCCTGAGCCTGGCCAACCCACTCGCACATGGCCTCCAATCATGCCAGGTGCAGGCGTTCTGAGAACCACACAAAACATGCATCCAGTAGGGCGCTCCACCACCCTCTATGTGTGGCTCAAACCCAGGCAGTGCATACACGGGGTATGCGGATCCCCATGGGGATGCCACCATCACACCTGTCACAAAGGGAAGCCATAAACTCAGCCAAGCCAACACTGCCACAGAACAAGGGTCCGACGCCCTGGGAGAGCTATGTCGTGACCCGCTTGGAGGAATAGGAACCCGGTGAGGGATAAATTACCCAGTACCTCTGCAAAAAACGTGGAAGACCCCTGTGGGAAAAACAGGCAGACAAAAAAACAGCAACCAGGTAACGGCTTTGATTTATTTGGTTTTGGTTTTACGCCAACTGCAATATTACCTACTGGTTTAATATCCAAGCAGAACAAACAGCACCATATAGAGTACCGCCTGTTAACGAACCCCAAAGTTAATGTCTCAACGTAGTTTTCCACGATACTCACACTCTGCTGGGGAAAGAACAATAAAAACACTGCAAGATAATTAACAGAGAGGCGCGGGGAGCGGCATGTTACGCAATTCACAACACACACATAGATCGAGCCAGTCGACAAGTTGTGTAAGGTAAATGACGGTTTGTGGTAGCAAAAGCCACCAATAAATTAATGCACACGGAGTCGTAGTGTACCGCTAACGAAACACAAGCACGACAAACCACGAGCGGAAGATACAGATCAACCGTGTGCAGCGAGTGAAGCACTCACAAGGAGGGGCTGGTCCGGGCTGCAAACTGCCAGTGAGTATACTTCCAAGCAAGATATTACACTTACCAGTGACTTACCAAGCTCACTTCAGAAAGTTTATACCTCAAACCATACGGACGTCCGCCGAGAAAATGAAAGAACGTGTCGCGGCAGTGGGGTCTATATATAGGGGCGGACCCCAGCCGTGACACAGGTGTACACGGGAGTAAATCTGTAAATCCTCACCTCGGATGTATCCCTCCGCCGCAGAGTGTTACCAATATATTGGAGTGATCCAATTTAGTGAAACATAACACTCTTAGAAACACAAAATGGCTTGACAAATACGATGATTAAAGGAGCAATCTGCAATTGATACATCAATTGTTTCACTTTTAAATGAATGACATGCACCCATTGATTCTTGAAGAATAACTTGCCTCATGAGCTTAGATCAGCTGTTGTACCTATCAAAACCCAAAATATAAACTTGTTTAACTCCAATGTTTGTGAACAAAGTAAATGTAAACAATGTAGCCTCAAAACATGGTTAACACTATAATTTTGATATATATCAGTCCTTACATCCATAGCTCTGTTAACTCATTTGAGAGCGGTTACATTTCTCCAGCCCCACCAAAACGGGGCGGAGTGACGCTTTATTATTTAAACAATACACTTAGGCTATAGATTGTAGATATGGCAATGTTCAACACAGACAAAAAGTCCATTATCGTAATTCCATTTGCCATAAATGGGTCAAATAATATTATACTGTCATATTAATACTCATGCCAATTTGCTCACCTTAAAGGGCAATCAGTTGAAACCATAACTACCCTATTAAAAACACAGGATAATGAATTTTGATTGGCCAGGCTGACATTAGCCCAGTGCCCAAATCCCTAGCTCCATCTTAAATAATAATACCAATGGGAACGGCTGTCTAAATGCTGAGCTGGCACATGGGCATAGGCCCCGCCTGTTGCTGCACGGTGTTCCAAAACCAATCACTCTCTAATAGAACAGCTGATTCCGAGACCATAGTATAGTTGTAAATGGGTATAGATGTTGTAAGTAGCCTCTTCATTTCCTATTCCGTCCACCAATGATAACACAGCAATGTCATCCTGATATAGGAAAAGTCCATGATATGACTTTTGAATCAATATCCTCTGCTTAGATTGGAAAGCGATTGGGAGGAAGCATATGCTTCCTAAAGCTATGGCAGCTACAGTATGTGATGTTTATGGTGAAGTAGCTTGCGAGAGCCTTGTAGCATTAGGTCAACTGACTTGGTGGAGAAGTTAGAGCATCACCTCATCAGATTGGTCAGCCAAATGATCCAGAGCGTCTTGGGCAGCCAAATGATCCAGAGCGTCTTGGGCAGCCAAATGATCCAGAGCGTCTTGGGCAGCCAAATGATCCAGAACGTCTTGGTCAGCCAAATGATCCAGAGCGTCTTGGGCAGCCAAATGATCCAGAGCGTCTTGGTCAGCCAAATGATCCAGAGCGTCTTGGGCAGCCAAATGATCCAGAGCGTCTTGGGCAACCAAATGATCCAGAGCGTCTTGGTCCTGTATAGTCACGATTCAACTGCCAAGGAAAAACACTGCAAATATGGCCTGGAAGACACAACAGAGTTACATGGAGTAAATCAGCACACAATGGAGTCCAAATACTTGACAGATGCAAGCAAAAATGCTGGACACATGCTGGAAATACAGGATCCAAGCGTTTTTATTTTTGAAGAGTGTTTATTAGCTCCCCAAGCTAATATCTAGGCTTTTGCTTCGAACCCAAATATTGAATGACTACAAAAAAAGCTTTTGCCATATTTTCTGATGAATATGGACGATTGTTAATGGTTATTTTAAGGTCTTATTCTATGGGACTGACAAGAAAAACAGCATCTGTAACCTTTCAAATAACTGTCTAACCAGTCTGTTTCCCTGTCATTCATTAAGTGTAACAAGAATTGAACTCTTTCTCTAAACTTTTACGTCATTCCCTGCATTACTGACCCCATCATGAACAACAGCAGGATTAGCTGTGTCACTCCCTGATCTGTTTCACCTGTCCTTGTGAATGTCTCCACCCCCATCCAGGTGTCACCCATCTTCCCTATTACCCTCAATGTATTTATAGATGTGTTATCTGTTTGTCTGTTGCCAATTCGTCTTGTCTTGCCAAGTCAACCAGCGTTTTTCAAAGCTCCTGTTTTTCCTAGTCTCTCTTTTCTAGTCCTCCCGGTTCTGACCTTTGCCTGCCCTGACACTGAGTCCACCTGCCTGACCATTCTTCCTGCCCCTGCCCCTGACCTAAAGCCTGCCTGCCACCCTGTACCGTTTGGACTCTGACCTGTTATGAACTCTTGCCTGTCCTTGACCTGCCTCTTGCCTGCCCCTCGTTGTTCAATAGATATTAGAGACTCGAACCATCTGCCTCCTGTGTCTGCATCTGGGTCTCACCTTGTGTCGTTATAGTACGAACTGGCCATGACTGACCCAGCAGACTCAGACCAGCTCAGTCACCATTAAAAAACACGAGGAGCTACTTCAGAACCTTATGGAAGGGTTCCAATCTCTGGCAGAATGCCACGACCAGGGGTTCAAGGCGTTAATGGAGCAGTTCTGTGAATTGTCTCTCAGGCAGCATGCCACATCTGATACCTCCCAGTTGCTCAGTAACGCCCCTACCAGTGGTGGGTTTGTTCAGCCTACCCCGACTCCCGGAGAACCCCGCTTACCTCATCCAGAGCGATATGCTGAGGATTTTGGAAAATGCCGGGAGTTTCTTTCCCAGTGCTCCTGTATTTTTGTCCCCTACGGATCTGTCGAGGTTAGCGTATCTTATTACGCTAATTTCCGGAAGGTCACTCTCCTGGGCTACGGTCGTTCGGGAGCAACAATCCGCCGTTTGCTATTGTCTGAAAGATTTCATGGTGGAGGTGAGGAAGGTGCTCGGCAGAGAGGCGGCCCGAAAACTACTGAAATTACATCAGAACTCCCGTAGTGTGGTAGATTTTCACACATTAGCCACTGAGAGTGGCTGGAATCCGGAAGTCCTGTTCGATACTTTCCTTCACAGACTATTGGAGGAGATAAAGACAAGCTAGCAGCTCGGGAGTTACCTTTGGACCTCGATTCCCTCATCACCCTTACCATTAGGATTGATGGGTGTCTACGGTAATGCAGGAGTGAGAGGTCTTGGTCACGCTCGTTCATCTGCTGCTGCTTGCTCACCTCCGAAGGAATCCGGAAGTCCCCGAAAGCTGCATTTCTGACAAGATCCGAAGCCACCCAAGTTCCCTCGAGAATCATTGGCGATGGGTGAGTTGGACACACTGGAGCCTATGCAACTGGGCAGAACTAGATTATTGCCTAGGGAACATTCACGTAGGCTGAGCTCCAACTGGGAATTCTCTAATTACCATTACCTGTGCTCCTTTTTTTGTGATCCTGCTGTGGAGAGACCAGTCTAAGTCTCTCCGGGTGTTCATTGACTCTGGGGCAGATGCGAGTTTTATGGATGCTACCCTTGTATCGGAACTAGGTATCCCCACTCAACTCCTCTCCATTCCTAAGGACGCTAGGGCAATGATCGGCCGCTCCATTGAACGAGTTATGCACAGTTCCCATTAATCTGAGGTTATTTGGCAATCATAGTGAGTCTACACAGCTTCTCATTGAATCCCCTCCCGTCCCTGTAGTGTTGGGATTATTTTGTCTCCTAAAACACAATCCCGTTATTGACTGGACCCCGGGTTCAACCCTGGGTTGGAGCCCGTTCTGTCACTCCCACTGCCTTAAAGCAGCACGGCCGCCCCCGAGACATCCTCCTCTGGGTATAAGTAAAGCATCGGATTTCTCTACTGTTCCTGCAGAGTACCATGATCTCCTGGAGGTATTCAATAATGCTCTTGCTACCTCTCTTCCTCCGCATCGTCCCTACGATTGTGCCATTGACCTCCTCCCGGACACCACACCGCCTCGAGCTCGGCTATATTCCCTATCCGGCCAAGGCCATGGAGGAATACATTGAGGACTCTCTGGCTGCTGGGAGCATTCACCCTTCTGCATCCCCTGCTGGAGCATGTTTTTCTTTGTGGAAAAGTAGGACAAGGCCCTGCGTCCATGCATCGACTACCGGGGCCTCAATGACATCACGATTAAGAATCATTACCCCCTGCCATTCCTCTCCTCTGCTTTCGAACCTCTCCAGGGGGCTACCATCTTTTCTAAGTTGGACCTTCGGAATGCCTACCATCTTGTTTGGATACGCGAGGGGGGCGAGTGGAAGAAGTCTTTCAACACAGCCAGTGGACACTATGAGTATCTGGTCATACCATTTGGGCTCACCAACACTCCCGCTGTTTTCCAGGCCCTGGTCAACGATGTGCTCCGTGACATGCTGAATCGTTTTGTGTTTGTCTACCTCGATGACATCCTTCTCCCGGGCTGCCCAAGAACACGTCCTTCAGCGCCTCCTGGAGAACCAGTTGTTTGTGAAGGTGAAGAAGTGCGGGTTTCACCACTCTACTATCTCCTTTCTGGGATACGTCATCACTGAAGGAAATGTCCAGATGGATCTTGAAAATGAGAGTGGCGGTGGATTGGCCCCAACCCACATCCAGAGCGCAAGTGCAACATTTCCTGGGGTTTTCTCATTTCTACCGCCGCTTCATCCAGGCCTACAGCACCCAGGCGGCTCCCCTCTCTGCACTCACTTCTCCCAAGGTACCGTTCACATGGTCCCCAGCTGTTTACAGGGCTTTGTGGATCTGAAGCATTGGTTCACTACTGCCCCAATCCTCGTCCATCCGGACCCGTCCCGTCAGTTTGTGGTTGAGGTCAATGCTTCTGAATTTGGAGTGGGGGCCATCCTGTCCCAGCAATCTTCCCATGACCAAAAGCTCCATTCCTGTGCCTTCCTGTCCCATCGTCTCAACTCCTCTGAGAGAAACTACGACGTAGGTATCCGGGAACTTCTGGCGGTCAAGATGGTGCTGGAGGAGTGGAGGCACTGGCTGTAAGGAGCAGAACATACATTTTTGGTTTGGACAGACCATAAGAATTTGGAATAGCTCCACACTGCCAAGCACCTTAACTCTAGGCAGGCCCGTTGGACTCTGTTATTCACCAGGTTCAACTTCACCATCTCCTACTGCCCAGGGTCTAAGAATGTGAAGCCAGACGCTCTCTCTCGCCTATACATTTCCAATGCTACACACCCTCTGACTCTGAGACCATCCTCCCTACCTCATGCCTTGCGGCTTCAGTTGTTTGGGGTGTTGAGACCCTGGTCTGAAAGGCACAATGGTTCCAACCGGATGCTGGAGGAGGCCCAGCTAACCGGATGTTTGTACCTGATTCGGCCCAGGTCCAGGTCCTCGATTGGGCTCATTCCTCCAGGCTTACATGTCATCCTGGCTCCCGTCGAACCCTGGCCTTCCTCCGACAACGCCTGTGGTGGCCCACTATGGTTCCTGACGGCTCTGCCTTCGTCACCGCATGCACGGTATGTGCCCAGAATAAAACTCTGCGGCAAGCTCCGTGAGGCATTCTTCAGCCACTGCCCGTTCCTCATTGCCCTTGGTCCCATATATCCCTGGATTTTGTCACTGGGCTTCCTCCGTCTGATGGCAACAGCATCATCCTGACAGTAGTGGCTCGGGCGGCTCTTCTCAAGACCAACTCCAGGTATCGTCGACAAGTGGACCGCCGCCGGACTCCGGCTCCCCACTATCGTCTTGGGCAGAGGGTATGGCTATCAACACAGGACCTGCCCCTCCAGATGGAGTTCCGCAAACTTTCATTGGTCCCTTCCCCATCTCTAGAGTCCTTAGTCCCACTGCTGTTCGTATTCTGTTACCCCGTACCCTCCGCATACACCCTTCTTTTCATGTGTCCAGGATTAAGCCCTTGTCTCACAGCCCTTTGTCTTCCATTTCCAGGCCCTCCCCATGTCATCGATGGCCATCCGGTGTACACGGTGAAACGCCTCCTGAGTGTTCGACCACGGGGCAGGTGTTTCCAGTACCTGGTTGCCTGGGAGGGTTATGGCCAAGAGGAGAGGTGCTGGGTCCCCGCTAAGGACATCCTGGACCTGGCTCTCATCGCCGACTTCCATTGCGGTAAACCAGGTATGCGCACAGGTAGGACGCTAGTTGACGCCCCTAGAGGGGGCATACTGTCACTCCCTCATCTGTTTCACCTGTCCTTGTGATTGTCTCCACCCCCCTCCACGTATCACCCATCTTCCCTATTACCCTCAGTGTATTTATACCTGTGTTCTCTGTTTGTCTGTTGCCAGTTCATCTTGCCAAGTCAACCAGCGTTTTTCAAAGCTCTTATTTTTCCTAGTCTCTCTTTTCTAGTCCTCCCGGTTCTGACCTTTTGCCTGCCCCTGACCTCAAACCTGCCTACCGCCCTGTACCGTTTGGACTCTGACCTGGTTATGAACTTTTGTCTGTCCTCAACCTGCCTCTTGCCTCCCCTCGTTGTTCAATAAATATCAGAGACTCGAACCATCTGCAGCTGGGTCTCGCCTCGTGTCGTTATAAGCTGTTTACACAGTGAATGGATCAGCTGCACTGTTTACGAGACTAGAGCTGTCACCATTAACAATCTCTCAAGCACACATACTTCATCTACTGTACAATAAACTGTACATGATTAACTGTGCAATAAACTGTACATCAACAGCTTTTCAGCTCTCCTCCAACTCAAACAAGCACCTCAAATCAAACCATAGATGATGTTGATACATTTTGTTATTGTTTTCTTTTTTGCTCCTTTTCACTCACACGTCTCAAAATGTGCCGAAGCGTTCACATGACTGCCATTGTTGATGTGTCTAATGCGTCTGTGAACGGATCGGTTCACTTTCCCACCGAAAACTGTCTCTCTGTGCCTGATTGCCTCACTGGCCAACAATGTGATATGCAGAGCTGTGATGGAGCTGCATCTGTTTAAGCCACTCAGGATTAGTAGGAGGGAGAGAGGGAGAGATCAAATTGTATTTATCACATGCGCCAGATACAACAGGTGTAGACTTTATCGTGAAACGCTTGCTTAAGAGACCTTCCCAACAATGCAGAGTAAAAAAAAAGATTGTTAAAAAAAAACGAATCGCTTACACACTAAAAGTGGTACTTGAGGCACACTCAGTGAAAACATTAACTCATGTACCTGATCTTCAGACCAAAACTGCAAGCACATTATCTGCTTTACACTCAGTTTGCAATTGTAAAACACACTTTTTGCAAAACACTAAACAGTTCTCTACATTAGACACGTCATTCAAAACTAACAGGTCTTGTGTTTCGTTTGGAAAACACTGTCATTCAAAATGCCACACTCATTTACCGATTACCTACACCCAGTGTTCACGTGTGAAAACACATATAGCTAATTTCTTGACTTAGGAAATCAGAGCTTAAGCACTATAAATAGGCTTCAGGTTGGCTTTTTTGGTTTGGACAACAATGGAGGCCAATTTTGGAGAGAGAGTCAGAGGAAGAGGAGTGAGAGTAAGAGGGGGGACGAGGAGGAGGCCTGTGGTGACAGACGAGGGGGCGTGACAGGGCTGGACACGCCACTCCAGATGCTACTTCCCCCGCTGTTTAGCCAGAGAAAACATCGCTTGTGATGTTGATGAGCTGCTATGGCCAGACCCAAACAGGAGACAGGATGCACTCTAATAGTTTTTTTCTTTACAGTAACAAGCCTATTTGTTTATCTTCTACTGTATTTGTTTTGTCTGTTACTGTTCATCCCGAAATCTGGATGAAAATACAATGTTTTGAGAAAGAAAAACATTTAATTTTTCCCCCCTTGCATTTCTGTTTATAGTGTAAACATGCATACATACTGTATATATTTGTGCACATACATGCACGTGTGAGTGTTATGACAAACTGCCATGGACTCCACTGCACACTGAACATGCAAAAGACACAAGATAGTAGTGTTTTACATCCATGTGTAGTTGGCGTGTATAAGAGCTTATCATTCGAGATGTGTGACGTTTTGCATGTTGTGTGTGTGTTTTGGGTTTTGTGTGTAGAGTCAAGCGAAAAGGAGCCATAGTTTCAGAAATCTTGTGTAAGCCTTTGTTAAAAACTGTAATAATAAAATTGTAGCACAAGAGGAATAAAATACACAAGAATGGAGCTATATACAGGAAGTACCAGTACCAGATCTATGTGGAGCTATATACAGGGAGTACCAGTATCAGATCAATGTGGAGCTATATACAGGGAGTACCAGTACCTGTGTGTGTGTGTGTGTGTGTGTGTGTGTGTGTGTGTGTGTGTGTGTGTGTGTGTGTGTGTGTGTGTGTGTGTGTGTGTGTGTGTGTGTGTGCATATGTAGTGTATGTGAAAGTGTGTAGTGTGAGTGCATATATAGTGTGTATACTGTATATAGTCGTGTGAGTTAGCATAGAGTCAGTGCAAGATAGGGTCAATGCAAATAGTCTGGGTGACCATTTAATTACCTATTTAGCCATATTATGGCTATTTAGCAGTCTTAGATTTGGGGTTAGAAGCTGTCATGGAGCCAGTTGGTCCAAGAGCCGAGCAGATAACCCTAGCAGATTGACTTGGGTGGCTGGAGTCTTTAACAATTTTCTGGGCCTTCCATTCACACTGCCTGATATAGAGGTCCTGGATGGCAGGGAGCTCTGCCCCAGTGATGTACTGGGCTGTCCACACCACCCTCTGTAAGGCTTTGCGGTCAAGGGCAATGCATTTGCCATACCAAGCGGTGATGCAGCCAGTCAAGATGTTCTCGATGGTGCAGCTGTAGAACCTTTTGAGGATCAGAGGGCCCATGACAAGTATTTTCAGCCTCCTGAGGGGGAAAAGTCAGTGTCATGCCCTTTCCACGACTGTTCAGGTGGACAGCAAGGAACTTCATGCTCTTGACCCGCTCCTCTACAACCCTGTCGATGTCGGTGTGGGTGTGCTTTCCCCTCTTTCTCATATAGTCCACGATCATCTCCTTTGTCTTGCTGACGTTGAAGGAGAGGTTGTTGTCCTGGCACCATACAGTCTCTGACCTCCTCCCTGTAGGCTGTCTCATCTTCGCCGGTAATCAGGCCTACCACCGTCGTCTCATCAGCAAACTTGATGATGGTGTTGGAGTCATGCGTGGTCATGCAGTCATGGGTGAACAGGGATTACAGGAGGGGACTAAGCATTTACCCATGAGGGGCCCCCGTCTTGAGGGTCAGCGTGACGGAGGTGTTGTTGCCTACCCTCACCACCTGAAATCCAGTTCCAGAGGGAGGTGTTCAGTCCCAGGGTCCGGAGCTTGGTGATGAGCTTGTCAGGGACAATGGTGTTGAACGCTGAGCTGCAGTCAATCAACAGCATTCTCACATAGTAATTTCCCCTCTTGTCCAGGTGGGAGTGGGCAGTGTGAAGTGCAATTGAGATTGCATCATCTGTGGATCTGTATGCAAATTGAAGTGGGTGCAGGGTGTCAGGGATGATGGTGTTGGTGTATCTCACGACCAGCCTCTCAAAGCACTTCATAATTACAGATGTGAGTGCTACAGGGCGATACTCATTTAGGAAGTTTCCCTTGGAGTTATCAGGAACAGGGACAATGGTGGTCACCTTGAAACATGTTGGGATTATAGACTGCAACAAGGAGAGATTGAAAATGTCAATGAAGACACTTGCCAGCTGGTCTGCGCATGCTCTGAGAACGTGACCTGGAATTCTCTCTTCTGGTATTCCGAGAGAGAGGAGGGAGAAGCGAGGAAGAGGACACACATCAACACTCACAGTAGATGGAAAGACTCCCATCTGGACAGACAGCAGGACAAGAAACACAGACATGAGACATCCATCAGAGGAGGGAGACAACTATGCTCTATGACATCAGAGGGCTACTATGGCTTGTTGACCAAACTTCCCCCTGTAGGTGTGCCAAAGAAGATGAGAAATTCTTCAGTAATCACTGAAACATCTGCCCCTCCTCTTATATTCCCCCATAGAGAATATAACTGGCTTTTGACTGCTGAAACATGCTGGACAAGTCAAGCTAGTATTATTGATGTATGGTCCAACTTCCAAGCTGTCAACATTGTGTTTATTCCTGACGTCTTGCACTTCTGAGATTTTAACGATTATCTACGATCATGATTACAGTACAACTCCAAGTCTCATCTGATTACAAGTATATTGAGTGTAATAACACTGGCAAGGTATACAGAGTTCGTAACGGCTTTGCTCATGTTGTCTGCGGTACTACTTTGGGTAACTGCCACCAAAGTATTTCTCCAGAGAATAAAAGAGGGAAAGAAGCAAATTAGGTTTCTGTTGAGGCTTTGTTTTCAGTTAATGGATGGGAAACAATCCAGGGGGAAGAGAAAAACTAAATAGTTTCTTTTGCATAATCACATACTTGGAAACTATTATGGGGATAATCAGGTTGATTTAAACTGAAATATGAATCCCTCCACATTATGGATCCAGAGATGTATAACAGATATTATGTTAGACAACTGCCTTCATTCAACCTGAGTTCCAAACTGTGGGGGAAAGAGAATGGAGTACTGCCTAGAATGGGTGGTCTGTTGATAAAAATAGAATGACCATAAGTCCTCTTGGAAAATTACCACAGTCTGAGGGGCTTTGTTCTGTCTAGTAATTGTTTTCTAAGGGTCTGTTACTCAACTGTCTCGACCCATGATCTATATAAACCCTGGATTGTTGATCCTATGTATTGGCCATTGAGAGGCTTTGAAGCCACCGGTCGGCCATATTGGCACTCCCCAGTAGGAGCAGTCCTCTATAAGAATGAATGGAATTCTACAGTATTTCAATTAAATGTTTCAAGTACAAAATTACATGTATTTAAGTAATATTTTGTTGTAGTGGGGATAGTAACATTATACTTTTGAATTTGATTTAAATTGTACTTTTCCTGACCTGTCTGTTAGAGAAGGATGATTGACAAAGACAGCCACTGCAGCTGAAAGACAAGAGAGTGCCATTAATCGGGAATTCAACAAACACATAGCAGACTCCTAAGAAGCAGCAACACCACTCTTGCAGATGGTCTTGTCAGTGGTGAGACTATAGCCATACAGTGATGTACCCTTTGGAAGTGGGTATCATTTTGCCTGGTCCCAGATTTGTTTCTGCTGTCTTTCCAACTCCTGGTGTGATCAATGTACATAGGAGTTGGCAAGACAACACAAACAGATCTGGGACCAGGTTGGGTATCGTTGCATTTGGGGTAAATAATGAATGATGGTTTGGGTGAATGGTTAAGGGTTAATATGGGAAGTAGAGTGGATTTCAATGCAGCAGGTCAGGTTTGATTAGACCACCCTTCACCAGAGGAAAGGCAGATGCAATAAAGTGTCTCGCTACAGCTTTTGAACTGCCAAAACCAAATCCTATTTTATTAAATCAATTCATCACTGCTGACAAAAAGTGGAAGCATGCAATTTGATTCACTCCATCTGAGGGGGAAGATTTCTACCTTCTACTAAGTTAAATTGATTAACTTCTAAATAAAAGTATTTTTCCCCCTTGTCATGCAACTCACAACAAAGTATAAATTGTACAAAATGCCACTGACTTATAAAGAAAGCACATCTTGCTATTGTTCTATAACAACTCTGGACACAGAGCAAAGAAACAAAGGATTTAGCGTTAGCTTGAGGATATGCCAATGGGAGTTCACTTGGCAATAAACTCATGACAGCACTGTGCAGTATTTGCTGTTGTCTTCCGTTGACAGATAACAAGTAATGCTCTGCTCAATCTTCTTTTAAATGGCCGTATGTAAATATTTGCTGCAGATCAAGCTGCAGCCTGACAGGGTCAAACAAGGTTCAGGCTTTGATCATCGACCAATCATAAGCACCGTATAATCAGCTGCCATCTAAGAAGTCTATCTGACAGCCATCAGGTCTTCCTATAAAAGAGCCATTTTAATAGGAACAAATTATATCCAAATAAGTCCCCTTTTCTTTCCTTCGGGTTGGCTCTGGGGTCACAGTCATTTAGGGTCACGGTAATGGCACCACTCATACATGAGTTAACCCCTGCTTTGCCTTCTGTAATGGCTGTTGGAAGGAGAAGGAGAGAACCAAGGTGCAGCGTGGTACGTGTTCATGATCTTTTAATTACACTGAACACTAGAACAAAAAGAACAAAACGGAACAAACGAAACAGTCCTGTCTGAGACAGAGACAGAAAACACCTACCCACAACTCCAGGGCGAAAACAGGCTGCCTAAGTATGGTTCTCAATCAGAGACAACGATTGACAGCTGCCTCTGATTGGGAACCATACCAGGCCAAACACATAGAAATACAACATAGAACAAAACATAGAATGCCCACCCCTTTCTCACTCCCTGACCAACCTAAAATAGAGACATAAAAAAAGGAACTAAGGTCAGGATGTGACACCTTCTCCTATTACCCCTGCTCTGATACCTTGACTTGGGGAGGAGCTGCACGATGGAGCAGAGGTAACTCAATTTTGTGAAATGAATGTCAATTCTGAATCATTAATGTCTGTTTTTTTATCCTTCAGGTCCCTTACGAGCAATAAAGAGATGGAACAGAGATTAAATTAACGAGTCTTCTCTAAGACAAATTAACTTGAATTGAGATGACCATTTGAGGAGTATGATGAACAGAGATTTGATCCTTTTCCGCCCAAGATTCCAATCATGTCTGATGCTTTTCTCTTTAACTGACTAAAGAGCAACAGCTGAAACATCATGAGGAGCTACAGTATATTAACATGGTATCATAAATCAACAACTCACGGGCACAATAGTATAGACAGGTACAACTGGATAATACCCTCAATGGAAGTTGTCACACAAATGTGCAAACATCAGGCTATATTATGTCACTTCCAGCTGTATTCAATCTGACCTATAAAATTGTAACACATGGAAAGTTCTGTTGTATTGCATCTCTAGCTAGCAATAGTGAACACTAAACTTGTAAGTTAGAGGACACATTCTTCCAACACAGGCAACTACCTCCAAAAACAGACCCACAGATACCTGCACGAGCACAGTCACAGAATTCTGACACTGTATTCTTCCACTGTGTTGTACTGTGCTGCGCATAAAGTTAACATTGATTGTGAGTTTCTGGAATGTCTTGACTATTGTATACTGTATGTATTATCATTTTGATTGGCAGCCATGTTAGATTTCAAATGTCCTTGAGCAAACAACCCACAGGGCACACACTGGTTGAATCAACGTTGTTTCCACGTCATTTCAATTAAATGACTTTGAACCCATGTGGAATAGACGTTGAATTGACGTCTGTGCCCAGTGGGAAGCAACTTTACCAGAGGAAACTGTTGATTTAATGTGAAAGAAAACAAACTTGAGTACAGCTGCACACTGGGCTAAAAAGAATCCCACGTGTAAAGTGCAACCACAAATACAAAGATGGATGAAATGAGTCAGATACTTAGGTTATTCAGGAGAGCAGTAGGTTTTTGTTACAGCATGGTATGACTAATGAGCTGTATGATCATTAGCACCAAGATCTGTGATTTGTTTGGGGCTTTTGCATTCTGTGCACCTGTTAGATTTGGCAGCAATGGTGATAGATTCCATACCAGCCCGCCACTGTTGATTATAACATAACAATGTTCAGACTAACCTAAGGACAGAAACTAAATTACCATCTAATGATCTGTTATGAAGGGATATTGAAATTGCTGAGGGCATTTTCAATACCACAGTCATCGGAGCTCTCATTTTGTTGGCGCAATCAAAACAAACATAGTCCATTCGAAAAGACAGGTGCCGTCAATTATAGGAAAAAAAGAGACACGATTTTGGTTACAGCTGTGAATGAGAGCATTTTCTCAGTCTATGACTTCCAGCCGCATTGCGACACTGTCAAACTGATATTTACATCTGAATCCTCTGAACGAAACGACTGTATTCCTCGCATCGTGTGGTCAGCCCTTTCTCATCATCAAACAAAGTACAACATACAGAGTACAGTGGTGCTTATCTGACTGCACATGCAGAAACTAGAAACGACTAAATGAGTTGTACTACTACAGGTAGCCTAGTGGTTAGAGCGTTGGGCCAGTAACCGAAAGGTTGCTGGATCAAATCGCTGAGCTGACAAGGTAAACATCTGTTGTTCTGAGCCAGGAAGTTAACCCCCGGGTGCTGTGGATGTCGATTATGGCAGCCCCCCGCACCTCTCTGAGTCAGAGGGGCTGGGTTAATGTGGAAGAAACATTTCAGTTGTACAACTGTCATGTACTACTACAAAAGTATTTGTAGGCCCAGGGAGGGGAATCGATTAAGAGTATATAAAAACGTTCTAAAAGGAGGTGACTAATAGAAGAGATAAGAAGTTACAGTAACAGGTGGATCCCAATGTTTTATGATAATGCCTCCCTGTGGTTGATACATCAATCCTGTGGATTTGCACTAAAACTCAACTATTTGGCTAAAGCTCCACCTAGGGGCAAATGTGCTCACTTACAACCAAGAAAAATGATATGAACATAAAGATGGGCATAAGTCATTTATTTTTATGTAAAAAGTTTAAGTTGTTGCTTAAACTCGTGTGATACCAGGGGAGAACTGGTGTTTCATGAATTACCCAGATAACTATCAATCCAGTAGAGTACAGAGAATGACCCTTCTGTATTTTCTAGTTGCAATGGAAATGATTTGCACAGTTTAACCTGAATATCTACACTGACATTGGAAAAGATACACTGGATACTATTTGTGTAGCTGCTACGGATATAGAGCAGGGAGTTTGTCCTTGAGAAGCCAGCGACATACTGTACCAAGACCATATGACAGGAACATGATAAGCACCAGAGGGCAATGTTGTACAGCAAAGTGACCCTCCTCACCCTCTAGTGCTGTCACATACTGTACTGAACACACACACAGCCAGGAATCATACCAGTCAGAGTGTGTGGCTCAATAAAGACGCAGTCTCATGGATGACTGAAGTTTATAGTTTGAACTAATGGTATAGTGTGTTTCATCAACATTTCAATAACATTTAGTAGGAGAGGTGTGGTACAGTATACAGCCGATGTGACTCTGGTATGCAGTGGAGTCATGTAAAAAGGAAATCATTTTCTGAGAATAAGGTGTAGGATTAAAGGTAATGTATATGGTAAACTATGTATACATGTTTATATTTAAGCAAAAAGGCCCGGGGGGGGTGGGTGTGGTATATGGCCAATATACCAGGGCTAAGGGCTGTGCCCAGGCACTCAGCGTAGTGTTGTGCTTAAGAACAACCCTTAGCCGTGGTATATTGGCCATATATCGCTAACCCCAGAGGTGCATTATTGCTATCATAAACTGTTTATCAATGTAATTAGAGCAGTAAAAATGTGTGTTTTGTCATACCCTTGGTATACGGTCTGATATACCACGGCTGTTAGCCAATCAGCATTCAAGGCTCGAACCACCCAGTTTATAATATAGCATATATCATGCTCATGGATTCTATGTATAAAGTCACTATAACAATGAACAGGAGAGAGGTTAAAATAATAGCCGCAATGTGAGACACATTATACAGAAAACATATAGGTTACAAATAAGTCCACATTTGTGGTATTACTAGTAACCTAAGCAGGCTTAAAAGACTCAACTTGAACTTCCTTCTTTTTCAGTCCCAGCAGGAATTTCTGCCAGGCACGTGTTTCTACATAAAAGAAAACAAAAGAAAACAGGCACAATGTGCCTTTCAACACTGCCAAAAACCCAAAGCGTGTCAAATACTGTTGGAGATTCAAAGTCTAGAGATTGCGTAACTTTCACTGGAAACATATGTTTTCGATGTAAATGAGGACATGAAGACTGGTGGGGTTCCTGCTGATCTTAAACAAGTCTTTCTTTTATTTACTCTATTAAAACTCCATGCTGTGCGCCAACAACAAATACCTGTGGGCACCATCCATCTGGAGAGCCCTATCCATGCATGCATGCCTTGCATCAATGCTATGGCCTAGTCACACCCAGAACCTGAGCAACTAACTGTACGGATGATCAAATTGTGTTGCGCCACTGAAAAAGTTGTGTAGTCTGAATTATTCTTTCTTTTTCAACTTACTGTTTGCTCTCTTGGGGAAATAGCTAAAGGGTGAAATAACATAAAAGTCACCTTTGGAACTGAGTGAATTAATCTTAAAAATATACACTGTATATTTCAAAGTCAAAATGGAGACATACTATTCTATATCCTCTCCTCTCTAAATTGTTTATTTTTTCTCTCTCCTTTGTTTGTTCCCTCTCTCAAGGAAGTTATCCCATGCTGGGAAACAGACATATTTTCTCTCCCAAATGTTCCAGCTTTCTGCATAGCGCAAACCTGACAATTTTCAACATCCTTACTTTCCTTCTCAATGTCCCTCCACAGTAAGGGAGCTTCATCGATTCACTTGTTCCACTCTCCTGTGAAGAATAAGCTTCTGTATTGTGGTGCGGGCGGGTGGGTGGGGGGGGGGCTTCACCCCAGCAACCACAGGCTTTGCTCTGGATATGTGTGTGAAGATAGGTTGGCCTGAAAGCCTGCTTCCTGGGGCCTACATTTCACTGTCATATAAGTCTCTGACAGCTAAAAGCTGGAACCTTCTCAGTTGCCACAGCGACCCAGTCCTGACAGTCTGTAAATGTGAGGTTATGGTGTATCCATAAGTATCTCCTTTCGCCCCAACACTGAGGCTGTGTCCTAACGGGCCCTGGTTAAAAAAGTAGAGCACTAAATAGGGAATATGGTGTCATTTGAGACACACTTATGATTCTCTGCAACCAGTGCACATGAGACAACGCAAAATCAATCTCCTCTATTGCGTGGCAGCGTAGCCTAGTGGTTAGAGCGTTGGACTAGTAACCGGAACGTTGCGAGTTCAAACCCCCGAGCTGACAAGGTACAAATCTGTCATTCTGCCCCTGAACAGGCTATCATTGAAAATAAGAATGTGTTCTTAACTGACTTGCCTGGTTAAATAAAGGTAAAATAAATAAAAATTAAAAACTTGGTTTCTGATTAAACGAGGCACAATTTTACAAATTGTGGAAAAGTGCAGTCGTGAAATGTAGCCTGCAGAGGCATGTACTATGCGTACTGTAGATAGTCAAACTGTTCCCTGGCTCACAGCCACATCACAGAACCCCCCACAGATTGATAAAAGAAGATACTCAGTGCCGGTCAAAAGTAGTGAACTATGTGCCATTTGGGACAAAGCCAGCATATCTCTCCAGGAATAGCTGGCCCATTCAATAGAACAGGGCCTCTGAAGGAACAATCCCATTCAAATGACTGCCACCTTGCATAAGACAGAGAGCATACCGGGATCTCACTCATTCATCATACTGTAGCAAACATTTACGGAGCTGAATCTCATGTTAATATGACATCTTTATAACTACATGTAAACCTTAACATAGTTCACATTGTTTGTTAGATGGGCTGACACACACACATACACCGATTGTTATGTTTGTATGAGGGACAGCCATTGTCAAGGGTAGCTAGGCTACACTAAGCAGCTTTGTCTGTCCATGACTATTGTGTAGGGGCTTGCCCACCCATTTGCGTCAGATCTTTGCATGGGAGCTTTGATGTACGTACCCCTATAGAAATATAATTATGCATCAGAATACCAGGTCTGTCATACTGAGTGTACCCATGAGTGTTCCAGTCAAATTGTTGTGGTCCCTTCTGGTAATCCTATTTCTATGCATACCACTTCCCCTTGTGTGTATAGTATGTATAGAGTGTGATATACCACTAGATAGCCTCTGTGTATGTTTAAGGAGGCAAGCCAAGCCTTAATGGTTCAGAAAACCGCCCTCTTAACCACAGTTCCAGACCAGAACTATTGTGTATAGCCTAGTCAGACAAAATGATTCCCCTTTTATCATCTCCACTTCACCCAGCTGTTACGTAAGCATTCATTCTAATCAAAGCTGTCACTGAAACGTTCACGAGAGTAGAGGGAGAGAGAAAAAACAGTGGAAACACGATATAGATCAGTTGATGTGGATCCCAGGCACTTCATGGAAACATTGACAGAGAAAATCTATCTAAACAGCCCTTGGTTGGATGGGAGATTTTCATGATAAACAATCATTTAGATCATCTCCATGTTGGATAACAGACGCAGTGATGATGATGATGGTCTTGGGTGAAGCTGGAGGTGTGGGGAGTTGGGGGTAGTCATCACCATGGTTATTATGGGCTCTCTCTCACGTAGAATGATGGTCAGAGAGCAGCAGGGTCTCTAAGGGGCCTCTCTGACTGGCAGCAGTACAGCATGTCCCTAGACGCGGCTGCTTGGTCTACCCCTGCCATGTAAAACAATTCACCGGTTCACAGGTTGTCAATAAAAAAAGGGACCTTGGATTTGACGATCATGTTTAGTATGTGTACTTTGAGAAAAGATCATTAATGAATGAAATAATTTACGCCATTGGATTATACTTCATGGTCATATAATGCCATTCGGTATAAAACAGTTTGGTATTATGCAAGCAAGAACAGAACAATCTCTTCCAAGGGTCTGTTCTGATTTCAATTATGGGAGGTCTACAGGTTTCATCCATTTTACTTGTTGCCATTGGAAGAGAACCATCTGTCTTCAGGGCACAGTGGGAAACTTGGCAAGGCGCTTCGGCAGATTATTATCATTTTTTTCACACTGATCTATAAGACAAAACGTTGAATTATTGGGATTTTTGGTTTCACATGTACAGTGGGGCAAAAACGTATTTAGTCAGCCACCAATTGTGCAATTTCTCCCACTTAAAAAGATGAGAGAGGCCTGTAATTTATCATAGGTACACTTAAACTATGACAGACAAAATGAGGGAAAAAAATCCAGAAAATCACATTGTAGGATTTTTTAATGAATTTATTTGCAAATTATGGTGGAAAATAAGTATTTGGTCAATAACAAAAGTTTATCTCAATACTTTGTTATATACCCTTTGTTGGAAATGACAGAGGTCAAACGTTTTCTATAAGTCTTCACAAGGTATTCACACGCTGTTGCTGGTATTTTGGCCCATTCCTCCATGCAGTTCTCCTTTAGAGCAGTGATGTTTTGGGGCTGTTGCTGGGCAACACAGACTTTCAACTCCCTCCAAAGATTTTCTATGGGGTTGAGATCTGGAGACTGGCTAGGCCACTCCAGGACCTTGAAATGCTTCGTTGCCCGGGCGGTGTGTTTGGGATCATTGTCATGCTGAAAGGCCCAGCCATGTTTCATCTTCAATGCCCTTGCTGATGGAAGGAGGTTTTCACTCAAAATCTCACGATACATGGCCCCATTCATTCTTTCCTTTACACGGATCAGTCGTCCTGATCCCTTTGCAGAAAAACAGCCCCAAAGCATGATGTTTCCACCCCCATGCTTCACAGTAGGTATGGTGTTCTTTGGATGCAACTCAGCATTCTTTGAGTTTTTACCAAAAAGTTCTATTTTGGTTTCATCTGACCATATGACATTCTCCCAATCTTCTGGATCATCCAAATACTCTCTAGCAAACTTCAGACGGGCCTGGACATGTACTGGCTTAAGCAGGGGGACATGTCTGGCACTGCAGGATTTGAGTCCCTGGAGACGTAGTGTGTTACTGATGGTAGGCTTTGTTACTGTGGTCCTAGCTCTCTGCAGGTCATTCACTAGGTCCCCCCGTGTGGTTCTGGAATTTTTGCGATCATTTTGACCCCACGGGGTGAGATCTTGCGTGGAGCCCCAGATCGAGGGAGATTACCAGTGGTCTTGTATGTCTTCCATTTCCTAATAATTGCTCCCACAGTTGATTTCTTCAAACCAAGCTGCTGATCTATTGCAGATTCAGTCTTCCCAGCCTGGTACAGATCTACAATTGTGTTTCTGGTGTCCTTTGACAGCTCTTTGGTCTTGGCCATAGTGGAGTTTGGAGTGTGACTGTTTGAGGTTGTGGACAGGTGTCTTTTATACTGATAACAAGTTCAAACAGGTGCCGTTAATAGAGGTAAGGAGGACAGAGGAGCCTCTTAAAGAAGAAGTTACAGGTCTGTGAGAGCCAGAAATCTTGCTTGTTTGTAGGTGACCAAATACTTATTTTCCACCATAATTTGCAAATAAATGTATAAAAAATCCTACAATGTGATTTTCTGGATGTTTTTTCAAATTTTGTCTGTCATAGTTGAAGTGTACCTATGATGAAAATTACAGGTCTCTCTCATCTTTTTAAGTGGGAGAACTTGCACAATTGGTGGCTGACAAAATACTTTTTTGCCCCACTGTATATGCAAAGTTAAACTCTCCTTCTCACAGCGGGCCACAAAGCAGTGTGTGTGCGTACGTTTGTGTGGCTGTGTGCATGTTTGTTACAGCTATCGTTTCATACGAGATCACTGGAGAACATGAGAACATGCTGAGGCTGCGAGACCCACACCCTAGAGGGATTGTTTCATTAGATGAATCAATAAATATATTGCTTTGGCCACTATCATCCCTACAGTGCGTGCAACGTTCACCCAATGTTGTGTCTAGTATAATATTACATTGGGCTTTTAGACTCCAGAGTAGGCCATGAACATTAGAATGTCCCACCCCTTTGGAGACAGCAACATATTTGGCTCTCATTGGTTGGTGGTTGCATGCAATTGGTTTTGTAACTTCAACAAGGGACCAATGCTAAGAAGACCAGGGTCATGTTCATCTGGCACCAAACATAAGAGTAGGCTGAAACTGGGAGGGACTACCTGGACTGAAGAGTGTCTGCTAAATAAATGAACTGTAAGCCACTCATTTTTATTTCCGTTGCGAAACTTTTAAAAACTGTTTCAGATGCATGCCCTAATGAACACAGACCAGATTGGTGTGTTCTGGTTCAATGTTCCTTGATAACACGTAAATATAAACTAGTAGTGCTATGGGCAAAGCAGACCCTGCACAGAATACCAGTGTTCTCCAGTCAACAGGTGCTCCTCCTTGACTCACCATACGGCTTTGGTTAAAAGACGGCGTCATCGGGATCAGGGCATGGACGCCCTGCAGACAGTGTTTTCTCTCTTCACACCTGTGTTAATTTATAGTATAGCCTCTCGTTTGATCAACACAGAGAGACAAAGGCCAATAGAGCTCTCAGGTAGAGAGGCGATGACTGTGTTTGATGTTGCAGCTCTGGGCCATTGCCTAAAGAAGATGGATTACCTATGTTCTAGTCATGAACACATTCTGGCTCTTCTTAATGGGGCCATGCTGGCTATATGGCTATGAGTTGTAAATGATTTAGCCAATGAAATGCTCAAATCAAAAGAAACTACTGGGCCTCCGCCTCAATGACCTCGCTATTATGGTCTGGAGAAAATAAGTTTGCATTCATGTTAAATGTTGATAACACTTTAGCCGACACTAAGACATAGAATGCATTGGGATGTGGTTTAAATGCATTGTAGAGTTGTTGTCATAAACATGCGTAACCACCTTGTAAAACTCTTCTCATAATGATTCAAACTATTAACAACCATTTTGTGTCATTGAGGCAAATCTGCTATGTAGAGAGACATAACATGTAACTAGCCTTGTAATAAGACATTATAAAAGGCTCGTCATCAAACGTATACATTTTTAAAAGCCTAGTTTGATAATAATTGAATGACAAATGATGTACACTAATCCAATTTTGGTAATTTTATTGGTTTTGGAAATTATCAACACCAGCAAATGTAAAACCCTGTGAGTCCAGTTATACCACACTGACAGAGTTACAAAGAGTCATTCAAAGCATTAATATGTCAAATGGCACCCAAAGTCTGACGGGTGTAAACTGCATTGGGATTGTAATGTCAAATCAGACACGTGGTAAATTGTATTTTCTCGATTCCTAGCTCCCTCCCCTCTGACCTTCTCTTCCAATGTGTTTTGAGGAGGCAAGCAGAGAGGACAAGAGGAATTGAGAAAATACAGTTGAGAAAGAGCTTTGGTGTTGACAAAAGTTACTGAGAAACGGCGAGACTAGTAGCCATTGCAAGCAGAACCCTTCTGACGAGAAACCAAACAAATGACAAACAATACCTCTTCTGTAAGTTAGTTAATCACTGATAACTTATTTTTATCGTGAGGGTAAACATATTATTGTGTCTATACATGGCACC
Organism: Oncorhynchus nerka; assembly: GCF_034236695.1. Taxonomy (NCBI): domain Eukaryota; kingdom Metazoa; phylum Chordata; class Actinopteri; order Salmoniformes; family Salmonidae; genus Oncorhynchus; species Oncorhynchus nerka. Next base: position 41,627,509 of record NC_088406.1, read on the forward strand.
ATACAGAGGACATAATATCATTTGACACAACAACAACAAAAATTCAGTACTCGAACAACTTGTAACAAAAGCCACGTAACAAACTTTCAGATTTGCAGTGTGTTCCGTGTGAGAAAAGCCCTCAGAATTCTGTTAAATGAGTTACGTGTTGAACATTTCATGTGACGGGATACATTTGAGGACAGGACAATGGTCTTGCAGAATGCAAGCGAACCCTAATGTTCATCACAAAGGATTCAACAGGAACAGAGGTAACAGCTAGGAATGTGTTCAGGAGGGAATAAACATCACAGTACACAACATTCAGCACAACATTAGAACACGCCTTGTCACTGGGGTTTGCTACTACTTTATGACACGATCTACAAAAGGCATGTCCACAGACTCCATAGTAAAGACAGACGAGACCTCTTCCAGCCATGTTTAAGGCAATTTAAAAGCATTTCCTACAGGTATTCATATCCTTCTCTTCTGTACTACTGGTATCCCTCTCATTATTTTTGATCAATATACATTTTCACAGAAAGCATTATTACAATCAAACAAATAAGTTATAGACACACTCAAATAAGTCAATCACGTTAACAAGAATACAGAAATAAAGAATGACATATATTATTTTCAGACAACGTTGAGTGCAGCAGATTGTGTTGGACGTATTGGACCTCTGACATGAGATGTATGCTACTATGCTGCCTGCATGAGCTTTACCTGGCATCAGACCTACCATACACATTTAAAGGCATTAATAAGCATCAGTAAGAGTGGGGATTGTTAAACACGGTGAACATCTTGTTTCATGCAATGTTGAGAAGTCTTTTTGCCAGTTTCAAAGACATAGGTTAGGCATAGATAGGCGATTACACAGTAGCATGGCCCAAAAATATTTTGGGCATCTCAGATTGTTCTGGCAATTCTCGCATAAAAACTTTACTGGGAGGAAGGATGTGTAACATGCTTTTTGAGAAAAGTGGCCATTTTAGGCCCTTTTTAGACCTACCTATACATGCCTCCTGTAAGACCCTATGAGCCGTAAACGGTACATGGTACAGACATCATGGTGTCATTATACTCCTCTGAAATATTCATTATGGCTATAATCTGAAATACATTTTTTCACATTAATATCTCAAAAGTGCCCTTTTTGATTTAGCTTATTTTTAAACATATTGTTTGAAACGATATACTCTTCGAAAACATCACATTTCCAGAGTGGGCTCTCTACTACTTTCAAAGAAATTATAAACGCTATACATCAACATTTACATTATAGGCCATTAACCAATCACAGCCCTCCAGCACATTCAGCAAATCACCAGTTGAGGGAGTTCCCTTTGAATCCATTTTCCCATTCACTGTGTTGGTGGTACTCATAAAATATATCATAATTTTAAAAAGTAGCAGAGAGACCACTGAAAATGGCATGTACTTGTAGAGTATATGATTAAAAACAACCATGTCAGATCCATGGGAAAAGTGGCTATCAAGCGCTTTAAAATGCAGTGGCCTTCATCATAAGTTGAAAACGTGTGAGTGACCATTTCAACAGAAACATGTCCGTGGACCATATCAGTACGAGCCAGGCCTCAGGAGTAAGGGAGTAGAGGATGAATGCAACACAGCACATGTGCAGCTTGGTGTAGGGCCAAGGGATCAAAAGGAATAGCGGCATATAACAGGGAACATATAGGCAAGTCATCCCGAAAGGGCAAAGCACGACACAGTAAGCCTGATGTGGGGAAACAATCTAATTGGACTTCTCCAATAGAATATAGAAAGACCACAAGGGATCATGTTGGTGTGGAGTAAATCTGAAATGAGTTTGGTCCAAAGCTGGAGGCTTTAGGAAGCAGGAAAAAGGATGGATTTGGGAAGTTTGGGAAGGCAGCTTTTCCCACACGTGCGTGTGTTTGGGCTTTTGGAGATCAGACACTTATTCTGATCAAACAGAAAACAGGTGTTGGGTAATCAAAGCTGCTCCGGATGTGTGGCCGATGTTTGAGACCCACAAATGTTATGTACTAAATCAGAGACAGACCCGGATGACCTCGGGTCCAAAATGTCAGAGTTAAAGGTGGGGACACATGAATAATGGAATTTATCCAGATACTGTCACACCCTGACCATAGTTTGCTTTGTATGTTTCTATGTTTTGTTTGGTCAGGGTGTGATCTGAGTGGGCATTCTTTGTTGGATGTCTAGTTTGTCTGTTTCTGTGTTTGGCCTGATATGGTTCTCAATCAGAGGCAGGTGTTAGTCGTTGTCTCTGATTGGGAGCCATATTTAGGTAGCCTGTTTTGTGTTGGGATTTGTGGGTGGTTGTTTCCTGTCTTTGTGTTTTCTGCACCAGTTAGGACTGTTTCGGTTTTGCCACATTTGTTATTTTGTATTTGAAGTGTTCAGTTTGTATTTATTATTAAATAAGATGAACACTCACCACGCTGCGCTTTGGTCCTCTCCTTCCCAGGAAGAAAGCCGTTACAGATACATTAGGCTGGACTTTCATTGAGGGCTATTCACTGACAGTTGATTAAACGTGTGTGTGTGCGTGTGTACACCAGTATTGCTCCCACGACATTCATGGTGGTAGTTTCTCTGCGTTTTCGGAGAGACTTTGCAGCAGGGTTTTCTAAAAGTTTTCCTCAGATGTTTCAGGGATGAGGAACTTGAGGAAAAGGTCCCAGATACAGTAGACCAAGTGTCTGTACAGGGTAAGAGTCACAGGTTAAAGGTCAGGGGTCTCCCAGAAATCAACTCTCCAACATGCCCTCCAAAAATATCCACCATTTAACTATCGACAGTTACAGGTGGACATTTTAAGGTTGTTTAAAATGTTGAAAACTTCGTCATTTGGGGCTTGCGAGTTTTACCAAATCACAAATTGGGCCAAATCACAACCTGATATTTCTGATAGCTCCTACGAGGTTCAACGAGCCAAATTACTTCAGCAATGGAATCCTTACAATTGGCCGTGTTCTTCGTTCCAGTGAAGAAAATTCCTGAGACAACTCTTGTGATTTTAACAGCATGTTTCAAACACTACAGGGACTTAGTTGAGTCGTAAATATATTATACTGTACCTTACGCACACACACCTTATTTGAACATTTCAATAAGAAGATTAGGGTGATGCATGCCGCTATAATCAAAACTGATGCATCTTAAGAACAAAGGGCTGGCAATGTATAAATCATCAGCTTGACCCAATGGAAACGTGTCTGGAAAGAGGTATATCATATGGAACACGCTATAAAGCTTGGCTGATGCCCACTGATTCACAACCAGCTCATCACTTAGCTTTAGAACCCTTTATCAACTCCTCATGCCATGTTCCTTCATAATCTATTGTAAGACCATGATGTCAGGCTCTTTAAATCATAGCCAGACAGACAGGCAAGTGACGTAGTGTATATGACTTTGTTTTTTGTGTGTGTGGTCACCTGTTTATGTAAGGGTTCTGCAGAGATTCCAGTGCAGTCTGCCGGTTTAGTCTGTATTTGTCCGAGCCCAGCACTTCTGAGAGCAGATCTATAAACACAGAAGAGTACAAATATAGAACTGAGAGGCCATATAGGACTCCACAGAGAAATTAGAACAGCCAAGGTCACCAAAAATATATTAACTAAAAACATAGCTAGTTGGATAAAGTAAGACCAGCAGTCCCTGAAATGGCTTCTTAGTTTACAAAATTGAATTTACATGAAATGCCATTGTATTGCACATAAGCAATATAAACTACCGTAATACAAATGAATTGTATGTTTGCAGAGGTAGATAGGAATGAGAGTATGGGCCAGGGTTTTTTTTCATGGTCAGGTCACAAGGTCAGGATAAACTCCTGGGTCCTGTTTATTTGTAATGTTCATAAAATAGTACATTTGAACGTAAAAACTAAAATTAGCGTTTCTTATTGAACATGTCCATAATCCCTCCTGGTTTCAGTCCATTTTCTTCCATTTGGTGCCTAATGAACATGAGCCTGCCTCTTCGTTATTAATAATCACTTGCCTGGTAGTAGTTTCATGAGGCAGTGCATGGATTGCTGCTTGGTGTCCTCCTTCTGTTGGTGGCTGTGCGCCGGGGGGTGCTGGGCTGGTAGGCTGCCCCCATGCCACACCTCCTGCAGGACCCGCAGGGTACAGGTCAGGTTGGCCACGCTCCCGTTAAGCCAACTGCAAGTGACAGACACATCAGGGATGTGATCAGGACAACATACTGTAGATATATTGAACAAAAATATAAACACATGTAAAGTGTTGGTCCCATTTTTCATCATTACACAGGTGCACCTTGTGCTGGGCACAATAAAAAGGCCACTCTAAAATGTGCAGTTTTGTCACAACACAATGCCACAGATGTCTCAAGTTTTGAGGGACCATATAATTAGCATACTGACTGCAGGAATGTCCAACAGAGCCTTTGCCAGAGAATTAAATGTTAATTTCTCTACCATAATCCGCCTCCAATGTTGTTTTAAAGAATTTGGCACATCCAACAGGCCTCACAACCGCAGAACAAGAGTAACCACGTAACCACGCCAGCCCAGGACCTTCACATCCGTCATAAATGTCATCGCAGTAACTTTAGTTGAAATATCAACTTACTCGTGATACACCGATACTACATTTAGGCCAATACCCGATATTTTACTTGACCCCTCCCCCCAAAAAACGATACCGATAACCGATATTATGCATAATTTATGCATTCTAGTACAGTTAAATACTAAACACACACGGACGCAGCGGTCTAAGGCACTGCATCTCAGTGCAAGAGGCGCCACTACAGTCCCTGGTTCGAATCCAAAAAATCTAGTAAATCACATTGTAGGATTTTTAATGAATTTATTTGCAAATTATGGTGGAAAATAAGTATTTGGTCAATAACAAAAGTTTATCTCAATACTTTGTTATATACCCTTTGTTGGCAATGACAGAGGTCAAACTTTTTCTGTAAGTCTTCACAAGGTTTTCACACACTGTTGCTGGTATTTTGCCCCATTCCTCCATGCAGATCTCCTCTAGAGCAGTGATGTTTTGGGGCTGTTGCTGGGCAACACAGACTTTCAACTCCCTCCAAAGATTTTCTATGGGGTTGAGATCTGGAGACTGGCTAGGCCACTCGAGGACCTTGAAATGCTTCGTTGCCCGGGCGGTGTGTTTGGGATCATTGTCATGCTGAAAGGCCCAGCCATGTTTCATCTTCAATGCCCTTGCTGATGGAAGGAGGTTTTCACTCAAAATCTCACGATACATGGCCCCATTCATTCTTTCCTTTACACGGATCAGTCGTCCTGATCCCTTTGCAGAAAAACAGCCCCAAATAATGTTGTTTCCACCCCCATGCTTCACAGTAGGTATGGTGTTCTTTGGATGCAAACGCGACGAGATGAGGTTTTACCAAAAAGTTATATTTTGGTTTCATCTGACATTCTCCCAATCTTCTTCTGGATGCTCTCTAGCAAACTTCAGACGGGCCTGGACATGTACTGGCACGTCTGGCACTGCAGGATTTGAGTCCCTGGCGACGAAGTGTGTTACTTTGGTCCTAGCGCTCTGCAAGTCATTCACTAGGTCTCCCCGTGTGGTTCTGGGATTTTTGCTCACCGTTCTTGTGATCATTTTGACCCCACGGGGTGAGATCTTGCGTGGAGCCCCATATCGAGGGAGATTATCAGTGGTCTTGTATGTCTTCCATTTTCTAATAATTGCTCCCACAGTTGATTTCTTCAAACCAAACTGCTTACCTATTGCAGAATCAGTCTTCCCAGCCTGGTACAGGTCTACAATTTTGTTTCTGGTGTCCTTTGACAGCTCTTTGGTCTTGGCCATAGTGGAGTTTGGAGTGTGACTGTTTGAGGTTGTGGACAGGTTTCTTTTATACTGATAACAAGTTTAAACAGGTGCCGTTAATACAGGTAATGAGTGGAGGACAGAGGAGTCTCTTAAAGAAGAAGTTACAGGTCTGTGAGAGCCAGAAATCCTGCTTGTTTGTAGGTGACCAAATACTTATTTTCCACCATAATTTGCAAATAAATTCATTAAAAATCCTACAATGTGATTTTCTGGATTTTGTTTTCTAATTTTGTCTGTCATAGTTGAAGTGTACCTATGATGACAATTACAGGCCTCTCTCATCTTTTTAAGTGGGAGAACTTGCACAATTGGTGGCTGACTATATACTTTTTTGCCCCACTGTGTATATACACACACACACACAAGTTATTTTGTTGGCATTTACATATGTCCCCATAACCAGTAAAACATAATCAAAACCTATTTATTTCACTTACTTGCTGTGCTGTTTCGTTGTTCATTTGTTCAGTCATTTCATTTTCCACCAGGATTTCTATGGAATGCCATTTGGGTCTTTGCGTGTCAAAAAAGATACACGTCAAAAAACACAAAACAATCTGTTTCAGTAGCTAGCTGACTATATAGTTAGTGTCATCATCTAAAATAACCCTAATTTATAAGACAGTTCTTATTTGATTAATGGTGGTCGGACCCATCTATGTGAAGCTAGCCACAATAAGGATTAGCCACAATATTGGACTTTGCGGTTAGCCTTCAAGATAAAAGTATGGCATAATTCTACTATTTGTATTCATTTGCATCACTGTCAATGACACATTTATTTTGAAGGCAAACTGCAAATTCGACTAATCCATATTGTGGCTAGCTTCACATAGATGGGTCCGACCACCATTAATCAAATAAGAACTGTCTAATAAGAGCTGGCTGCTTATAACGTTAGTTTTGGGCAACAGGGTTAAGTAGCTGGCTAGCTATTTATTTTCATGAACTGAAGTTCAATTTCAATTAGCCGAACAACAAGTGGCAACCTAGCTAATAGTTACAAGGATTCCTAAATCATTGCTAAGAATAATGAAAATGACTGCAGTTTCTACTGGTCATTGTTTTCAGGCTGGTTGTATTGGTGCTAGCTAGGTACCATGCTAAAGCTAGCTAGCTACCCCAGAAGTTGCGGTCAAACAAATATTACCAACGCGGTATTGTAAACACATAGTTCGTGGCCGGTGTTTGCATACTTTTTTGGTACAACTTTGACAGTGCTACTGTATCTTTTTCTACACGAAAAGACCCAAACAGCATTCCATAGTATGAATGTCATGAAGCTAATAGCAGTGGCACTATTACTGTGTAACTCCGATAGGGCATCATCTGAAAAATAGCGCACTTGGTAGTGTGTACCGGTGCTTGACCAGTTGGCGAAAGCCAACATCACCCACGACAGAGAACAGTTGATTGTCAAGGGCAATGAATTCCATTATCTTGACTTTAATGGATGAAATGTCTCTATGAAATGTTGTTACTCTTTCAAATGACTGCTTGATCCACACAGCAGACATTGTGGGCTAGGTTAGGAATGCTGTGTTGCATGTGTAGCACAAAATTTTACGTGGCGTCATTACGTTATGTACCTACTTTATATACACGGTAGCTTTGACAACGGTTTTTAACATCGGCGTTAAACTAGACATTGGGCCGATACCGATGTTGGCATTTTTAGCTAATATCGTCCAATTCCGATATATTCACCGATATATCGTGCATCCCTAAAATTCTGACAAGGTAAACCGTCCACTTCTAAATGAAGACGTGTGTATGACGATGCTGTCACATGGAGAGGACATTTTACGCCCAACAAGATTAAAACCTGTTCGCAAAAAAATACATTGAAGAGACGGTATGACACACACACAAACAATAGGGTCCACTCCACACTGACTTATAGCATAAAGGCACAGAACGCAACAACCCCCATCCACATGTGCAGAGGTATTTTGAGCACAAGGTAAACGGCCGTACTACATTCCAATAGCCTTACAGAAATGCAGTAGATGGTATTAATCAACTAAACAAAAGTCGTCCAAAGAACGTGCCATGCTTGTAAAATGATCGGTGTGTTTACAGTCATACACACACAGGGAGAGAAGATTTGCTGTTGGTCTCTTGAGTAGGGCTTACGCAAACAGTGTACACAAAAATAGTTTGTATCCAGACTCTATTCAATTGGATGAGAGACTTGATCAAAATCAATGAATAACACTCTGCAGATGTTACATAATACTGTAAAATCCACAAAAATATGGTTCATGGCACATTTCAAGGCCCTTAATTTAGTTATTTCATTACAGGTTTTTTCTTTACACTGCTGAGGGACATGGACGGTTCTGAGAAAACATGGATCTCGTTTTTGTTTTGACTGTCTTATCCCCTGTCATTGTTAGTATGTTTCATAACAGCGAGGCTGGCTTACCAAACCAATACATGATGACATCTGTGTGGAACCACGATGTGGGACTGTGAGAAAATGTTACTACAAAAAAGCCTATGAAGGATTGCCTGCTAAGAACCTCTCTCAAGATTGATGTGAGCAATTATTATCTTTGCACATACAGTATGTTGTATGCGTTGGAGGGAGAGAGAAGATACGTTCATATTAAAAATAGGTTCCAATGAGAGTCTACTTCAGAGTTCAACTAACAAATAACAATGACTAGGAGTTCTAATGAGAAAATACAACTTATGTAACACAAGTCAAATGGATTCCGTCCAAAAATGTGATGCATATTGAGCTCAATACTTGTGCTTGACTGAAGAAGCTGCCATGTCTCACAGAGCAGCTATGAATTCTGGGAAGTGGACTGTGATTTCTTTTTGCCACGGATCTCCTACTCTTCATGCCTCTGAAGTTTACTCTGCTCATTAAAAACTCAGAATGTGGACAATGATGAGTGTCCGTTCAATGCCGCATACCAACCGGAGACAAGTGCATTAGCCTAAATAATGGTCGCTTACGACGACAGAGACGAGTCGAAAACACAAGCACGTGAGCACAAGGTGCCGAGACCAAACATACTCTCTTCCAGACAAACATTTAAAAAGTGCTTTATTTTTTCACTAATTTGGGGAAAATCTTTAGACTTTTCGGCAGATCCTTCTTAAAGCATTGGGAACCTCCCAAGTCTCCCCCATCTATAATGTCCTGGGAGGGCTGGTCTGGTCTGACATGCACACGGCCGTGGTTTATGTCTTGGGGAAGCAGCAGTCACTCCAGCTCCTCCTACCCAGTCACTAGGGAGGTTTATAGCAGCCCGGCTGCACTATTTCATCAGGAAACACGGAGGCCCTGGAAACACTCCCAGCAGGGCCTTGCACTCTTTGATACGCTGTGATGTCTTTCACAGTCAGCATCAGAGTACGTCATGTTCACATTGAAATAACGTTGCCCTAACTTGGTGCACCCGGTGAAGGTCTTCTGCTGTGAGTAACGATGTAGGGAAACCAACCTAAGAAGTAAGCCTACTAAAGAATGGTATGTTTCACAGTGGGCGATGTTGACTCTGGAAAAGATCAGGCATCTTGATATATCGATGAATGGCACCCGTGATTTCCCACCACCACATACTATCTAAATCCGTTATATTGTACAGTACATATTCCAGTATCATTGATGAAAATGATGCAACACAAAGTGCAATAGCTAACCAGCCTCTCAACATTAGCGTCGGTGGATGGAATGCTGGCGTCTCTGGGATAACAAGAAGACAAACGCTGCACTTGTCCAGACAAACCATTTAAGGGCTGTCGTTGGACCACAGCTAATGTAAGGTGATGGAACTAAAAAGCGAGTTGTTTGGAATCAACAGTGGTACATTTTATTTCGTACTACTGACCCGGTGTTCAGTTTATGAAGTGCAGCCCATTTTGACTGGCAGCGGCTTTGACAGGGACACGCAGCATTAGCAGGGAATACATTTCTCCACCTCAGGAAGAATGGAAAAAAAGGGTTACTGCGCTCTCCCGCAGCCAGCCATGTTTAAACAACCCCGTTTCAAATTCTAATAGGTGCTTTGATTTCTTCTGACACTGCAAAAACATCAACGTGATAACTATATTCCATTTGGAAAAGTGCCTAATTGACATGCGAAATTCGCTGGGAAAAAGTGACAGCCCGAGACGTGGTGTTGTTCGGGTAGACAATGGATAGGAGAGTGACAAAGACAGTTCATTCATCGTCTGTGACAGACAGAGACGTGGTGTTGTTCGGGTAGACAATGGAAAGGGGAGTGAGAAAGACAGTTCATTCATCGTCTGTGACAGACAGAGACGTGGTGTTGTTCGGGTAGACAATGGAAAGGGGAGTGAGAAAGACAGTTCATTCATCGTCTGTGACAGACAGAGACGTGATGTTGTTCGGGTAGGCAATGGAAAGGAGAGTGAGAAAGACAGTTCATTCATCGTCTGTGACAGACAGAGACGTGGTGTTGTTCGGGTAGGCAATGGAAAGGAGAGTGAGAAAGACAGTTCATTCATCGTCTGTGACAGACAGAGACGTGGTGTTGTTCGGGTAGACAATGGAAAGGAGAGTGAGAAAGACAGTTCATTCATCGTCTGTGACAGACAGAGACGTGGTGTTGTTCGGGTAGACAATGGAAAGGGGAGTGAGAAAGACAGTTCATTCATCGTCTGTGACAGACAGAGACGTGGTGTTGTTCGGGTAGGCAATGGAAAGGGGAGTGAGAAAGACAGTTCATTCATCGTCTGTGACAGACAGAGACGTGGTGTTGTTCGGGTAGACAATGGAAAGGGGAGTGAGAAAGACAGTTCATTCATCGTCTGTGACAGACAGAGACGTGGTGTTGTTCGGGTAGACAATGGAAAGGGGAGTGAGAAAGACAGTTCATTCATCGTCTGTGACAGACAGAGACGTGGTGTTGTTCGGGTAGGCAATGGAAAGGAGAGTGAGAAAGACAGTTCATTCATCGTCTGTGACAGACAGAGACGTGGTGTTGTTCGGGTAGTCAATGGAAAGGAGAGTGAGAAAGACAGTTCATTCATCGTCTGTGACAGACAGAGACGTGGTGTTGTTCGGGTAGACAATGGAAAGGGGAGTGGGAAAGACAGTTCATTCATCGTCTGTGACAGACAGAGACGTGGTGTTGTTCGGGTAGGCAATGGAAAGGGGAGTGAGAAAGACAATTCATTCATCGTCTGTGACAGACAGAGACGTGGTGTTGTTCGGGTAGACAATGGAAAGGGGAGTGAGAAAGACAGTTCATTCATCGTCTGTGACAGACAGAGACGTGGTGTTGTTCGGTTAGACAATGGAAAGGGGAGTGAGAAAGACAGTTCATTCATCGTCTGTGACAGACAGAGACGTGGTGTTGTTCGGGTAGGCAATGGAAAGGGGAGTGAGAAAGACAGTTAATTCATCGTCTGTGACAGACAGAGACGTGGTGTTGTTCGGGTAGGCAATGGAAAGGGGAGTGAGAAAGACAGTTAATTCATCGTCTGTGACAGACAGAGACGTGGTGTTGTTCGGGTAGGCAATGGAAAGGAGAGTGAGAAAGACAGTTAATTCATCGTCTGTGACAGACAGAGACGTGGTGTTGTTCGGGTAGGCAATGGAAAGGGGAGTGAGAAAGACAGTTAATTCATCGTCTGTGACAGACAGAGACGTGGTGTTGTTCGGGTAGGCAATGTAAAGGGGAGTGAGAAAGACAGTTAATTCATCGTCTGTGACAGACAGAGACGTGGTGTTGTTCGGGTAGGCAATGGAAAGGAGAGTGAGAAAGACAGTTCATTCATCGTCTGTGACAGACAGAGACGTGGTGTTGTTCGGGTAGGCAATGGAAAGGAGAGTGAGAAAGACAGTTAATTCATCGTCTGTGACAGACAGAGACGTGGTGTTGTTCGGGTAGACAATGGAAAGGAGAGTGAGAAAGACAGTTCATTCATCGTCTGTGACAGACAGAGACGTGGTGTTGTTCGGGTAGACAATGGAAAGGGGAGTGGGAAAGACAGTTCATTCATCGTCTGTGACAGACAGAGACGTGGTGTTGTTCGGGTAGGCAATGGAAAGGGGAGTGAGAAAGACAATTCATTCATCGTCTGTGACAGACAGAGACGTGGTGTTGTTCGGGTAGACAATGGAAAGGGGAGTGAGAAAGACAGTTCATTCATCGTCTGTGACACACAGAGACGTGGTGTTGTTCGGGTAGACAATGGAAAGGGGAGTGAGAAAGACAGTTCATTCATCGTCTGTGACAGACAGAGACGTGGTGTTGTTCGGGTAGGCAATGGAAAGGGGAGTGAGAAAGACAGTTAATTCATCGTCTGTGACAGACAGAGACGTGGTGTTGTTCGGGTAGGCAATGGAAAGGGGAGTGAGAAAGACAGTTAATTCATCGTCTGTGACAGACAGAGACGTGGTGTTGTTCGGGTAGGCAATGGAAAGGAGAGTGAGAAAGACAGTTAATTCATCGTCTGTGACAGACAGAGACGTGGTGTTGTTCGGGTAGGCAATGGAAAGGGGAGTGAGAAAGACAGTTAATTCATCGTCTGTGACAGACAGAGACGTGGTGTTGTTCGGGTAGGCAATGTAAAGGGGAGTGAGAAAGACAGTTAATTCATCGTCTGTGACAGACAGAGACGTGGTGTTGTTCGGGTAGGCAATGGAAAGGAGAGTGAGAAAGACAGTTCATTCATCGTCTGTGACAGACAGAGACGTGGTGTTGTTCGGGTAGGCAATGGAAAGGAGAGTGAGAAAGACAGTTAATTCATCGTCTGTGACAGACAGAGACGTGGTGTTGTTCGGGTAGGCAATGGAAAGGAGAGTGAGAAAGACAGTTCATTCATCGTCTGTGACAGACAGAGACGTGGTGTTGTTCGGGTAGGCAATGGAAAGGAGAGTGAGAAAGACAGTTCATTCATCGTCTGTGACAGACAGAGACGTGGTGTTGTTCGGGTAGACAATGGAAAGGAGAGTCAGAAAGACAGTTCATTCATCGTCTGTGACAGACAGAGACGTGGTGTTGTTCGGGTAGGCAATGGAAAGGAGAGTGAGAAAGACAGTTCATTCATCGTCTGTGACAGACAGAGACGTGGTGTTGTTCGGGTAGGCAATGGAAAGGAGAGTGAGAAAGACAGTTAATTCATCGTCTGTGACAGACAGAGACGTGGTGTTGTTCGGGTAGGCAATGGAAAGGAGAGTGAGAAAGACAGTTCATTCATCGTCTGTGACAGACAGAGACGTGGTGTTGTTCGGGTAGGCAATGGAAAGGAGAGTGAGAAAGACAGTTCATTCATCGTCTGTGACAGACAGAGACGTGGTGTTGTTCGGGTAGACAATGGAAAGGAGAGTCAGAAAGACAGTTCATTCATCGTCTGTGACAGACAGAGACGTGGTGTTGTTCGGGTAGGCAATGGAAAGGGGAGTGAGAAAGACAGTTCATTCATCGTCTGTGACAGACAGAGACGTGGTGTTGTTCGGGTAGGCAATGGAAAGGAGAGTGAGAAAGACAGTTAATTCATCGTCTGTGACAGACAGAGACGTGGTGTTGTTCGGGTAGGCAATGGAAAGGAGAGTGAGAAAGACAGTTAATTCATCGTCTGTGACAGACAGAGACGTGGTGTTGTTCGGGTAGGCAATGGAAAGGAGAGTGAGAAAGACAGTTCATTCATCGTCTGTGACAGACAGAGACGTGGTGTTGTTCGGGTAGGCAATGGAAAGGAGAGTGAGAAAGACAGTTAATTCATCGTCTGTGACAGACAGAGACGTGGTGTTGTTCGGGTAGACAATGGAAAGGAGAGTGAGAAAGACAGTTCATTCATCGTCTGTGACAGACAGAGACGTGGTGTTGTTCGGGTAGGCAATGGAAAGGAGAGTGAGAAAGACAGTTCATTCATCGTCTGTGACAGACAGAGACGTGGTGTTGTTCGGTAGACAATGGAAAGGAGAGTCAGAAAGACAGTTCATTCATCGTCTGTGACAGACAGAGACGTGGTGTTGTTCGGGTAGGCAATGGAAAGGAGAGTGAGAAAGACAGTTCATTCATCGTCTGTGACAGACAGAGACGTGGTGTTGTTCGGGTAGGCAATGGAAAGGAGAGTGAGAAAGACAGTTAATTCATCGTCTGTGACAGACAGAGACGTGGTGTTGTTCGGGTAGGCAATGGAAAGGAGAGTGAGAAAGACAGTTCATTCATCGTCTGTGACAGACAGAGACGTGGTGTTGTTCGGGTAGGCAATGGAAAGGAGAGTGAGAAAGACAGTTCATTCATCGTCTGTGACAGACAGAGACGTGGTGTTGTTCGGGTAGACAATGGAAAGGAGAGTCAGAAAGACAGTTCATTCATCGTCTGTGACAGACAGAGACGTGGTGTTGTTCGGGTAGGCAATGGAAAGGGGAGTGAGAAAGACAGTTCATTCATCGTCTGTGACAGACAGAGACGTGGTGTTGTTCGGGTAGGCAATGGAAAGGAGAGTGAGAAAGACAGTTAATTCATCGTCTGTGACAGACAGAGACGTGGTGTTGTTCGGGTAGGCAATGGAAAGGAGAGTGAGAAAGACAGTTAATTCATCGTCTGTGACAGACAGAGACGTGGTGTTGTTCGGGTAGGCAATGGAAAGGAGAGTGAGAAAGACAGTTCATTCATCGTCTGTGACAGACAGAGACGTGGTGTTGTTCGGGTAGGCAATGGAAAGGAGAGTGAGAAAGACAGTTAATTCATCGTCTGTGACAGACAGAGACGTGGTGTTGTTCGGGTAGACAATGGAAAGGAGAGTGAGAAAGACAGTTCATTCATCGTCTGTGACAGACAGAGACGTGGTGTTGTTCGGGTAGGCAATGTAAAGGGGAGTGAGAAAGACAGTTAATTCATCGTCTGTGACAGACAGAGACGTGGTGTTGTTCGGGTAGGCAATGGAAAGGAGAGTGAGAAAGACAGTTCATTCATCGTCTGTGACAGACAGAGACGTGGTGTTGTTCGGGTAGGCAATGGAAAGGAGAGTGAGAAAGACAGTTAATTCATCGTCTGTGACAGACAGAGACGTGGTGTTGTTCGGGTAGGCAATGGAAAGGAGAGTGAGAAAGACAGTTCATTCATCGTCTGTGACAGACAGAGACGTGGTGTTGTTCGGGTAGGCAATGGAAAGGAGAGTGAGAAAGACAGTTCATTCATCGTCTGTGACAGACAGAGACGTGGTGTTGTTCGGGTAGACAATGGAAAGGAGAGTCAGAAAGACAGTTCATTCATCGTCTGTGACAGCCCGAGACGTGGTGTTGTTCGGGTAGACAATGGAAAGGAGAGTCAGAAAGACAGTTCATTCATCGTCTGTAACAGACAGAGACGTGGTGTTGTTCGGGTAGACAATGGAAAGGAGAGTGAGAAAGACAGTTCATTCATCGTCTGTGACAGACAGAGACGTGGTGTTGTTCGGGTAGACAATGGAAAGGAGAGTGAGAAAGACAGTTAATTCATCGTCTGTGACAGACAGAGACGTGGTGTTGTTCGGGTAGGCAATGGAAAGGAGAGTGAGAAAGACAGTTCATTCATCGTCTGTGACAGACAGAGACGTGGTGTTGTTCGGGTAGGCAATGGAAAGGAGAGTGAGAAAGACAGTTAATTCATCGTCTGTGACAGACAGAGACGTGGTGTTGTTCGGGTAGGCAATGGAAAGGAGAGTGAGAAAGACAGTTCATTCATCGTCTGTGACAGACAGAGACGTGGTGTTGTTCGGGTAGGCAATGGAAAGGAGAGTGAGAAAGACAGTTCATTCATCGTCTGTGACAGACAGAGACGTGGTGTTGTTCGGGTAGACAATGGAAAGGAGAGTCAGAAAGACAGTTCATTCATCGTCTGTGACAGCCCGAGACGTGGTGTTGTTCGGGTAGACAATGGAAAGGAGAGTCAGAAAGACAGTTCATTCATCGTCTGTAACAGACAGAGACGTGGTGTTGTTCGGGTAGACAATGGAAAGGAGAGTGAGAAAGACAGTTCATTCATCGTCTGTGACAGACAGAGACGTGGTGTTGTTCGGGTAGACAATGGAAAGGAGAGTGAGAAAGACAGTTAATTCATCGTCTGTGACAGACAGAGACGTGGTGTTGTTCGGGTAGGCAATGGAAAGGGGAGTGAGAAAGACAGTTAATTCATCGTCTGTGACAGACAGAGACGTGGTGTTGTTCGGGTAGGCAATGGAAAGGGGAGTGAGAAAGACAGTTCATTCATCGTCTGTGACAGACAGAGACGTGGTGTTGTTCGGGTAGGCAATGGAAAGGAGAGTGAGAAAGACAGTTAATTCATCGTCTGTGACAGACAGAGACGTGGTGTTGTTCGGGTAGGCAATGGAAAGGAGAGTGAGAAAGACAGTTAATTCATCGTCTGTGACAGACAGAGACGTGGTGTTGTTCGGGTAGGCAATGGAAAGGAGAGTGAGAAAGACAGTTCATTCATCGTCTGTGACAGACAGAGACGTGGTGTTGTTCGGGTAGGCAATGGAAAGGAGAGTGAGAAAGACAGTTCATTCATCGTCTGTGACAGACAGAGACGTAGTGTTGTTCGGGTAGGCAATGGAAAGGAGAGTGAGAAAGACAGTTCATTCATCGTCTGTGACAGACAGAGACGTGGTGTTGTTCGGGTAGCAATGGAAAGGAGAGTGAGAAAGACAGTTCATTCATCGTCTGTGACAGACAGAGACGTGGTGTTGTTCGGGTAGGCAATGGAAAGGGGAGTGAGAAAGACAGTTAATTCATCGTCTGTGACAGACAGAGACGTGGTGTTGTTCGGGTAGGCAATGGAAAGGGGAGTGAGAAAGACAGTTCATTCATCGTCTGTGACAGACAGAGACGTGGTGTTGTTCGGGTAGACAATGGAAAGGAGAGTGAGAAAGACAGTTAATTCATCGTCTGTGACAGACAGAGACGTGGTGTTGTTCGGGTAGACAATGGAAAGGAGAGTGAGAAAGACAGTTCATTCATCGTCTGTGACAGACAGAGACGTGGTGTTGTTCGGGTAGGCAATGTAAAGGGGAGTGAGAAAGACAGTTAATTCATCGTCTGTGACAGACAGAGACGTGGTGTTGTTCGGGTAGGCAATGGAAAGGAGAGTGAGAAAGACAGTTCATTCATCGTCTGTGACAGACAGAGACGTGGTGTTGTTCGGGTAGGCAATGGAAAGGAGAGTGAGAAAGACAGTTAATTCATCGTCTGTGACAGACAGAGACGTGGTGTTGTTCGGGTAGGCAATGAAAAGGAGAGTGAGAAAGACAGTTCATTCATCGTCTGTGACAGACAGAGACGTGGTGTTGTTCGGGTAGGCAATGGAAAGGAGAGTGAGAAAGACAGTTCATTCATCGTCTGTGACAGACAGAGACGTGGTGTTGTTCGGGTAGACAATGGAAAGGAGAGTCAGAAAGACAGTTCATTCATCGTCTGTGACAGCCCGAGACGTGGTGTTGTTCGGGTAGACAATGGAAAGGAGAGTCAGAAAGACAGTTCATTCATCGTCTGTAACAGACAGAGACGTGGTGTTGTTCGGGTAGACAATGGAAAGGAGAGTGAGAAAGACAGTTCATTCATCGTCTGTGACAGACAGAGACGTGGTGTTGTTCGGGTAGACAATGGAAAGGAGAGTGAGAAAGACAGTTAATTCATCGTCTGTGACAGACAGAGACGTGGTGTTGTTCGGGTAGGCAATGGAAAGGGGAGTGAGAAAGACAGTTAATTCATCGTCTGTGACAGACAGAGACGTGGTGTTGTTCGGGTAGGCAATGGAAAGGGGAGTGAGAAAGACAGTTCATTCATCGTCTGTGACAGACAGAGACGTGGTGTTGTTCGGGTAGGCAATGGAAAGGAGAGTGAGAAAGACAGTTAATTCATCGTCTGTGACAGACAGAGACGTGGTGTTGTTCGGGTAGGCAATGGAAAGGAGAGTGAGAAAGACAGTTAATTCATCGTCTGTGACAGACAGAGACGTGGTGTTGTTCGGGTAGGCAATGGAAAGGAGAGTGAGAAAGACAGTTCATTCATCGTCTGTGACAGACAGAGACGTGGTGTTGTTCGGGTAGGCAATGGAAAGGAGAGTGAGAAAGACAGTTCATTCATCGTCTGTGACAGACAGAGACGTAGTGTTGTTCGGGTAGGCAATGGAAAGGAGAGTGAGAAAGACAGTTCATTCATCGTCTGTGACAGACAGAGACGTGGTGTTGTTCGGGTAGGCAATGGAAAGGAGAGTGAGAAAGACAGTTCATTCATCGTCTGTGACAGACAGAGACGTGGTGTTGTTCGGGTAGGCAATGGAAAGGGGAGTGAGAAAGACAGTTAATTCATCGTCTGTGACAGACAGAGACGTGGTGTTGTTCGGGTAGGCAATGGAAAGGAGAGTGAGAAAGACAGTTAATTCATCGTCTGTGACAGACAGAGACGTGGTGTTGTTCGGGTAGGCAATGGAAAGGAGAGTGAGAAAGACAGTTAATTCATCGTCTGTGACAGACAGAGACGTGGTGTTGTTCGGGTAGGCAATGGAAAGGGGAGTGAGAAAGACAGTTAATTCATCGTCTGTGACAGACAGAGACGTGGTGTTGTTCGGGTAGACAATGGAAAGGGGAGTGAGAAAGACAGTTAATTCATCGTCTGTGACAGACAGAGACGTGGTGTTGTTCGGGTAGGCAACGGAAAGGGGAGTGAGAAAGACAGTTCATTCATCGTCTGTGACAGCCCGAGACGGGGTGTTGTTCGGGTAGGCAATGGAAAGGGGAGTGAGAAAGACAGTTAATTCATCGTCTGTGACAGACAGAGACGTGGTGTTGTTCGGGTAGGCAATGGAAAGGGGAGTGAGAAAGACAGTTCATTCATCGTCTGTGACAGACAGAGACGTGGTGTTGTTCGGGTAGACAATGGAAAGGAGAGTGAGAAAGACAGTTCATTCATCGTCTGTGACAGCCCGAGACGTGGTGTTGTTCGGGTAGACAATGGAAAGGAGAGTGAGAAAGACAGTTCATTCATCGTCTGTGACAGACAGAGACGTGGTGTTGTTCGGGTAGACAATGGAAAGGGGAGTGAGAAAGACAGTTAATTCATCGTCTGTGACAGACAGAGACGTGGTGTTGTTCGGGTAGGCAATGGAAAGGGGAGTGAGAAAGACAGTTAATTCATCGTCTGTGACAGACAGAGACGTGGTGTTGTTCGGGTAGACAATGGAAAGGAGAGTGAGAAAGACAGTTCATTCATCGTCTGTGACAGCCCGAGACGTGGTGTTGTTCGGGTAGACAATGGAAAGGAGAGTGAGAAAGACAGTTCATTCATCGTCTGTGACAGACAGAGACGTGGTGTTGTTCGGGTAGACAATGGAAAGGGGAGTGAGAAAGACAGTTAATTCATCGTCTGTGACAGACAGAGACGTGGTGTTGTTCGGGTAGGCAATGGAAAGGGGAGTGAGAAAGACAGTTAATTCATCGTCTGTGACAGACAGAGACGTGGTGTTGTTGGTAGACAATGGAAAGGGGAGTGAGAAAGACAGTTAATTCATCGTCTGTGACAGACAGAGACGTGGTGTTGTTCGGGTAGGCAATGGAAAGGGGAGTGAGAAAGACAGTTCATTCATCGTCTGTGACAGACAGAGACGTGGTGTTGTTCGGGTAGGCAATGGAAAGGGAGTGAGAAAGACAGTTAATTCATCGTCTGTGACAGACAGAGACGTGGTGTTGTTCGGGTAGGCAATGGAAAGGGAGTGAGAAAGACAGTTCATTCATCGTCTGTGACAGCCCGAGACGGGGTGTTGTTCGGGTAGGCAATGGAAAGGGAGTGAGAAAGACAGTTAATTCATCGTCTGTGACAGACAGAGACGTGGTGTTGTTCGGGTAGGCAATGGAAAGGGAGTGAGAAAGACAGTTAATTCATCGTCTGTGACAGACAGAGACGTGGTGTTGTTCGGGTAGGCAATGGAAAGGAGAGTGAGAAAGACAGTTAATTCATCGTCTGTGACAGACAGAGACGTGGTGTTGTTCGGGTAGGCAATGGAAAGGAGAGTGAGAAAGACAGTTAATTCATCGTCTGTGACAGACAGAGACGTGGTGTTGGTCGGGTAGACAATGGAAAGGGGAGTGAGAAAGACAGTTAATTCATCGTCTGTGACAGACAGAGACGTGGTGTTGTTCGGGTAGGCAATGGAAAGGGGAGTGAGAAAGACAGTTAATTCATCGTCTGTGACAGACAGAGACGTGGTGTTGTTCGGGTAGGCAATGGAAAGGAGAGTGAGAAAGACAGTTCATTCATCGTCTGTGACAGACAGAGACGTGGTGTTGTTCGGGTAGGCAATGGAAAGGAGAGTGAGAAAGACAGTTCATTCATCGTCTGTGACAGACAGAGACGTGGTGTTGTTCGGGTAGACAATGGAAAGGAGAGTGAGAAAGACAGTTCATTCATCGTCTGTGACAGCCCGAGACGTGGTGTTGTTCGGGTAGACAATGGAAAGGAGAGTGAGAAAGACAGTTCATTCATCGTCTGTGACAGACATAGACGTGGTGTTGTTCGGGTAGACAATGGAAAGGGGAGTGAGAAAGACAGTTAATTCATCGTCTGTGACAGACAGAGACGTGGTGTTGTTCGGGTAGGCAATGGAAAGGGGAGTGAGAAAGACAGTTAATTCATCGTCTGTGACAGACAGAGACGTGGTGTTGTTCGGGTAGACAATGGAAAGGGGAGTGAGAAAGACAGTTAATTCATCGTCTGTGACAGACAGAGACGTGGTGTTGTTCGGGTAGGCAACGGAAAGGGGAGTGAGAAAGACAGTTCATTCATCGTCTGTGACAGCCCGAGACGGGGTGTTGTTCGGGTAGGCAATGGAAAGGGGAGTGAGAAAGACAGTTAATTCATCGTCTGTGACAGACAGAGACGTGGTGTTGTTCGGGTAGGCAATGGAAAGGGAGTGAGAAAGACAGTTCATTCATCGTCTGTGACAGACAGAGACGTGGTGTTGTTCGGGTAGACAATGGAAAGGAGAGTGAGAAAGACAGTTCATTCATCGTCTGTGACAGCCCGAGACGTGGTGTTGTTCGGGTAGACAATGGAAAGGAGAGTGAGAAAGACAGTTCATTCATCGTCTGTGACAGACAGAGACGTGGTGTTGTTCGGGTAGACAATGGAAAGGGGAGTGAGAAAGACAGTTAATTCATCGTCTGTGACAGACAGAGACGTGGTGTTGTTCGGGTAGGCAATGGAAAGGGGAGTGAGAAAGACAGTTAATTCATCGTCTGTGACAGACAGAGACGTGGTGTTGTTCGGGTAGACAATGGAAAGGAGAGTGAGAAAGACAGTTCATTCATCGTCTGTGACAGCCCGAGACGTGGTGTTGTTCGGGTAGACAATGGAAAGGAGAGTGAGAAAGACAGTTCATTCATCGTCTGTGACAGACAGAGACGTGGTGTTGTTCGGGTAGACAATGGAAAGGGAGTGAGAAAGACAGTTAATTCATCGTCTGTGACAGACAGAGACGTGGTGTTGTTCGGGTAGGCAATGGAAAGGGGAGTGAGAAAGACAGTTAATTCATCGTCTGTGACAGACAGAGACGTGGTGTTGTTCGGGTAGACAATGGAAAGGGGAGTGAGAAAGACAGTTAATTCATCGTCTGTGACAGACAGAGACGTGGTGTTGTTCGGGTAGGCAATGGAAAGGGGAGTGAGAAAGACAGTTCATTCATCGTCTGTGACAGACAGAGACGTGGTGTTGTTCGGGTAGGCAATGGAAAGGGGAGTGAGAAAGACAGTTAATTCATCGTCTGTGACAGACAGAGACGTGGTGTTGTTCGGGTAGGCAATGGAAAGGGGAGTGAGAAAGACAGTTCATTCATCGTCTGTGACAGCCCGAGACGGGGTGTTGTTCGGGTAGGCAATGGAAAGGGGAGTGAGAAAGACAGTTAATTCATCGTCTGTGACAGACAGAGACGTGGTGTTGTTCGGGTAGGCAATGGAAAGGGGAGTGAGAAAGACAGTTAATTCATCGTCTGTGACAGACAGAGACGTGGTGTTGTTCGGGTAGGCAATGGAAAGGAGAGTGAGAAAGACAGTTAATTCATCGTCTGTGACAGACAGAGACGTGGTGTTGTTCGGGTAGGCAATGGAAAGGAGAGTGAGAAAGACAGTTAATTCATCGTCTGTGACAGACAGAGACGTGGTGTTGGTCGGGTAGACAATGGAAAGGGGAGTGAGAAAGACAGTTAATTCATCGTCTGTGACAGACAGAGACGTGGTGTTGTTCGGGTAGGCAATGGAAAGGGGAGTGAGAAAGACAGTTAATTCATCGTCTGTGACAGACAGAGACGTGGTGTTGTTCGGGTAGGCAATGGAAAGGGGAGTGAGAAAGACAGTTCATTCATCGTCTGTGACAGCCCGAGACGGGGTGTTGTTCGGGTAGGCAATGGAAAGGGGTGTGAGAAAGACAGTTAATTCATCGTCTGTGACAGACAGAGACGTGGTGTTGTTCGGGTAGGCAATGGAAAGGGGAGTGAGAAAGACAGTTAATTCATCGTCTGTGACAGACAGAGACGTGGTGTTGTTCGGGTAGGCAATGGAAAGGAGAGTGAGAAAGACAGTTAATTCATCGTCTGTGACAGACAGAGACGTGGTGTTGTTCGGGTAGGCAATGGAAAGGAGAGTGAGAAAGACAGTTAATTCATCGTCTGTGACAGACAGAGACGTGGTGTTGGTCGGGTAGACAATGGAAAGGGGAGTGAGAAAGACAGTTAATTCATCGTCTGTGACAGACAGAGACGTGGTGTTGTTCGGGTAGGCAATGGAAAGGGGAGTGAGAAAGACAGTTCATTCATCGTCTGTGACAGCCCGAGACGGGGTGTTGTTCGGGTAGGCAATGGAAAGGGGAGTGAGAAAGACAGTTAATTCATTGTCTGTGACAGACAGAGACGTGGTGTTGTTCGGGTAGGCAATGGAAAGGAGAGTGAGAAAGACAGTTAATTCATCGTCTGTGACAGACAGAGACGTGGTGTTGTTCGGGTAGGCAATGGAAAGGAGAGTGAGAAAGACAGTTAATTCATCGTCTGTGACAGACAGAGACGTGGTGTTGGTCGGGTAGACAATGGAAAGGGGAGTGAGAAAGACAGTTCATTCATCGTCTGTGACAGACAGAGACGTGGTGTTGTTCGGGTAGGCAATGGAAAGGGGAGTGAGAAAGACAGTTAATTCATCGTCTGTGACAGACAGAGACGTGGTGTTGTTCGGGTAGGCAATGGAAAGGGGAGTGAGAAAGACAGTTAATTCATCGTCTGTGACAGACAGAGACGTGGTGTTGGTCGGGTAGACAATGGAAAGGAGAGTGAGAAAGACAGTTAATTCATCGTCTGTGACAGACAGAGACAGACCGTGATGCACATGCTGGGAAGAACCCCTTAATATCAGCAGATTTGGAGCATATTGGCTCTGCTAGTTGATTGTCATTTCTTCTCACTGGAGCCCTTGTTGGAACTCCCTAGCTGCTTCTAAGTGACATGATAGTTGAAGACGCAGTAGACCACTCTCTCACCTACATTTAATACCTTGATACACACAGGGTTGATGAAACGTATGGAAAGGCATCTTCTTGTTGTTTTATGTAGACCAGAGGTGTCAAACTCGTTCCATGGAGGGCCTAGTGTCTGCTTGTTTCTGTTCTTTTCCATTCAATTAAGACACGGACAACCATGTGAGGTGAGGTCCTTATTAATTAGTGACCTTAATTCATCAATCAAGTACAAGGGAGGAGCGAAAACCCGCAGACCATGGAATGAGTTTGACACGTGACAGACGATTACCAAAATGGACTTAAGGATTTAGAAGTCCATCATGAAGAATGCACTACAACACTTGAGAATGAAGAACCTGTGCTTAATTGTTAGGGATATTCTGCCATGACTGTGGGCTGCGAGCCTGTCAAACCAGTTTAAAATGTGAGGCCTGTCTGGGTTCAGGCTTTAACACTCATTCCATGTGATCCATGTAAAAACCCTCCGGTGCCAATCACATAAACTGTAGTTATTATTCTGAAACCTTGGGTGAAAATAGCACAAGGACTTGGCACTCGGCAGCCAATGGGATAAACACTTTTTCAAACAATAATGTGGAGGACATGAAAGTGTTTTTACAGAGCTCAAAGAAATGGGGGAAATGAAACGACTACTTTCTCTAAGGTCAGACTCCAGCACAGCTGAATTAGCGTACTATTTTAAAAATAGACGTTGGATGAAACACCCCGTCCAAATCCTGCATCACACTTCAGTTTAAATTACGACAACGCTTAAATTGTCTCGATGACCTAAGCCATATCTGATACATTTCCACTTCACTCAAGATTCAAAGTTGTGTTGAGTTAATTACCAGAACCAAAACATCCAACAAAAGTCAGAATGATGGATTTTAAGCATGGCAGGTGTTAGTGTATGCAGATGTACAGTGTAAGTGCACAGGGAAATATAGAAAAAAAGGCCAACTGCTAGTTGATTTCCGACAATGCTGGTGCCAAACAGAGCAAGATGCCTAGGCAGCCAAAAAGATTCATTATATCAATCTATTTAGCTAGCAGAATAATCAAACTGGGAATAGAGGTCTGCAGCCTCATTACAACTCATTACATGTTAACAGACTGTTCCACAAACCCAGAGGCACACTGGACTGAGACAAAGTGTTCCTCCTCAGTGCAACGTGTCCGCTTTAGCTCACAGTACTCATTTGCATCAACAATACTAAAGCCTGTCATACACAACAAGAGCATTTTTCTCCTCAACCACCTAAACCAAGGTTCAGGGAAAGATTCCACTTAAAGGACTTAAAGGGATATTTCGGGATTTTCACAATAAGCCTATCTATTTCCCCAGAGTAAGGTGAACTTGTGGATACCATTTTCATGTCTCTGCAGTCTCTGCATGCAGTTTGAAGGAAGTTCCTAACTAGCATTAGCACAATGACTTGAAGTATATGGGTATCTGCTAGCATGTTAGTCGATAGCGCAATGACTGGAGGTCTATGGGTAACACTAGTTAGCATTGGCTCACAAAACTACCTCTACCTTCCTTTATACTGAACACAGACGTAAAAATAGTATCCACGAGTTCAATCCCGAAGTTTCCCTGTAAGGGAGGACTTGTTTGTTTGTAAAAACTAAACACAACCACACGGATGTAATAAAGATTGAAAGACAAACAAATAAACACGTATTTACAATACGGTCGGTTACACGAGAGCGTCGTCTTTATCCACCGGCTGCATCCCCAAAGTGGCTCCAGATGGGCTGTGCTGCAAACTCTGTCAGATGAGAGCTAGCCTCATGAATGAACATGGCCTTCAGGTACAGACCAACAACACTGGCTGGAGAGGAGGACAGCTGGGGATTATTTCTGACCAAAGGGACTACCATATCGTGCAACCACAAAATGAATGCCACTCTTCTGTCCAAAGACAATTGAAAATTGTATGGCTAGGCCACCACTAACTGCCAAACACCTGAAACACAATGCCATTCTCCATGTATCAGAGCGCTAATGACAGATCCACAAAACGTCTATTTGGAACTTTAACCATAAACAAAAAGAAACATTTTAGGATCTTGAGATAGGATAAAAAGGAACAGAAATGTCTTCCGACAGACGGATGTCATCTCATCTGCGTGACGCCTTCCTTCCTCAACACCGGTAAAACCACCTCTACTTGAGTCAGAGGCACTGCGGCTTCATTCGAACTCTGATAACATCTCTGCACATCGATGTGAAGCCAAGACATTGTTTACTCTGGGTCTCAAAACCACCTCTACTTCAGTAAGAGGCGCTGCGGCTGCATTTGAACCCCGATAACATCTCTGCACATCGATGTGAAGCCAAGACATTTTTACTCTGGGTCTCAATTAGTCTCGGCCCTCAAGGCCAAGGGCTACATCAGAGGTTTGTGTAAAGTACGAGAGGAGAAATCTCAGGCTTAATCAAAGTCAAGCCAGAGTTTACATCTCCGAAGAGGAGAACATTGGGCAGATGGCCTGTGAGCAATAAGGTGCATCATCGAGGGGCTCTTGAGAGGTCTGTCTGTCGAGTCCTGGTGGATGTCTGCTGTGTGGAAAGTCCTTAACTGTCTGTGTGTCCAGAGCCTGGGGGGGTGAGAGAGAGTGAAAGAGACAGATGGACATAGAGAGAGGCAAAGCTAAGGCTGATAGTTCTGTGTGAAGATGGGTGTGTGGGACAGGGGCACCAGAAGGCATAATTTCCAACTTATAAACAGCCAGGATGTTGCCCCCCACCCCCACTATAAAAAAAAGCTGTGTCCTCTTCACTTGAGAGCTCTCAGGAAAGAGCACACATTTTTCCTTATGACCCAACGTCTTGAATGTCGATCAATTGGAAAGGACTTACAAGAAGTCTGCCACTGAATGACGCTGAATGACTCATGTTAATTACAGGCCCAGCAGAACCTCATAAGGGATAGAGGTTGGGGGCTGACAAATAATGACACAGCAGAGTGGGGGCTATTCAGTGGCAGTGCTGGGGCCTGTGGCGCCATTATGAACAGTGTCTTTAGCACTGCAGGCATACTATAGACACACACTACTGGGTTCACTGCAGCTCCCACAAAAGGGGCTGGGGAGGCAATACTATGAATCTCCTCTGGATCCGACAATGGCTTGGAGGGAGACTCATGAGACTGTTAAAAACCGGGGATGAATATTGTGTGTGAAGTTCTGTGAACACGTGTGGTGGCACATTGGCCTGCCGGCAAAGTGTGCTGATCAGAGGGAGACTGATAGCTTGGTGACCACCTCAAATAACCTCTATTGACCTCAACAGAACACACTATGCTGTGCTTCTATGTAGGTCTATTAGGCAAGCTTTTCAAATTGCGTTCAATCTGAATTGTGTAGTAGAGACAGTGAGAGCATTTAATTCAAACTCACACAATGCTATCCAAAATCCCGTAACAATCTCCCTCTGTTCTTTGCACACAAGTGGTCAAGAGAGGTTAGAAGACCAAATGAACAAGAAAAAGATGGTAGAACAACATGCTAATAAAGATTCAGAAGTCTTTGTAAATTACTTTCATTACAGAACCATAGACTATAAATTGATGGTTCTGGCTATTAAAATACTATAGTCATCTTGTTGCCAGAGTTCTTTAAGTTTCTTAAATAGATTATGACAGTCTTCACTGTGATTGTTCATGGAATGCACTTCCAGAGTTGATATTAAAATAACCATGAGCCAGACTTGAGCTGTGCTTACAGGGAACCACCAAGAGTGGGAAGCCATTTGGATGGGACAAAATTAGTAGTTGGCCAAATAAGCCAATGTTTTTGTTCTGAAGTGATAATCAAGCCCCACTCAATACAGCCAACTTCCTGGTAAGAACGGAGGAGTGTGATCGTCTGGGGTGCATTTCTCTTCAAATAGATCCATCTCCACTGTGGTCTTTATTCTGAAAACCTTGTATGGTGTCTGGTGTGCTAATCATTCTGGCATGCCTGGGTATGTGAGGAGAGTGTCGCATCAGAGAGCTAGTGCTTCTCATACCTGGGTTCAAATAGTATTTGAAATATTGCAAATACGTTGACTGTTTTCTTAAGCCGCCTGGAATGTGCCAGATGGGTGGGGTTTGCACTCTCAGGACTATTTCATTGGTCCCATTCCGCCAGGCGAGCTCAATCAAACATGGCTTACGTATTAGAAAGATTTCAAATACTATTTGAATGCAGGTCTTGTGCGAACACGTTCCACTGAAACCTCTGCTGAGCCGGTTAGCATCCAAAAGGTGTCTGGCAGACTGACACCTCCAGACTCCAGGCAGATTTTGGATTTTGATGGGAATTAATTGTTGGTCCCCAAAAAGTCCTCACAAATATAGTAAGACATAGCTGTGTGTGTGTGTGCGCGTGCGTGTCGGTGGCTGTTTTTATTGGGAGTATCGTGGTGCCTCATTCCACCGGCTGGTCAAAACACTGACATCTGACGTTACCAAACCAGATCACGTGTGTGGCTGGGGCAGGTTTGCAGAAAGGCTGATTTCACAGTCTAGTGCATCGCATCCAGGACAGTAAGAGGCCATGTATTTATCCAGCGTCCATCTCAAAATCGCCCTTTTCCTGCTAATTGTCCTCTTTGATTCACTTGCGCATACGGCAGGCTCCCTTGAACCAATTTCTGGTGACAAATGGCATGTAATTCTATACCAACGATTGTGGTCTGGAGAACTATGGCATTATAGCTACCATTAGAAGCACCAGAAAAATTTTCTCATTACAGTCCATCTAAAATATACTACTAAATTACTAAGAAATGGCATAAAGTTGATAAAGATTGGATACTGCTACAGTATGGGGTGAAAATCAAAGAAAGTATAAGGAAAAAGTGATACACCTAACATTCCAATAGGTGCCAAGCCAGTACCCAAATCCTAACACTCAATTACCATACATGGATCGGATGAGTTACTTTGCCAATAGCTTGTTTCATCGTTTTCATTTGCAAACTCTTCACTGCCATAGATATTAGTAAACGAGAGTGATTGAATATATGCAGCCTATGAGACGGTTATAGAAGACATAGTAGCAGACCAGTCAGTCTGGGTGGAATACGTCTCTCACACGAGAAATGAGAGGGGGAACCTGCCAGACAGTATTCCTCTCTGTTAGTAATTACTCTTGTGGGTTGGGGCTTGCCAGGAAAGAGCAATTTACGGCAGCAGGTGACATGTCATCCTGAAAAGAAAATCACCCGGCAGAATTTCCTTGCGGTCGGAGCGGCACACGACGAGAAGAATACCAGGAGCCATGAGCAACCGCCAGCCCATGATAAGCACGGACCGAGAGGGAGAAAGGGTGATGGAGAGGAGCTGTACTCGCCAAAATCCCACCCTTACAAAAAAAGATTGCTGTCAGAGTGCATTGCAGTCGGAGTGTAGTATAACTGCAGTTACAGTGCAGTATAAATGCAGTTAAACTGCGTCTATAATACCACAGTCGACTGCAGTTACTGCACTTTTACTGAGGTTTCAAAACTGCAATCTTTTTTAGTAATAAATAGTACCTCAAAGCTCAGCAGACAACTATAATCAAATCCAAGATGTTAACCTCTCTGGGGTAGGGGGCAGTATTTTGACATCCGGATGAAAAGCGTGCCCAAAGTAAACTGCCTGTTACTCAGGCCCAGAAGCTAGGATATTTATATAATTGGTAGATTTGGACAGAAAACACTCAAAAGTTTCTAAAACTGTTAAAATAATGTCTGTGAGTATAACAGAACTGATTTGGCAGTCGAAACCCAGAGGACAAACCATCCCAAGAAAAATAAATTCAGCTTACCATTTTTTTCAATGACTATTCCTTTAATTACAAGTCCAAGTCCTCCCAGATTGCAGTTCCTAGGGCTTCCACTAGATGTCAACAGTCTTTAGAAACAGTTTCAGGCTGTTTTTTCTTTTTTAAATGACCCAGAAATTGTAGTTTTTCTGGGTGGCTCCCATTTTGGCTGTTGTGTTTCCAAGCACGTGGAAGAAAGCGTTCTTTGGTATTTTTCTCCGGTAAAGACAATAATGATTCTTCGTCTTAAATTTTAGCGTTTATTTGCGTATTAGGATACCTAAGGTTTGATTATAAACACTGTTTGAATTGTTTGGAAAAGTTTATTGGTAACGTTTGGGATTCATTTTGTATGCATTTTGATGGAGGGAAAATGGGTGGATTATTGACTGAAGCGCACCAGCTAAACTACGTTTTTATGTATATAAAGAATGACATTATCGAACAAAAGGACCATTTGTGATGTAACTGGGACCTTTTGGAGTGCCAAAACAAGAAGAACATCAAAGGTAAGGCATTTTTTATATCGCTATTTCTGACTTTTGTGTCGCACCTGCCTGTTTGAAATATGATTTTCATGTGATTGTATGTGGGGCGCTGTCCTCAATGGCTTTCGCCGTAAAGCCTTTTTGAAATCTGACACGGCAGCTGGATTAACAAGAAGTTAAGCTTTATTTTGATGTATAACACATATATTTTCAAGAATGTTAAATATTTGAATGGAGTATTTTTCAATTTTGCGCTCTGCAATTACACTGGATGTTGGCCAGGTGGGACGCTACCGTCCCACCTACCATAGAAAAATGTATCAACCCGAGTGACATTATCAGAAACATAGCCTAATCAAACTGTCAGGCCATAAACACTTTATGGCAGGGCAACTATAAATACAGTGCATTCGGAAAGTATTCAGACCCCTTGACTTTTTCCACATTTTATTAGGTTACAGTCTTATTCTAAAATGGATTTAAAAAACATTATCATCCATCTACACACAATACCCCATAATGACAAAGCAAACACAGGGTTTAGACATTTTTGCAAATTTGTATAAAAATATCACATTTACAGAAGTATTCAGACCCATTACTCAGTACTAGGGGCGGCAGGGTAGCCTAGTAGTTAGAGCGTTGGACTAGTAACCGGAAGGTTGCAAGTTCAAATCCCCGAGCTGACAAGGTACAAATCTGTACAAATTTTCGTTCTGCCCCTGACGGTTACTAGGCCGTCATTGAAAATAAGAATTTGTTCTTAACTCACTTGCCTAGTAAAATAAAGGTAAAAAATAAAATTTAAAAAACTTTGTTGAAGTACCTTTGGCAGCGATTACAGCCTCAAGTCTTCTTGGGTATGACGCTACAAACTTGGCACACCTGTTTTTGGGGAGTTTTTCCCATTCTTCTCTGCAGATCCTCTCAAGCTCTGTTAGGTTGGATGCTGCACAGCTTTTTTCAGGTCTCTCCAGAGATGTTAGATCGGGTTCAAGTCCGGACTCTGGCTTGGCCACTCAAGGACATTCAGAGACTTATCCCGAAGCCACTCCTGCGTTGTCTTGGCTGTGTGCTTAGGGTCATTGTCCTGTTGGAAGGTGATGCTGCCACCACCATGCTTCACCGTAGGGGCGGTGCCAGGTTTCCTCCAGATGTGACACTTGGCATTCAGGACAAATAGTTCAATATTGGTTTCATCAGACCAGAGAATCGTGTTTCTCATGGTCTGGTAGTCTTTTAGGTGCCTTTTGGCAAACTCCAGCTCTAGGAAGAGTCTTAGTAGTTCCAAACTTCTTCCATTTAAGAATAATGGAGGCCACTGTGTTCTTGGGGACCTTCAATGCTGCAGGAATGTTTTGGTACCCTTTCCCAGATCTGTGCCTCGATACAATCCTGTCTCAGAGCTCTACGGACAATTCCTTCAACCTCATACCTTGGCTCTTGCACTGACACTGTCAACTGTGGGACATTACATAGACAGGTGTGTGTCTTTCCAAATCATGTCCAATCAATTATATTTACCACAGCTGGACTCCAATCAAGTTATAGAAACATCTCAAGGATGATGAACGGAAACAAGATGCACCTGAGCTCAATTTCGAGTATCATAGCAAAGGGTCTGAATACTTAAGTAAATAAGGTATTTCTGTTTTTTTAGCTTTAATAAATGACCAACATTTTCTAATAAGCTGTTTTTTGCCCTAGCATGACACAGCTGATTCAAATTACCAACATCAAGCTTTGATTATTTGAATCAGCTGTGTAATGCAAGGGCAAAACCAAAACGTGCACCCAGGGGGGCCCAGGGGAGATTATGGGAAACCCTGGCTTAACCTACTGAGGTAATCCACCATTTCAATACACATGGCTCTCTTTTACTGAGCTTTAACTAACACATTGTTGTACATCGTAACTCAGATGAAATACCAGTGAAGGCAATTACAATCAGTGCCCAGAGGCGCCCCAATCAAAATACCTTAAACTTAGGAATTTAACTAATTTATTCAACAGTTAAAGGGAATATAGATTGAATACTTGGCCGGGAATCAGTAATGATGAATACTGGTGACTAGTCAGGCTAGTATGCATAAAAGACTGTCAAGTTGGGCCTGAAACTATTCACGTGTTGTTGACATTGGGCTGCATTGCTTTTAGCTGAACACTACTATTTTTGGTCAAAGGAACATTGATAGGACCTCCATTTGAACTAAAATTACCAAACAACTTTTCTGAACCCGAAGGTCACAGAACTATGCCTCTGGTTTGTTGTAACAGAGCACGTCGTCCCCATGCAGCTCAGTTGGAAGAAAAAGGATAGCTGAAGTGTGAACAGAGGCATTAGCCTACCGCTGACTTCATGTCACTGACTGTTTATGACAAGTGCGTTTATCGCTTATCAGGGCTAATTTTACCCACCCTCAGATCGTGTTGCAGCTTACGCACTTTTCGGGAATCAAACAATATCTCCCCTGGACCCTTTTGGGCTGACCGTGTTGACCAGAGTTGACTCCATTATGTCCTTGATGTCCAATGTCAGGAGCACAGGGGTGAATGCCACTAAATGGTCCGGCTTAAAGGGATACGTCACTCAAATTAGAAAATGACAATGGCATATCTGTTTCCTGATGCTGAAAGAAGGAAGAGATGAGACCGCAATCCACACTTTGGATTTGCTTACCTAGCCATTGTCCCCACAACAGCTAACTTTTGCACTTTTGAACCAAAAACCAACAGAAGTCAATATGTTCGATATAAGCGTGTTTTAAATTGCAAGTCTCCTCCAGACACAGCTAGCTGACTGCACTATGGGGAATACTGTTTTGATAGAACAATGCATTTCATAACGTTTGCTTTGGCAGAAAAAAACCTCACCAAGACCTGATCCTTGCCTGGCAGATCACTAGAACCCATAGAGGGTGTCTGTACACTTTCCTCCAGCCAAGATGTTAAGCAGTGGTGGGTGACTTGATTGCAACATAGTCACGAGGAACCTTCCCTCCACCAATGGCCTTCCCATTGGGTACCAGTTCAACACTGATATTGCTCATTATTTTGGTCTCATTCTGATCACACCGTTGAAGAGGATGCCGTGTTACAACAGGCTGTTCAGGATGTCACACCTCCTCAACAGAACAACGAGTGATAGGGTTACATAATAGGGCTCTTTTCCATCCCTGCTATGCCAGATCTGCTGGAAACGAATGGCCTGACCACCAGTGCAGTGGACTCAAACAAAAGCTTCGCGCCTGCAATTGGGGTCTTCCTCCACCGCTCCTTCACAGCTGGGTGAACAACTCATAACTCACAGAGTACGAAGAACAGAAAGACCCTCTGTGCAATGAAAATAACCAGCACCACTGTTAGAAACCACCATCTCGGAGGGAAGTCTATTTTGGGGCCAATCATTTAGGCTGAACAGCTGAACTCGTCCTGGCTGTCAATGAAAAGCTTTCACCATTAAAGAACAACAAGGCCTCATACTTTGTTAACTCCTGATGAAAATAAATCAGCTTTGACACCTCCCCAAAAAGACGACGGCTAATGAAACATTTTAGTTGAGAGGAAGAAAAAGTGTGTCTTCTGGGACAAGGCAGAATCCAAGCCAGGACATCAACAGAAAAACATTGCCATGAAACAGCTGGTGTTTTTTTAAGTTCTCAATAAAAATAATTCAAACAAACTATTGGGTAACAGTAATACACATCTGTAACGTTTCGGGCCTGTCCACCATTCTTCATTCCATCGTTCCTCTCCGAAAATGGATGTTGGCTGTGGATCCAACATGGCGGGGAGCCCTGCTGTACACTACAGTGCAAATGACCCATTTGACATGGTTAAACATCTCACCGCATGGATCTGCTCCACACATGGCAGCAGAGCTGGAGAGCCGGGCTGTACAAGCTGTGCTCAGACTCGTCCTCAGCAGAGTGCAGACACTGTCTTTAAAGGCAGGAGGAGGGAGTGGAATAAGAAGGCCAGGCTGAGTCGAAGACGCATAAACAAGTAGAGCCGGATCCAGAAATATATAGATGCAATTAGCCTACCGAAATGATCATATTTGTCTCTAGCGCTGCATTGTGTCATTGTGAAAATAAGGGCACTTAAACGTGTCTTTTCCAATTGAACAAATAAGAGAATGCAGTGTGATCATTATAATGTGTGAGTGTGTGTTTAGCGTGTTGAAAATACGCCAACACTGCTATTTTAAAGTTATCATTACATATTAGGCCAACGACATCGTTAAATCTGGAAGTCTGACCAGAGAGTTCAAAGGCTCATTGCATCCCTGAACATGTGCGGTCATTGCTAAATTAAGCAGAGACTGAAACTCCTTTAATTAAAGCCAAACCACATGCTATCACCGTGGCTGAAAGCAAAGCTCCACGGCTGCAGTGCCACGGCTGGTCCCAGGGCAGATATTAACAACGGCTAAAGGGAACAGGGGAGAGGGGGGGACGCTCCCGTTGACAAGTTTAAAACGCACAGTCTACACTTCCTTCATCAAGCTGTCATCGGGCTCCGAGGCCCCCGGCTCACATTGTTTATGAAAAGTATTCATATTCCAATCAAGGAATAAAAATAAAGAATTGTGTCATTGCACGACAGGTGCTGCGAGGCAGAGGGGGAGGGAGGGGAGGGGAGGGGAGCGAAGCTCAACAGGGTTAAAGATGTGAAACGTACAGCAGAGCGATTAGCCGCCACACCTCCACCACGAACAAGTGCTCCATTCAAAGCCCTGAGAAAGAAGGTAGTGTGCTGACGGACTTGTATGGTATTTCAGGTGCTACTCCAGCAGGGAACACCTGTACTTTGTCTATTCTGTCAAGGGTCATACTTGGCTTGCTGGTGACGCTGTCGATGCATTACCCAAATACTGAGTGACGTATTTTCTGGACTTGGGAGAGCAAATGTTCCACACTGGAATATGTTATCAACTATGCTCAGCTCAGGCAAAAGGTTGCACCGAAGTTAAGCTACTTCATCCAACTTGACTACTAGGAGGTTTAATCATCACTTCTTTAATCACTGTTATGTCATGGCCAATAAGAATGACATTCAATGCTGGGACAACAGTCCCGTGTGTCACAAACTAAACTAAAACTACAGGTGTCAGAAGTGGGATCCAGAATGACCAAAAAGGGGAAACTATCATTTTATTGAACTGACAAGACAGGGGCTAAAGGGTGGAAATTAAATAGAATGGGAAAACAGTACAAGCGATATGATGCAAAGAAGGAAGTGGAGAGGACACCGACACCTATTTGTCAACACCTCTTCTCACCTTGGGAATGCAACTGGACAAATTTGAGAGCAATGTCATGCAAAACAGATCTCAGATTCCCTTGGCTTAAGATGGTCCCTTGAGTACTCTGATGACTGAAGGATACTGCACATAACAAAAACAAGCATATCATCACCCTGTGAGACCACCTTACGGGGAAATGTGTTATATTTAAAGCTTACGTCATTACTCACCTTTCTGAGAGGAGTGTTTGTGTGAAGGACATATCTGCGCATATGAAATTGCTGTCATTCACAAAGCCTAAAGAATATGTTGCTGCTGTTCCCTGTGTGAGGTTATACAGTATATATAACATCTCACTAAGAGGATGATTTTATCCAAAAATACTTACAAAATGTATGCACTTAATGTCATGTGTGTGTTTTGTGATCCCTGCAAGAATTTAACCTATGACCTTGGCGTTGCTAACACCACACTCTTACCAACTGTACTGGACAGTATATGAGGTTTCCTTCGATGCCGTTCCTCTGAAGATTGTGCATGCCTCATGTACAGACAAAAGACACAAATCTGGCCTCGAGTGGATTTTCCAGACTTCTGTCTAAGGGTGAATATTTTCATCTATGATTGTCCCAGTTTCCAGTCTATAAAAGTATGCATCTCCCTAACCAATGCCTTGTATCCCATTTACGAGAGCAAGTCTCCAGTCAAATTCTTCACACAGACCCAGACGTTGTGTGTTGGAGGCCGGCTCCATCACTCGTGGTTCTTGATTAAAGCAGAGCAGACATGCAAGCGGTGCCGGTGACAGTCATGAACCGGGTTTCCATAGCCTGCATCTCCTTTGCATTTTACTAAACGCTTATGTCATATTAAATAGGTGGCGTTCTTGGCGTTTTCATATTGTAAATGTAAGTAAACAACTCAAATACTCCTACTGAAATGAAGTCATCGACGCACTGCACTGAGAAGTACTGTGAATCTTTAATCAAATACGGTAGGGTCTTGAAAACCTGAACAGATACAGACAATAGTCAACAGTAGCCAAAGCTATAGGCCTAGTAACTGTTTAGAATAGCTAACCTTGAGGCCAATCCTTTCCCTTGTGTTAGAGAATTTAAAGTGTGAGAGAATTTAAACCAAATGTGTTTGCCTCTACTGACATCTCCAGAGGCATGGGGGTCCTTAGGGCCTGTCTGTTAGGGTAGAGTTAGCATAGCTGAGCAACGTGTGAAAAGATGAAGAGAGGACTGGTTGCCACAGTGCGGTCTCTGCTGACGGTCTCTGCTGACAGACTGATGCTTTAAATAGTGGGGACCAACAACACAGGGGACACTAATACAGGGCCCTCTGTCTTTAGGGAGGGTTAGGTGACTTAGATCACACAAACCCGAGAACATTGTACGCATGTTGGGTTTACTGGTACAGGGTCAGCTATACTTGTCTATGACCAAACTTCTGTGAAGTTGTTGCTGAAGGCATTCTCAGAGAAGGGAAGCCACCGAAACATATCAAATTCAAGAGTCAGAGGTACCTTTATGACACCAGAAGAACCTTACTTTCCATTCAAGAAAATATGCTTAATGAGTCTAAATTCAAAATTTCAATAACCGAAAAAATATACCTTTATCAACTATCATTATATGAATCAAAATCCTTATTTTAATCTTAAAGAGAATCACAGTTTTTACTCATAGAACTGGAATGAAAGGAGGAAGCTTCTACTTCATGAACAGGATTGGTCTTTGAATGCTGTATTTAGCTCGTGGCCAATCACATCCCAGTCTGGCTGATGCTCAGCTCACACATCAAAGCCCATGGGGCCCCTGTGATACGATATTTTCCCATGCTCCCGTCGAACGGAAACCCTTGTAAAAGTCGTCTGAGCGGCAAGAGTCATTGAGGAGAAAATCTCATTAGGAAAACAAATTAGCCTAAGCATTATCACAGCATCACCAATATTTATTTGAATGGTACTAGGTCAAGCTTTTATACACCATCCTTTAGGCTTGATCCCAGAGTGGGAGTGTTAATACTGATCAGTTTTGCATTTTAGATCAGATGAATACAATTACAGTGCATTCGGAAAGTATTCAGACCGCTTGACTTTTTTCACATTTTGTTACGTTATAGCCTTATTTTCTAAAATTGATTAAATAAAAAATGTTCCTCATAAATCTACACACAATACCCCATAATGACAAAGCGAAAACAGGTTGAAGGAATTATCCATAGAGCTCCGAGACAGGATAATGTTGAGGCACAGATTTGGGGAAGGGTACCAAAAAATGTCTGCACCATTGAAGATCCCCAAGAACACAGTGGCCTCCATCATTCTTCAATGGAAGAAGTTTGGAACTACCAAGGCTTTTCCTCCCAAACTGAGCAATCGGGTGAGAAGGGCCTTGGTCAGGGAGGTAAACAAGAACCCGATGGTCACTCTGACAGAGCTCCAGAGTTCCTCTATAGAGATGGGAGAACCTTCCAGAAGGACAACCATCGCTGCAGCCCTCCATCAATCAGACCTTTACGGTAGAGTGGCCAGACGGAAGCCGCTCCTCAGTAAAAAGCACGACAGCCAGATTGGAGTTTTCCAAAAGGCATCTAAAGGACTCTCAGACCATGAGAAACAAGATTCTCTGGTCTGATGAAACCAAGATTGAACTCTTTAGCCTGAATGCCAAGCATCACGTCTGGAGGAAACCTGGCACCATACCTACGGTGAAGCATGGTGGTGGCAGCATCATGCTGTGGGGATGTTTTTCAGTGGCAGGGACTGGGAGACTAGTCAGGATCAAGGGAAAGATGAACGGAGCAAAGCACAGAGAGATCCTTGATGAAATCCTGCTCCAGATCGCTCATGACTTTACTGAGGCAAAGGTTCACCTTCCAACAGGACAACGACCCTAAGCACACAGCCAAGACAACGCAGAAGTGGATTCGGGACGTCTCTGAATGTCCTGGCCTAGCCAGAGCCCGGACTTGAACTACATCGAACATCTCTGGAGAGACCTGAAAATACCTGTGCAGCGACACGCCACATCCAACCTGACAGAGCTTGAGAGGATCTGCATAGAAGAATGAGAGAAATTCCCCAAATACAGGTGTGCCAAGCTTATAGCGTCATATCCAAGAAGACTCGAGGCTGTAATCGCTGCAAAAGGTGCTTCAACAAAGTACTGAGTAAAGGGTCTGAATACTTATGTAAATATAATATTTAAGTTTTTTATTTTTAATAACTTTGTAAACATTTATAAAAACCTGTTTTTGCTTTGTCATAATAGGGTATTGTGTGTGGATTGATGAGGGGGGGGAAACGATTTAATACATTCTAGAATAAGGCTTTAACATAACAAAATGTGGAAAAAGTCAAGGGGTCTGAATACTTTCCGAATGCACTTTATATAGGCAGGTCGGATCTGATCCTAGATCAGCTCTCCTACTCTGAAACGCTTTGTGAATGCTGGAAAAGTTATCAAAACTGCTTCTAATAATCCACAGACTCCATAAATAAATGTTAATACAGATTAAATGCATTATCAAGTTACTACCATTAGGTCAATCAAGTTTTAGGATATGTTGGTAGGCCTATTGATCACAGCAGAGAAGAACATACTGTTTCAAAATCAGTTTCCCCCCTAAAAAATGGAAACAGAAGCAACTAATCGCATAACATAGGCCTACTGTAGGTACAGAGGCACAGTGGACGGTTATAAAGTAGCAGGTTGAGGAAACTTGGAAAGAATTGATTTCCAAAGTGATTCAATATAACATATTTACTTTTCTTCCAAATCACTGTAAACTTGCAATGTGAAATAAATAATAGGATTCTGCGAAATGTGAAGAAAACATCTGGCTCAGGGCAAAAGGAATAACATTCTTTTACAACACGAGCTCCTGACAGATGGTATTGTGAAGCCATTTGAAGGGACCATGACAGACACGTTTATAACTCTGTGTGTGTGTGTGTGTGTGTGTGTGTGTGTGTGTGTGTGTGTGTGTGTGTGTGTGTGTGTGTGTGTGTGTGTGTGTGTGTGTGTGTGTGTGTGTGTGCGCGCGCGCGCGTGTGAGAGAGAGCGGGCCCCGAGTGAGAGCATGTCAGACTCGGACAGTGGGGAGAGGCAAAAGGTCATTGGAGAAAAATCTCCCCCTGCTTGAGACTATCCTGCCAAATAAATGACTGTGACACACATCGAGGCATGCACAGTAACAGGCTACTTGAACGCCAAAATAACGATTACCCTCCAAAGAGCCAACATACCTGTCCCATATGTGCACCAACCAGAGAATGTAAGCGGAGCTGGAGTGGAGCGAGGCGTTGAGCGTACCCAGTAGAGCTCACCTCAGCAGCTCAGGGCATTCCCGGCCCAGCATGCATTTGTAGTCTACTTGTGTGCTGCTATAGCCCCTTGCTTTAGCTACTGTCATGGAGTTCGCTAAATATTTTCATAAAGAAACTGATAAAACCCACAGGTGCTAAATCAATGTGACTTACAAAGATCAGGAGGACCAAGAGCAAGAGAGGGCGTGCAGTGATGTAGTGTCCACAACTGAAAAGACACGTATCCCGAGAGCATGATGATGTACTTACTATGTGCACATGCTAACAGAAAGGAATGAGGTGGGTAGCTAGCTAAGTGTGTCATTGTAGCAAAGTACACACTACCGTTCAAAAGTTTGGGGTCACTTAGAAATGTCCTTGTTTTCAATGAAAACATACATGAAATTAGTTGCAAAACTAATAGGAAATATAGTCAAGACGTTGACAAGGTTATAAATAATGATTTTTAATTGAAATAATTATTGTGTCCTTCAAACTTTGCTTTCGTCAAAGAATCCTCCATTTGCAGCAATTACAGTGGTATTTTAGTTGTCAATTTGTTGAGGTATTCTGAAGAGATTTCACCCCATGCTTCCTGAAGCACCTCCCACAAGTTGGATTTGCTTGATGGGCACTTCTTACGTACCATACGGTCAAGCTGCTCCCACAACAGCTCTATAGGGTTGAGATCCGGTGACTGTGCTGGCCACTCCATTATAGACAGAATACCAGCTGACTGCTTCTTCCCTAAATAGTTATTGCATAGTTTGGAGCTGTGCTTTGGGTCATTGTCCTGTTGTAGGAGGAAATTGGTTCAAATTAAGAGCCGTCCACAGGGTATGGCAAGGCGTCGCAAAATGGAGTGATAGCCTTCCTTCTTCAAGATCCCTTTTACCCTGTACAAATCTCCCACTTCACCACCACCAAAGCACCCCTAGACCATCACATTGCCTCCACCATACTTGACAGATGGCGTCACTCCTCCAGCATCTTTTCATTTTTTCTATCTCACGAATGTTCTTCTTTGTGATCCGAACACCTCAAACTCAGATTAGTCTGTCCATAACACTTTTTTCCAATCAAATCAAATGTATTTATATAGCCCTTCTTACATCAGCTGATATTTCAAAGTGATGTACAGAAATCCAGCCTAAAACCCCAAACAGCAAGCAATGCAGGTGTAGAAGCACAGTGGCTAGGAAAAACTACATAGAAAGGCCAAAACCTAGGAAGAAACCTAGAGAGGAACCAGGCATTCCAATCTTCCTCTGTCCAGTGTCTGTGTTCTTTTTCCCATCTTAATCTTTTATTTTTATTGGCCAGTCTGAGATCTGGCTTTTTCTTTGCAACTCTGCCTAGAAGGCCAGCATCCCGGGGTCGCCTCTTCACTGTTGATGTTGAGACGGGTGTTTTGCGGGTACTAGTGAATGAAGGTGCCAGTGTACTTGTCCTCTTGCTCAGTTGTGCACTGAGGCCTCCCATTCCTCTTTCTATTCTGGTTAGAGCCAGTTTGCGCAGTTCTGTGAAGGGAGTAGTACACAGCATTGTACGAGATCTTCAGTTCCTTGGCAATTTCTCGCATGGAATAGCCTTCATTTCTCAGAACAAGAATAGGCCGATGAGTTTCAGAAGAAAGATCTTTATTTCTGGCCATTTTGAGCCTGTAATCGAACCCACAAATGCTGACGCTCCAAATGCTGAAACTAGTCTAAAGGACAGTTTCATTGCTTCTTTAAACAGAACAACAGTTTTTAGCTGTTGCAAAAGGGTTTTCTAATAATCAATTATCCTTTTAAAATGATAAACTTGGATTAGCTAACACAACATGCCATTGGAACACAGGAGTGATGGTTTCTCATAATGGGCCTCTGTACGCCTATGTAGA
Organism: Oncorhynchus nerka; assembly: GCF_034236695.1. Lineage (NCBI taxonomy): Eukaryota > Metazoa > Chordata > Actinopteri > Salmoniformes > Salmonidae > Oncorhynchus > Oncorhynchus nerka. Next base: position 41,668,575 of record NC_088406.1, read on the forward strand.
TATTCCATAAAAAATCTGCCGTTTCCAGCTACAATAGTCATTTACAACATTAACAATGTCTTCACTGGCCTCCCGAGTGGCGCAGAGGTCTAAGGCACTGCATCGCAGTGCATCGTCACTAGAGATTCTGGGTTCGAGTCCAGGATCTGTCGCAGCCGGCCGCAACCGGGAGGCCCATGGGGCGGCACACAATTGGCCCAGCGTTGTCCGGTTTAGGGAGGGTTTGGCCAGCAGGGATATCCTTGTCTCATCGTTCACTAGCGACTCCTGTGGCGGGCCGGGCGCAGTTCACGCTGACACGGTCGCCAGGTGTCAGCGACACATTGGTGCGGCTGGCTTCCGGGTTGGATGGGCATTGTGTAAAGAAGCAGTAGGGCTTGGTTGGGTTGTGTTTCGGGGGACACATGGCTCTCGACCTTCGCCTCTCCCAATTCCGTACGGGAGTTGCAGCGATGAGACAAGACTGTAACTACTACCAATTAGATACCACGAAATTGGGGAGAAAAAAGGGGAGAAAAAATAATAATAATAAAAAATATATATTAAAAAAACTGTCTACACTATATTTCTGATCAATTTGATGTTATTTTAATGGACATTTTTTTTTTGCTTTTCCTTAATAAACAAGGACATTTCTAAGTGAGCCCAAACTTTTGAACGGTAGCGTATTTAAACAAAAAAATCATATCTCTTAAAAGTTTCATCCTTTTCGTTCAATTATCTATTCAATAGGCTATCATTGATTTTGGCCCAATAGGCCTGCTGACATATTACCTCTTGCAAGGGGCTTTCGGTTTTGATGGGGTTATTTTGCCTAAAAATCTTTAGGCCTACCTTGAGTATAAAAAAAATACAAAAATGACAACTCTGCATCTCTGCCCAGCCTGTCAAGAGAGGCCCGAGGGCTGTTAGCGTCCACCGTGGCTCTGCAAGTGCGGAGAGGCTATTCTCCGCTGCTGGCCTGCTCACCAGGCACCATCGCATCAGCCAAAGACTCTGGCCAAACTAGTGTTTCTAAAAGTGATTTCAAAGGCCTAATAAGGCATTTTTCGATTCACAGACTATATGCTCAATTTATAGAAAAATACACCAAAATGTTGTTTAAATGCTGAGCGCTTAATGTTCATGCCAGCCTAGTGTGTTGCACTCGCCAATGCTCCACCATGTATTTCTTTGTAGGCTATAGCCTTGAAATAATTGAAATAATAATAATACAGTCGTAATAATAATTTTAGTTCCTTCTTTGGTTCCTTCTTTGTCTGGCTCCTGACCTACTTAGAGTGTTGTTGTTTAAAGCAACATTTAGCCTATTTAAAATGATGAGTGCTTTTTACTGTCACCTATTATTGTTGTTCATTCTGATCTGATGGTTTGGTTTCAATACTTCACAACCAAATTATAGGTCCAGGTCAGCACAGAAATGTTGTTGTTTCAATTGTGATTTTAATGAATGGAGCAGTTTGGCAGTTTTTCTTCCTGTGAAGCGAGGAGCAGTTTTCCCCGTGAGCGATGAGTGGGATTTCCGACTGCTCAACTCCGCTCACATGCTCTGGCATCAACTACTGACCAGACGTACCTTACAGCCAAGTACATAACATCGCTCAGGTGCAAATTCTTTACAAGGACAGAGATTGTGCTCTTGCACAATAGACGAACAGTTTCCAGTTATTCAGCAGAAACCACCACAACAACCACATTGGCCCCTTTTATAAACTCCTTGAGATATGTAAGATACCTTAGTTGTTGGACAAAATAATACTGGAACAATACTGTATCCACATAAGCCTTTTCCTAATTGCTTAATTATAATACGAGTTTGGGTGCACAGTAAATCTAAATTAAATCCACCTACACTGTCAATGTTCTGAAAAGATCACATTTCAAAATTATTAGGTTCCAAATTTCCATATGTTCTGATATACAGTGTACAAGATATGGGAGGTCAGTGTTGACTGGTGAGTGGTGACAGATGTGTTCTAAGGCTGTCCATGCCATAGAAATAGAATGGAGTAGAATAATAATTATATTTCTATGGTCCATGCCATAGACATTAGTACAGTACCTGTCAATGAGGGTTCCATGAGGGTTCCAAACAGCAGCCGGATAGTCTTCCGGATGTTGTCGGTGCACAGCCAGCTCCACTGGTCCTTCATCAGCAGACACATGATGTCTAGGGCCAAGTCAGCTAGGGCCAAGTCAGCTAGGGCCGTCTCCACCACTGTGGACAGTGCCACAAAACTCACACACACAAGTAAATGACACACACACACAAGTAAATGACACGCACTTTACTAAGTAGCACACATGCTTAAAACAAGCACATTTAAAACCACAGGCTCGAAGCCTTGTTTATGTATCACTATTTACCATGCATTAGCAGTGGTCCAAAGTAAAATCCTTTCAAATACTAAATAGCATTCTGGCTATTAAATTTGAAAATCTCAAAACAATAAAGCCTCATGTAAGTGTTAGATATCTATTGTATGGCTTCAACATTATTGACAAAAATTTGTCAGAGGGAATCTGTCAAAAAAGAAAAACCTATGATCCGCACAATGTCAAACATTGACACAACCTGTAACCTCTTGCTCCTGGAAAGATTTCTCAGCATAGACAATAAAATATTTTCTCTTTTAAATACCCCCAACAACTGTTTGCCAAGACTTCCCTCTAGTGGTGACATTATAGTACTTCAGGAGTATGCTGGTCACAGCATTCAGGTTGTTTACCTTTCACCCTTGAAATGTTCAGGAGAGATCTGGAACAGGATGTTTCAGACCTGTCTGGTCAGCGAGAGGGAGACAGACGGCTCACCATCAAAGTCTGGCCCACATCTGAAACACGTCTCCTTCAGACAAGACAATGAGCAGACTTTAAACATGGAAGCCCCAGCTATTTGGATTCAAATAAAAGGGACATATTCATTCCAATGTCAAGTCTTGGGAGATTGTTACCATATGGAGTCAATGGGATCACCCATTTTTTCTAAGGCCATTCACTGGATTAGAGACATAAAATATCTTACCAGTTAGAGGACCTTAACCTTCTGTGCTGTTCACCTTCCAAAACACTACACATTCATAGACAGGACCAGTCACTGAACTTAAACTAAGTAAGAAAAGTAGCAAATCCTGTTTTTATGAAAAAGTACAGTAAAAAAACAGCATTTCACAATAAATGACTCACAGACAGACACTGTCGGGAAGAACAGGAAGCAGTCATGACGCAAACATCCACTATCACGAGCCAAGATTGATGTAAGAACTTAGTTCCTGTTTGAACTGATGGGCCAATGAACAACATTGTGAGTGGTCATGTAAGTTTAGCCATCCACCACTACTAAAACAATCCACATTTCTTGCAGTCCTTACCAGAATCTTGAATGGATGTACCTGGTAGATTATTCTGTGGGCCTCCCACTTCTCCTCTGAGGCCTGGACTGCCTTCCCTCTCAGCCTCTGCATCACCGCAAGTTCCCGCTCCTTGATGAAGGCCTCTAGACCAGCTACTGACAAGCTGTTAAACCCCTGCAAAAAGAGAAGCATGACATAAACATTCATGGGTTTAAGGAATAAAAATACTGATAACAGAATTTAATGTGACAGGCATCACTGTAGTCAAGAGACCACAGCAAAGCACAGTACTTACTGTGCGCCCCTCATCAAAGCAGTATAGCACTTTAGACCTCATGTCAGAGACATTAAGGACTGGGGTGATTTACTGGAGAACCTTAGCCAGGACCTGAAAACAGACACAAAAGCAGGTAACACAATCGTTTGAATGGAATCAAACTTTATTTCTATAACAATGCATTTCACAACCCATTTCACATAAATGTCAAGTGCATTTCATCATTAAATATTGTGTATATATATACAATACCAGTGAAAGGTTTGGACACACCTACTCATTCAAGGGTTTTTCTTTATTTTCAACTATTTTCTACTTTGTTGAATAATAGTGAAGACATCAAAACTATGAAATAACACATATGGAATCATGTAGTAAGCAGAAAAATGTTAAACAAATCAAAATATATTTTAGTTTCCTCAAAGTAGCCACCCTTTGCTTTGATGACAGCTTTGCACACTCTTAGCATTGTCTCAACCAGCTTCACCTGGAATGCTTTTCCAACAGTCTTGAAGCAGTTCCCACATTTTCTGAGCATGGAGATCATCCGTTCACCTACCCTGCATCTCACAAAGATACAGCGGGTGGAACCAAAAATCTCACATTTGGACTTGTCAGACCAAAAGGACAGATTTCCACCGGTTTAATGTCCATTGCTTGTGTTTCTTGGACCAAGCAAGTCTCTTCTTATTATTGCTGTCCTTCAGTAGTGGTTTCTTTGCAGCAATTCGACCACGAAGGCCTGATTCACGCAGTCTCTTCTGAACAGTTGATGTTGAGATGGGTCTGTTACTTGAACTCTGTGAAGCAGTTATTTGGGCTGCAATGTAAGGTGCAATTAACTCTAATGAACGTATCCTCTGCAGCAGAGGTAACTCGGTGTCTTCCTTTCCTGTGGCGGTCCTTGTGAGAACCAGTTTCATCATAGCGCTTGATGGTTTTTGTGACTGCACTTGAAGAATCGTTCAAAGTTCTTGACATTTTCTGCATTGACTGACCTTCATGTCTTAAAGTAATGATGGACTATCATTTCTCTTTGCTTATTTGAGCTGTTCTTGTCATAATATGGACTCTTTTACCAAATAGGGAAATATTCTGTATACCAGATACCTTGTCAAAACACAACTGATTGGCTCAAACACATTAAGGAAAGAAATTACACAAATGAACTTTTAACAAGGCACACCTGTTAATTGAAATGCACTCCAGCTGACTACCTCATGAAGCTGGTTGAGAGAATGCTAAGAGTGTGCAAAGCTGTCATCAAGGAAAAAGGTGGCTACTTTGTTTAACACTTTTTTGCTTACTACATGATTCCATGTGTTATTTCATAGTTCTGATGTCTTCACTATTATTTTACAATGTAGAAAATAGTAAAATAAAGAAAAACCCTGGAATGAGTAGGCTGTGTCCAAACGTTTTACTGGTACTGTGCATACAGTTGAAGTCGGAAGTTTACATACACTTAGGTTGGAGTCATTAAAACTCGTTTTTCAATCACTCCACAAATGTCTTGTTAACAAACTATAGTTTTAGCAAGTCGGTTAGGACATGTGCATGACACAAGTAAATTTTACAACAATTATTTGACAGATTATTTCACTTATAATTCACTGTATCACAATTCCAGTGGGTCAGAAGTACATACGCTAAGTTGACTGTTCCTTTATAAACAGCTTGGAAAATTCCTGAAAACTATGTCATGGCTTTAGAAGCTTCTGATATCATTTGAGTCAATAGGAGGTGTACCTGTGGATGTATTTCAAGGCCTACCTTCAAACTCAGTGCCTCTTTGCTTGACATCATGGGAAAATCAAAAGAAATCAGCCAAGACCTCAGAAAAAAAATTGTAGACCTCCACAAGTCTGGTTCATCATTGGGAGCAATTTCCAAACGCCTGAAGGTACCACGTTCATTTGTACAAACAATAGTACGCAATTATAAACACCATGGGACCACGCAGCTGTCATATCGCTCAGGAAGGAGATGCGTTCTGTCTCCTGAAGATGAATGTACTTTGGTGCGAAAAGTGCAAATCAATCCCAGAACAACAGCAAAGGACCTTGTGAAGATGCTGGAGGAAACAGGTACTAAAGTATCTATATCCACAGTAAAATGAGTCCTATATCAACATAACCTGAAAGGCTGCTCAGCAAGGAAGAAGCCACTGTTCCAAAACCGGCAATAAAAAGCCAGACTACGGTTTGCAACTGCACATGGGGACAAAGATTGTACTTTTTGGAGAAATGTCCTCTGGTCTGATGAAACAAAAATATAACTGTTTGGCCATAATGACCCAACCGTGAAGCACAGGGGTGGTAGCATCATGTTGTGGGGGTGCTTTCCTGCAGGAGGGACTGGTGCACTTCACAAAATAGATGGCATCATGACAATGGAAAATTATGTGGCTATATTGAAGCAACATCTCAAGACATCAGTCAGGAAGTTAAAGCTTGGTCGCAAATGGGTCTTTCAAATGGACATTGACCCCAGGCATACTTCCAAAGTTGTGGCAAAATGGCTTAAGGACAACAAAGTCAAGGTATTGGAGTGACTATCACAAAACCCTGACCTCAATCCTATAGAAAATTTGCGGGCAGAACTGAAAAAAGCATGTGTGAGCAAGGAGGCCTACAAACCTGACTCAGTTACACCAGCTCTGTCAGGAGGAATGGGCCAAAATTCACCCAACTTATTGTGGGAAGCTTGTGGAAGGCTACCCGAAACGTTTGACCCAAGTTAAACAATTTAAAGGCAATGCTACCAAATACTAAATGAGTGTATGTAAACTTCTGACCCACTGGGAATGTGATGAAAGAAATAAAAGCTGAAATAAATAATTCTCTCTACTATTATTCTGACATTTCACATTCTTAAAATAAAGTGGTGATCCTTACTGACCTAAAACAGGGAATTTTTTACTAGGATTAAATGAAAAACTTGGCTAAGGTGTATGTACATTTCCGACTTCAACTGTATATATATACACACTTGTGCTCAAAAGTTTGGGGTCACTTTTGAAAGAAACAGTGAATAGGCGACTCCGGGATGCTGGCCTTCTAGGCAGAGTTGCGAAGCAAAAGCCATATCTCAGAGTGGCCAATAAAAAGAAAAGATTTAGATGGGCAAAAGAACACAGACACTGGACAGTTACTCTGCCTAGAAGGCCAGCATCCCGAAGTCGCCTCTTCACTGTTGACGTTGAGACTGTTTTTTGCGGGTACTATTTAATGAAGCTGCCAGTTGAGGACTTGTGTTTCTCAAACTAGACACTCTAATCTAATGTACTTGTCCTGTTGCTCGGTTATACATATTCTGAGTGTACAAAACACAAGGAACACCTTCCATTTTGCCCTCAGAACAGCCTCATATCGTCGGTGCATGGACTCTACAAGGTGTGGAAATTGCTCCACAGGGATGCTGGCCCATGTTGACTCCAATGATTCCCACAAAACCCAGCAGCGTTGCAGTTCTTGACACACTCAAACCGGTGCGCCCTGGCACTTCCTACCATACTTCATTCAAAAGGCACTTCACCCTCTGGATGGATCGCATACACAATCCATGTCTCAGTTGTCTCAAGGCTTACAAATCCTTCTTAAACCCATCTCCTCCCCTTCATCTACACTGATTGAAGTGGATTTAATGGGTGACATTAATAAGAGATCATAGCTTTCACCTAGTCAGTCTATATCATGGAAACACAGGTCTATATATTCAGGTTTGGACGAATTACTTGAAACATGTAATTACAGATTACATCACAATTAAAGTAATTAGTAAAATAATTGTCAAAATTAGTAATCTAATCTGATTACTTTTGAATTAACGCCTTGGTAAACCAGCATCTGCTTCGTCAGTTTATGTTGCAAATGATCAATTCCATCTCTAAAGCTTTAATGCATGCTTCCCAGTCGAAACAGTTTGTGCATACATTATGACAACATTTTGCGAGGTTTTGGTTCGTTTGGTGTTCGGCAGGAGTTTTTTTTTACTGTTTGACCACACAAAATGTTTTCTTGAGGCTTGTCGAAGTTCGGGAGCTGAAGTCTACGCCCCTTTGTTGGTGATTGGTCAACAGTAGGGATTCTTCAATGAAGTGTTGTCATTCAACGACAGACGACTACTTTTCACGCACATCTTTTCACTTGAGAAATACTGCATTCAAATATTTTAGTTAGATGTCAAATAGCACGACTAAGACCTCCACTCCAAAAACATCCAAATGAACTACAGAGCAACCTGAACTTATGTATTCGGACCCCTTAGTCTGCCAACTCAACTCCTGAATCCTTGAGCAAGTGCTGTCTCAACTTCATAATGCATATTCTTGATGAAATGGCATCACTAAAATGACAGCTTTTACTGTCAAGTTCCAGAAATAGCTTTTCCATCGCTCATTCTTTGATTTCGAAATTATAGGCTTACACCCAGCCACCAAACAGAATGTGGCCAGTAAAATAGGAAATGCTCATTTGAATGTCTGGCCCTCCCTTCATATAACAGTCTGGTATGCTGTCTCTGCCTGGCCGGCTCCCCTTTCTTTACTGCGATTCTCTGCCTCTGACCCTATTACGGGGGCTGAGTCACTGGTTTACTAGTGCACTTCCATGTCGTCCCTAGGAGAGGTGTGTCACTTGAGTGGGTTGAGTCACAGACGTGATCTTCCTGTGCGTTGGAAGAGATCTTCGTGGGTTATACTCAGCTGTGTCTCTGGGTAGTAACTTTGTGGTCTGTTGATATCCCTCTAGTGGTGTGGGGTCTGTGCTTTGGCAAAGTGGGTGGGGTTATATCCTGCCTGGTTGGCCCTGTCCGGGGGTATCGTCGGACAGGGCCACAGTGTCCCCCGACCCACCCGTCTCAGCCTCCAGTATCTATGCTGCAATAGTCTATGTGCCGGTTGGCTAGGGTCAGTCTGTTATATCTGGTGTAATTCTCCTGTCTTATCCGGTGTCCTGTGTGACTTATAAGTATGCGCCCTCTAATTTTCTCTCTCTTTCTCTCCTCTCCCAGAGGACCTGAGCCCTAGGATTATTACTCAGGACTACCTGGCCTGATGACTCCTGGATACCCCCGTTCCACCTGGTCGTGCTGCTGCACCAGTTTCAACTGTTCTGCCTGCAGATATGGAACCCTGACCGGTTTCACCGGACGTGCTACCTTGTCCCAGACCTGCTGTTTTCGACTCACTCTCTCTCCCGCACCTGGTGTCTCAACCTCTGAATGCTCGGCTATGAAAAGCCAAATGACATTTACTCCTGAGGTACTGACCTGTTGCAGCCTCTACAACCACTGTGATTATCAACTTTGTCACCATCCATGTTTCCGAACGACAAGTCTGGAAATATTTTCTTTGGTGCTTTCACATCTAAACCATGTTAATAAGATCAGTTAGAAGCTGTATGAAAGACACCCAGTCTAGTTCCACATGACACATGGAACTAAAACTTCTGTCATTGTTCAGATAACAATACTTACTTTTGAGGAATTTTCGCAAGTCTGATTTCTCCTCCAAGCGGGTCTGTAGGTTGAGAAACTCACTATATCGCCGGTTGACCGTGTGATAGGCAACTGGCTGGATAGACCCTGGGTTATCAGAGTCCATTGCTGTTTCATCCTGAAAGACGTATGTATTAACACAAACTAAACTAGATTAATATAGACTAAAATAATCTCTAAAGTTCAATTTCCACTTTTTCTTTCCTCTACTCAGTGTTCTGGCCTTAAGACCAACACATATCATCAATGATCAGAACAAGTTGTGTTTCAGTAGCTTATATGAAGATACATATGTAACCTAGCCTTTTCAAACCAAAAACATGTCATGTTCTCCATACATCAAACAACAAACAGAATCACCTTGCAATAATAACTCACCTTGACCGTGTAGAGAGTGTGCGAGCCGGTGTGACGGTGCTCCTTGGCCATGATGGTCCCGGGGATGCGGAGGTTCTGGATGATGATCGGGCTTTCGCGGCTGCTGAGGGGCTTGAAGCTGAAGGAGGGCAGGGTCACCATGGGGGAGGAGGTCTGCAGAGGGGGCTTGCAAAGATTAACAGGTTCAGCCAGTCAGGATCCAATAGTTTCGTAAAGAAGGGGAGAAGGACATTGCACGTGATGAGCTCTCCGACCACAAACCTTCCCGTTCGGGTTTCCAGGTGAGGCAGAGGGACAAGGACATGCAGCAGCAGGTCAACAACAGCCCTGGTGTAGTTCACCTCCATGGCCGAGCTTTTCACAGCAAGGTGAGGTGTGCAGACCCGGGAGTATGCTTTCCAGAGGCTGTTCTCTCCATCCGGTTGCTTCTTCAGCTAGGCCATGACATCTTTGGCTCTCAGGTAACTCTGAAGGTGGCCGCCACACAGGTCCAAAACCCCCTGAGCCAGGACCTTACGGTCCACTCTTCTTGACCGACACTTCAGAGCCATTGCCATGGAGTACATGGCACTTTGCACCTCAACCTGAAAGTCCCACTCTGAGGACACTATGCAGTACCAGGAGGAAGTCTTGGATGATCTTGTGCACGGTGGTCTGTATATAGTGGTCTAGCTGCCGCTCACTCTCAGGCGAAGGAGGGATCCTTTCCAATGTGATGAACCTCTCCTGGTGAACAGCGCTGTTGGAGTCCAGGACAGCCTGAGATCCCAGCCAGCCCCTCAGGAGGCTCGTGAAGACACACAGCAGCTATACATTTAACAGTCAATGGAAGAGAATCAGCCATGTCAGAAGAGCTCCAAAGCCCAGTTGGCTCCGGCGTGGTCCACTGAATTGGGCCAACAGTCTCCGACTGAGTGTGAGACATGGCTCTTCATATGACTTTTATATTCAGTGTCAAAAAATGTTTTTATAAGTAACGTTACATTTATTTCACATGATTTAGCTGGCAGCACATATGTGAATAGGCAGCTAGTTAATTTATTCTCTGTGATAAACTAATTTTTTCCCTGCAACCTGCAGGAAGAATTTGTATTATTGCCTGACTAGCTAGCTACCGGTGCTAAGTTAGCTGAGTAGCTCAGGCTAGCAGCAGTGGAGTGGACCTAGCTTGCTAGTTATCGTTATACTAACGTTAGCTAGCTACTGTACTAAGCTAGCTTGTTGCTATGTAAAAGTTAAAATGTTTCATCTAGCTTCATCTAACGATTTTGTAATGACACATTGACTTTACAATGAACTGATCATATGTTATATTACATTATTGATATGATGGGATGTCGGGTTGCCTTTCCTTTCGTTAGCTTGCTACAGTAACTAAGGTTAATAGCTGCTAGCCAAGCATTCCAATACTTTAGGCTAAATTACCCAAGCTCAATTTACCTTAGTCAATGTAGCTAGCTGTATGTTTCTGAAAGTACGACAAGTAAAATTATACAAGCGGTCATGGCAACTGTATCACTTGCAAGAAGCAGGCAACGTCTTGTCTTTTTTTTGACAGCTCAGGCATTAGTTTGTTTACTTCCTGTATCCCTTGACCAGGGTTGCCAGGTATAGTTAATATTTCTAGACAATGATGCGTCAACTGACACATACTTGGGGCGCAGCAAGAGAGGTGTTGCCAAATTTATCCAATGAACTCCTTTTTCAATAACGTGCCAAATTTATCCAATGAACTCCTTTTTCAATAACGTTATGGAGCGAATAAACAAGGAATATCGATGTAATTTGAACTACGTGGATTAAGATGCAAAATTCAGTTTTCCATCAAAATAATGATTATTCAGAGTTTCAGAATATATCGCAAGAAAATATAAAATATAATTTCCTTTTACTAAACTCGCCAGATCATTTTCCATCAATGCATGTCGATTTAACTTGATTTGACTACTATGATTAAGCAAAAATGCAAGATGATGTGTGGTTTATGGCAAATATACCACGACTAGGGCTGTTCTTAAGACACAGCCCTTAGCAGTGGTATATTGGCCATATACCACAAACCCCGGAAGTGCCTTATTGCTATTATAAACTGGTTACCAACTTAATTAGAACAGTATAAAGTAATTGTCATACCCATGATACAGGGTCATTGGTTAGAGTTAGCTAAAATCCTCTCATAACCTGCTACGAAAAGTCACTTCCAGTCGTAGTTGTACTCCACGTAGACACAACCTTTCTAAATGGACCAGCTAGAAGGGCCTGACATTATCTAAAAACGAGTGAGAAGCAAACTGCTGCAAAAAAATGTTGCTCAAGGTTTTTGCTATGCTTACAGAGTAGGGTTAAAGATAAAAACGATTTATTGATGTCAAGGTTAGCCAATAAATTCTCATTTCATTCAAGATAAAACAAAAACAAAGGTGACATATTGTGGTCTAGGATGAAGATGGCCTGTTGTCCGGACCTCTGGCAGTCTCTCTGGGGGTACCACAGGGTTCAATTCTCGGGCCGACTATTTTCTCTGTATATATCAATGATATAGCTCTTGCTGCGGGTGATTCCCTTATCCACCTCTTCGCAGACAACACCATTCTGTATACATCAGGCTCTTCTTTGGACACTGTGTTAACTAACCTCCAAATGAGCTTCAATGCCATACAACACTCCTTCCGTGGCCTCCAACTGCTCTTAAACGCTAGTAAAGCCAAATGCATGCTTTTCAAACGTTCGCTGCCCGCCCTTGCCCGCCCGACTAGCATCACTACCCTGGACGGTTCTGCCCTAGAATATGTGGACAACTACAAATACCTAGGTGTCTGGCTAGACTGTAAACTCTCCTTCCAGACTATTAAACATCTCCAATCCAAAAGCATATCTAGAATCGGCTTTCTATTTCGCAACAAAGCCTCCTTCACTCAAGCCGCCAAACTTACCCTAGTAAAACTGACTATCCTACCAATCCTCGACTTCGGCGATGTCATCTACAAAATCCAACACTCTACTCAGCAAACTGGATGCAGTCTATCACAGTGTCATACGTTTTGTTATCAAAGCCCCTTATACCAAACACCACTGCGACCTGTATGCTCTTGTCGGCTGGCCCTCGCTACATATTCGTCGCCAGACCCACTGGCTCCAGGACATCTACAAGTCTATGCTAGGTAAAGCTCCGCCTTATCTCAGCTTACTGGTCACGATAACAACAGTAGCACGCGCTCCAGCAGGTATATCTCACTGGTCATCCCCAAAGCCAACACCTCCTTTGGCCGCCTTTCCTTCCAGTTCTCTGATGCCAGTGACTGGAAAGAATTGCAAAAATCGCTGAAGCTGGAGACTTATATTTCCCTCACTAACTTTAAACATCAGCTATCTGAGCAGCTAAACGATTGCTGCAGCTGTACATAGTTTATCTGTAAATAGCCCACCCAATCTACCTACCTCATCCCTATATTGTTTTTATTTACTTTTCTGCTCTTTTGCACACCAGTATCTCTACTTGCACATCATCATCTGCTCATCTATCACTCCAGTGTTAATCTGCTAAATTGTAATTACTTTGCTACTATGGCCTATTTATTGCCTACCTCCTCACACCACTTGCACACACTACATATATATTATTTTTCTATTGTGTTATTGATTGTACGCTTGTTTATTCCATGTGTAACTCTGTGTTGTTGTTTATGTCGCACTGCTTTGCTTTATCTTGGCCAGGTCACAGTTGTGAATGAGAACTTGTTCTCAACTAGCTTACCTGGTTAAATAAAGGTGAAATTAATAAATAAATAAAGAGCTGGTGTAACTGGGTCAGGTTTGTAGGCCTCCTTGCTCGCACACGCTTTTTCAGTTCTGCCCACAAATTTTCTGTAGGATTGAGGTCAGGGCTTTGTGATGGCCACTCCAATACCTTGACATTGGTGTCTTAAGCCATTTTACCACAACTTTAGAAGTGTGCTTGGGGTCATTGTCCATTTGGAAGACCCATTTGCTACCAAGCTTTATCTTCCTGACTGATGTTTTGAGATGTTGCTTCAATATATGCCCATAATTTTCCATTGTCATGAAGCCATCTATTTTGTGAAGTGCACCAGTCCCTCCTGCAGCAAAGCACCCCCACAACATGATGCTGCCACCCCCGTGCTTCACGGTTGGGATGGTGTCCTTTGGCTTGCAAGCTTCCCCCTTTTTCACCAAACATAACGATGGTCATTATGGCCAAACAGTTCTATTTTTGTTTCATCAGACCAAAGGACATTTCTCCAAAAAGTATGATCTTTGTCTCTGTGTGCAGTTGCAAACCGTAGTCTGGATTTTTTAGAACAAGTCTCCTTCCTGTGCGGTGTGACGGCTGTGTGGTCCCACGGTGTTTATACTTGGTACACCTCCAATTGACTCAAATTATGTAAATTAGCCTATCGGAAGCTTCTAAAGCCATGACATCATTTTCTGGAATTTTCCAAGCTGTTTAATAAAGGCACAGTCAACTTAGTGTATGTAAACTTCTGACCCACTGGAATTGTTATACAGTGAATTATAAGTTAAATCATCTGTCTATAAACAATTGTTGGAAAAATTACTTGTGTCATGCACAAAGTAGTTGTCCTAACCGACTTGTCAAAACTATAGTTTGTTAACAAGAAATATGTGGAGTGGTTGAAAAACAAGTTTTAATGACTCCAACCTAAGTGTATGTAAACTTCCGACTTCAACTGTAGATCAACAGTGCTGTTCTGATATATACTATTGATTCCACTACCCAATTTCTATTTGTAAATACAGTGTAAATACAGCACACTACAACTTCTATGACTTCCACTGCATGTTATTTTTACTTTTCTATTTTCATCATTATTATTGATTAATGTACTGCATTGTTGAGGGAGCTAGCACATAAGCATTTCGCTGCACCTTTTATACCTGCTGTAAACGGTGTATGTGACGAATACATTGGATTTGATTTGACTCATGTGGCTCTACTTTGGCTGTTGAAAGAATCTATTCTAGTGTTCAGCGGCTGCTCAGATAACCTGAAAAAATATGCCACAAAGAACGTCAATGTGGCACAATGTAGCATAGGAAATGCTTAAATCTAGAATCCTTAAAGGCTACATCAATTTGTGAACTTAGAAATTAATGATATAAACAGTGGTGGGAAAAGTACTCAATTGTCATACTTGAGTAAAAGTAATAGAAAATGACTAAAGCAAAAGTGTAAGTCACCTAGTAATATACTACTTGAGTAAAAGTTTAAGTATTTGGTTTTAAATATACTTAAGTCTCAAAAGTTAATGGAATTGCTAAAATATACTTAAGTATCAAAAGTAAGTAAGTATAAATAATTTCAAATTCCTTATTTTAAGCAAACCTGATGGCACAATAATAAAACATAAAATAAATAAATATGTGTATATATATTGGTGGATATCCAGGGGTACACTCCAAATCTAAGATATAATTTACAAACTAAGCATTAATTTGTGTTTAGTGAGTCCACCAGATCAGAGGCAGTAGGGATGACCAGGGATTTTCTCTTGATAAGTGCATGAAGTGGACTTGGATCCTTTCAAAATGTAACAAGTACTTTTGGGTGTCATGGAAAATGTATGGAGTAAAAAGTGTATTGTTTTTTATAGGAATATAGTGAAGTAAAAGTAGTCAAAAATATAAATAGTAAAGTACAGATGCCACCAAAAACTAAGTATTTTTACTTAACTTTACACCACTGGATATAAACGCATTGATTCTTGAAGAATATAACTTATAAAGGCGCTTAGTTCAATTATTGTACCCTATCAAAACCCCAAATATAAGCTTGTTTTACTGAAATGTTTATAAACAATGTAAATGTAAACAAACCCTGTATAGCCTCAAAACATATTAAAACTATAATTTTGATATAATGGATGGTCAGTCCTAGATGCCATTGCCTGCCGTTGTACCCTTGACCAAGGCAACAACAGCTTCCCGTTGCCCACCGTAGCAGCCCCCCGCACCTCTCCAAAAACCTGTATGTGTGTCTTTCGGAAGGGTTGGGTTAAAAGCGGAAGTCAAATTTCGGTTGGAACTTGTGTGCAATTTACCAATAAAGTGATCTTAATACATTTGAGAGTGGTTATATTTCGCCGTCGCTTAGCTTTTTACTAAAACAGATGCGGGGTTCGCTTTGTTACTGTTTCAATTAAGTATCCTAGCTTTAATAAGGCTCAAATGCCAATCTGTCTACAACACCCAATATAATAAAAGCCAGGTGAGCGTCAAAGTTTTAGGGTTCAATTCTAAATGACACCCTTTTCCCTTTGTAGTACACTACTTTTACCCATCCCAAATGACTTCTTTTTTTGTAGTACACTACTTTTGACCAGGATTCAAAGCGCAATGTATAGAATATGGTGCCATTGGGATGCATCATTAATGCAGTCAAGGAAGTAGGAAACATTTACTTTCGTCTTGTTCTTTTTCTGTTTATAATGTTTGTTATAAAGAGTAATATAGCAATCAGGTTATTATGCATGGTGAAAGGTGCATTGTGGAGCACATCCATTGCATTATCACAGTTAATGTGTTGCTGACTGTTTACATCACATGAATTAAAATGCTTATCAAGCGGCTTTTGATATGTATCAAATTCTCAATTAACGGAAACAAAGGAATTCCAATGATGTAACCCTTTTGAAACCTTCACGTTTACTTTCGATTGCACTCCTCCTGCGCTATAAACGAAGACGGGCTTATCATTTGACATCACACTAAGGTGAGTAGACGTTCTGATTGATTTAACCTAATTGTCAATGTATGTATCCAATTAAATATAACTCACTGTAGAATCTTATCTTCGAATCTTAAAATACAATTTCTCTATATCAGGTTAGGTAAGGCAAGGTGCACTTCAGGTGACACTAAAAATGCACTATGAGGTAATGCTGGTGAATAGTAAACCTCACTAATCTAATTTGTTCAGTGTGGTTGAATCTCGAGCCGGTGTCGGAAAATATTTATTTTCGACCTCAGGAGCCCACATAGGTCACTCATTAACATACGTTGGGTGCAATTTCACACATACCATGTGTGATTTCCAGTCTTTCATGGTGAGACGGCCAACTTATAAGAATCCTAGAAAATATTTAGGCTAAGTAAATATAGCTAAACTATATAGCTCACAGATATTTGTTTCATTCATGCATATCGCTTTTGATAAGTTTCTATTGATGAAGGTGAGTGGTCTCCAAGGAAGGTAGCCTACCTGTATCTCAGTTTATGTCTGTAGGCCTAATGATTTATTCATATATATGTGTTTTAAGGTAAGTCGTTATGATATGCATGATTCGCAAATTAATGTTAATGTTCTTAATTTAATAAGCAACGAAAACAAATGTGTAACTTAATATTGGTGGGGTTCAATATTATATAACATATATAATATTAGTAAAACCAAGTCAATCACATTCTCTAGGCTACAGTACGTGCCTCCACGTTTTGCTTTAGGTTTCTATTTCTCCGGTGGGCGTGAGCATCACTAGAAAAGGGAAAGCAAGGACTCTGGGTTTACGAATCAAGATGATACCCTATGTGGCGTTGTGCAAATATTGTAAGTATTTTCCTTTTTATTAAACACATCTTACTTTAGCTTAGTTATAATGACAAATTGACTTGTGTTCAAAGTTCATAGCGTATATTTTTGTTTATTTGAAGAATTTGTAAAAATGCATTGTCTCAGGGAGTCCAGACATACATTGACTCTACAATCAAAATAACAAAATAAGTATTGTGTCACCTTATGGGGCAATGCAAATACAAATAAACATGTGATCATCTATGTATAATTGCAAAACAATACCTTCTGCTTTTGTAAAAATGTGTTGTTGAATTCTTACAAATCATTGGAAAGTAGTGAAGGGGATGTTCAGGAACATTCTAAAAGTCATTCTCGGTCTTGTTTTGTGATTTTGGGTGGAAATAAGAATAGCCCAGCAGATTGTATGCCATTCATGTATGTTGCAGATACTTTAATAACATATCCCTATGTAGCCCTTTTAAAAATACATTTGTACATGTTTGTTTAATATTGTAAGGCCTATTAAACATTTACTTTGGCTCTTTTCCAGTTCCTGTCGCTATAGTTGTGATCATAGTTTTCAGTGTCAATGGATACATTGAGGATCCTCTTTTTGAGTGCCTGCAAGATTCAGACTATGCCGAACTCCTTGAAATTGTGGACAGAGGTCTTCCCTTCACAAAGACACCCCATCATATTGCCATCGTCGGTGGTGGTATTGCTGGACTGACTGCAGCAAAGTTTCTGGAGGACGTAGGGCACAAGGTACGGTATCTTTTGTATAATTTACTGTATCAATGTCAACACAATTAATATCATTGACATATGCTAATTTACTTATGATTGACATAGTGAGAAAGGAATTTAGTGTCAGTATTGTAATTATCTGGTTATGACTAATAGAACTACAGTGTAAAAGGGGGAAACTGATAGCGTTTGTTTTTTTTGGACAAGGTGACTTTAATAGAGGCAAGTGATCGAATTGGAGGACGGGTGGAGACCTACAGAAATAGAAGAGAGGGATGGTATGCAGAGCTGGGTGCTATGAGGATCCCTAGCTTTCACAAGTGAGTAAGGCCTGTTGTCCTATCACATGAAATAAGTAGCTACCTCTTATCCCCTGTCTTCATATGTTATTGTTCAAAAGAGGTCAAGCATCCTATCTCAAATGAATCATTATCAGATACTGGTGCATGTCCTATAGAGTTGCATAAGAATGATAGCAAGTGTACTTTAACCATCAATACAATGTTAACTATGGCATTTTTAATTCAACAGAATTCTTTTATCATTTTCATCAAAAATGGGCCTTGGACTGAATCCATTTATCCAGGATGACATCAACACATATTACCATGTGAACGGGTTGCTGCAGAAAACATTCAGAGTTAAAGAGAACCCAGACGTGCTGAACTATCCCTTGACTGACAAGGAAAGGGGAAAATCGGCTGGTCAGCTCTTTGACTTGGCCCTGTGGAAGGTGTGTGCAAAGAGAGGGGGGGCTCCCACCATTCGTGTTGCAAAATAAATGTACACATTATTCAATCATTGCACCCACACAGCTTGCACGCGTCAAAGAACATCTGTGTAGCCAGGCACTAAAATATAACTTGGTTCTATTTGTGGCGCTTGAGGCGCTGCAAGTTCCGCCTCTCCCATCTCCTCATTGGTTTTTAGGAGCATATACCCACGTGGGTGATTGAAAGATGAACTGAGGTCCACACTCCAGTCGGTGGTGGTAATGCACCATAAAGTTGGTTGCCAACCGCAATATAAAGTCCAAAGAAGAAGCCTGGAAGGAGGAGAGATTACTAGAAACAAACTCTGTTTACCCTTTTATCTGTGGATTAATTGTCGGGAGTAGAGGACCTTGTGCATTTCAGGTAAAATAACAACCCAATGTTTAAATTAGATGGAGCACGTGGACGCATGCGGTCTGGTCAGCATGTTTAGACTCCTGTGGTGGAACACTGTGTAATGTTAAATGTTGTTATATACAGGTATGTGTCACATAACAGTTATAACAAATGATTTATACAAATTATTTGTTGTAGATAAGGGATGATATGAAGACAGCTGGCTGCGAGGCCATGTTGAGAAAATATGACTCGTACTCAGTCAAGGTAAGAAAACACTTGGTTGCTTATAGGTAACCATCAGACAAGATGCAGGATTATTGTCAGACTCTAAATTGGTAGGCACTTTGCCACTTTCCTTACTAGAAACAGGAACAAATGTATTTAAATATCTTTATTCAGCCATTTTAATGAGTGTTGTTTTCTGACAGGAGTATCTAGTGAAGGAGGGGAACCTGAGTCGTGGTGCCCTGCGCATGATTGGAGATATCCTGAATGAGAACAGCCTCTTCTACGCATCACTTTCTGAGATGCTGTATATTCAGTCGGATATCAATGACAACACTGCGTAAGAAAACCACTATGCACGTACAATCAAATTAGACACCCCGTCCTACATCTAGTTTTTGTTAAGTAGAGTATTAAAGAAGTGGAATGTTCTGTTTTTCAGCTATTACGAGATCACTGATGGGTTTGACCATTTACCGAGGGCATTTTACCAGGCCCTCAACTGCACTATCCTTCTCAACTCCAAGGTCCGACTCATCAGTCAAACTAGCAGCAATGTGACCGTATCCTACCAGGACTTGCGTGATCCATCCTCATGACCAACCTCACAGTCGACTATGCCCTGGTGACAGCTACAACAATGGCCACCCTCTTCATGGACTTCCAACCCCCGCTGTCACCCCAGAAGATGGAGGCCCTGCGGTCCGTGCACTACGCCAGCTCCACCAAGGTGGTCCTCAGCTTCAGCGAGAGATTCTGGGAAAAGGATGGTATCAAAGGTGGGAAAAGCATCATGGATCTCCCCTCTCGTTTCATCTACTACCCTAGCCACAGCTTCCCAGGCACGGCTGGGGGGGCTCTCCTTGCATCCTACACCTGTTCCGATGACTCCACTCTGTTCCAGGGGGTCAGCGAGTATGAACTGAAGGCCTTGGTGATGGATGACCTGGTAAAGATCCATGGGGAGGTTATACGACCTCTCTGCACTGGAGGGTTGGTGAAGAAGTGGGGACTGGATCCCTTCAGCCTGGGGGCTTTTGCCCTTTACACACCTTACCAGCAGACGGACTACGCCTCGGACCTGTTCAGGAATGAGAGCAGGGTCCACTTTGCTGGGGAGCACACGGCACTACCTCATGCTTGGATTGAGACTGCCATGAAATCTGCACTAAGGGCAGCCAGGAACATCAGTAACCTGGAAGGATAGACATCTGGGGCCTGGGCACATCAATTTTTATTTTGAATAGCTTGAGAGGTTGAATGTTGACAAACTAAATGACGAAATCCAATGGCCAAACCAAAAACGATTTATTTTGTACTGTCTGATGATGCATTCTTTAGTATTCATGTGTTCTGCTCTACTCAATATGAATGGCACAACATGATGAGAGGAGTGTTGACGAAATGTTCAGCAGAACTGAAAATGTTTACTGGCCTATTTACAAGTCCTCTTCAGGGCACAATGTTCATACTTTTTACCCTTTCGAACCTGTTATTTTTGTGTGTACTGTTTTAAAATGGCAACTTTGTTAAAGAGCCTACAGTATTGTACAAAATAACTATGTCAAATGATGTTGTCACACAGATGTTATAGAGATGTTATGAGTACCACTGTGTAGGTGTTATAGAGCTGTTATGAGTACCACTGTGTAGGTGTAGTTCTTGGGCCTATTTTTTCTTTTTTAAAATTTAATAAAGCTGTATTGCAACCAAATACTTTGATTCTCTAGCATGTCCAATTTAGGCCCACCTGTTGAATAATTGTACTGTGGCATATCATCATTTTAGGCAATGCTGTTATGGGTTCGATGCATAAGGGAAAACATAATGCACAGTTCTCTTACAAAATAAAAACATTATAGCCTATTTCTCATTGTCCAGCTCCCATCAATGGGCACCCTTCTGCGTGAACCGGTTGGTTATAGACAAGGTAGTGTCAATGAAGCGGTCAACACAGCTCACGAGGCAAGCCTCTGTCCGTGAATCCATTTTTGAACTCGGGCTCCCCTCCATGCACTTGTCGAGACAGACATCTGTGAAGTTATGCACCTTCAAAAGAAGCAATGAATCAGCTAAGTCAACTTCCATGTGGAGATCTCAAAACATAAATAGAAGATTCCGTAATCAACTCGCAATTCGGTTTGTCCATTCTGAGAACACATTTGATTGTATAATAAAAAATCTAATGCTAGATACACTTCAGAATAGTTAACGTACCTAGCTTTAGTTGGCTAGCTAACTTCGTAGCATAACTTCTGATGTATGGAGCGAAGCTATCTACCTGGGCCTGAAACTGCGCTTTCTGTTGTTCAATTGCGATCATCCTTTGGAGCTCTGAAGCATCAGCCTTTTCTGACGAATTTAAATCAAAGCAGTCCATTACAGTACCTAGGATTGGTTACAGTCGGGTTAATTCAACCGGTAGAGCTGATAATGACCTTCTCTGTAGGCTTGTGCGTTTGCTGCTCAGTGGTTTGTTGTGGGTTTGCTCTATTACGAAGATAATTGACTAACACATGAGTCATGACTCTCCAATATTTTCAATGTTCAGCCTCTATTTTATGTAAGGCCAACCCATTTTTTCTAAAGCCACAATATCTAACTTTTTGGGCTACTTGACCAAATCCACATAGAATTGTGAGTTATAGATATATAATTCTCATTGAACGCAAGTCTAAGAAGCGGTATATCTGTTCTGTGTGCGATATTCCTATGCTTCCCCTTCTAAAGTTTTGTTTTTGCTATTTTACTTTTGGTTTTATACACCAGCTTCAACCAGCTGAAAATACAATATTTTTGGATATGGAAAATATATTTCACAGCTGTTTAGATGGTACAATGATTCTCTACACTATACTTGCTTGTTTTTATCACATGAAATTAGGGGAACTATTCAAACAGGAAATGGCGGAGCATTTTCTGCATTTTGCACCATTAATAAAACAATGTGAACGTTTTAATAATAGGATACACACATGCAATCTAATGGATAGATTCTGTTCAGGGGATAGTTCACCCAAATTATATATTGGTTTCCTTACACTGTAAGCAGTATTTGGACAAGATATGGCATTTGAGGCACAAATTCAATGCAAGTCAATGGAACCTACAATATATTAGCATTTTCACAGTGGTGGAAAAAAGTACCCAATTGTCATTCTTGAGTAAAAGTAAAGATACCTTCATAGAAAATTACTCAAGTAAATGTGAAAGTCACCCATTAAAATACTACTTGAGTAAAAGTCTAAAAGTATTTAGTTCTAAATATACTTAAGTATCAAATTCCTTATGTTAAGCAAACCAAATCGCACAATTTTATTTATTTATTTTATTTATTTACATAAGTCAGGGACACACTACAACACTCAGATCTCATTTTACAAACGAAGCATGTGTGTTTAGTGAGTCCGCCAGATCAGAGGCGGTAGGGATGACCAGGGATGTTCTCTTGATAAGTGCATGAATTGGACCAGTTTCCTGTCCTGCTACATACTTTTGGGTGTCAGGGAAAATGTATGGGTGTAAAAAGTACATTATTTCCTTTATGAATGTAGTGAAGTAAAAGTAGTCAAAAATATAAATAACAAAGTAAAATACAGATACCAAAAAAAACTTCTTAAGTAGTACTTTAAAGTATTTTTACTTAAGTATTTACACCACTGAATTTTCACGCACCAACCTAAAGTATCTCAAAATGGATTGTGTAACTCAATGAAGTCACTTATAGATGATTTATGAAGGACGGAAATGAAGGACGGAAATGCAAAAATAGGTACCATTGACTTCCTTTGGATTTGTGCCACAAATGCTTTATTTTTATTTTTTATTGAAACAGTAGCCAGGTAAACAAAACCAAAGCATTGATTGCCGTCGTACCTTGTCCATAGACTGCTTAAATTGTAAGGAAACCAATATGCCATTGTTTAATTTGGGTGAACTATCCCTTTAATATAATCACTGCTATCTATTCAGATTAAAAGGGTAATCTGCAGTTGCTATATCCATTTTTTTTTTTTATAATTTAATGATGTACTGCGGTGTACCAATAGATTTTTAAAGAATGTAATTTATAAATACCTCATTAGCTTAGTTCAACTGTTGTACCCCATCAGAACCCAAAATATGAGCTTGTTTTACTCCAATGTTTGTAAACGAAGTAAATGTAATCAGACACTTTAGCCTCAAAACATAGTTAAAACTATACCTTTGAAATCATGGATGGTCAGTCCTTGCTACCATATCTCTGTCTATGAATTTGAGAGTGGTTAAATTTCTCTAGCCCCATCCCATTTACCGAAATTGTTATAATACATTTGTGCAGTCTTCTATTTTTGCAGATCAACATTGCCCCTAACGTTTGCTCAAAATGTATGTATGTTTCTTATACTTTATTATTGGAAATAGCCTATTAAACCAAGATCAATCAAACATTGCATCATTGTTTGCATTAAAATGCAGTTTATGTGGCACATGAGAATAACACGAAAAAGCATCCACAGTCGACTATCACCCTGTTCTCAAATACTCCTGATCAGCAGTGGACAAAACACCAACTACATCCGGGTAAGTTGTGTGACCTTGGTTGGTTAATTGTCATGGCGGCCATCGTCAGGATAAGTTCTGTCTGTCACAGAGGTGTCAAACGTAAGTGTCTTTGTGTGTAACTGTATGTTAATTCCACATTTGTGTGTATTTCATATTGTTGTTCTTACCAAAAGTGACGTTACACATTGTAATGTGCTAGTAGCTAGCCAGCTAACGTAATGTTTAGCTGATGGATGAGCAAGGTACGACTTTTCAAATTCACCTAGTCGGCTCGGGGATCTTTTGGTCACTGGCCCAACGATCTTAACCGCTATGCTTCCTGCGCGAGCTGTCACTGGAGTCAATTATTGGCGTCACTGCATTGAATCGGATCTTTTTCCGCATCCCGTAAAATAGCCTGAAGCAGCTAAAATGATCAACCTCGATTCTAAACTCTTCGTATCAGTTTTAGGCCTCATGCTTGTTAGGAATTAAGGCCATCTCAACATAATCTATCACTTTTCAAAATATTCTATATACATGTTAGGCTATTCTCCCTTATCAATCCCACATACTGTGGCATGAATCCAATTCATCCATACTCCTACAGTATATGGTCTTTGGCTGCCTATACTTCAGTTCGTCGAATATCTGACATTACCATATTTGATCTCTAGTATTTGATTACCATATTTGATCTCTATTTGATCTCAAGTTACCCTAAACGTATAAACCAGATAGGCTACCTGTGATTGGTGACAACCACAATAATGGAATGGTTTATTCATGATACTCCTTACAGTTTGAGGAAAGAAAGACGCCTCCTCTGATTTATAAAGGCCTATGTGTAATAATATTCACATTTTGAAACCGAGACGTGTGAACAACTTTCTACATTAAAGTATACCCTAAGCTGTATTGGTTTATGTTGCTTTGCCATCATTTAAAACCATACTTATAATTGAACAGTAAATATTGTGATTTAGTTGAAATATTGTTAATGGCACTGATTTCTCGTCTTCTCCCCACAGCTCTGTTTTATCGTAGCTCTCTCCTCTCTCGAACCCTGGTTGCACAGCAAAAGGACCAGGACTGTCCCTACCCGTTGACTGCTAGGATTCATGGATCCTCATCTCTCTATGGTTTGTTTCCACAATATAAGAGCTTTGCCAATAGCCTAAAGTTTGCCTGTAGCACTCAAAGATTAATAATAATTGTATGTTTGTGATTTTTGTGACTTCTTAAAGTAATCAATTTTCAGGCTAGGATACTTGTTATGTATGTAAGGTGATAGTGGTAGGCCTATATTATAAGTATTAGAGCCTACAGCCCTATAACTAGGGCGATTCAAGTATTTTTTTTTGCGCTCTCTTGTATGCTGAGCTCTTATATGCTGTCTCATGCGAGAAGGATTTGAGAGAGGGGGGGTTAAGTCATTTATTGGCAGGGAGCCGGTTAGTGATGTCCCCACTGACATGTTGTTTGTGTATTTGGTACATACAGTCCATTCGTTAAGTATTCAGACCCCTTTACTTTTCCCACATTTTGTTACGTTACAGCCTTATTCTAAAATGTATTAAATCGTTTCCCCCCCCATCCCCATAATGGCAAAGCAAAAACAGGCTAATATATTTTTGCAAATTGATATAACATTTCCA
Organism: Oncorhynchus nerka; assembly: GCF_034236695.1. Classification (NCBI taxonomy): domain Eukaryota; kingdom Metazoa; phylum Chordata; class Actinopteri; order Salmoniformes; family Salmonidae; genus Oncorhynchus; species Oncorhynchus nerka. Next base: position 41,693,900 of record NC_088406.1, read on the forward strand.
TAAGTATTCAGACCCTTTACTCAGCACGTTGTTGAGGCACCTTTGACTGTGATTCCAGCTTCAAGTCTTCTTGGGAATGACGCTAAAAGCTTGGCACACCTTTATTTGGGGAGTTCCCCAGTCTGAGGTCCTGGGCTCTCTGGAGCAGGTTTTCATCAAGGATCTCTGTGTACTATTCTCTGTTCATTTTTCCCTCGATCCTGACTAGTCTCCCAGTCCCTGCAGTTGAAAAACATCCCCACAGCATGATGCTGCCACCACCATGCTTCACCGTAGGGATGGTATTGGCCAGGTGATGAGTGGTGCCTGGTTTCCTCCAGACGTGACGCTTGGCATTCAGGCCAAAGAGAATCTCGTTCAGAGAATGTTGTTGCTTATGGTCAGAGTCCTTAAGGTGCCTTTTGTCAAACTCCAAGCTGGCTGTCATGGCCACTCTACCATAAAGACCTGATTGGTGGAGTTCTGCAGAGATGGGTGTCTTTCTGGAAGGTTCTCCCATCTCGACTGAGGAACTCTGGAGCTCTGTCAAAGTGACCATTGGGTTCTTGGTCACCTCCCTGACCAAGGCCCTTTTTATTTAACTAGGCAAGTCAGTCAAGAACAAATTCTTATGTTCTTCTTCTCCCCGGACTGCTCAGTTTGGCCGAAAGGCCAGCTCTAGGAAGAGTCTTGGTGGTTCCAAACTTCTTCCATTTTAGAATGATGGAGGCCTCCGTGTTCTTGGAGACCTGCAATGCAGCATAATTGTTTTGGTACCCTTCCCCAGATCTGTGCCTCGGCACAATCCTGTCTCAGAGCTCTACGGACAATTCCTTCGACCTCATGGCTTGGTTTTTGTTCTGACATGCACAGTAAACTGTGGGACCTTATATAGACAGATGTGTGCCTTTCCAAATCATGTCCAATCAATTGAATTTACCACAGGTGGACTCAAATGAAGTTGTAGAAACATCAAGGATAATCAATGGAAACAGGATGCACCTGAGCTCAATTTGGATTATTTTCTCAGAACAAGGTTAGCCAACATGTGGCATGATGTTTGAACTGTGATATCTAGTGAACCATGAAACTTGAGAACCTAAGCAACAACTTATGATAGCGGGCCACAGGAGTTTCGTGGCATCTTAATTGGGGAGGACGGGCTCGCGGTAATGGCTGGAGCGGAATCAGTGGAATGGTATCAAATACATCATACACATGGTTTCCATGTACGTAATTGCTTCTATGTGCTAAAAACATGTCAGGCCAACTATAAATCTATCTGGCTAAAGGGTTATAAAATACATGTAAATACATGTTTTCAATGATGAGTCTTTAAATGATGACCCCCTCTCTCCACAAGAGGTTAGTTCTGTATGTGGATGTATGATTGGATGTTTTGTTATTTGCCCTTTTGCAGCCGGCTCTGTGTCCAAAGCTGCCTCTCTGCATTGGACAGGAGAGCGTGTGGTGAGCGTACTGCTGCTGGCCTTGGGGCCTGCTGCCTACTACTTCCCCGGACCTGCTGTTGACTACTCGCTGGCTGCCGCCCTCACCCTGCATGGCCACTGGTAAGACGAGTTTCCCCTCAAATTATTTGTTGGTTTAAAGAGCACTGGCCAGCGGTCTCACTTCCTTATTCTGCTTAAACATTTTTACTTTCATATTTCCACAAACTATCCTTTCCGGACTAAAATTGTTGTACGTGTTCCGAATGAGCTCAGACCATAGTTTTTCAGCTTGAGAAAATGACTTAGGTTGTGACTACAGTCGGAAGCTTTTATGAAGGACAATGATGAATAGAATAGAGTAGGCAAGTGGTTGGGATAACCAACCAAGTCTATGTCCACTACATTTCTGCTCATGCAAAAACTGTTTTGTTCTTAGCATTTATTTTAATTTCATTTACGAGAGCTTTTAGATTTTTGAAGAGGTGGGCTAAATGTCTCCCTGGAGCACTATGCCATTGCTAGACCACTGACTAAATAAGTGGCAGGTTTAAAGTACAAATCCTAGTTATGTGTGGTGTTAATACCCCTTAGTTTTTCATTTTGGGTACTTGGATATCCTCAAGGCATGCCCCTCTAATGAAAACCAGCTAATTCCCAGTTGTCAAACTTGTTGCCAACTTGTCGCTGAGGAGTTGAAATGCACACTCATATGATCATTTTTTTAAACATCAAGATTACACATAAGAATGCTGGTCATGTGTAATACACAGTGGCTTTTCCATTTGCTACTTTTGTTAAGTGCCTTGGACTATAATGAAGCCATTTTTTAAACTGAGCTCAGTACTATTGAACTTTGCCTTACTTGCTAATGTTTGAGTGCCACTATTTGAACTGGAGTCATCAAATGGCACCATTGTCCAGTTAACTGAGGAACACTATGAGTACGCCTACGAAACTCTGTTCTCCAAGGCCACTGCTTTGTACATTGGCTTATCTCTTTAGGCATCATTCAAGGAATTGACCATTTCTCATCCCTTAATGCTTCCAGTTCTGTTTGTTCTCAATGTAATGGTGTTGCTTCCGTCCCTCTCCTTGCCCCGCCCTGGGCTCAAACCTGGGACCCTCTGAATACATTTACAACAGTCACCCACAAAGCATCGTTACCTGTCGCTCCACAAAAGCAGCAGCCCTTACAGAGCAGGGGAAACGACTACTTCTATGTCTCAGAGCGGCGTCATTGATTGAACGCTGCTAACTCGCTTGCCATTTCACATGGGCTACATAAACAGAACAAGACACCCCACTCTGTAGTCTAAACAAAGAATAGCCTAACTAAGGTCGCATGATGGTTCCTTGAGCTATTGGTGTGTTCCTCAAGGACTTGGTGGCTCCTTGGTGGGTCTTCAGTCATTCAGATTATGCATTTGTCCACTTCCCTCTGCAAAACATTACCCTGGGGGAGCCAATGATTATGAAGTCAGGACAATGTCCCATCATGACTATGAAGTTAGGATGGCTATAACCAGTGGTGTAGTGGAAGGTTAACACCAATGTTCCCTCTAAGCTACGCTCAGTAGCCCCGAGAGTGCTTGCAGAAGAAATATCAGCCCACAGAGAGAAGCACGAGATTAAACTTCACTCAGCTGGAAGACATACCTTTGGTCAGTGGAGGAAAGGGAGAGGGAAGGGATGTTGAGGCGGACCTTTAGTCTGCTGCTCTTTTCCTCCACTGAGACTGACCATCAGATGCAGGTACCATCAGCCCAGGAAAATAAAAATAAGCAAAACATTTCAAATGTATTCTCACTCAGCTGTGCCTCAAGTAATACAACAATTGATCAATTACATGTGTGATCATATTGCCTACCTCAAATGTTTGTATATAAAAATACATTAAATGACCGAAGAACAATGCATTGGCAGAGCAATTCAAGAAAAGCCAATATGTGGTGATGGCTTACTGCACAAACCTCATTGCCACAGTACTGTTTTTAATTGGTTAATGTTGCATAGGCTTAAGTTTAAGTCAGCTTTTTTAAAATTTTTAATCTCTGCGGTAGATCTCGTGTTGCAGTTTGACTCAAAGTGATCTTGACTCAGAAAAGGTTGGTGACCACTGTTCTAGAGTTTTCCTTGTTAACACTATCAATGTTTCCTTTTACTGTGGCAGCTGTGATAGAATCAATGCAATATTAGCCTTTCAATGCAACATACCAAAACAAAATCAACTATGCAAGAGATTGTTGTATACAGAACATATCGGAGTAAGATTCTATTGCATTGACACGCACTACTCAGCCCGTACTCTACACAGACCTGTGCGGCATAAACAATTGGAGCTGCAGTAGGCCTATATGCAAGTAGCCCATTGCCATATATGGATCTGTGCCATTTACTTTGAACTGGACTTTGTTTATAGCATGAGCAGTCGTGAGTAGATGTGCTTGTTTTGAGATCAGAGCGAGAGCTGCATGTAGCCACATATGCACATTTTGTTCATATCCTTTGCTAGTTAGTGAGTTATCCCAGTTATAGATTATTTGTAGTCAGCAATAGGGGATTGATTGCTTTCTACAAGAGCACCAAACTTGTACATTTCTAGACATATTTGAAAAACGAGTCATAAGGAGCTTTTTTGTCTTAAAGGGGCAGTGTTGTATTTGAAAACCGGCTTGAATAAGCTAAGTAGGCAGAGGATAGCATAATTTGTCTGATTCTCTAAAATAATGGTATAGGAATAATAATGCTTTTTATCTTTTTAGTGGTTTCTTGCATCAAACAACATTTTCAGTCACTTCCTTGTCTGACGGACAAGTGGATAAAAAAGGTTCATGTCAAGCCCTGCATGTTTTTTTTCAACAGTCTCATGGAATGTAGGTCTACATTGAACATCACACATTTTCTGCTACTGTAGGCTGAGTGATAGCGGTTCTATTTCAATGTTAAAATGTTGTTTCATCCATTGTTTTTGATGGTAGGCCACGCTGGTAGGCCTACATTATGATCAAATAGTCACAGTAGCCTACTTGGCCACCGCTAAACGTAAATTAAAGCAGCTACAGCCTCTGTGTTCACAGTAAACACGTTCAAGTTTGCAATCAACAGACCTGAAATTTGCTCAGTGCCCCAAAAAATTAGAGGGAACATTGGTTAACGCTGTTTAGCCACTTCTATTTTGCCCTAGCTTTTACCCACCTTTTGCGCAAAAATACATTGAAGGTATATGGAGCGTTACTTTGCTCACCACGATTATAGTTTACCCACCTATTATTCCTTTTTATTTTGGCCATACATCACTGGCTATTACGTAATATTGTGGTTTTAAGCAGTTTCATACATTTCTTGTATTGTCTTCAATCTCCAGGGGGATTGGACAAGTCTTAACGGACTACGTTCACGGAGAACCGAAGATCAAGATGGTCAACGCAGGCCTCTTCCTGTTGTCGACTGTCACCTTTGCCGGTCTCTGCTACTTCAACTACAACGATGTAGGCATTTGCAAAGCGGTGGCCCTCTTATGGAGCAAATGAATGGATTGAGGCTTGGAGGTTTGGGATGGGTGGCGTGGGCACTGGGATATCAGCCGTCTTGTTCTGGTATGATTGTGAACATTCAAGGGATTATATGTACATTTCTATAAATATATAATTTCACAATATTACCAGTGATTCACATGTGTCGTAAATCATGTTGAGTCAGGATTTTTTTTGGGGGGGGAATGAACTTTTTGTTGCTTGTTTGTAAGTTCTGGAGGTTTTGTGTTGGGCATCAACAGATCTGTTTTTGGCATGTTAATAATCTGCTCCTATTGATTTATGTGGACTAAACTAAATAAGTAGTCCCCCTGTCCCCTACCAAACACGCATACACATGCTGCAGTTGGTTAAATGTTATACGGTTAACTTTTACCTGGTGCCTGTTAAGGAGGGTGCAATTTTACAGAACACTTAGATAGAAATGCATTTTGTAGAACAGATGTGATGATCTTATGTAGATAGAATAGGGAATTGTCAGGTTTATTGAATGCATTTCTAGCTTCCTCTCACTGAGTGCACGCCTGTTATCAACTGCTAATATTCCAAACACTTGTGTGTTGCTTATTATCTGGGGAAGTAGCCACAGTGATTTACATATTTGACCTGAATTTATGCTCCAGTATGGCAAATGACTTCTCATCTCTTCTGTACTAACTTAATTTATTATGTAGACGTTGCATTCTTATTTGTGGTATGTGTTGTGTCTGTCTCCAGTCTGTAAATACCAGCTAGTGCCCTTCAAGACCATTGCAGTCAGCTTAGTGCCACACATTTAGTCTGTTCGACCTTGCTGGTCTGGTTTGATTGACATGAGCAAATGGATGTGAGCACCGGCAGTATTTAAACCCCATAGCCATACTGTTCTGGACTTCAGGGGTCTGTTCAGAAAGGGTGCAACGTTATAGAACATTGAGAGATGCATTTTGTGTAATTGATATGATTTGTCATGTGGAATTGGGCATCACCACAGCTCTATTCATTAAATGTCTAACTGCAATGTTCTGAACGTTTCACCTCACTGATCACATCCCAGGAGCATGTAGAAGAGTAGCCATACTGATCTGTACACCATTGCACTTCCTCCTGTACCAGGCTGTGTTTTAAATTAGTCAGTCAATAATTATCCTATGACAATATCCTGGTTTTGTAATAATGTGCATAATTTACTTTCTCAGCTGTGCCTGGCATCATACTCTTGCCTGAGTATTTAGCAATCTTGTTGGCAGGAATTTCACTTTCCATTTATCTGATCAAGTGTGTTTATGTATGAACAGCTGCTAAGCGTCAAGTTGAGTACAGCTAGTACAGCTCAAATATTAAGTGAAGTCAACAGCGGGCGCATGCACTTGGTCAAAATGGCAGAGCTTTGTCTTTGTTCTGTTGGGAGTGTTGGCAGAAACAAGGAAGGGTTGTCCTTGTTAAATATCTAAGAAAGATGAAGGTATGTATTTGTTCTCATATTACTCAAATGTCTAAAAGCTTAAATGGCTTTGGAAATTCAGCTGTGTCGTCTGTTTATTAGTTGTCGTCGATTTATACATCACCAATCCGTTCAGATTGTTAATCACAAATTAGCTTTGGGAAGAAAATTGCACCTTAAGCCTCTTCAGAATTAATGTGGATACGGATTTGATTATGTATTAAATCAGTTTAATACAGAGCGTATACAGAGGACGGTAGACTACACACAGGTAGAAACAGCTTCTAGTAACTGTTCAGAATGACTAAGCAATCGAACGTAAGTGTATACTACTCTATAATGGGTATTTAAGCATAAAAAAAACAATTTTATAAACTGGACCAATAACTTTCTATTCTATAAACACTGAGTATTTACAGTGGCTTAACAAAAGAACCATAAACTCAACATGCCAGTAAGCGCATTTTAGAGTTCTCATCCACAACATCCTTAGGCACCTCCCTGAGAACTAACTTTATGAGCTCTGCATCTGGTCCAGCCTCAAAGCTCAAGTATGAACTAGTCCACAGCGATGACTGAAATCTGTACTGAGATGTACCAGGAATGACTTCCATGAAGAACACAGCCTCATGTTTTGTGCAGCCAATTTGGTCAGGCAAAGGTTGCTCCTGGGGGGAAATAAAGAGGGAGGGGGTTACCTTTGTCTTGTCAGTGTGAAGTTTGTGCGAACAGCTGGTATGAAGGTACAGTAATAATCACACCTGGGTTGTATTCAGCAGGGAGAAACTGCTAAGTGGGAATGTACTTCCTGATCTTATCTCATAAGGAGAACACCGATTTTGTTGAACTGCTGAACCCAACCCCAAACTAAGGCTAAAGAGACTACAGAGGGTGTCTATTGCTTTGTGGAAAGTTCAGCTGTAAAATGTGAAATGAAGCCATACGTTAAATGTAACGTAGATGTAAGCATTTCATTTCTAAATGTATGCTTACCAGTGGTTTAGCAGAAACTCCTTCTTGGTCCCCATTCTTGCAGCACACCATGTAAGTTTGCTTACAAGGTGATGTCACAGAGAGAATAACAGCAATTCCACTGGCCTTGGCAATGTCATTGTTTTTATATTGTTGGATACTGAACCGGCAATCATCTAGAAACCAGATAAGAAAACAATATGCATCCAACAGAGGGAAATATGTCTTGCAGCAAATATGCGTAAAGTACTTTTGCACGTTTTAGTCATATGGATGTCACCTGATCTTCCCTGATGCACGGGGTTGTGATATGCAGCAAGCGCATCAGTAGCCTAATCTCTGTATTATACTTTGAGGGCCAGTTTACTGGACACAGATTCAGGGGTTAAAGCCCCCCCCAAAATCCCATGACTTAAACTTAGAGGTAGACTCAGCGAAAGGAAGTTGCCACGAGCAACACCGCAGATTTGAAATGAGCGAGATTCAAGACTTCACTCTCATCATTTTGTACATGTATTAAACCGTGAGTGGCCAATTCCATATGACAGAAATCCTCCACAGTGATGGATAACTTTAACCCCGGCAAATTGGGTTCACTAGGTACATTTACCTGCTTTGCATTGCTCCTTATTCAGCTCTTTAAACTTGAGAACGTCTTCATCTACAACCAGGAATCGGTTGTTCTTGATTTGTATCATTTTTTGGAAGCATTTTCTAGTCTCCTTTTGAAAATCATCCGACTCTAAATCTGCAGACGAGGAGGGAAAGTGTGAACCCAACAAAAAACATCTGACAGTGTGATATACACAGAGTATACAAAACATACTAACCAGGTGAATCCACCTGAAAGCTATGACCCCTTATTGATGTCACTTGTTAAATCATCTTCAAAATCAGTGTAGATGAAGGGGAGGAGACAGGTTAAAGAAGGATTTTTAAGCCTTAAGACAATTGAGACATGGATTGTGTATGTGTGCCATTCAGTGGGTGAATGGGCAAGACAAACGATTTAAGTGGCTTTGAACGGGGTATGGTAGTAGGTGCCAGGCGCACCGGTTTGTATCAAGAACTGCAAAAGACATCCAGCCGACTCGACAACTGTGGGAAGCATTGGAGTCAGCATCCCTGTGGAATGCTTTCGACACCTTGTAGAGTCCATGACCCGACAAATTGAGGCTGTTCTGAGGGCAAAATGGGGGTGCAACTCAATATTAAGGTGTTCGGTGTACATGTTTAAAGTAACTGTCCTGTGTTTTAAGATTTATATGAAATATGACCTAGAATTAATTACAATACGAGTTAATTAATATCATTTGAAAGAAAAACGATTTAAAGTATATTAAAAAGCAACGTATCTGTGTTGGTATGGTGTGGGTGTACACCAACAACAGAATGGTATGGGCATATACCGGTCCTCAGTAGGATGACATCAGAGAGGAAGAGGCTAAGTGAAAAGAGTCACTCCCGTCAAAATCTGTCCGCGTGGGAATACTGCGATAAGCAGACCGCTTGCCTTCCCACCTTTAGGACAATGACTCCCATTGTTAGGGTGGAGACAAGACCATCTCGTCATTATATACAGCATCTCTGATGGCATCATCCTCTATGAGGAAATAGAAGGCATTTTTTAATTGTTCTGTTTGAGATACAAGTTTGAGGTGTGGTTTTTGAAGTGTTTTTTCTCCAATGTATGCTTTGGCCACAAACATGAGTATAGCATGAGTCAACAACATTATTTGGGTATGAGCCAACAGAATGTGAGATTTTCACTGGACAGTTACTTTAACATTCTATGTTTTCAGCTGGAACTAAATAGCACATGGTCTAGGTAAGACGAGCCACATCTACATAACTTAATAATAACTTAGTAATTGTTAGAAATGTATATTACCGTCATGTTCAACTTTACAGGGAATCAGTCCACACAGATAACATGAAGAAAACACAAAGACACAAGGAGCAGAGGGTGACATCTCTGACAAAGCTTTGAACATTATTCACATTTAAAAATAATAATCATTTAAATTGGTAGTTTACACGTGTGGACATAAAAAACAAAGTTCAGTCAACCTTTTAAAGCACCACTTTACCTTGAAAAAAGATGTCCTCCTTGTCTACTACCGCAAACTCAACACACTTACATTCGGAGCTGCTTGCCATCTTCTCCGGATCAAGCTTGAACGTCTAGAGGCAAAGATATGTTATGAGGCCTAAATTTATGACAAATATTGTCATACATTAATTTTTTCACTCACTGGCCATGTGCCCTTCATATATATATATATATAGATCTATAAGTAGGCTAGTTAAAAAGCCTACTCAAGTAGCCTTTAAAATACTATAATATAGCTTATATAATTTACATTCAATAAAACACTACTAATTAGAATAGCCTCTACTCATACCAATGCAGATGTGGGATTTTCTTTCAAACACCAGAGGGAGACATTTCACATGATTATGCCATGAATCGAGCTGCACTGAGAAATACCTTCCCTTTTCTTGACATAGACTGACCGGGTGAGGGTTGCAACTCAATATCATGAAGGTGTTCCTAATGTTTTGTGCACTGTAATCGCCATTCCAGGACTACAGTTTGCGCAATTACCTTACCCCTACATTTACCTTACCACATTTGAAGTTTGAATGATCCTATATTGCAAGGACCCTAGAGCTATCATCTTTGATCCATCATTAAGAGCCATTGGCAGATCCGATCATACACATAGCCCTACTTTTAGTGATAGGAAACGCTGCCAACTCAGTAAACAGAACCTAACATGTTTATCATACTGATTATTGTCATTATCATTGAATCAATGTACATTGTCTTAATAAAACGACCCAATTGGCTTACTCTCAGGCTACATGTGTGTTTTGTTCCACACGTGTTTAATGCCGTGTTCAGAACAACTGGGAGCTCAAAACTCTGAAATCGATTTGAAACAGTCATCCAACTCGAAATTCCTACTCGGGAACTCAGACCTGAAGCTCACTAAAGTCATTATTTGACCTCGTATTTTCTCAGTTCTCAGTTGTTTTCTGAGTTCTCAGTTCTTTGAATGCGGCATAAATGCCCGTCAGTTAGGGCACAACCAGGAAGTGGTTTCAATCATAAACCATTTAGATTTAACTTGTCAACTCGACAGTATTCTTAAAGATGAAGTGTGGCTATATCTTACCTCGGAAATGTCGCCTTCTGTAGGCTATTCAGTCATGACTTGAACTTAGAATAGATACTTTGTACCGACAGATGTAGCCTATTCATGAGGGGCACCTCCGACACTCGGTCGCATTGCTGCTAAACCCAATTTATGCTTTAAACAATAAAGATCCGGAGGCTGCAAATGGAGGGTGTGATGTAATCGTGGCGCATCCGGAGGCTTGCAGAGGCCAAATCGAGCACCACAACGCCATGCGCCTCCCAAATTTTGTAAGGCAAAAAAAGTAGAAAGGGTGCTAATGACTGTTTGTCTACCTTAAACTATAAACTTTTGGGAATATGATGACATCGCTAAATTAGTGCACATATCAAATTGCACGGTCAATCGGCAGGGTTGTGTACGTCACTTTATAAATGTAATCCTTTACCATTTTGGACAAGTAAGTAGTAACTAATCAGTAACGGGACTTTTGGATGACCCAAACTCAGTAACGTAATCTGATTACATTCAGTAACTTTTAGAAATGTACGTTACCAATTTAACAACATATTCCCGGATAAATCAATGGTCAAGTTTATATAGCTGTCCATATATGGATGTTACATTTTACTTTAAGAGTTGGTTATGTAGGCTTCTTCTAACCCATCGCTTTCTACTATATATAATAATAATAATATGATTAAATTATATCTTTACATTAAAAACCAAAGTCTATTAGAATGTTATACCCCTTGATCTTCAAGAATAGGACTTGGAAATATGCAAGTATAGATTAGCCAAATTGTTTTATCTGAGCATGGCCCCAAATCTAAGGATTTATTACCCAGCCCTACTCTGTTGTTTATGATTTTGTTGTCATGGAGGACTGATTGGGCTCATTGATTCGATGCTGCGCTCATGGAATTGCATGCTTTGAGCACTACTGAAAAGTGCTATTTACATGTGAAAAATGAATGCCATATGCAGCATTTGCTATAGACCTATTGTTTACCTTTTTGTTGGTGACACATTGATATCTTGATAATATGTAACTGAAGGACAAATCATCAGATGAAATAATAAGTAAACAGTCACCCCACCTCTGTTTTCAGACAATAGACATAGCTATGAATGCAAGGACTGATTATCCAGGATATGTTTACAAATATTGGGGGAAAACAAGCTGATATTTTTGGTTCTCATGGAGTGTGACAATTGAACTAAACTCATGAGGCATTTATAAAAGTTATATTCTTCAAGAATCAATGGATGTATATACAGTACCAGTCAAAAGTTTGAAGACACCTATTCATTCAAAGGTTTTTCATTATTTGTACTAGTGAAGACATCAAAACTACTATGAGATAACACATATGGAATCATGTAATAACCAAAAAAAGTGTTAAATAAAATATTTTATATTTGAGATTCTTCAAAGTAGCCACCCTTCGTCTTGATGACAGCTTTGCACACAGAATCTCAAATATATTTTGATTTGTTTAACACGTTTTGTTAAAAAGTTGTTTGTTTCACACTTTTTGTGATTCCATGTGTGTTATTTCATAGTTTTGCGGTCTTCATTATTAACCTACAATGTAGAAAATAGTTGAAAATAAAGAAAAACCCTTGAATGAGTAGGTGTGTCCAAACTTTTGACTGGTACTGTATATAAAATAAAATAGGGCACATTTGTTTTGAAAGCATGGTGTAATTTGTACCCAATTTGAAATGAAACAGATTGATGTTATGATCAAGTTGTTTCCTGTTAGGATAATGGCCATGGATACAAAAGGAAACTTTATTCTATGTTTAGTTTTTTAGTGAGGAACATAATTAGCATAACTGATCAACTCAAATCTGTAGTCCCAAGGCTGTCAATTTAGTATGGCAAAAACACCGTACTATTACATTTACATAATTGATCTCTAACAGACGTCTGTGGTATTGACCAAAATGCCAGTTATAGTTATTTTGAAACTATTAAATATTTCTTACATGCTAAATACTGTAGAAGGTTTGCTGTCTTGTGAACATTTATTATCAAAACTCACTGCACAGTACACTCATCATATGATTTATCATCAAACATGTGTACCGACTTCAAGGTGAAATTGAGAAGATATGAAAAGATGTTTGTTTGAGAACTAATACTTCATAAAAAGTCATTATAACAGTAGGGAACCATGATAGTTGATTGAAATAGCACAGCTTATCCTAAATCCAGGGAAAAGAGGGTTAACTCACATGGCAATATTCCAATAACTTGCATTCAACCTATGGTCAGGAATTCAACATCACTTCAAGTTTGTCAAAAAACCCTGGCTTATCTTTGCATTTATGATGATGATATAACATTGAGCGGTTTCACATTCATGTCCCATATATGGTTTCCCTTTTCATCTGTGCCTACACTGTATAAATCAGCGCTCATAAATTCAGATGGGTTGACACGAGGGGAAATGGTTTATCTACCTACACCAGTTATTGCATTAACCACTTTAACATGCTTGCCTACTAATTATTTCCCTGACAAGTTTGTCAAAGCATTCGTGCTCGTTTTGTCAAACAGACAGTTTGGTTCAATTTAAGTGGGACATCGCAGTAACTGATGACACAGGCAGGCTATGGTATAGTTTGGCCTCACTGTGAGAGGATGTGAGTAGAGTCGGAAAGAAAACATGCTGAAATGACTGAGCTCTGCATCTGCAGCATTGCATATTTAGTGTTTTTGATGAATGTCCATGGGGACAAGAGTGACGCCAATGGACAAGAAAATGTACAGTAACTGAAAGGATTAGGAAATAGCTCTCAGCTTTAGACCACACATTGCTGAAAGGACACTGTACTTATTGTACAAAAATAACAATTTTGGATGTTAGATGATCGGAAATGCAGAGAGCATTTAAATTCAGACCTGGGTCAAATACACATGTCAAATGTGTGCTTGATTTAACCGTTTGCACTTTGGGGATTATACTATTGGTTCCATTGTACTGGCTAAAATTAATCAAGCACAGCTCAAGTATCTGAAAGTATTTGGAATACTGTAGGTCAGGGTTCCCCAATATGCCAAATTAAGAAAAAAATCTATCTTAACTAATATCACCAGGAAATCAGCTCAAAATGATTTTACTTTAGGAAATCTGTACTCAAGTATTCCCACGCATACATGGAGGCATATGTGATCGTTTCCCAATGTAATCAAGATTTGAAGTGTTCTGTTTTTGTCAAATATATCTGTTTGGGATTCTTGCAGTCAATTTGCAGTGTACAAATTATTTATAACTATGCTCCGCCCCATCGGCCCACGGCTGAATGTAATTGGTGACCCATCCATATCATGCGAAAATGATAACTAGAACCATAAGTTTATAAATAATATGACCACAGTTTAAAATTATAATTTAAACAAATACTACTAATTTGATGGTTGTAGTCATCAAATGTCCCATTAACAACCACCCATATCAGCTAACTTTTTAATTTCACATTTCTCAAGTATAGGCAAATTATCATAATGAATGATAACAGCAAAATGCCTGTGATAAGTGATTGTAATGTTGGGTTTATCATTCCAGCTATAGACTACTGGCTAAAAAAGTTATGTGAACCCTTTGGAAATACCTGGATTTCTGCATAAATTGGTCATAAAATTTGATCTGATCTTCATCTTGGTCACAACAATACACAAACAGTCTGCTTAAACTAATAAAACACAAACAATTATATGTTTTCATGTCTTTATTGAACACCCCATGTAAACATTCACAGTGCAGGGTGGGAAAAGTATGTGAACCTGTAACGGCTTTCTAATGGTGAAGGAGAGTCGGACCAAAACGCAGCGTGTCGATTGCGATTCATGTTTTAATAAACAAACGTAACACGAATCTAAACAACACTACAAAACAATAAACGAAACGAAAACCGAAAACAGCCTATACATGTGTCAACTAACATCTAACACGGACATCAAGACACTCAGGACAATCACCCACAATACAACCAAAGAATATGGCTGCCTAAATATGGTTCCCAATCAGAGACAACGGTAAACACCTGCCTCTGATTGAGAACCACTTCAGACAGCCATAGACTCTCCTAGAACACCCCACTAAGCTACAATCCCACTAAGCTACACACCACATACAAAAACCCATGTCACACACTGGCCTGACCAAAACATGAAGAAAAACACAAAATACTTCAACCAAGGCGTGACAGAACCCCCCCCCCTAAGGTGCGGACTCCCGAACGCACCTCAAAACAAATAGGGAGGGTCCGGGTGGGCGTCTGTCCATGGTGGCGGTTCCGGCGCGGGACGTGGACCCCACTCAATTACTGTCTTAGTCCCTCTTCCTCGCGTCCCTGGATAGTCCACCCTCGCCGCCGACCATGGCCTAGTAGTCCTCACCCAGAACCCCACTGGACTGAGGAGCAGATCGGGACTGAAGGACAGCTCGGGACTGAGGCAGCTCGGGACTGAGGGGAAGCTCGGGAGTGAGAGAAAGCTCGAGAGTGAGAGAAAGCTCGAGAGTGAGAGAAAGAGCTCGGAGGTGAGAAAGCTCGGGAGTGAGAGAAAGCTCGGGAGTGAGAGAAAGCTCGGGAGTGAGAGAAAGCTCAGGAGAGAAAGCTGAGTGAGAGAGAAAGCTCAGGAGTGAGAGAAAGCTCAGGAGTGAGAGGAAGCTCAGGAGTGAGAGGAAGCTCAGGAGTGAGAGGAAGCTCAGGAGTGAGAGGAAGCTCAGGCAGGTAGATGGATCTACCAGATCCTGGCTGGCTGGTGGTTCCGGCAGATCCTGGCTGACTGGCGGATCCTGGCTGACTGGCAGATCCTGGCTGACTGGCAGATCTGGCAGATCCTGGCTGACTGGCAGATCCTGGCTGACTGGCGGATCTGGCAGATCCTGGCTGACTGGCAGATCCTGGCCGACTGGCAGATCCTGGCCGACTGGCAGTTCTGGTGGCGCTGGGCAGACTGGCGGCACTGGTGGCGCTGGGCAGACTGGCGGCGCTGGGCAGACTGGTGGCTCAGGCGGCGCTGGGCAGACTGGCGGCACTGGCGGCGCTGGGCAGACGGGTGGCTCAGACTGCGCTGGGCAGACGGGTAGCTCAGACGGCGCTGGGCAGACGGGTAGCTCAGACGGCGCTGGGCAGACGGGTAGCTCAGACGGCGCTGGGCAGACTGGCGGCGCTGGGCAGACTGGGGGCACTGGCGGCGCTGGGCAGACTGGGGGCACTGGCGGCGCTGGGCAGACTGGGGGCACTGGCGGCGCTGGGCAGACTGGCGGCGCTGGGCAGACTGGTAGCACTGGCGGCGCTGGGCAGACTGGTAGCACTGGCGGCTCTGGATGCTTCATGCAGGCTGACAGCTCTGGCTGCGCTGAACAGAGGAGTACTGGTGCCTCTGGAATGAGGGGCTCTGGCGCCTCTGGCATGAGGGGCGGTAGCTCTGACAGCGCCGGACAGGCGGGACGCTCCGGCAGCGGCGCCGGACAGGCGGGACGCTCCGGCAGCGGCGCCGGACAGGCGGGACGCTCCGGCAGCGGCGCCGGACAGGCGGGACGCTCCGGCAGCGGCGCCGGACAGGCGGGAGGCTCCGGCAGCGGCGCCGGACAGGCGAGACGCTCCGGCAGCGGCGTCGGACAGGCGGGACGCTCCGGCAGCGGCACCGGACAGGCGGGAGGCTCCGGCAGCGGCGCCGGACAGGCGGGAGGCTCCGGCAGCGGCGCCGGACAGGCGGGACACACTGTAGGCCTGATGCGTGGTGCTGGCACTGGTGGTAATGAACCGAGGACACGCACAGGAAGCCTGGTGCGGGGAGCTGCTACCGGAGGGCTGGGGTGTGGAGGTGGTACTGGATAGACCGGACCGTGCAGGCGCACTGGAGCTCTTGAGCACCGAGCCTGCCCAACCTTACCTGGCTCGATGCCCACTCTAGCCCGGCCGATATGAGATGGAATATACCGCACCGGGCTATGCACCCGCACTGGGGACACCGTGCGCACCACTGCATAACAAGGTGCCTGCCCGGTCTCTCTAGCCCCCCGGTAACCACAGGAAGTTAGCGTAGGTCTCCTACCTAGCGTAGCCATACTCCCTGTGAGCCCCCTCCCCCCAAGAAATGTTTGGGGCTGATTCTCAGGCTTCCTTGCCAACCGTGTTCCCTCATATCGCCGGCTCCTCTCTCCGGCTGCCTCTGCTCTCCTCGCTGCCTCCACCTGTTCCCATGGAAGGCGATCCCTTCCCGCCAGGATCTCCTCCCATGTGTAGCAACCCTTGCCATCCAATATCTCGTCCCATGTCCAATCCTCATTGCGCCACTGTTGCTGCCTTTGCTGCTTCTCCTGTGGCTCCTGCCTGTTGACACGCTGCTTGGTCCTGTGGTGGGTGATTCTGTAACGGCTTTCTAATGGTGAAGGAGAGTCGGACCAAAACGCAGCGTGTCGATTGCGATTCATGTTTTAATAAACAAACGTAACACGAATCTAAACAACACTACAAAACAATAAACGAAACCCGAAAACAGCCTATACATGTGTCAACTAACATCTAACACGGACATCAAGACACTCAGGACAATCACCCACAATACAACCAAAGAATATGGCTGCCTAAATATGGTTCCCAATCAGAGACAACGGTAAACACCTGCCTCTGATTGAGAACCACTTCAGACAGCCATAGACTCTCCTAGAACACCCCACTAAGCTACAATCCCACTAAGCTACACACCACATACAAAAACCCATGTCACACCCTGGCCTGACCAAAACATGAAGAAAAACACAAAATACTTCGACCAAGGCGTGACAGAACCCTTGGATTTAATAACTGGTTGACCCTCCTTTGGCAGCAATAACCTCAACCAAACATTTTCTGTAGTTGCTGATCAGACAAGACATACACACCGGTCAGGAGGAATTTTGGACCATTCCTCTTTACAAACTGTTTCAGTTCAGCAATATTCTTTGTCTGATCTCTTGAGGTCATGCCACAGCATCTCAAATCGGGTTGAGGTCAGGACTCTGACTGGGCCACTCCAGAAGGCGTATTTTCTTCTGTTGAAGCCATTCTGTTGTTGATTTACTTCTGTGTTTTGGGTCGTAGTCCTGTTGCATCACTCAACTTCTGTTGAGCTTCAATTGGCGGCCAGATAGCCTAACATTCTCCTGCAAAATGTCTTGATAAACTTGGGAATTAATTTTTCTGTCAATGATAGCAAGCTGTCCAGGCCCTGAGGCAGCAAAGCAGCCCCAAACCATGATGCTCCCTCCACCAGACTTTACAGTTGGGATGAGGTTTGGATGTTGGTGTGCTGTGCCTTTTTTTCTTCACAAGGTGTTTTGTGTTCCTTCCAAACAACTCAACTGTAGTTTCATCTGTCCACAGAATATTTTTCCAGTAGCACTGTGGAACATCCAGATGCTCATTTGTGAACTTCAGACGTGCAGCAATGGGTTTTTTGGACAGCAGTGGCTTCTTTCTGTGGTGTCCTCCCATGAACACCATTCTTGTTTAGTGTTTCACGTATCGTAGACTCAGAGATGTTAGCACGTTCCATAGATAGATTTCTGTAAATCTTTAGCTGACACTCTAGGATTCTTCTTAACCTCATTGAGCATTCTGCACTGTGCTCTCGCAGTCATCTTTGTAGGACGGCCACTCCTAGGGAGAGTAGCAACAGTGCTGAACTTTCTCCATTTATAGACAATTTGTCTTTTTGTGGACTGATGAACATAAAGGCTTTTAGAGATACTTTTGTATCCCTTTCCAGCTTTATGCAAGTCAACAATTCTTAATCTTTGGTATTCTGAGATCTCTTTTGTTCAAGGAATGGTTCACATCAGGCAATGCTTCTTGTGAATAGCAAACTTAAATTTTATGAGTGTTTTTTATAGGGCAAGGCAGCTCTAACCATCTCCAATCTCGTCTCATTGATAGGACTCCAGGTTAGCTGACTCCTGAGTCCAATTAGCTTTTGAAGAAGTCATTAGCCTAGGGGTTCACATACTTTTTCCAACCTATACTGTGAATGTTTAAATTATGTATTCAATATAGACAAGAAAAATACAATAATTTGTGTGTTATCAGTTTAAGCACACTATGTTTGTCTATTGTTGTGACTTAGATTCAGATCCAATTGAATGACCAATTTATGCAGAAATCCAGGTAATTCCAAAGGGTTCACATACTTTTTCTTGCCACTGTACGTCAGAGGGACCGTTTCAATTCAGACAGTTTCACCCGCATATAACAAGAGATATGATAGGTGCTATCGTCCCGTTGGGTTAGGCTTATCCGTCATGAACAGGTCATTAGAAATCTGGGGTGTGTTATCTCGACATTTTACTTCTCTACACTGCAATAAATGACATGTATCAAGGATGATACAATTAACAAGGGTTAACAGGGAGCAGCTTGTTCAGCGACCATCCAATCTTGGAAGACCGAAATAATGGTTTTATTGGCTAAATGAGGAAATTCTCGAGAGTTAGACTAAACATTCCAAACTGATAGGGTCGTAGAAGGTGACCACCACTGACCTGGCTCAAAAAGGAAGATGAAGACCATGATCTCTCAAGATAAAACATCATAAACACACATAATTATGGATACACAGAGAAATACAAACAAATATCTCAGGAAATTCCCTATAATACTGTCAAAAACAGCTGCAGTTCCCCTTTTTAAACAGCCTCATTCCACAATTTCAGTGTTTAGAGCTGGAGGGTATGTTCAATATTATGAGTGCATGGAGGATTTGTTTTGTCATGGGAATGTCCTGTACTGAAATGAGCTATTTTAACCAATTACTTACTTTCAAATGTAGGGACAGCTAGAGAATCAAAAAGATCATAAACCCACTCTAAAAACACATGCTTTATTGACAGGGTTGGCTAACAACTTCCAGATTGTAATAACATTCACATTGGGGGTAATATAACACAGTAAATTCACAGTTCAGCGTACTGCAGGGAAAATAACACTAAACCTACATTTAAGTGATAATGCCAGAGAAGCCACTCGATGGGAACAGACGTCAGTTCAACATCAATTTTTGTCAACTAAGGTGAATTCAAAGTGAAATAATCAAACATTTTTACCATGTCAATGGATTTACGTTAAAAAATCAGTAAAAAAAGGGGGGGGGAGACAGAAATTCACTAAATTCCTTTATGTTGATGACTTTTGCCCGGTTGGAGTCTGATAAGGTTCCAGGCATCCCATAATGTGATTTTTTGAAATGACTGAATTACTTTTAGTTAGTATTACCAAATAAAGTGAAACCACAAGTCTTTTGTTAATCTCCATCTTTTCATACATCTGTCCAGTGAGGATGTGTTTGAGCTGTAGCATGACATGTAATAATGATGCGAGTTTAACAGCCGCTGTGCGACATGCTTCATGGGGTTAACGGAGGGACATGTTCAGGGGTCGGTTATCATACAATCGTAGGTCTTGTTTTTGTAAGTTAACATTTACGGTTCGTGACCGTAAACGTACCCTCATCTCAAACTTCAGCACTGTGCAATTGAGGTCAACTCTTAAAACACCCAGGCACGTATTACACCAATCTCTTTGGTATTACTCTTTGCCTTGGCAATGTTTTAAAAGGTTTACATACAGCAATTGTTCTGCCAAATATGGCCACTACAATATTTAATAACACTATACTGAAAAATATTATAAAAGTGTATTATAATAAAGATGAAAATTATTTCATAGAATAAGGATAGGATCAACTTTAATGTCCCTGAGGCATCTTAGAAAATTGGATGAAACTTTTAAAAAGAAGGTGAGGAACATGATCTCCAAGATGGATTTCAGTTCACATAAAAGCATGCATAATAATACATTTAAAAAAGCTCCATGTTCATTGTCTGGAAATTATAAGCAATGCCTCTGAAAATCCCCTGACACAAATAGCTGTTGCTGTTTTATTAATAAAACAGCCTAAGGATACAGAGCTGGAGCGTGTCAAATATTATGACTGGACGGTTTGTTCTGTTGGACTTTCCTGGTCTAGAAACAAAACTGTAATAATGAGGTCTGCTGCTTTATCGTAGCCCTTTCCTGCAGTCAAATGGCCTAGTGGCCTCATGGTGGAAGGTTAAGAGTTTTCACAATTTCATAATTAATAAACATTGTTTCAAAAACCCGTCGAAATCCAGTGTTTCTTTGACCTTTTTCATACATAGGCAGCCGCTAAGGTCAATAGCGACAATTGATAACCTTTCAGACAGTTAACAAAGTGCCACATCAGAAGCATCTGTACCTTTTCAGACAGTAGAACTCTGCTCCTGTACAGAATGTTCAGTAGTTCAGTAAACAGTGGTGATTGATGTGCGGTGATGTTTTTCTGCTGTTTTTTTTATGGTAAGATTGATGTGTTTTCTTTCTACTAAATGTATTGGTACGTCATTGTATTTACAAACTTCAAAGTACTTTGCTTAGGAGAGAGTGGTCTGCAAGCAGGCAGGCAGCTCGAGATCATTTTATTGGCTATCTCCCGAGAAAGTTGTGTGTCGGCATTTAAAAAGCTGTAGTGTATGTACCCTTTCAGACAAAACAAACATACCATAGCCGAGGCGCTTTCAAGGAGCCACATTCCATATCTGAAAGGGGTATAGCTCAAATGGTTTTGTAATATTTCAGTCTTCTGTGTGTATATAAAGTTTAATATTGGGATGCAAACTCAAAATACATTCAACTCTATATCTGACATGGTACAGGTGTATTTTATTTTTAAGCCCATAACCATGTGTGTGGGGTGTATACTTTTGTTTCAAAGTAGATTTGTTTAAGACTACCAAGAAACACTGTATGACCTTGATTTAGCCCACTGCAGTAAAAGGTTAAATAACAAATAATGTAAACAGATCTCTTAAATATACACACAGCTAATGAACACACTCCAAAATATCATGTTTTATACAGTGTAGCTCCTGCTGTGTTAGTTTACAACTTCTGGAGCCGATCCAGAGATCATCCCCCTGATTGGGTTATCAGAGTTCTTTTTTGACTGCAGCCGAAGATGTTTGGGGTTGGGAGTGCTGCAGTTTTTTCATTGACAGGGAAATATAGGACTAGTAAACGCCCAGTGCACCACTTTGTGAGATTTTTTTTATTACATTTCTTATTCCAAAATATTTTTTTTGTTTAGACTTTTCAGGGCGTGCGGCAGCACCCCTACTTCTCACGCCTATGCTTACAGACCTGTTCTGTAGAGACTTATGTAAGAACCACCACGTGGTCTAAAGGGTTGCTCTACAGTGACAGTATAAAAGCTCAGCCTGTTACACTAAGCAGCACACAGGAGCTTCACATGAGAAGAGTCCTATCACTTGCCCTCCCATCAAGCAAGACCGCCACAGACATTCTCAATCCTGACAACCATGTCACCTCCAAGCAATACAGGTAAGTTGATGTTCTCCAATGAGGGTTAAAACGTTTTGTAGCCAGACTGTATATTGCCTCATTTATTTTCATCTCATCTTTAGAACATATGACTATTCACTTTGTAAAATAAAAAAAATCTAAAAGAGTCATTTATTTTAGGTTTATTAATCCTCACAAGCTCCTTTAATACAATTTCTAGTTCTGCTTTAATATCTATCTGCTGTTTTTGCTTTGTAGGTCTTCAGATGTTTTGGGGTAATAATATTGTCTGGACTTTGTCCTTGCAGACCTGAAAAAGAAGAATAAGGATCATCATTACACAGACGTGCACGGCCTGCCATGCATTGAGAAGATCGTGACCTCTGTGGATGAGACCCCAGAGGCCATCAGCACTAAGATCAGTGGAACTATCCCAGAGTGGATTAGTGGCAATTTCCTCAGAAACGGACCAGGAAAGTTTGAGATTGGTAATAATAAGTGAGTATATTTTAACAAGCTATATATGTTTGACCAGAATCAGATGAGGTGTAAATGACTATTTCTCCATATAAGGAATTATTTACTGTAAATCTCACCAAGTCAAAGTACTACATTAACTATTTCTTCTGCTTCTCAGATTCAACCACTGGTTTGACGGAATGGCCCTCCTGCATCAGTTCAAAATCGCAGGGGGTCAGGTGACCTACAAGAGCCGCTTCCTGGGCAGTGACTGCTACACGGCTAACAGTGAGAACAGCCGTATCGTTGTGTCTGAATTCGGGACTGTGGCCATGCCAGACCCCTGCAAGAACTTCTTCCAGCGCTTTCTGTCCCGGTTCGAACTGCCAAGTGAGTTTACAGTTCAAGTCTGCAGTTCAAGAGCTTGAGGTAAAAGAGTGTTAAATATATGACAGAGAATTGATTTGCATTGTACTAATCAAATGAAAACTGCCTTTGGTCCACAGAAGCATCAGATAATGACAATGTGAGCTTTGTGACGTACAAAGGTGATTACTACGTGAGCACGGAGACAAACTTCATGCACAAGGTGGACCCTGAGACACTTGAGACAAAGGAAAAGGTAGGCCGCTTTTTCTTTTCTTTTTAAAGGCCTACACACACTACCAACAGTAGCCTTTATACACAAAGGGTTTCATTCAGTCTAAACAAATAGCCAAATGTTTTGGTTGAAATATTTTAAAAGATACCTATTGCATTATAGGACAGCTTGACTGCAGGCCTATTAAGACATTTCATTGTTGTTGCTGCTCTCAACAGGTGGACTGGAGCAAATTCATCGCTGTCAATGGAGCCACTGCCCACCCCCACACAGACCCTGATGGTACAACATACAACATGGGGAATTCTTACTCTGCTAAAGGTAAGTAAGGAACAAGCCCCTGCCCATTCACTAACCACCTTCATTAAGAATGACAAAACATAAACCACAAACCTGAAATCTGCCTGCAAAAAAATGGCCAAAGGTTAGTTTTCCACGTTCCAAATAAAACCTGTATTTTTATCAGGTGCAATTTACAATATAATCCGCGTGCCTCCGACAAAGACAACGCCAGAAAACCCAGAGGAAACCCTGGAGGGAGCTACTGTGGTCTGTTCTATTCCCTCAGTGGACAAGGCAAGACCTTCATACTACCACAGCTTTGGTGAGCAGACCACACAAAGCCTCCACAGGCTAATGTGGAGCTAATGACACATTTAAATGTAAACAGCCTTTCATGTAAACCAGTAGATGGCTCACTCACACAACCATGTTCAAACCAAAATGGTCATGTTTCATCCTTTTGTTAATCAGAATGCACAGCAATGATCTATCAATACTGATATGATCTGACTCAACTCCAAAAGAGTGGCAATTGATATACTGCTCATTCGATTTCAGCAATGTCGGAGAATTACGTGGTGTTTATTGAGCAGCCTATCAAAATGGACCTCTTGAAGATTGTGACGGGCAAGCTGAGAGGAAAGGGTATCAGCGATGGGGTCTACTGGGACCCTAAACTTCAGACCATCTTTCATTTGATTAACAAGCAAACAGGCAAGGTAAGACCTTGGTATAGAAATCCCTGGAACTCTTGGAGTCTTTCAATTAGTTTAGAAAGTTTTGGTAAGAGACAAGCCAGGAACGAGACAACAGAGGATACTAAGCCAACAGTAATTACTTGTAAGTTACACGCTTCATTTCTGATGACTGACTGACTTCCTTTATTCTCTTCCAGCTCTACTCAGTCAAGTATCACGCCAAAGCCCTGTCCACGTTCCACCAGATCAATGCCTGGGAGGAGGATGGCTTCCTGGTTATGGACCTCTGTGCCGCAGACGATGGCAAAGCCATCAACAACTACATGGTTCAGAACATGCGCAAGTCAGGAGAGGCTCTCGACGAGGTTAGTATCGGTCTAAACTGAAGAGTATAACACTTCATAACTTTAATGAATAAGCACAAAAAAAAAGACTAATCCTAACTACAAATACGTATTTCATTATTTGTAAACATTTATCTTTAAAAAAAAAATACTTTATGAAGCATTTATAATGGCTGATTCATTAAAGCTATACAGTATACTAGTTTTGGCAAGTCAGTTGGGACATCTACTTTGTGCATGACACAAGTCATTTTTCCAACAATTTACTTACAGATTATTTCACTTATAATTCACTGAATCACAATTCCAGTGGGTCAGAAGTTTACATACACTAAGTTGACTGTGCCTTTAAACAGCTTGGAAAATTCCAGTAAATGATGTCATGGCTTTAGAAGCTTCTGATTGACATACTTTCAGTCAATAGGAGGTGAACCTGTGGATGTATTATTTCAAGGCCTACCTTCAAACTCAGTGCCTCTTTGCTTGACATCATGGGAAAATCAAAAGAAATCAGCCAAGACCTCAGAAAACAAATTGTAGACCTCCATAAGTCTGGTTCATCCTTGGGAGCAATTTCCAAATGCCTGAAGGTACCACGTTCATCTGTACAAACAATAGTATGCAAGTATGAACACCATGGGACCACACAGCAGTCATACCGCTCAGGAAGGAGATGAGTTCTGTCTCCTAGAGATGAACGTACTTTGGTGCGAAAAGTGCAAATCAATCCCGAAACAGCAAAAGACCTTGTGAAGACGCTGAAGGAAACAGGTACAAAAGTATCTATACCACATTAAAACGACATAACCTGAAAGGCCGCTCAGCAAGGAAGAAGTCACTTCTCCAAAACCGCCATAAAAAAGCCAGACTATGGTTTGCAACTGCACATGGTGACAATGATCGTACTTTTTGGCGAAATGCCCTCTGGTCTGATGAAACAAAAATAGAACTGTTTGGCCATAATGACCATCGTTATGTTTGGATGAAAAAGGGGGATGCTTGCAAGCCGAAGAACACCATCCCATCCATGTAGCACGGGGGTGGCAGCATCATGTTGTGGGGATGCTTTGCTGCAGGAGGGACTGGTGACTTCACAAAATAGATGGCATAACGAGGAAGGAAAATGATATGGATATATTGAAGCAAAATCTCAAGACATCAGTCAGGAAGGTAAAGCTTGGTCGCAAATGGGTCTTCCAAATGGACAATAACCCCAAGCATACTTCCAAAGTTAGTTGTGGCAAAATGGCTTAAGGACAACAAAGTCAAGGTATTGGAGTGGCCATCACAAAGCCCTGACCTCAATCGTATAGAAGATTTGTGGGCACAACTGAAAAAGCATGTGCGAGCAAGGAGGCCTAGAAACCTGACTCATTCACACCAGCTCTGTCAGGAGGAATGGGCCAAAATTCACCCAACTTATTGTGGAAGGCTACCCGAAACATTTGACCCAAGTTTAAATTGTTTAAGGCAATGCTACCAAATACTAATTGAGTGTCTGT
The DNA here is from genome assembly GCF_034236695.1 of Oncorhynchus nerka. Lineage (NCBI taxonomy): Eukaryota > Metazoa > Chordata > Actinopteri > Salmoniformes > Salmonidae > Oncorhynchus > Oncorhynchus nerka. The sequence goes on from NC_088406.1 coordinate 41,719,663, forward strand.
AAACTTCTTACCCACTTGGACTGTTATGAAAAAAATAAAGCTGAAATAAATCATTCTCTCTACTATTATTCTGACATTTCACATTCTTAAAATAAAGTGGTGATCCTAACTGACCTAAGACAGGGAATTTTTACTAGGATTAAATGTCAGGAATTGTGAAAAACTGAGTTTAAATGTATTTGGCTAAGGTGTATGTAAACTTCCGACTTCAACTGTAAGTGTAACCAGCTGAAGTCACTAGGATCAGTTATCCTACGTGTGAACTAGTTGAGGTTGATTTTTGTGTGTTTAAATTAGGTGTACAACACTATGTGCAGAGTGTTCCCCCGGCGATTTGTCTTGCCTCTCAACGTCGACATGGAGACACCCTGTGGGCAAAATCTGAACACACGCCCCGACAGTACCGCCACTGCCACCAAGACTGCGAAGGACAAGGTGTGTGTACAATAATCATGCACAAGTCTTCTGTTATACAGCACTGCTGAAATACAACACTCATTTTCCAATCAAGTTCATTAAACAAAAGGTTATGTGATTAGCCTCCACATTATGTGAATATTCAGCATCAGAGCCTCACTAAACACTCTCTGCAGGTGTTTTGTACACATGAGGATCTGCACAATGAGGAACTCCATAAGTACGGAGGTCTCGAGTTCCCACAAATCAACTATGCCAAGTACAACACCAAACCATATCGCTACTTCTACGGTTGCGGTTTCAGACATCTAGTAGGAGACACTCTCATCAAGATGGACCTCCAAGGCAAAAGAATGAAGGTTGGTTCAGTTATATTGATTCTTCCTTCCCTTTTAAACACACTGTAGAATATCTGCATCAGTAACAGTACTCTATTGCGATGAGTGATGTAGGCCTAGGTAATATTTGGCAGTTTGATGTTAGGACGTTCAATGCTGACCTTCACACTACTGTGCTTTAAGGTGTGGGAGCATCCTGGACTGTACCCTTCAGAGCCTGTCTTTGTACCCTTGCCTGGTGCTACAGAAGAGGATGAAGGCGTCATTATGTCTGTGGTCATCACTCCAAATAAGGTCAGTTCCCCTTTAAACACCTATGAATGTTGGTAAACAATTGTTGCACTCCTAACTCCCAATGTTAGCTTCTTAACTTAATGTAAACATGTTCTCCTTCTCAAGGACAAAAGCACGTTCCTGTTGGTTTTGGATGCCAAGACATTCAAAGAGTTGGGCAGAGCTGAGGTGCCTGTGAACATTCCCTATGGTTTCCATGGGACATTCAACTCCACTATGACTCATAGAAGGCTTCTATCAGAAAAAAAATAGGAGGCCCATCAGAGTATGTGGTGTGAATTGTACTGTGTTCTCCATTTTTCATTTCTTGTAAAGTATATCCTTTCTAATGATTGACTAGATAGATAGCCATCAAAGCACCTTATTGTGAAGTTTACTTTAAAGCACTGTGAAAAACTTGTTAGTTCCATGCAAACAAAGAAAATGTGTGTCCACTCCTGTTTTGTGAATATATCAATCCTCTATATAAACAACTTATAATAAAAATATGTATTAAGAAAAGTCATGGGCAAATGTTTTATCATTTTTTTCACTCACCACCAAAAAGGTCGTAATAAATCTTTCAAAAAATATTATTAGAAAAAGTGAAATATAGGCTATGATAACACTACCCAATATTCCATGTGATACACAGATGAATTAGTCCTAGTCTGAACGGAATCCATTGACACGTGTGGTCACTCACACAACACAGTTACTTCCTAAAAGTTAGTTTCCTGATTGGTAATGGCTAGGCTATATTTCACTGTCTCAAGTAAAAAGGTTAACTGATTATATACATTTTCAAAGACGAGTGCTTAACTTTGGATATTGCACACACTGAAACGACAATCTTTTAACCCTATTTATTGTTTAGAGTAGGCTACAAATAAATAGCTCATATATAAAGATATTAACCACAATGGCACTCACATTTTGTTTGCCAGTGTGGGATTAAGAGTGAAGACAGTCAACATAAAAAGCATACATACAGGTAAAAATAAAAGTACTGACATGTTACTGATTGAGATCTGTGAGGAAATATGTACAAATGTCTGTAGCATGCAGGCCTGTGTAGCTAATCTATCCCTGTAGTTTGTCAGAAATAAGAGCCAAGGTACGCCTCAAGTGTTCTTTCTTCTCTTTCAGGTGTGACTCCAAGTTTCTAGCCTCCATCAATATGTCTTCCAACTCCCTAACTTGTGAGGCATCTATTGCAGCCCTCTCACTGTAGGAAACAAAGGCACTACGTAGGATGGACATGACAGTGTGTACAGATTATTTCAAGAGAAGCATATTCACCTAATGCTTGTTTATCATAATAAAAAACTGTGTGTGTATGCAGTATGCTTGCCTGGGTCCTTAATGTAATATGTGATGTGGATTAAGTACTGACATTTAAACTCCAAAATGTGTTCTGACATGACAAAGAATGGAATGAAAACCTGTTCTCAACACATTTGTCACATTACCTTTTTTTGTACCTACCTCAACACTTCAGAGTATTTGGAAAATAGCATGTTGACCTCTCTATTTGTACCTATCATTTGAAGGAAAATAAAAAGAGACATAATGTATATATCAATACCAGCCATTTACCAGACACTTTTATCAAAAGCAACTTAGTCATAAGCGCATTCTTTTTACATACTGGTGGGCCTCGGGAATTGAACCCACTATCCTTGCGTTGCAAGCTCCATGCTCTACATTCTATTGTTAGATAAATATTTTTTCTTGTAAATGGTATCAATTGAGCTAAACATTTATAATTCTAATCTATAAAACATAGAGATACAAATTATTCCAAACCAAATATGTGCATACCTGCAAGTTCAGCCTCAAACAAATCTGAAGAGTATGAAGCTGGTGTTTTACTACTCTGTGCTTTTTTCTTTTTTGCTGGAGAATTGTCACAATATGCAGATGTTTGTTCAACCTATTGCAATGAAAGAGAAAAGACAACTCAAATACTACAACACACGTTAACTAATAAGAAATGGACATTGATATGGTTGAGTTGAGAATAGATGTAAATACGTAAATTAGCTAGGCTATCCCAAAGGTGAATGGAATACTTGTTTTTCTAATGGCCCTGAGAAGTTTATGTACTTTTCCAGCAGATGGCATCAAAACTGCAGCATTTCCTGACCTCTTGTGACAATTTTTGTTTTGGGCCTTTGTTGTCCATTCCCCTCCCTGTCGGTGGCATCACTCTGCCTGGCATTGGTCACTGAAACGTTTTTCACACTCACTGCTTGCTAAAACGTTACGTGTAGAGATATCTGCGGTTAGCTACAATGGTTGATGAGAGACTGCATTTTAACACCGTGTAACATACTCACGTTAGCTAATGTTTCTTCGCATGTCTAACGGAACAATTCCAGCTAGCGAACAACAAGCTATCAGCTGCAGAATCAGCGTAGCTGCCCTCAACTAACAAACCCTGCTATCTAAACTAGCTAACGTTTGGTTAGCCAACGGTAGCTGGCAGGGTCTTATCGTTAGTTAGCTACAATGTTTTGCTTAAACACATCCTTAATTGATTTCAAGGTCATTAACAAAAATGCGTTATGTAAAATTGAGTAGCTAGCGACCTAAAACATTAGAAAAGTAGACTTACTTTTACCTATCCGTTTGGTTTGCCAAATTCGAATTCCGATTGTTTTGCGCGAGCCAATCCGAAAGTTTCATACATTTTACGAACCTACTGTTCCTTATTATTTTATAAATCCCTCAAACTTGTGAAACTTAAAAAGTTGGAAAACATATTAGAAGTCGTGTGTCTCTGAATGTCTGTTAAACAATAACGTCCTGAATTATTTATATTTTTGGAGAGGGGGGTTCTCTTGGTGTTTTATTGTTTTCATTGTATTCACAGGAATGTCCCTGTATTGATGTGTAATATTGTTATTATTGCTGAATGAAAAAATAAATGATTAAAATACAAAAAATGACTATTATGATCTACGCCACCTACTGTCTAGACAGTGAAGAATATTACAGACAAATCCTAAATCATATACCCCAAATATTCAAATATCTTAATGATAGCTCTGACTATGCAATTAACCTCTGGTACTTTATATACAGTAAGTACTGAATTGGTTGATGTTTATCCTTCTGCGTTTTCAATACATGTGCTGCCTGGCTGTCTTGTCTAATAAAGGCAGTCTGAATTCCCCCATGTTACCTGTTAATGTATTTAACTACATCTGTATTTGAAGATAAGTGTGTTTATATGAGAAAATGAATTGCCTTTAAAAATGTGTGTCTGATGTATGAACACAACAACGACCCTCCTGATATGGCTGTTTCTGAAAAACCTGTGCCTGGTCAGCACAATTGGTATAGGGTAGCTGCAACTCCCTTCATCCTCAATGGCACAGAACCACAGATAGAACAATGAGCTGTTAAAGACCAACCCAGCCAGAGCTAGTTATAACAATATTTGACATAACTACTGAAGATTTCCTCCCCTTGCAAGATTTATGTGCAGGCCCCTAGGGATCTAGGGGCAGGCCTGGTATATGTGCAGGCCTGGTTCACCAACAACTTCGCAGACAAGTTCAGTGTGTCAAATCGGAGGGTCTGTTGTCCAGACCTCTGGAAGTCTCTCTGGGGGTACCACAGGGTTCAATTCTCAGGCCGACTATTTTCTCTGTATATATCAATGATATAGCTATTGCTGCGGGTGATTCCTTGATCCACCTCTTCGCAGACGACACCATTCTGTATACATCTGGCCCTTTTTTGGACACTGTGTTAACAAACCTACAAACAAGCTTCAATGCCATACAACACTCCTTCCGTGGCCTCCAACTGCTCTTAAATGCTAGTAAAACTAAGTGCATGCTCTTCAACCGATCGCTGCCCGCACGCACACACATCACTACTCTGGACGGTTCTGAATATGTGGACAACTACAAATACCTAGGTGTCTGGCTAGACTGTAAACTCTCCTTCCAGACTCATATTAAGCATCTCCAATCCAAAATCAAATCTAGAATCAGCTTCCTATTTCGCAACAAAGCCTCCTTCACTCACGCTGCCAAACATACCCTCGTAAAACTGACTATCCTACCGATCCTCGACTTTGGCGATGTCATTTACAAAATAGCCTCCAACACTCTACTCAGCAAACTGGATGCAGTCTATCACAGTGCCATCCGTTTTGTCACCAAAGCCCCATATACCACCCACCACTGCGACCTGTATGCTCTCGTCGCCAGTCCCACTGGCTCCAGGTCATCAAGTCTTTGCTAGGTAAAGCTCAGCCTTATCTCAGCTTACTGGTCACAATAACAACACTCGCCCATAGCACGCGCTCCAGCAGGTATATCTCACTGGTCATCCCCAAAGCCAACACCTCCATTGGCTGCCTTTCCTTCCAGTTCTCTGCTGCCATTGACTGGAATGAATTTGCAAACATTTCTGAAGTTGGAGACTTATATCTCCCTCACTAACTTTAAGCATCAGCTATCTGAGCAGCTTACCGATCGCTGCAGCTGTACATAGTCCATCTGTAAATAGCCCATCCAACTACCTACGTCATCCCCATATTGTTTTTATTTACTTTTTTGCTCTTTTTGCACACCAGTATCTCTACTTGCACATCATCATCTGCACATCTGTCACTCCAGTATTAATTTGCTAAATTGTAATTACTTCGCTACTATGGCCTATTTATTGCCTTATCTCCTTACTCCATTTGCACACACTGTATATAGATTTTTCTATTGTGTTATTGACTGTACTTTTGTTTATCCCATGTGTAACTCTGTGTTGTTGTTTTTTGTCGCACTGCTTTGCTTTATCTTGGCCAGGTCGCAGTTGTAAATGAGAACTTGTTCTCAACTGGCCTACCTGGTTAAATAAAGGTGTTCTCAACTGGCCTACCTGGTTAAATAAAGGTGAAATGTTTTTTTCTTCCCATGGCAACATATATGTTCCTTTCCACACCTCTCTGCCTGTGGGGAAATAATGAGCAATGTGTAGTAGAACAATCTGTAAGTGTAAGGATCTAATTGTGAGTAAATTATTGCAAGTGGCTAGCCTTTTTTCAAGTCAAAAATCTCACACAGGAATTACTGGTGACCTCAAGATCAATTCAGATTATTCCAAAGGTGTACCTACAACCAACTCACTTCTGTTTTTATAATAATAACCCATATGTAGCCTGTTGTCTCTAAGACACATTTACTTCATAATCTGTTGTGAAAGTGTATCATCGAATCAATGAATAAACACAATGAAAAAGCCCCCATATCCACTTTACATCATATACAATCGTGTTGTTAATGTACTCACATCAAATCCAAATTTATTTGTCGCACACACCGAATACTACAGGTGTACACTACAGTGAAATGCTTACTTACAAGTCCTTAACCAACAATGCAGTTTTAAGAAAATACCTAAAAAACAGTAAGCAAATTGTGTTGTTAATATACTCAGTTGGAGACAACTGTCATGTTAACTCTGCATGTGATATAAGCGCAGGTTGTGTTTTTGTGCATTTTCAGTACAGTAGGTTATGTTGTGTGATTTGTCATGTCTGCCTATTGTCCAGTGGTAGGAGTGAGACCTAAGATACTTGTTTGTGTGAACATAGCTGCTCTATTCCATTCTGATCTATTCTATTCCCCTTGAGGATAATGATGATAATGGTGAATCATATACAAGGAAAAGCTTTGCTTTCTGGGGACATGATAATCCAAGCCACTATTTTAAGCCTATGTAGTTTTTAAGCATTTTGCCCATAAACTAAATAAATAAGACAGTTGTGAATTGAATGCAATTTCCCATGTTCTTTGCTTAGCTTATATTTGTTGACAACTTTAAACACAAAACACCACACATGTGGATACAGTACAATGCCATTAAAAGCATAGAGGATAACACAAAAACGTGTCCAACGTATTTCCATTCTGGTTGTCTTGAAAATACATCAAAACAAAACAAAATTCATCTCAAATACATCTCATCAATAGGGAGGAAACCGTATAAGGAATAAAATAGATGACCAAGTAACGTTAGTTGAAACAATTATACTTTCTTTAAGAGAGGACATCAGTTCTGTGTGTGAATCTATGATAACAATGACAGATAAATCAGACTATCTAGAGGGACAATCAAGGCTTTAACCCCGCAGCACACACACACACACACCAATTGATTAATGGTCTGCTGAATGTATATATATTTTTTATCTTGCTTTGTTTGCTCTTTTCAGTATTATGTCTATCTCTGATAAGCTACCCAGGAAAGGGCTGAAAGTAGCCCATATTAATATATGTAGCCTGAGAAATAAGGTTCATGAAATCAATAACTTGCTCTAACATAAGCTAAAATTCAGACATTAGACATTTCTGAGACTCAGATAATTAATTTGATGATACATCAGTAGCAATACAAGGATATAACATTATAGACGATACATACATGCTTATGGGGGAGGTGTTGCTGTATATATTCAGAGCCATATCCCTGTAATGCTTAGAGAATATCTTATGTCAAGTGTTATTGAAGTGTTGTGGTTGCAGGTTCACTTGGCACATCTAAAGACTTTTCTTTTGGGGCGTAGCTATAGGCCACCAGGTGCTAACAGTCAGTATCTAAATAATATATGTGAAATGCTTGATAGTGTATGTGATATAAACAGAGAGATCTACTTTCTTGGCGACCTGAATATTGACTGGTTTTCTTCAAGCTGTCCGCTCAAGAGGAAGCTTCTTACTCTAACCAGTGCCTGTAATCTGGTTCAGGTTATTAATCAACCTACCAGGGTGTTTACAAGCACGACAGGAACAAGATCATCCACATGTATCGATCCCATTTTTACTAATACTGTAGAACTTTGTTCTAAAGCTGTATCCATCCCCATTGGATGCAGTGATCACAATATAGTGGCTAGATCCAGGAAAGCCAAAGTTCCAACAGCTGGGCTTAAAATAGTATATAAGAGATCATACAAAAGATTTTGCTGTGACTCTTATGTGGATGATGTTAAAAATATTTGTTGGTTGGATGTGATTAATGAGGAGCATCCAGACACTGCACTTGATGAATTTACGCAACTGTTAATGCAACTGTTAAGAAACTGACTGTTAGAACTGTTAAGGCTCCATGGATTGATGAGGAATTGTAAAACTGTATGGTTGAAAGAGATGGGGCAAAAGGAGTGGCTAATAAGTCAGGCTGCACATCTGACTGGCTGACCTACTGCAAATTGAGAAATTATGTGACTAAACTCAACAAAAAGAAGAAACTTTATCATGAAGCCTTTAAATGATATTATGGGCATAAAGACAAATTCAGCTCCCTCTTTCATCGAATCAAGATGGCTTATTCATCACAAAACCATTTGATGTTGCCAATTATTTTAATGATTATTTCATTGGCAAAATGGGCAAACTTAGGCAGGAAATGCCAACAATGAACAGTGAGCAATTGTATTCATGCATAAAAAAAAACAAATAATGAAAGAAAAGCATTGCAAGTTTAAATTTTGGAAAGTTAGTGTGGGAGAGGTGGAAAAAACATTGTTATCGATCACTAATGACAAACCTCCTGCCGTTGACTATTTAGATGGAAAGCTACTGAGGATGGTAGCTGACTCTATAGCCACTCATATCTGTCATATTTTTAATCTGAGCCTAGAGTCTTTGTCCTCCGGCCTGGAGGGAAGCCAAAATAATTCCGCCACCCAAGAGTGGTAAAGCAACCTTTACTGGTTCTAACAGCAGACCGATAAGTTTGCTGCCAGCTCTTAGCAAACTGTTGGAAAACATTGTGTTTGACCAAATACAATGCTATTTTCTGTAAACAAATTAACAATAGACTTTCAGCATGCTTATAGAGAAGGGCACTCAACATGTACTGCACTGACACAAATTACTGATGATTGGTTGAAAGAAATCGTTAATAAGAAGATTGTGGGAGCTTTACTTTTAGATTTCAGTGCAGCCTTTTATATTATTGACCATAACCTGTTATAGAAACAACTTATGTGCTATGCCTTTTCAACCTCTGCCATAATGTGGATTCAGAGCTATCTATCTAATAGAACTCAAAGGGTTTTCTTTAATGGGCGCTTCTCTAATGTCAAACATGTAAAGTGTGGTATACCGCTGGGCAACTCTCTAGGCCCTCTACTCTTTTCTATTATTACCAATGACCTGCAACTGGCATTAAACAAAGCATGTGTGTATATGTATGCTGATGATTCAACCATATTACGCATCAGCAACCACAGCTAAGGAAGTCTCTGAAACCCTTAACAAAGAGTTAAGGGCCAGTAATAACAAAGACCAGTAATAAACTGGTCCTGAACATCTCTAAAACTAAGAGCTTTGTATTTGGTTCAAATCATTCCTTAAGTGCTAGACCTCAGCTGAATCTGGTAATGAATGTTGTGGCTGTTGAACATGTTGAGGAGACTAAATTACTTGGAGTTAGATTGTAAACTGTCATGGTCAAAACATATAGATTCAATGGTTGTAAAGATGGGGAGAGGTCTAGCCGTAATAAAGAGATGCTCTGCTTTTTTGACACCATATTCAAAAAGCAAATTCGGCAGTTTCTAGTTTTGACTCATCTTGATTATTGTCCGGTCGTGTTGTCCAGTGCTGCAAGGAAAGACCTAGTTAAGCTGCAGCTGGCCTAAAACAGAGCTGAATGTTTTGCTCTTAATTGTAATCAGAGGGCTGATATAAATACTATGCATGCCAGTCTCTCTTGGCTAAGAGTTGAGGAGAGACTGACTGCATCACTTCTTTTTATAAGAAACATTCAAATTAATTGTTTGCATAGTCAACTTACACACAGCTCTGACACACACACTTATCCCACCAGACATGCCACCAGGGATCTTTTCACAGTCCTCAAATCCAGAACAAATTCAAGAAAGCGTACAGTATTATATAGAGCCCTTATTGCATGGAACTTCTTTCTATCTCATATTGCTCAAATAAACAGCAAATCTGGTATCAAATAACAGATAAAGCAACACCTCGCGGCACAACGCCTCTCCCCTATTTGACCTAGATAGTTTCTGTGTAAGCATTGACATGTTAAGCTATGTGTGCCTTTATAAAAAAAATCTAAGAACGGCACATGTTCTGAATTCTGTCGCTGTACATTTCAAAAGTGCTCAACAAATAGTTACATTGACTACGTCCATCCTAGCTCACTCATTAATGTCTTAATCGAAATGGCCTTTTATCTGCTCGTCGTCCCCTTATGCCATAGTTTGTACATCTCAATTGTCAGTAGAAACCACTTTTGTTAAACCAAGTCAGCCATATAAGCTATGTTTTTTAAAGGCAGTAAATGAGGCTGAATGAACTGTTTCGCTGCCAGACAATACTCTGTCTGATAGCCATTTGTAGCAGTGGTATTGTGCAATTAATGTATTGTTTAATGTTGTGTAGTGGCTTTGCTGGCATGCATCCCACTTATTTTTCATAATTTAGATAAACAGCATTGGTTGTATATCATGTTGGATATTTTTCAAGTACATCCACTCATTCAAGATACAAAGAATTCGCTAAAAATGGGCGAATTCATTTTCCATTGCCTGGTGCCCGGTGTGAGCGGAGTTAAATGTTATTTATACATTCCATTGGTCCTTAACCAAAATGTCCACCAACCCGAAGCTCTGGGCCATGCAAAACGAACTCGACCAATGCCACTAGCAGAATTTGCTTAAGGAGGTGGGTGATGGGGGACGTGCCTCCTACGCTTACTCCAATCGCCACTCGAATAAGCTCTTCTCGTTACCTAAACGAAACATACACAAACATGGCGACAAGACAGACACTCAAGATGCTGTCTCCTCTTAGGTTTACAATATATTTGTTATTTTTATTTTCTCCCGGGACATTTTCTTCCACCCTTCGTATGCATCGAGACCAGCGTTTCTTGCTACCGCAGGACAGGGGTTTTTCTACGGTTAACGCAAAGGAAGAATTTATCCATGGAATAGGCGCGGATGCGAAGCGACGAGCGGCACGTAGTTCAAGGGAAGACATAGCTTCGGGCATGTATCAGCATCGCAATCGGCGGAGTGCAGTCCAACCACCCGTGCCAAAGGTGTATGGACAGGTAATGCATTACTTCTCCAGCAGTAACTACACTTCTACTGAAAGCACGTCTCACGTCACGATCGGAAGGCTATCCTAAGTTAGCTACAGTAGCTAGTTAGTTTTAGCAGCTAGCTAGTTTAGTAACGGACCTCAGCAGCCTATATGGCTTTCTCATTTCATGCGACCCTTGACGAGGAGAGGTGAAGCGCAAATAACCAAAGCCAAGCTGTCGAAGTCAGTCTAGCTTCTTGCCAAGTGTGTGATATTCAGTACCACTGTAGCTAGGTAGCTACTAGACTTTTTTTTAGAACAGACTGTCCCCTTTCAGCATACGATGCCATGGCGAGCTCTTTCTTCCCAATGTAACCTATTCAATGGCATAACCTATTCAATTACGTTACTCTATCTAGTAAACAAACCCTCCGTTTTAAAGTCTACCTAGTCTTTGAATTATCTTCTTGACCAACCTAATACAGTATTTTATTTTATCTGACCAGTTTTTCCTGAAACCTGGTGATCATAGCATGTCACCACAATCACACAGTTTTGTCTGGAAAATCCAAATTACAGTATACATAAATTTAGCAGTAACACACACCATCATAGCTGGGTGACAGACATCAACAATATAATTATAATTAGCCAAGACTGACACAATAGAGTCTTCCCAATGTGGAGATGCATGCCTTAGTGGAGGCTGCAAATGTTGTGAAGAGCCAATAGTGGCAGTCTTTGCGTATTTGATTTGTGACATGGTTGATTTTTGTAAGACGTCGAAGGCTCTTTGCTGAGTTTCTCTATAATGTGATTTCTTATTTATCACGGTAGTCTGCTCTTCAGTATTCACTGCATTTTACACATCCTCAAATTGGAACAGAAATGGTTGCTTATGTGATCAAGTTTGGAATTCCTCTGCTGGTCAGGTGTCATGTTTTGTTCTGGAGGGTGTTCATTGAATCGGATGTGTATTTAGGTTAACTGCAGGCAAGGTTATGTCTTCTTGGAATGAGAGTAAGCTGTTGTTTAGCCCCCCCCTTTCAGAAATATCCCCAAATAGCATGCACTTCTTTGCACAGAACAGAAAATAAACACTGACAGTCTCCTCACACACCCATTCCCCTAACTATGAAAGCCAATTTCTTCAGGGATTAAATTGCTTTTTTTCATTAGATAGGGCACCCATGGGATTTAGCCTAGAAGATTCTAAAGGTGCTCCAGTGAAAATTCACAGAAAGGTACATACTTTGTTTATAAATAAGGTAGGCTTTTTGTAGCAACTGTAGGGCTGTTATTTTGGCATTTAAGTTCAAGTAAGCTTCCAGTCCCCCGTCCCTAACCATACTGAGCTATATAGATCCAGATATATTTCTCCCTTTTAAATTGAATTGTTGTACAAACCTGTATCGGATGTGGTCAGTGTGTGTGAAATGTGGATTACAGTTAATCAATTTCTTAGTTTAAGAACTAGGAATGTGGCTTTAGAGTTCCAGCTAATTGACCAAATATATAGCCATCATTCCTGATAAGTAGAAAAAAACAACTCTGAGACATGGCTTCCAGTAAAACCCCTGAGTCATTCGGTGGAGGCAGTCACGGAGGGGGCTGTATTGGGAAATTCAAGCAGGGAGTGTGACTGAAACCTGCCTTGAGCATCTGCCAGTCGAGATTCTCACTCAAAACAAACAAGAGAGCCAGGCCTCGGCCCTGTTCAGCAGAGACAGAACATCTTGAAATGCAGAGGTCATACCTGAACTTGGTGGTTTTGTGTTGCTTTGCAAATTGTTTTGCTAGTGCGTGCCCTACTCAAAACACCCCTGAAGTCGCTCAATCTATCCCGTCAACCGTTTCCCACAGTTCACAAACATATCCAGGGAAATAACATAGCACACTCTGAAGTTGTGTAGCAAGCAGGATCTGGTTCCCTGCCACATGACCCAATGTAAACAGATCCAACAGGGTTTGTGGATAAGACCACAATACAAGTGTCATGTGCCATGGTGATATTTGGCTTGGGGAATTCTTGGCTGTACTCATTTTCCTCATTCGTGTGTTTGTGAGTTGCATTTCAGCTGACTCGTCTCAAGGCCAGATGATAGACGTACTAAATCACCTGAATGAATGAATGTGTTTGTGCAGCACTAACTTAACCTCCTGAAGAACACACACACGCACACACACAGAGGTATGTCTAACTATGCTTGTTAGGCCTTTTTGGGGACCAACAATTGATTTGCGTTCAAAATCGTATTTTCCCTGACCTTAACCCTATTCTAACCTTAAACCTAACCCCTAAGCCTAAAATTGTGGACTGGCAAAATGTCCTCACTTCTCTGAATTTTTGTTGGTTTGCTATTCTTGTGAGGACTTCTGGTACTCACAAGTATAGTAAAATGTGTACACACACACACACACACACACACACACACACACACAAAAAAAAGCTCACCTGAAGTCTCTCTTCAAGCTTGTTTCTCACATTTGACCCCAAAAGAATGTGCCAGGCACTCACTAATGTTTTGCTGTCTAGCTACTCTTCAGCTGGCAACAGCATCGAGACATTCAGCATGATATGCCATGTTAACCCACTTATCATTCAGCCTTGTGAAGAAGGACTCTAGTCTCTGTCAAGGAGGCTACTTCAGAGATTCCACAGAGCAGAGCAGACCTTTATATAACATAGCCGAGCCCAGACTTCACCATGGGGAGATAAACTAGCCTATAACACATTGATATCAGGGCCTGTCGCAGCTAGTTGGTCATCATTCAGTGTATATAACAGAAAAAAATAACTATTGTGCGGCATGACTGTCACAGACAGTGGTGCAATTGGGCTGCATCCAACCAAAAATACACACTGGTAGATTGAAAATGCAAATGTAATGAATGCCAGTTCTGCAGCAGGCGGATGATGTCATCGTCGGTTCAGCTCCGCTCCAACGGTGACACTCTTTCAGCAGTGGTTCATTCTGCTCTCTTGAATAATGAAGGAGAACATGGTGGGGAGATGTAAATACTCTCCCTATTTCACAGGAGTTATTCTTTGCTTGTTGTTGTTGTTGAGGAAACAGATTGACGTAGAGGCACCAAGGTTGTGTTTAGTTGTGCACAAAACCATTTTGCCACTGGAAACGAAAATGAGTGTTTCTTGGACAAGTTCAGGTATTAGCCTACCTCCCTGTTTCACTAGTTTCAAAACAATTTCTCTACTGAACACACCCATGCTTCTCAAAGAAGGGAGGGTACATGAGGGGAGAAAAAGAGAAAAATATATTTTTGTGGCACCACAAAAGCGTCTCCTGGATTACCAATGAAAACAATTTTGAGGAGAGTCCAGATTGATGTGACTGATATGCCCCAGTTGATTTGTGCTTTTCAGTTTGGACTGATGGAATCAGCATTGACCAGTCTCCTTCAGACACTCTGCAATGGCTTTTTTGTAAGGCATGGTTTGTGTACTTCCTTTTCCATTCCGATGGGGTTTTTCAACTGACATCAATCTAGCTTCGTCCAGATAGTGCAAAGGATCATGAGCCGTGAGCTATGGACAGATTAATTTACTGTTCCTCACTGGTGAGTTTCAAGGTTTGTCAGAGATAATGTTGAATAATTTGGGGCTTGTTAGATGCTTCCAGAGCTTATGTCAATGCATTAGTGCAAAGGAATGAGTAGTGTTAGAATCCCTGGCACTTGCTTGGTAAAGACCGATGGTTGCTTTTGTATGACCACCCGTCCTAATGCCCCAGTGACCAACATGCTGCCTAAGAAACCGATGTACTGAGTCACTTCTTTCTTTGCCACTTTTAACTATCACACTAGCAGACTCAACATCTGGAATCTTGACTATCTATGCTAAAAACCGTTTGGCAGAGCTAAACAGGATTCTTTATCGCTATTATCAACGTTAGGCACATTTTCAGGCCTGGCATTTACATTTTCAAGGCCTCAATTGGAGGTGCAACGTCGCAAGACTTCTGGGAGCGAAAACAACTTTATGTCGAAGGAGGGCCTTTGATTTTACGGCCTGCACATGCCCAGTTCGGCGCGAGACGACCGTTAGACCCTACGACGTGTTTCTACGCATGAGCTTAGCTAGCCAACTTCGCCATGACATCACCTACAAGTGTGATCGGGGATTTCTATTGGAGAAGCTGTTTTAGCCTATCTTCATGCTGTACTGTTTTTGGTAGTATCGTCAATCACTTGCAAGACCACAAGCAATAGGAGATGTCATTGTGCTCAAAGCTCAAAATGTCTCCACACAATGATTAGACCTATTATTCCTTTGATCACAAATCCAAATAGAATGCAGTTAGTCAGTCCCATCTACTCTAAAAGCTGTATTATGAGATATGGCTAAAGGTAGCCAGACCTTTTGGGAACCAACGGACGACAGTGAGCGTGTGAGGCCCTAACCCCAAGCATAGTACAATGCTTCACGTAACTGGAGCTAGTTGGAGTGAGGCTCATGTCATTACCTGATTTTAATGGCCGATTTTGTTGTCGAGCTCGGCCAGAGGAATAGATTGTGTCTCATGCTGCCATTTGCAGCAGTTTACCAGTGCCATCACTCTCCTGATTCAGCTGTGTCAGGAGGACCACACCGGCACCCTTTTACATGGTCCGTGGGCAACGAAGCTTAAACGGCTCTGAGATTTACCGCAGAGTCATCTCAGCCTCGAAGACGGCCTTGCCTTTGACTCAGCTGACCTCCTGGGATGTGTTCAGTAGGGCCCACCATAGCGAAATGTTTTAAAACCTTCTGAATGAGCGTTTCGTATTAGACAAGTCCAGTTAGTAGAAGTGTTCGACTCTGTTTCTCAGGCAATGAGAATGTTAAATGACATGGAATGAGTTACCTTATTACAATGTTCATGCTGAAATCATGCTTATACACACAACAAATTCTTGTAGGCTATTTTGTAGCAATTTGCAGCAGAAAGTCTATAAGCCATAGTACCAATAGTTGGCGCCGACAGAGATGGCCGCCTCGCTTCGCGTTCCTAGGAAACTATGCAGTTTTTTGTTTTTTTACGTGTTATTTCTTACATTAGTACCCCAGGTCATCTTAGGTTTCATTACATACAGTCGAGAAGAACTACTGAATATAAGATCAGAGTCAACTCACCATCAGTACGACCAAGAATATGTTTTTCGCGACGCGGATCATGCGTTCTGCCTTTCAAACAGGACAACGGAATGGATCCCATGCAGCGACCCAAAAAAACGACTCCAAAAAAGAGGGAAACGAGGCGGTCTTCTGGTCAGACTCCGGAGACGGGCACATCGCGCACCACTCCCTAGCATTCTTCTCGCCAATGTCCAGTCTCTTGACAACAAGGTTGATGAAATCCGAGCAAGGGTAGCATTCCAGAGGGACATCAGAGACTGTAACGTTCTTTGCTTCACGGAAACATGGCTCACTGGAGAGACGCTATCGGAGGCGGTGCAGCCAGCGGGTTTCTCCACGCATCGCGCCGACAGGAACAAACATCTTTCTGGTAAGAAGAGGGGCGGGGGCGTATGCCTTATGGCTAACGAGACATGGTGTGATGAAAGAAAAATACAGGAACTCAAATCCTTCTGTTCACCTGATTTAGAATTCCTCACAATCAAATGTAGACCGCATTATCTACCAAGAGAATTCTCTTCGATTATAATCACAGCCGTATATATCCCCCCCCCCAAGCAGACACATCGATGGCTCTGAACAAACTTGATTTGACTCTTTGCAAACTGGAATCCATTTATCCGGAGGCTGCATTCATTGTAGCTGGGGATTTTAACAAGGCTAATCTGAAAACAAGACTCCCTAAATTTTATCAGCATATCGATTGCGCAACCAGGGGTGGAAAAACCTTGGATCATTGTTACTCTAAATTCCGCGACGCATATAAGGCCCTGCCCCGCCCCCTTTCGGAAAAGCTGACCACGACTCCATTTTGTTGATCCCTGCCTACAGACAGAAACTAAAACAAGAGGCTCCCACGCTGAGGTCTGTCCAACGCTGGTCCGACCAAGCTGACTCCACACTCCAAGACTGCTTCCATCACGTGGACTGGGATATGTTTCGTATTGCGTCAGATAACAATATTGACCAATACGCTGATTCGGTGTGCGAGTTCATTAGAACGTGCGTTGAAGATGTCGTTCCCATAGCAACGATTAAAACATTCCCTAACCAGAAACCGTGGATTGATGGCAGCATTCGCGTGAAACTGAAAGCGCGAACCACTGCTTTTAATCAGGGCAAGGTGACTGGTAACATGACTGAATACAAACAGTGCAGCTATTCCCTC
Organism: Oncorhynchus nerka; assembly: GCF_034236695.1. NCBI lineage: Eukaryota > Metazoa > Chordata > Actinopteri > Salmoniformes > Salmonidae > Oncorhynchus > Oncorhynchus nerka. The sequence continues at coordinate 41,737,072 of NC_088406.1, forward strand.
CGCAAGGCTATCAAACAAGCTAAGCGTCAGTACAGAGACAAAGTAGAATCTCAATTCAACGGCTCAGACACGAGGCATGTGGCGGGGTCTACAGTCAATCACGGACTACAAGAAGAAATCCAGCCCAGTCACGGACCAGGATGTCTTGCTCCCAGGCAGACTAAATAACTTCTTTGCCCGCTTTGAGGACAATACAGTGCCACTGACACTGCCTGCAACGAAAACATGCGGACTCTCCTTCACTGCAGCCGAGGTGAGTAAGACATTTAAACGTGTTAACCCTCGCAAGGCTGCAGGCCCAGACGGCATCCCCAGCCGCGCCCTCAGAGCATGCGCAGACCAGCTGGCCGGTGTGTTTACGGACATATTCAATCAATCCCTATACCAGTCTGCTGTTCCCACATGCTTCAAGAGGGCCACCATTGTTCCTGTTCCCAAGAAAGCTAAGGTAACTGAGCTAAACGACTACCGCCCCGTAGCACTCACTTCCGTCATCATGAAGTGCTTTGAGAGACTAGTCAAGGACCATATCACCTCCACCCTACCTGACACCCTAGACCCACTCCAATTTGCTTACCGCCCAAATAGGTCCACAGACGATGTAATCTCAACCACACTGCACACTGCCCTAACCCATCTGGACAAGAGGAATACCTATGTGAGAATGCTGTTCATCGACTACAGCTCGGCATTCAACACCATAGTACCCTCCATGCTCGTCATCAAGCTCGAGACCCTGGGTCTCGACCCCGCCCTGTGCAACTGGGCACTGGATTTCCTGACGGGCCGCCCCCAGGTGGTGAGGGTAGGCAACAACATCTCCCCGCTGATCCTCAACACTGGGGCCCCACAAGGGTGCGTTCTGAGCCCTCTCCTGTACTCCCTGTTCACCCACGACTGCGTGGCCACGCACGCCTCCAACTCAATCATCAAGTTTGCGGACGACACAACAGTGGTAGGCTTGATTTCCAACAACGACGAGATGGCCTACAGGGAGGAGGTGAGGGCCCTCGGAGTGTGGTGTCAGGAAAATAACCTCACACTCAACGTCAACTAAACTAAGGAGATGATTGTGGACTTCAGGAAACAGCAGATGTAACACCCCCCTATCCACATCGATGGAACAGTAGTGGAGAGGGTAGCAAGTTTTAAGTTCCTCGGCATACACATCACAGACAAACTGAATTGGTCCACTCACACAGACAGCATCGTGAAGAAGGCGCAGCAGCGCCTCTTCAACCTCAGGAGGCTGAAGAAATTCGGCTTGTCACCAAAAGCACTCACAAACTTCTACAGATGCACAATCGAGAGCATCCTGGCGGGCTGTATCACCGCCTGGTACGGCAACTGCTCCGCCCTCAACCGTAAGGCTCTCCAGAGGGTAGTGAGGTCTGCACAACGCATCACCGGAGGCAGACTACCTGCCCTCCAGGACACCTACACCACCCGATGTTACAGGAAGGCCATAAAGATCATCAAGGACATCAACCACCCGAGCCACTGCCTGTTCACCCCGCTATCATCCAGAAGGTGAGGTCAGTACAGGTGCATCAAAGCAGGGACTGAGAGACTGAAAAACAGCTTCTATCTCAAGGCCATCAGACTGTTAAACAGCCACCACTAACATTGAGTGGCTGCTGCCAACACACTGACACTGACACTGACTCAACTCCAGCCACTTTAATAATGGGAATTGATGGGAAATGATGTAAATATATCACTAGCCACTTTAAACAATGCTACCTTATATAATGTTACTTACCCTACATTATTCATCTCATATGCATACGTATATACTGTACTCTATATCATCGACTGCGTCCTTATGTAATACATGTATCACTAGCCACTTTAACTATGCCACTTTGTTTACATACTCATCTCATATGTATATACTGTACTCGATACCATCTACTGTATCTTGCCTATGCTGCTCTGTACCATCACTCATTCATATATCCTTATGTACATATTCTTTATCCCCTTACACTGTGTATAAGACAGTAGTTTTGGAATTGTTAGTTAGATTACTTGTTGGTTATTACTGCATTGTCGGAACTAGAAGCACAAGCATTTCGCTACACTCGCATTAACATCTGCTAACCATGTGTATGTGACAAATAAAATTTGATTTGATTTGGTGTAAAGTTACCACTGAAAGTAGAGGAACGTTTGTTTATCATTTATACAGAAATGAAAGTCTTTGTGTTGTCCAAGTCTGAAGAAATACTGTAGTATAGGGAGAAAACTGAGCTTTTTAAAGACTCACAGCCCCCTGCAGAATGATAAATTAAGTATGAGAGAGGGGAGTGCTCGGATGAGAGGTAAAGGCAGTGGGATTTAAAATGACATACTTTTTGGGGATTCACACTTCAGACTTATTTTCAGAGCTGCACCAATGGAGCGTTGGCGTTTAATTGACCTGTGCCTTCTGCTTTTACACTACTACATCTACCACAAGCACTTAGTATAGCAGCATTGTGTTGTTTCAATAGACACAGTGAAGGCCTCTAACGGTGGGCAATGTGATGTAAAGCTGGTCACTGCTTGTTTTCACTGTCTCTCTCTCACACACACACACACACACACACACACACACACACACACACACACAAAGAGAGAGGGAGAGGAGCCTTTAGCAAGGTGCTCCTCGCAAGGTCATAACAATAAATCCACGAAGTGCGTTGCCATAGTAATGTGCATCAGTAAGCTTACCCAGATAAAATCATGTATAAAGAAAAGCACGACAGCTCTGTTCAATACACCAGACACAGCCAGGCAAGGTACCGCAACCTTTCACGGAGGGATTTCTACCAGCTAAGAAGATGCCGGAAACCCAGAAAAATCATTACAATGTCTAGCTGATATCAAATTTGTTATGAAATGCTATTATGGTCCAAGGACGTTTATCGGAGATAAAAGTGACTGTAATCTATCAGATAGTTACCTACTTCATTGGCCTCGTGTTGAGCTGCATTTTGATGAAGCAGAACAAAAATACATCCGGTCAGTTGAGAGACTGTTCTTTTCTTTGCAGGCCAACCTGAACGATTCCCACAACCAGATGGTGGTGCACTGGGCTGGGGAGAAGAGCAATGTCATCGTGGCGCTGGCCAGAGACAGTGTCGGAGCCACAGGTCCCAAGACTAGCTCGGTGAGTACACAGTAGTACACTTCCTGTGAGTATACTAATGTAGAAGCCTACATTTCCTGTAAGTACATTAACACACCTTGTGTGCGGGAATGGGGATCCACAATCACGCGAAACAAACATATCCATGAACCTATCCACCACTACATAGGATAACACCTGCATGTTGCTTTACAGCCGTGCTGTTTTCGGACACTTTGAATCTTCTCCTTCCCTCTCAGTTCACATTGCCCTCTTTTCAATCTTACTATGGACTGTATATTTCAGATTCCCCCCCCCCCATTCAAATGAAGACTCCTTTGTTCAAGGTACCATGGTAGAAATGACAATACTGGTTTACCCACAGTTTGGTTGTGTAATGCAGTGTTTGTGTATCCATGTGTGTTTGTGTGCGTGCATGTTATTGTGTGTGCGCATGGGAGCCCATTGGTCAGTGACAGGCCACATGATGTCAGTGCTGCGAGGCCCAGACCTGTTCCACTGTGCTAATGAGATGGCCTGCCTGCCAGCCGTGTGCTTCCACTCCTCCCCTCGATCAGATTCACTGAGCCATGGATGAATCCCTCCATCTGTTACATCTCTCTCTCTACTCTTTCTGCTTTTGATGATATCAGCTCCCTATGCTGTCTGATACTGATGCTCAGCCTACAGTAACCCAACCCAACCCCCACTGCTTTTGTACACAGTGTAAGAAAGACCTCCTGTTCTCAAGGGGTTAACTTGAGATGTGATGCCCTTTGAAAAACAAGTTGTTTATGCTAAACCGCAGAGATACCACTGGTGAAGGACAGTTTGTTTGAACAAGAATTGTTCTTTTTGTGTCTCTATCCACTCCCAGTTCAGTACGTTCCTCGACATAACTTCCAGTCGGTGTTGTGGGCTTTGTGTGCTATTCTCTGTGGTCTGAGCTCCTTGGTCTCTGGCACTCTGATGGGAATCTGAGAGCTCTGACCTCACTCATGTATTGTCTCGGGTAGAGTCTGCAGGACAGAACAGAACAGCATGGAACACTGAACACCTCTTAACATTCTGGATTGGAGTTCTCTCTTAAAGGAACTACAGTTCCACTTTGTAGTCAGTTAGCATAGACAAAGCTTTTTCCTAAGTATTGTGTTTCTCTCCGTAGATGGAAAGTCCAGCTACTGCCTAAATGCTTTGATTCCTTTTACAGAGTCAGTTAATGGCCTCCCTCCCAATACACCATTCTAAAATCATTTTGTCCTCTACTATAAATGTGTCCATCAAGAAGCATTCAAAAAATCGAACTTGACAACGCCAAATTTTTCCTGTCCATAAAGCATCACATCCAAAAGTACTGTGCTAGCGGATTTCACTTGTTACCGTGTACCATCACTTCCATGTTCTCACCTCGTTCCTCTCTCCTCTGTCACATGGTAGGTGTATGTGTCTTACGACTATGGAACCAGTTTCTCCCCCATCTCAGAGAGGTTTCAGCTGAGTGGGGAGAAGGAGAAAGAGGGGAACAAGCAGGTCATCTCCCAGTTCTACCACAGCCCCGCTGACAATAAGAGGGTAAGTGGCTGAAGACCAAAGAGGTACTGACACTGAGTGTACAAAGCATTAGGAACACCTTCCTAATATTGAGTTGCATCCTCTTTTTGCCCTCAGAATAGCCTCAATTGGTCTGGGCATGAACTTTATAAGGTGTTTAAAGCGTTCCGCAGGGATGTTGGCCCATGTTGACTCCAATGCTTCCCACAGTTGTGTCAAGGTGGCTGATTGTCATTTTGTTGATAGACCATTTTTTAAATATCCCCCCCCCCTTTTCTCCCCAATTTCGAACTTGTTACATCGTTGCAACTCTCCAACGGGCTCGAGAGAGGTGAAAGGTGGAGTCATGCTTCCTCCAAAACATGACTTGCCTAACCGCGCTCCTTAACACCCGTCAGCTTAACCCGGAAGCCAGCCACACCAATATGTTGGAGGAAACACCATTCAACTGGCGACCGAGGTCAGCCCGCCACAAGGAGTCACTAGGGCGCGATGAGCCAAGTAAAGCCCGCCCGGCCAAACCCGGACGATGCTGGGCCAATTGTGCGCTGTCCTATGGGACTCTCGGCCACGGCCGGTTGAGGCACAGCCCGGGAATGATCCCGGTTCTATAGTAACGCCTCTAGCACTATGATGCAGTGCTTTACATGCTGCCCAACCTGCTCGCGTCCAAAATAAATGTACAAATACATGTTATTCATCATTGCACCCACACTGCTTGCGCATGACAGCGAGCGTCTGCCTGGCCAGGCGCTAAAATAGAAGTTGCTTCTATTTGTGACGCTCAACCCGTTGCAAGTCCTGCCTCTCAAATCTCCTCATTGGTTTTTAGAAGCATATACCCACGTGGGTGATTGGAAGATGAACGTAGGTCCACACTCCGGTAGGTTGTAGTAATGCTGTGAAGTTGGTTTCCAGCCGCCATATAAAGTCCAAAGAAGAAAAATAAGCCTTAAGGAAGGAGGAGAGATAACGAGAAACTAATTCGGTTTACCGTTTTATCTGTGGATTAATTGTTGGAGTAAGAGGACCTTGTGCATTTCAGGTAAAATAACAACCCAATGTTTATATACAGTAATGTTCCCTGGCTGCTGGAGAGAGAGGTCATGAGCAGATGAGCTCCTGCATTTTTCAGCATGTTTTTACAAAAAAAATTGATTTAGGCAGGGACATATACAGGATGATACCCTCACTCCAGATCAAAACTCCAAACCTATAACCTGATTGTGGACAAGATTACCTGGAAAGATTAATACACCATCCAACCTGGAATACAACTTCATTTAGCACTGAGGTGTGAAGTGAGAGGTGTCGAAGCCTTTGAGCCCAACAAATGGCAGGCTACCCCACCCAAATCCAGAGGCCTTGAAGCCAACTCCTGCTGTTCAGAGACCATCCACGGGTACTGGTACCCCCACCACACTCCCCCCTCTCTCCAGAGCTTTCACTCACCTCCAGCATACAGGCACTGTTGGAGCAAGTGACTCTGAACTTACAATGGCTAGCCCCAAGTTGTTATATATATATTTTTTTATATATATTTTTTTCTTGTGCATTTTGCTATTTCCCTCATGACGTCTGCATGCTTTGTTGACTATGAACTTTCTTGTTTACCCAACCGTGGGGGAGACTATGCTTGTTCCCACATTCGGGATTCTGACTCTCTTTTGGTTACACAGACTTTTGACCTCCCTCCGGCTTTGTATTCATGTTACCTGATGAAATTGCTGTATTACATGATCATGTTGCTATTTAATGCACATTCAAATGTCATAAATCAACACTGCAGTGCTCTCCCTGTCCTCTGCTGTGCCTTGATTGTATTACTCTTGATATCTGGAAATGTGCATGTATACCATGGCCCATCTACTGTTGCTAGCCCAAATTCTGACTTGTGCTCTATCTGTTGCACTGATTTCTGCTCTAGTAAAAGCCTGGGTTTTCTGCACGTTAAAACCGCCATAAAAAAAGCCAGACTACGGTTTGCAACTGCACATGGGGACAAAGATTGTACTTTTTGGAGAAATGTCCTCTGGTCTGACGAAACAAAAATATAACTGTTTGGCCATAATGACCCAACTGTGAAGCACGGGGGTGGCAGCATCATGTTGTGGGGGTGCTTTGCTGCAGGAGGGACTGGTGCACTTCACAAAATAGATGGCATCATGAGGAAGGGAAAATTACGTGGATATGTTGAAGCAACATCTAAAGACATCAGTCAGGAAGTTAAAGCTTGGTCGCAAATGGGTCTTCCAAATGGACAATGAGCTCAAACATACTTCCAAAGTTGTGGCAAAATGGCTTACGGACAACAAAGTCAAGGTATTGGAGTGGCCATCACAAACCCCTGACCTCAATCGTATAGAAAATTTGTGGGCACAACTGAAAAAGCATGTGCGAGCAAGGAGGCCTACAATCCTGACTCAGTTACACCAGCTCTGTCAGGAGGAATGGGCCAAAATTCACCCAACTTCTTGTGGGAAGCTTGTGGAAGGCTACCTAAAACTTTTGACCCAAGTTAAACAATTTAAAGGCAATGCTACCAAATACTAATTGAGTGTTTGTAAACTTCTGACCCACTGGGAATGTGATGAAAGAAATAAAAGCTGAAATAAACAATTCTCTCTACTATTATTCTGACATTTCACATTCTTAAAATAAAATGGTGATCCTTACTGACCTAAGACAGGGAATATTTACTAGGATTAAATGTCAGGAATTGTGAAAAACGGAGTTTAAATGTATTTGGCTAAGGTGTATGTAAACTTCCGACTTTAACTGTATATGCAGATGATACAGTGTTATACTCAGCTGGCCACTCCCCGGATTTTGTGTTAAGCTTTCTTAGTGTCCAACAAGCTTTCTCTGCCCTTAACCTTGTTCAGAACAACTCTAAAACAAAGGTCATATGGTTTGGAAAGAAGAATGTCTGTTACGGATACAGTTATCCTGTGTGTGTGTGTATCCTGTGTGTGTGTTTCTTTTCTCTCCTTCTCCCCTCACAGGTGAAAACCATCACTCCCCAATCAGTCAACAATCAATCATCAATCAGAAGACACACCTCCTCCTATTTCCTACCCTATCACAGTTCCTTCCCCATGGTTTAAAAACCCCATCATTTGTTTGCTCTAGAGCTCAATCTCTAGAGCTCAATCTCTCTGTAAATGCCATGTCTGTAGGTCTCTGTGTTTCACTCTCGCTTTGTGTCTTAACCTCTCTTTTGTTTAAGCACCTCATAGCACTTTGTCATCACCTGTGAGTATTGTTTTTGGTTATGGTGTTTGTTTGTTGCTGGTGGGAAAAGGGGAAACCAAGACAAGTCGCCCATGGGCATACACTACCCGTAGGTGAACTTTGTTAAATACACTAGTTAGAACTGGGCGGACCACCCACTGTATTTTTGGTTAGTTAGTTAGCTGTTGTTAAAGTAGGCTAGTCTAGCTTAGGGGTGTTTTTGAATACTTATTGTTTCTTTTCTTGGGTCCAGCTCAGCCCCTTTTCCTGCTCCCCCCATTACCGTGTGTTTATAAATAAACCTAGAGTTTGACGGTAGATTTCTGTTGTCGTGGTTATTTTGTGCACACTTTTACTTTGTCACAATAATAATTTGCATGAGTTTTGTTACGGGTCTCATTACCATCCCCCCTAGACTGTCGGGCCAAAAGGGATTCGTAACAATGTCCCTCTCCCCACAAGTATGATTACTACCTCTGAAGGTTCAGAGCTTGAGGTAGTCACCTCATACAAGTACGGTACACTGTCCTTCTCTCAGCACATATCAAATCTGCAGGCTAAAGTTAAATCTAGACTTGGTTTCCTCTGTCGTAATCGCTCCTCTTTCACACCAGCTGCCAAACTAACCCTGATTCATTTGACCATCCTTCCAATGCTAGATTACGGAGACGTAAATTATAAATCGGCATGTAAGGGTGCTCTCGAGCGGCTAGATGTTCTTTACCACTCAGCCATCAGATTTGCCACCAATGCTCCTAATAGGACACATCACTGCACTCTATACTCTTCTGTAAATTGGTCGTCTCTGTATACCCGTCGCAAGACCCACTGGTTGATGCTTATTTATTAAACCCTCTTAGGCCTCACTCCCCTCTTAGGCCTCACTCCCCTCTATCTGAGAAATCTACTGCAGCACTCATCCTCCACATACAACACCTGTTCTGCCAGTCACATTCTGTTAAAGGTCCCCAAAGGACACACATCCCTGGGTTGCTCCTCTTTTCAGTTCGCTGCAGCTAGCGACTGGAACGAGCTGCAACAAACACTCAAACTGGACAGTTTTATCTCAATCTCTTCATTCAAAGACTCACTCATGGGCACTCTTACTGACACTTGTGTGTATTGTTGTCTCTACCTTCTTGCCCTTTCTGCTGTTGTCTGTGCCCAATAATGTTTGTACCCTGTTTTGTGCTGCTACCATTTTGTGCTGCTACCATGTTGTTCTGCTGCCATGTTGTGTTGCTACCATGTTGTTGTCATGTTGTGTTGCTGCCATGTTGATCAATAATGTATCTTATCTTTCACCTGGATTCACCTGGGTAGTCTATGTCATGGAAAGGGCAGGTGTTCCTAATGTTTTGTACACCCACTGTGCAGTATGATGATAAAAGGCCTGTCTCTATATTGCAAACTGCCCTGATACAGAGGGGTTTTATTATGTTTTCAAAGTGTGAGTGTATAGCTCTTTTTCATATGTTCTCCCATCTCCTCAAAACCAGCAGAAGGCACATAACGTTATTGAGCTTGTGGTTTCTAAGGGTTGATTTAGGTGTATACAGTGTCTGTGGGTGTGTGCTTGTGTACATATCACTCTTGAGCTCGAGATTGTTCGATGCAGTGCCGTGAGGTTTGGTGCGGTGACGTGTTCGATTATGTCTCACTGTGTGCCGGTGAGTCATAGCCCTGGCCCCCGCCCCCATTCCACCTGGCAATCAGCCCAGTGGAGGTTATTTCCAGGTGCATGGGAAACGCAGTTTGTCAGTCTCTGTAGACTCTACAGTGTAGAGGCTGCAGGCTGGGGCCATCCATCTGCAGACAGGAGAGAGAGAGAGAGGCAGGGCTGCCTGGTATAACAGCAAGAGGATTTCACCGTCTTAGTCTGCAACATGCTCCCAACATCATGGAGATGATTACCATGGGAAATTAGTGGTTGCTTCTCATGTGCAGGCTGAGCTGTGAATTCCGGGCCCGTATTTAGCAAGCCTCTTCAGAGTATGAGTACAGATCTAGGATCAATTCATCTCTGTCCATAATAAGCGGATTCATTATGATTTAAAAGGTAAAAAACTGATCCTAAATCTCCTTCTCTAGACACTTGATAAATATGGGTCCGTCTAGCCTCCCCTTTATAGAAAGCATATGATGAAGTGTCTGAGAGCTAAATTGCAGTGATCACTTTAGGTAGTGATTTATGAATGAAGCGGGATCTGAGATAATGAATGGTTAGCCTATAGCATAACCCGCTGTCTAACATTACATGTCGGCCCTATCCTTTTACACCAAGTCTGACTGGTTATGGATCTGCCTATTTATAACATCTACTTCAAAGAAAGATTCACCCGTTTTGATGTTACATAATTGTTGTGCATGTCTGAGCGATCTTCTATCTATTCCCGGGGTCATTTCATGTTTTCATGTGTATAAGTACTCAACCCCCTGAGTCAATACATGTTACAATCACCTCTGGCAGCAATTGCAGCTGTGAGTCTTTCTGTGTAAGTTTCTAAGAGCTTTGCACACCTGGATTGTTCAATATTTGCACAATATTATTCTCTGTCAAGTTGGTTGTTGATCTTCGCTAGACAGCCATTTTGTCACGCCCTGACCTTAGTATTCTTTGTTTTCTTTATTATTTTGGTTAGGTCAGGGTGTGACATGGGTGATGTATGTGTTTTTGTCCCTGTCTAGGGGTTTTGTATGTCTATGGGTGTTTGACTAGTCTAGGTGTTATGTATGTCTATGGTTGCCTAGATTGGTTCTCAATTAGAGGCAGCTGTTTATCATTGTCTCTGATTGGGAACCATATTTAGGCAGCCATATTCCTTGGGTATTTTGTGGGTTATTGTCTATGGTTAGTTGCCTGTGTCTGCACTTGTTTGTATATAGCGTCACGTTCGTTTTGTTGTTTTGTATAGTTTGTTTAGTGTTTCTTTGTTAATAAACAGAACAAAGTATTCACATCATGCTGTGCCTTGGTCTCCTCCATTCAACGAACGTAACACATTTTCATGCCTTGCCATATATTTTTCAACTAGGCCACTCGTGACCATTCAATTTCATCTTGGTAAGCAACTCCAGTGTATATTTGGCCTTGTCTTTCAGGTTATTGTCCTGCTGAAAGGTGAATTTGTCTCCCAGGTTTTTCTCTAGAATTTTGCCTGTGCTTAGCTCTATTCAGTTTATTTTTATCCTAAAAAACTCCCTAGTCCTTGCTGATGACAAGCATACACGTAACATGATGCAGCCACCACCATGCTTAAAATATGAAGAGTGATGTGTTGTGTTGGATTTTCCCCAAATAAAACGCGTCAGGCCACATGTTTTGCAGTTTTACTTTAGTGCCTTGTTGCAAACAGGATGCATGTTTTGGAATAATTTATTCTGTACAGACTTCCTTCTTTGTCTTTTAGGTTAGTATTGTGGAGTAGCTACAATGTTGTTGATCTTTCCTCAGTTTTCTCCTATCACAGCCATTAAACTCTAGATGTTTAAATTCACCTTGGCCTCATGGTGAAATCCCTGAGTGGTTTCCTTCATCTCTGGCAACTGAGTTAGTAAGGATGTCTGTAACTTTGTAGGGACTGAGTGTATTGATACACCATCCAAAGTGCAATTCATAACTTCACCATGCTCAAAGGGATATTCAATATCTGCTTTTATTTTACCCATCTACCAATAAGTGTCCTTCTTTGCAAGGCATTGGAAAACCTCCCTGGTCTTTGTGCTTGAATCTGTGTTTGAAATTCGCTAATCGACTGAGGGACCTTACAATTATCTGTATGTGTGAGGTACAGAGATGAGGTAGTCATTAATAAATTATGTTAAACACTATTGCACACAGAGTGAGTCCCTGCAACTTATTATGTGACTTGTTAAGCACATTTTTACTCCTGAACTTATTTAGGCTTGCAATAACAAAGGGGTTGAATAATTATATATATTTGTAATATTAATTTGTCAGGTTTCTACCCCCCCCCCCCCCCCCCCCCCCACACACACTTTGACATTATGCTGTATTGTGTGCAGGCAGTGACACAACATCTCAATTTAGTGAATATGAAATTCAGGCTGTAACACAACAAAAATGTGTAGAATGTCAAGAGGTGTGGATACTTTCTGAAGGCACTGAATCTGGTGATATAACAGTGGAGTAAGTCCCTGATGTTTCTCTCTATGATGTGCTGTACATGTGGGACCTACTATGTCCTAGTCGTGACTCATCTACAGTATGAGACATCATTTCAGCTTTGGATCGTCATCTCATAGCATCCATCTATTTCACTACCTCCCGCTCGGTGCCTTGCGCTACAGAGCTTTTGTTCTCACAGGGGCTCTGTCCCGTTTCCAAATGGAGGCCATTGAGAATAGAGGAGTTATTGGGAAGGCAGCTAAAAAATAGATCAAAGGAAGGACTGACAAAATGGGATTATAGCTCTGTATAATTGCGTAATCTGAATTTCTAATTAGGCATTTCAAATTAAATATCTCTTGACTAGTTCTGTTAATATTTTTAGATTTTGGGGGTAGGGATGTTTGCAAACTCTTTTGAATTAGCGAGACTAGAGATATCTGGAATTGAGATATTAGGCCAGTTCTTGCTATTCTAGTTTGTTGAAATCAGTCAGGCTTGACGTTTTGCCACATCAGAGGTTTATTCACTTCGGAAAGATGCAGGTGCAAATAGAAATGTTATGTATAGAGCAATAATGAATCCCTGTTCTACTATCTATTCTACACAATATACACTGCTCAAAAAAATAAAGGGAACACTTAAACAACACAATGTAACTCCCAAGTCAATCACACTTCTGTGAAATCAAACTGTCCACTTAGAAAGCAACACTGATTGACAATAAATGTCACATGCTGTTGTGCAAATGGAATAGACAACAGATTGAAATTATAGGCAATTAGCAAGACACCCCCAATAAAGGAGTGGTTTTGCAGGTGGTGACCACAGACCACTTCTCAGTTCCTGTGCTTCCTGGCTGCTGTTTTGGTCACTTTTGAATGCTGGCGGTGCTTTCACTCTAGTGGTAGCATGAGACGGAGTCTACAACCCACACAAGTGGCTCAGGTAGTGGAGCTCATCCAGGATGGCACATCAATGCGAGCTGTGGCAAGAAGGTTTGCTGTGTCTGTCAGCGTAGTGTCCAGAGCATGGAGGCGCTACCAGGAAACAGGCCAGTACATCAGGAGACGTGGAGGAGGCCGCAGGAGGGAAACAACCCAGCAGCAGGACCGCTACCTCCGCCTTTGTGCAAGGAGGAGCAGGAGGAGCACTGCCAGAGCCCTGCAAAATGACCGTCAGCAGGCCACAAATGTGCATGTGTCTGCTCAAACGGTCAGAAACAGACTCAATGAGGGTGGTATGAGGGCCCGACGTCCACAGGTGGGGGTTGTGCTTACAGCCCAACACCGTGCAGGACGTTTGGCATTTTCCAGAGAACACCAAGATTGGCAAATTCGCCACTGGCGCACTGTGCTCTTCACAGATGAAAGCAGGTTCACACTGAGCACATGTGACAGACGTGACAGTCTGGAGACGCCGTGGAGAACGTTCTGCTGCCTGCAAAATCCTCCAGCATGACCGGTTTGGCGGTGGGTCAGTCATGGTGGGGGGTGGCATTTCTTTGGGGGGCCGCACCCCTCCATGTGCTCGCCAGAGGTAGCCTGACTGCCATTAGGTACCGAGATGAGATCCTCAGACCCCTTGTGAGACCATATGCTGGTGCTGTTGGCCCTGGGTTCCTCCTAATGCAAGACAATGCTAGACCTCATGTGGCTGGAGTGTGTCAGCAGTTCCTGCAAGAGGAAGGCATTGATGCTATGGACTGGCCCGCCCGTTCCCCAGACCTGAATCCAATTGAGCACATCTGGGACATCATGTCTCGCTCCATCCACCAACGCCACGTTGCACCACAGACTGTCCAGGAGTTGGCGGATGCTTTAGTTCAGGTCTGGGAGGAGACCATCCGCCACCTCATCAGGAGCATGCCCAGGTGTTGTAGGGAGGTCATACAGGCACGTGGAGGCCACACACACTACTGAGCCTCATTTTGACTTGTTTTAAGGACATTTTTTATTTATTTTTATTTCACCTTTATTTAACCAGGTAAGCAAGTTGAGAACAAGTTCTCATTTACAATTGCGACCTGGCCAAGATAAAGCAAAGCAGTTCGACACATACAACGACACAGAGTTACACATGGAGTAAAACAAACATACAGTCAATAATACAGTAAAAAAAAAAAAAAAAACAAAAAAAAAAACAAGTCTATATACAATGTGAGCAAATTAGGTGAGAAGGAGGTAAAGGCAAAAAAGGCCATGGTGGCAAAGTAAATACAATATAGCAAGTAAAACACTGGAATGGTAGTATTGCAATGGAAGAATGTGCAAAGTAGAAATAAAAATAATGGGGTGCAAAGGAGCAAAATAAATAAATAAATTAAATACAGTTGGGAAAGAGGTAGTTGTTTGGGCTAAATTATAGGTGGGCTATGTACAGGTGCAGTAATCTGTAAGATGCTCTGACAGTTGGTGCTTAAAGCTAGTGAGGGAGATAAGTGTTTCCAATTTAAGAGATTTTTGTAGTTCGTTCCAGTCATTGGCAGCAGAGAACTGGAAGGAGAGGCGGCCAAAGAAAGAATTGGTTTTGGGGGTGACTAGAGAGATATACCTGCTGGAGCGTGTGCTACAGGTGGGAGATGCTATGGTGACCAGCGAGCTGAGATAAGGGGGACTTTACCTAGCAGGGTCTTGTAGATGACATGGAGCCAGTGGGTTTGGCGACGAGTATGAAGCGAGGGCCAGCCAACGAGAGCGTACAGGTCGCAATGGTGGGTAGTATATGGGGCTTTGGTGACAAAACGGATAGCACTGTGATAGACTGCATCCAATTTGTTGAGTAGGGTATTGGAGGCTATTTTGTAAATGACATCGCCAAAGTCGAGGATTGGTAGGATGGTCAATTTTACAAGGGTATGTTTGGCAGCATGAGTGAAGGATGCTTTGTTGCGAAATAGGAAGCCAATTCTAGATTTAACTTTGGATTGGAGATGTTTGATATGGGTCTGGAAGGAGAGTTTACAGTCTAACCAGACACCTAAGTATTTGTAGTTGTCCAAGTATTCTAAGTCAGAGCCGTCCAGAGTAGTGATGTTGGACAGGCGGGTAGGTGCAGGTAGCGATCGGTTGAAGAGCATGCATTTAGTTTTACTTGTATTTAAGAGCAATTGGAGGCCACGGAAGGAGAGTTGTATGGCATTGAAGCTTGCCTGGAGGGTTGTTAACACAGTGTCCAAAGAAGGGCCGGAAGTATACAGAATGGTGTCGTCTGCGTAGAGGTGGATCAGAGACTCACCAGCAGCAAGAGCGACCTCATTGATGTATACAGAGAAGAGAGTCGGTCCAAGAATTGAACCCTGTGGCACCCCATAGAGACTGCCAGAGGTCCGGACAGCAGACCCTCCGATTTGACACACTGAACTCTATCAGAGAAGTAGTTGGTGAACCAGGCGAGGCAATCATTTGAGAAACCAAGGCTGTCGAGTCTGCCGATAAGGATGTGGTGGTTGACAGAGTCGAAAGCCTTGGCCAGATCAATGAATACGGCTGCACAGTAATGTTTCTTATCGATGGCGGTTAAGATATCGTTTAGGACCTTGAGCGTGGCTGAGGTGCACCCATGACCAGCTCTGAAACCAGATTGCATAGCAGAGAAGGTATGGTGAGATTCGAAATGGTCGGTAATCTGTTTGTTGACTTGGCTTTCGAAGACCTTAGAAAGGCATGGTAGGATAGATATAGGTCTGTAGCAGTTTGGGTCAAGAGTGTCCCCCCTTTGAAGAGGGGGATGACCGCAGCTGCTTTCCAATCTTTGGGAATCTCAGATGACACGAAAGAGAGGTTGAACAGGCTAGTAATAGGGGTGGCAACAATTTCGGCAGATAATTTTAGAAAGAAAGGGTCCAGATTGTCTAGCCCGGCTGATTTGTAGGGGTCCAGATTTTTCAGCTCTTTCAGAACTTCAGCTGAATGGATTTGGGAGAAGGAGAAATGGGGAAGGCTTGGGCGAGTTGCTGTTGGGGTGCAGTGCTGTTGACCGGGTAGGAGTTGCCAGGTGGAAAGCATGGCCAGCCGTAGAAAAATGCTTATTGAAATTCTCAATTATGGTGGATTTATCAGTGGTGACAGTGTTTCCTATCTTCAGTGCAGTGGGCAGCTGGGAGGAGGTGTTCTTATTCTCCATGGACTTTACAGTGTCCCAGAACTTTTTAGAGTTAGTGTTGCAGGAAGCAAATTTCTGCTTGAAAAAGCTAGCCTTGGCTTTTCTAACTGCCTGTGTATAACGGTTTCTAGCTTCCCTGAACAGCTGCATATCACGGGGCTGTTCGATGCTAATGCAGAACGCCATAGGATGTTTTTGTGTTGGTTAAGGGCAGTCAGGTCTGGGGAGAACCAAGGGCTATATCTGTTCCTGGTTCTAATTTTCTTGAATGGGGCATGTTTATTTAACATTGTTAGGAAGGCATTTTTAAAAATATCCAGGCATCCTCTACTGACGGGATGAGATCAATATCCTTCCAGGACACCCCGGCCAGGTCGATTAGAAAGGCCTGCTCGCTGAAGTGTTTCAGGGAGCGTTTTACAGTGATGAGTGGAGGTCGTTTGACCGCTGACCCATTACGGATGCAGGCAATGAGGCAGTGATCGCTGAGATCTTGGTTGAAGACAGCAGAGGTGTATTTAGAGGGGAAGTTGGTTAGGATGATATCTATGAGGGTGCCCGTATTTAAGGCTTTGGGGGGGTACCTGGTAGGTTCATTGATAATTTGTGTGAGATTGAGGGCATCAAGTTTAGATTGTAGGATGGCTGGGGTGTTAAGCATGTTCCAGTTTAGGTCGCCTAGCAGCACGAGCTCTGAAGATAGATGGGGGCAATCAGTTCACATATGGTGTCCAGAGCACAGCTGGGAGCAGAGGGTGGTCTATAGCAGGCGGCAACGGTGAGAGACTTGTTTTTAGAGAGGTGGATTTTTAAAAGTAGAAGTTCAAATTGTTTGGGTACAGACCTGGATAGTAGGACAGAACTCTGCAGGCTATCTTTGCAGTAGATTGCAACACCGCCCCCTTTAGCAGTTCTATCTTGTCTGAAAATGTTGTAGTTTGGAATTAAAATGTCTGAATTTTTGGTGGTCTTCCTAAGCCAGGATTCAGACACAGCTAGAACATCCGGGTTGGCAGAGTGTGCTAAAGCAGTGAAAAGAACAAACTTAGGGAGGAGGCTTCTAATGTTAACATCCATGAAACCAAGGCTATTACGGTTACAGAAGTCATCAAAAGAGAGCGCCTGGGGAATAGGAGTGGAGCTAGGCACTGCAGGGCCTGGATTCACCTCTACATCGCCAGAGGAACATAGGAGGAGAAGAATAAGGGTACGGCTAAAAGCAATAAGAATTGGTCGTCTAGAACGTCTGGAACAGAGAGTAAAAGGAGGTTTCTGGGGGCGATAAAATAGCATCAAGGTATAATGTACAGACAAAGGTATGGTAGGATGTGAGTACAGTGGAGGTAAACCTAGGTATTGAGTGATGAAGAGAGAGATATTGTCTCTAGAAACATCATTGAAACCAGGAGATGTCATTGCATGTGTGGGTGGTGGAACTAATAAGTTGGATAAGGTATAGTGAGCAGGACTAGAGGCTCTACAGTGAAATAAGCCAATAAACACTAACCAGAACAGCAATGGACAAGACATATTGACATTAAGGAGAGGCATCCTTAGTCGAGTGATCAAAAGGGTCCAGGGAGTGGAGAGGTTGGTTTGGGGGTCACGGCGATTTAGACAGCTAGCCAGGACATCGGTAGCAAGCTAGCATAGGATGGAGGTCTGTTGTTAGCCACCTCTTGCGTTCCGTCAGTAGATTAGTGGAGTTCCGTGTTGTAGAGGGGATTAGTCCAAATCACACAACAACAAAAAAATAAAAACAATAGATATAGTTATAGAGGCCCAAGAAGAAACATGTTAATAATAAAAATAAATAAATTGTCCGATTGTCTATTCTGAGAGCATCCGGTAAGACAGCTAACGGTTAGCAGGCCGCAGATGGGCATTCAGGTAACGTCGCGACGGAGGAGCCAGCCGGATCTCCTTCGGGTAGATAACGTCGACATCAAAGTTGGATCAGCCTGTAGTGTGGTTTTCCACTTTAATTTTGAGTGTGACTCCAAATCCAGACCTCCATGGGTTGATAAATTTGATTTCCATTGATCATTTTTGTGTGATTTTGTTGTCATCACATTCAACTATGTAAAGAAAAAAGTATTTAATAAGAATATTTCATTAATTCAGATCTAGGATGTGTAATTTTAGTGTTCCCTTTATTTTTTTGAGCAGTGTATTTCTAGCTTAACATTCTGTTACAGTCATGAACAGACCCCAGTGGGTATTTAGCCTAACCTTGGCCCGTCTTGTCCTTCTCTCGTTCCAGTACCTCTTTGCAGACAGCACCAACAGCTACCTCTGGAACTCCTTTGACTTCTGCAAGACCATCCAGGGGTTCTCCATCCCCTTCAAGCCCACAGATCTGCTGCTGCACAGCAAGAGAGCCAACCTGGTCCTGGGCTATGACGCCTCCCACCCCAACAAACAGGTAGTCAACTGACTGCTATAGAAATGCTGCTTCACTCTCTTGAAAAAGGTCTCGGACAGAAACGTAGACAATTAACAACATGCAGAGGTAAGCATGTTTTTATAAAAAATGTTTAACCGGGAAGTCCCTTGAGATCAACCGTCTTATCATGATGGAGATCTTTGTGTAGGAGGAGTCTATTATAATGATCAGGGCTATAGTACATCAGGCTCCTCCTTTGCCAGTAGCTCTGTGGCCCCCAGTAGGTTCGGGGTTAGATGCCTATGTGGACAAATGGCTCTACTCCATATGCTGGATTACCGTACCATAGCCCCACAGCATTTGATTTATATTACAGCGTGACTGTTCTAGAGAAACAAAGCCGATATTTCTGAATGTAGGACAGTTGCATAATTGCAAATAGAATGGTGCATATTTAAATACTGGTTAAATGTCACAGCTGCATCTACTAAACTGTCTCTCTGAAAAATACAATACGGAGGACATTTTGTGGAATTTTCCCCTGACTAATTATTCACATTTCAGCTCAACTGAAATGATGGAAAACGGTCGACTCTCAAACATTCTGCCAGTTACATACAGCCTGGAGTCAACATGTGACCTTAATTTACTCCCCACCCCCGCCTCTGTTATTTTTGCAGCTATGGAAATCTGACGATTTTGGAGAGACATGGGTGTTGATCCAAGAGCACGTGAAGGCATATTTCTGGTAAGATCAATGCCTCTGTATACAAAGGTGATGATTGTGTGAGGAGAGGCAGAATGTACAGTCATCAGTATAATTAATTGTCGCTGTTGAGTGTCAACAACACATTCAGTGCCTTGTGAAAGAGATCAGCCATGTGTCTCTCACCACGTAATGTAGGCCTAGGCAGGAGAGTGGCGCACTCAAACTGAAAAAAATATGTTTTACTTTCAAATCCCATCCATAAAAGGATTTGACCGATCTGTTAATGATTTAAAGGCGTGGATGCGGAGGGTTAGTTCCGGTTAGACATCACTTTCATTCAGGATCTCTGCCTTTTAATAGGTGACAACAAGAGGCTCTCATTCTCCACTGCAAATATGTAATGCTGCTTGTCAGCTACAGCAGGGGTCTGTTCAGGGGGGTGCAACATTTCAGAGCGTTCCGATTTGAAATGTATTGTGTAGAACGTTAAGCTTGCCTGTTAAGTAGTATTAGGAATCACGTCCGTTCTTTTCAGTGTATTTCTATCTGTATCGTTCGGAACATTTTCACCTCATTGAAAGCATTTTAATCTCCCCAGACTATTTGTACACACATCTTCTGGTGTCAGAGAGAGACACATAGCCCTTCTCCCTTTGATTTTTCTCACCCTCCTGCGTTCTCTGACGGTGGAGGTGGTCGTATATGTGGCGACTTTGAGGGGCATCGAACAGACTGCCTTCTTTCTGATGAATAAGTGATTGTCTGCCAGGGCCCCACTTAACTCTGTCTGTACAAGTGGCATAATGTAGTCAGTAATACCAGGCAGCGCTGCAGATAACATCGCAGCTACCGCTGCAGTCTCTCCCCCCCGGGCTCTTTCTTGTGTTTGGGAGATGACGCCCCTCCCCCCCACCAAGTGTGAACGTTGGAGATCCTCTTAGATCACACTTCTGAGCCTCAGAGTCTCAGGAGACCGTTGCAGAGGGAAGATTTTGACTACAAATACCCATACAACCCAACAACGAACATGAACAAACCATTTCATCCCAAAGCAGTAACTATACGCACAAAGCTTGAAAGTCTTTGCGGACTTCTGAGGAGGAAAGCAGCTCCAGAAGTGTGTACTGCTGCACTCCTCCCCAAATATTTCAAAGCATTGGATTGGTGTAAGGATTGGATTGGTGTAAGGATTGGATTGGTGTAAAGATTGGATTGGTGTAAGCATTGGATTGGTGTAAGCATTGGATTGGTGTAAGCATTGGATTGGTGTAAGCATTGGATTGGTGTAAGCATTGGATTGGTGTAAGCATTGGATTGGTGTAAGCATTGGATTGGTGTAAGCATTGGATTGGTATAAGCATTGGATTGGTGTAAGCATTGGCTAGAAAGAGTTTTTTATTTTTCTCCGCTATATTTTTTCCACCAGTCATTTTCCTTTTAAATCTGGACGCAGCTACTGACTCCGCTGTGTCTAACTGCTTCTGCATCACCAGCTGCATTGAGATCTTTGTCTGGTGCTTCTTCCTCCTCGGCCTCTATGGCCAGTTTTCCTTTTTAACCATGTGTGTCCAGTTCTTTGCCGATTATGGGCTTTCCATGTCTAATCCGTTTGTGGATGCCACAGAGAAAAGGGCCTGCGCTGCAGATCAGGCTAAGAAGGCTGTACGCCCTGGGGTTTTGTCTGGTTCACATCCCACTGTTGGACGTGTTTAACCAACTAGCAAATTGTATGTATTTGTTTTCCTTTTTGTCCTAAACATTTGATCCTGTTTGGTAGGAGGATCGAGGTAATGAATAAAAAGAATAAAGACGCCCTTGTTTCGCACTGTGGATTAGATAGGCTAACTTTAACCCACTGCCCTGCCAGCGTTACATTGATAGGATAGGCCATATAGGCAAAGTTCCAAACAGCCCCAAATTCTGCTAGATAGACAGACAAGACCCCAAACTCTGCTACTTAGACCTGCCCCCAAAGTCTGCTATGGACAAGGCCCCAAAGTCTGCTATGGGCAAGGGCCCCCAAAGTCTGCTATGGGCAAGGCCCTCAAAGTCTGCTATGGGCAAGGCCCCCAAAGTCTGCTATGGGCAAGGCCCCCAAAGTCTGCTATGGGCAAGGCCCCCAAAGTCTGCTATGGGCAAGGCCCCCAAAGTCTGCTATGGGCAAGGCCCCCAAACTCTGCTAGATGGACAAGGTCCCCAAATGTTGATATAGACAAGTCCCAAAAGCAATGCAACACACTCTAATTTCGGCAAGGCCTGAAACTCTGCCCCAAACTCTAATATTGGCATTTTCCCGGCTGTATGCAAAGTCCCCAAACTAACATTAGACAGACAAGGTCCCAAGTTTGTCTGACTGGGGTCTTTCTTATCCTCTCTACATGGACAGCCTGCTCCCATAAAAACACGACCCCCTCTAAAATGTCACGCTATAGGCCAGTCTAGACCCTAGGCTCTCTCTGTTTGGCTCCATTGTTAGTGAGAACACTCTGTGTGAATCTGGAATGCCTTATGGGAGATGATCATAAACTACTGTAAACCTCTTTCAGTTCTGCTGGAGCTTACCGTAAGTTCACAGCTTAAAATGTCCACACACAGAACTTCTACTGGAAATGTGCAGTTGGGAAACTATAAATACATCAATGTGTGTGGTAAATGGATTCTGAGTTTCGAATGTGTTCACAGGAACACGTAGGCCGTTCCACGATACTAGGATTGTCAGTAATCCGTAAAACATTTCTCGGTTTTTCAGAGTCTGTCAGTGAGTGTGTGTAACCATAACTCTATGTCCATCTGTATGGTATGACTAAGTTGGGCCCAGAGTTTTCCCAGACCATGTTATCTGAACGGGAAGACCTCCAAGGCCCTTAAGTCCTTCCTGTTCAGTTCACATGGTCAATAAATATAAACTCACGGTCAAGGGCTTTGAGTTTGTCTTGGTCGGGCCACATGGTCAGAGAGAAACTCTTGGCCCTACCTATGTCCCACAGACAGGCGCTAATTTCTGCATCTTTCTAGGGGTGTGGAGCCGTATGATTCCCCCACCACGGTGCTGGTCCAGAGGCACGAGCCCCAGGGGGTGTCCAGCATCCTCAGCAGCACCGACTTCTTCCAGAGCGAGCAGAACCGCCGAGTCATCCTGGAGAGAGTGGACAACTTCCAGCTCCGGGACAAGTACATGTTCGCCACTACTTCCACAGTAAGTGACGTTGGCCTGCAAGGGGATTATACATGTCAGGTGATCTGTTGCTCTTGCGTTGTTGAGAATGCTCATGTTATTATGGAGAGGGATACCCACATTGATTATTTGAACACGAATTGGGTGATCCAGCCATAACTATCTTCTAATACAGTGCCTTCAGAAAGTATTCACCCCCACTTTTCCCACATTTTGTTGTTAAAACCTGAATTGAAAATGGATTAAAGGGTGTAATAATAGTGTTTTAACTTGATTTTTTGAATGACTACCTTATCTCTGTACCCCACGCATAAAATTATCCGAAAGGTCCCTCAGTCGAGCAGTGAATTTCAACCACAGATTCAACCACAAAGACCCGGTAGGTTTTCCAATCTCGCAACGAAGTGCACCTATTGGTAGATGGGTAAAAATAAATTTGATATCCCTTTGAGCATGGTGAAGTTATTCATTATACTTTTGGATGGTGTATCAATACACGGAGGCACTGCAAAGATACAGGCGTCCTTCCTAACTCAGTTGCCGGAGAGGAATGAAACCACTCAGGGATTTCACCATGAGGCCAATGGTGACTTTAAAACAAACAGTTACAGAGTTTAATGGCTGTGATAGAAGAAAACTGAGGATGGATCAACAACATTGTAGTTACTCCACTATACTAAAATAATTGACAGAGTGAAAAAAAGGAAGCCTGTACAGAATAAAATATTTCAAAACATGCATCCTGTATGCAATAAGGTACTACAGTAAAACTGCCAACAATTTACCAAGAAATTAACTTTGTGCTGAAAACAAAGTGTTATATTTGGGGCGAATCCAACACAACACATCACTGAGTATCACTCTTCATATTTTCAAGCATCATGGTGGCTGCATCATGTTATGGGTATGCTTGTCATCGGCAAGGACTAGGGATGTTTTTAGGATAGAAAGAAACGGAGTAGAGCTAAGCACAAGCAAATTCCTAGAGGAAAACCTTGTTCCGTCTGCTTTCCAACAGACTCTGGGAGACAAATTCACCTTTCAGCAGGACAATAACCTAAAACACAAGGCCACTCTGGTTGCTTACCAAGACAATACTGAATGTTCCTGAGTGGCCTAGTTACAGTTCTGACTTAAATTGTCTTGAAAATATATGGCAAGGTTTGAAAATAGTCTGTCTAGCATTGATCAACAACCAACTTGACAGAGCTTGAATAATAAAATGTAATAAAATCTTGTACAATCCAGGTGTGCAAAGCTCTTGGAGACTTACCCAGAAAGACTCACAGCTGTAATCACTGCCAAAGGTGCTTCTAACATGGATTCAGGGGTGTGAATACTCATGTAAATCAGATATTTCAGTATTTCATTTTCAATACATTTGCAAAAGTTTCTAAGTACATGTTTTCACTTTGTCATGGGGTATTGTGTGTGTAAAAAAAGAAAACTAATAAAAAATCACGCTGTAATAGCAAAATGTGTAGTAAGTTAATGGGGCGGCAGTGGTTAGAGTGTTGGGCCAGTAACCGAAGGTTGCTGCTGTTCTGCCCCTGAACAAGGCAGTTAACTCACTATTCCCCGGTAGGCCATCATTGTAAATAAGAATTTGTTCCTTACTGACATTGTCTAGTTAAATATATATATATTTTATATCAATTTAAAAAAGTGTATGAATCCTTTCTGAAGGCACTATAAGTCATTAGTCAAACCCATCATATTCAAGTGGTAGGCTTAAATACCGGATAAGTCCACCACATGCATAGAGGGTGAATCGTTCTAAAGGGAGTATCTCTTATCCCTATCTGAAGGTTTGGCCTCAGATGACCCCAGCAGTGTCTGGTTGTGATACAGTCGTACACATTGTTTGTCATATGGAAGCCACATGCGTACAACTGCTGCTCTTTGAAACGGATGGGGACGGTTTGATCCCGGGCTCCTTCTTTGGCTGTGAATCTGTGTCACAAATATCCAGCATGCGTGGCCACATGCGGCCCAATAAAGCATTATACAATGAAAGAGGAACTTAACCATTGACCCCTCCTTTTTCTGAATGTGGAGACTGAAGAGACCGTGCCGTGTCGTGTACTGTGGAACACCGGGTTAATGTGGTCTGACACACACAATCCCATCAAAACATGGCTGAAATATGAGACTATTCTGAGCCAATTACGGTTAATGATTTTTGTCTATGCAAACTCGGGCCTTGCACTGAAGGACCACACAGACTCGCTGCAGTTCAGCCCTGTGTTGTTGAACAGGCATGGCCAGATACACATGCTTGTATCTGAATCCTGGCATTACTGCCCAAACACACAACTGCCTTTTGAGTGAGCATGGAATAATGGTAGTGGAATGGGGAAAGGGAGAGACTGAAAATAAAATGACAGAGGGCTGGTTGGGGCAGTGGAGAGGCAAGGTTCTATTAGCTTAGCTTGTCCAATGTTGACGACATATGGATTCTTCAACCCCTGTAAATATGCATTCTTCAACCCCTGTAAATATGCATTCTTCAACCCCTGTAAATATGCATTCTTCAACCCCTGTAAATATGCATTCTTCAACCCCTGTAAATATGCATTCTTCAACCCCTGTAAATATGCATTCTTCAACCCCTGTAAATATGCATTATTCAACCCCTGTAAATATGCATTCTTCAACTCCTGTAAATATGCATTCTTCAACTCCTGTAAATATGCATTCTTCAATGCTGATGCATTCTTCAACCCCTGTAAATATGCATTATTCAACCCCTGTAAATATGCATTCTTCAACTCCTGTAAATATGCATTCTTCAACTCCTGTAAATATGCATTCTTCAACCCCTGTAAATATGCATTCTTCAACCCCTGTAAATATGCATTCTTCAACCCCTGTAAATATGCATTCTTCAACCCCTGTAAATATGCATTATTCAACCCCTGTAAATATGCATTCTTCAACTCCTGTAAATATGCATTCTTCAACTCCTGTAAATATGCATTCTTCAATGCTGATGCATTCTTCAACCCCTGTAAATATGCATTATTCAACCCCTGTAAATATGCATTCTTCAACTCCTGTAAATATGCATTCTTCAACTCCTGTAAATATGCATTCTTCAATGCTGATGCATTCTTCAACCCCTGTAAATATGCCCATTGTGTATTGTGAATATTTTTCTACATTGTAACTACCATATCTTTATTCATATCAGTCTCTTACAAATCAATTGACTCAACATTCACAGTTACATGCGTACTTCATAAAGTCATCCCTGCTCTCTCTGGGCAAGGCGAACAACTCCATGTAACGCGCCACTATGACGGTCTCCATTGAGGCAAGCATATCCTTTTACAAAGTATATATTTTACTAGGCAAGTCAGTTAAGAACACATTCTTATTTTCAATGACAGCCTAGGAACAGTGGGTTAACTGCCTTGTTCAGGGGCAGAACGACAGATTTGTACCTTGTCAGCTCGGGGATTCGATCTTGCAACCTTTCGGTTACTAGTCCAACGCTCTAACCACTAGGCTACGCTGCCGCCCCATCCTAAGGTGGGTCGCTCAGATTGTCAGAACAGCGACATGGTTTATGTTTTATCGTCTGCTGGGTGACCCAACCAACCTGTTGGTCAGGGCCAGAGAGTGCAGCTTGTCAGAAATGACCGATCTATGTGCTGTTAATGAAGTTGTGGCTTGGTGTCCCAGGGGTGTCAATAACCGCTCAGGCACACATTCATCAGGACTCTGTTGCCGAGTGCAGACGTCTCAAGTACTGTTGCTATTCCCAATGGGCTGATATGTTCCATTGCCAAAGGATAGTACGGTGTGTGTTTTCTTTCTGGCTAGCATTGTTACTCCAAGCTATATCATTTCACACTTCTACTCGTAGAAAGTAATATTCCCACTTTCATTGTAGATTTGGATTGTTTTTATAAATGGTAATGAGGCTAAACACAAACAAATGGTTGGACTGTAGTTTATGGTTGGACTGTAATTTGTAAGTCGCTCTGGATAAGAGCGTCTGCTAAATGACTTAAATGTAAATGTAAATGTAATGTTAATCAACACCATTCACATGAATCAAAAATAGGCGAATTTAAAAAACGATATGGATAATCTACACTGAGTGTACAAAACATTAGGAGCACCTTCCTGATATTGAGTTGCACCCCCTTTTGCCCTCTGAACAGCCTCAATTTGTTGGGGTATGGACTCTACAAGGTGTCAAAAGCATTCCACAGGGATGCTGGTACATGTTGTCACGGCTCCTCCTTTGCCTGCAGGAGGAATCCCCCCCATTGGAACCACCCCATTGAGTCAACATTGTCACGGCTCCGTGACAATGTTGACTCCAATGATTTGTTGTGTCAAGTTGGCTGGATGTCCTTCGGGTGGTGGATCATTGCTGATACACACAGGAAACTGTTGAGCGTGAAAAACCCAGCAGAGTTGCAGTTCTTGATGCACTCAGACTGGTGCGCCTGACACCTACTACCATACCCCCTTCAAAGGCACTTACATATTTTGTCTTGCCCACCCACCCTCTGGCACACATACACAATCCATGTCTCAATTGTCTCAAGGCTTTAAAATTATTTAACCTATTTCCTCTCATTCATCTAAATTGTTTGAAGTGGATTTAACAAGGGACATCAATAATCCCTTATAGTTTCACCTGGATTCACCTGGTCAGTCTGTCATGGAAAGAGCAGGTGTTCCTAATATTTTGTACACTCAGTAAATGTGGTTAAATTAGTCACCAGAGCCTTACATTTAATAAATAGTAAAAATAAGGCTATGTTAGTTCCTATCTAAGAGCCTCTGTTGTCATATCCTTGCAGCATTAGCTTGAGATGCTCAGTCTGACCCAACCCACAGAGCAGCCCAACCTCCCGGGATACGGTTGAGCAGTGAGCATGTGAAGATCTCAACGACGCAGCCCAGTTCTCCAGACCATTAGCAGCCCGGTCAACGCTTACTCGTCACTCACTCACTCTCACCCTTCTCTCTAGTCAAACCCACTACCCAGCCCCTACTAATATCTTCGGCTGGAGCTAATAGGATTACCGTAATGAATATCACGAGCTTTTGACAGCACCGAGCTGCTTAGGCTAATTAAAGCCCCAGAAACACCAAGTTTTATCCCAGGCCTGACAATATAGATCCCTGGGTAATGATTGATAATCAGAACTGAAGACCTCTACTCCTTCTCTTAACTCCAAAGAACTGGCTTAATATAAATGAACGTCAATAAGAGGTTTCTTAACAGAGAGCTTTTTGACACATTTCCTTCTTATTTGCAAGGTGTCTCAGTGGAGACGAGGGGGTAACAAGATCAAGGACTTCCTTATGGAATGGCTGCCTGTGCTTTCCCTGATGCGTCAATACCCCCAAAGTGTTTCGTGTACCGTAACGGCAAACCAACAACAGTGAATGTGAAATTGCAATGCGTAGTTAAGCTGCTGTTTGGACCTCTGTTTTCCCCATAAAAAAAAAGAGATTTACGTGTTGCAACACCTCAGCAGCCATATTGGTCGCGACGCCCTCAACACTGTAGTGGTCCTTTCTTCCTTAACGTGTGACGCCAAATCCCACATTTCCCAAGCTCCCACTGCAATATGTGATGCATCACACACACACACACACACACACACACACACACACACACACACAAAAAATGGCACTTCGCCCGTAAAAAACATGTGACGTGTCCAGTGGGAGAGGGGGAAGGAGGAGATAAATGTGTCGCTTTAAAGCAATGGGAGGTCTGGGAAATGGCTCCGTCTCTCAGATGAACAGCTACCTTCTGGCTGGATAAACAAACATTAGAACCACATCGACAGCTCCCACAGGCTCTGCAGGGGGACTGGAGACGACAGGGTTTCATGTGCTCCCCACAACTGTTCTTCTAGTTTATTGGTTTAGATATAGAACGTGGAAAGGGGGGGGGGGGGGAGTATTCACATATCATCATTTGCATTGGAAGCACAGTGCCTCTGTTCTGAGCAGCTAGACTGCTGAAGGTATATACTTGCTATGAATATGTACAGGTGAATCAATTCAATAAGAATGCTACTCATGATGCTCAGTAGCTGTGCCTGGTATTTATATGAATGGAATGACACTTCAAAATGAATTAATAATCATTTCATGATAGTTTAATGGATCGTTAAGATACCATACATTTGTTAAAGCAAGATTTTAATCCCTGGTGGATAGAATCCATTTTCCACAGATAGTCAGACTACTTTTCAGCCATGGAAGCCAGCCCAGCTACTGTGGTTGAAACGACCCCCCCCCCCCCCCCAGGCCAGCTGTCATTGAAGCATTGAAGCAGTTGTCTTTTCCGAGACTAAGTTTCTCTCCCCTTGGTATTCTCCATGCCCACATTGTGTTGTTGTGGCTGCTTGGCTTTCAGAACACGCTGGGTCGCGGAGACAGAGCGTTACCAGCAGCATTAGATAAATGAATAGGTTGAATAGTGCTGTGAGGACCCAGGCGTTCACAGGGGAGGTGAGGCAGACGGACATACGGACTCACACACGCAGGCAGACACATTGAGTCTCAGGGAAGAGGGAGTCACTGTTTTGCGCCTGCTGGGTCATCAGGAAAAAGACAGACTACTTGACAGGAATGCTTGCCTAGATTCATCAGTGGGGGAACTGTGCAAACTGTGTGTGTGCATGTTTTGTTTGTTTTTATTTATTATCTTGGCTGCCTTGAGGACGCTCTCAGTTAATCCAAGATGAAGCCATAAACCTGATTGCCATCCTATGAAGTGAATGAGTCTGCCTGTAGTGCTCTAGCACTCTTATTGGCTGCCTGCTTTCCAACTGTGCACCGCTAGTGTGCCTGCGTGTGGTTATCTGTGTGGCCCATCAGCATTATTTCAGTGCATTACCGAAGCCATCTGTCCTCTTCATTGTTAGCATCGTTGTGGGATTTCCATGTCTGTGTGACACATCTCTTTTTTGTTGGCTGCTCTTTGATGTAAACGCTGTCCTTTACTCATATTCTATGATATTGTTTTGCCCCAGCTTGGCAAAGGTGTGTGTGTGTGTGTGTGTACAAATAGAATCATATTAGGCTGTGTATTCGGCCTATGTAGTAAAGAGTGTACACGCTTGACATTTATTGCCTGCAGCTTTTAATGAAGAGAATATTCATATTATAGTTGTTATGAGAAGGCCAGACAGTCAGTTAGTCGTCCCAATTCTGCTGATGTGAGCCTAGCCAATCCCTGGGAGGCAGATCACAGGGTGCCTATGTTGCCAGACTGACACGTAAGAGGAGACTCATCACAACAGCGGCTCAAATGGAACCCTATTCCCTATATAGTGCACTACATTTGACCAGGCTCCAATGGTTTCTAGAGAATAGGGAGCCATTTGGGAGGCAGCCAGTGTCTCAGGTCTCTCTGGGGTTCCGGAGGACGACGGGCGGCGAGTCCCGGCACCTTGGTCTTCCTGCTTGTAATTCATTAAAGATTACACCCCCTTCTTCTCCTTCCTTGAACAAAGTGGTCTCTCTGTCATAACAATGAGATTTGGCCATTGATTGTTCTCATTGGCCCACTGAGTTTACAATCTGCCCGACAGTACATATAGATTAATCACGTTAGTCTTTAAACACCCACAGGCCACATCAGAAGAAATCCACTTTTTTTGAGCTGAAAGGCGATGGCCAAATATTACCCATAATGTTGCATAACGATTTAAGTTAATAAATCATAGTTTTAGTCAGAGTATGACATACAGTGCATTCAGAAAGTATTCAGACCCCTTGACATTTTCCACATTTTGTTACGTTACAGCCTAGCCTTATCCTAAATTTGATTGCATCATTTTTTTGGTAATCAATCTACACACACAACCCCATAATGACAAAGCAAAAACAGGTTAAATATTTTTTGTTGCAAATCTATAATAATAATTTTAAAAATGAAATATAACATTTACATAAGTATTCAGACCCTTTACTCAGTACTTTGTTGAAGCACCTTTGGCAGCGATTAAAGCCTTGAGTCTTCTTGTGTATGACGCATTTCGCTACACCTGCATTAACATCTTCTAACCATGTGTATGTGACAAATAAATTTGATTAGATTTTTTTATTTACAATCCCCTATATTTGGGGATTTTTTTTCATTCTTCTCTCCAGATCCTCTCAAGCTCTGTCAGGTTGGATGTGGCGCGTCGCTGCACAACTATTTTCATGTCTCTCCAGAAATGTTAGATCGGGTTCAAGTCCGGGCTCTGGCTGGGCCACTCAAGGACATTCAGAAATTTGTCCCGAAGCCACTCCTGCGTTGTCTTGGTTGTGTGCTTAGGGTCGTTGTCCTGTTGGAAGGTGATCCTTCGCCCCCATCTGAGATCCTGAGCGCTCTGGAGCAGGTTTTCATCAAGGAGCTCTCTCTACTTTGCTCCATTCATCTTTCCCTCGATCCTGACTTGTCTCCCAGTCCCTGCCGCTGAAAAATATCCCCACAGCATGATGCTGCCACCATGCTTCACCGTAGGGATGGTGCCAGATTTCCTTCAGACATCAAACATCTCTGTTAGAGACCTGAAAATAGCTGTGCAGCGACGCTCCCCATCCAACCTGACAGAGCTTGAGAGGATCTGGAGAGAAGAATGGGATAACATCCTCAAATACAGGTGTGCCAA
This sequence comes from Oncorhynchus nerka, assembly GCF_034236695.1. Lineage (NCBI taxonomy): Eukaryota > Metazoa > Chordata > Actinopteri > Salmoniformes > Salmonidae > Oncorhynchus > Oncorhynchus nerka. The sequence goes on from NC_088406.1 coordinate 41,768,120, forward strand.
TCTTGTAGCGTCATAGCCAAGAAGACTCGAGGCTGTTTTCACTGGCAAACGTGCTTCAACAAAGTACTGAGTAAAGGGTCTGAATACTTACGTAATTGTGATATTGCAAAAAATTACAACAACAAAAAAGTTTCTGCTTTGTCATTATGGGTTATTGTGTGTAGATTGATGAGGGTGGAAAAACTATTTAATCAAATTTAGAATAAGGCTGTAACGTAACAGAATGTGGAAAAAGTCAAAGGGTCGGAATACTTTCCGAATGCACTGTATGACAAATCCAACTCCAAACCAGCCATAGCTGGCTAATCTTTTGAATATGGAATAGGCCTAGTAAAAGAAAAATGGCAACAGAACATTAGCTAGCCAGATGAGGTTAGCATGCTAGCTAGCTTCGCTGACAGTGTTCAGTGCCCTTTTTGCTAATGTTTATCAACTTCACGTGGAAATTCCCACACCCACTTCGTGAATAGGTATACGCAGCTTTCGTCATTCTTCAAAGGTGTAACCTAAACATGCACATCCTTAGCAAATTCTATAATAACCGAGTCCCATTATTCGTAATTATGAGGTAGGCATTAAGCCGTCTCCATGGCTCGTGTCTCTTATTGATTGATTGATTTATTAATTGTACATCTGTTGGTTCCAGACTTTGTTGGGGAGCCATGAGCCGTCGTCCGTCCAGCTGTGGGTATCCTACAACCGTCAGCCAATGAAAGCCGCACAGTTCATGACCCGCCACCCAATCACAGTGAGTCTCCAGGCCTGCTTCGCCACACCAGAACATCTTCTCTGTGGCTCCCAGTAGACTCCTAGTCCAGAGAACAAACATGTTACTGTATCGTTGATGAAACTGGGGAAATGTATTTGTAAGGAAATGCTATGCTATGTAGCTAATATGTCGTTGACAGCTCAACATGAGTCAGAAATCACAAGACCAATCACAGAAATTACTGTAAGCCTAGATTTTTAAATTTTTTAAAATTGTACCTTTATTTAACTAGGCAAGTCAGTTAATTAAGAACAAATTCTTATTTTCAATGACGGTCTAGGAACAGTGGGTTAACTGCCTGTTCAGGGGCAGAACGACAGATGTCAGCTCCGGGGTTTGAACTTGCAACCTTCCGGTTACTAGTCCAGCGCTCTAACCACTAGGCTACCCTGCCGCCCCCCACTAGGCTACTCCACTCACAGTAAAAAGCTGTCAATTCCATGACACTATTTATCTTACAAATGTAATTGTCTAATAAAAGTTTAATTCTAATCATCAGCTTTTAGTTGTGAGAGAATCACCCCTATTGTTCTTAATAATGCCCTACACAAATAAGGAAAACTGCGCCTCTCTTTTTCTCCTGCAGGAGTACTACATCGCTGACGCTTCGGAGGACCAGGTGTTTGTTTGCGTCAACCACGTCAACAACGTCACCCACCTGTACATCTCAGACACCCAGGGCCTGTCCTTCTCCCTGTCCCTGGAGAATGTGTTGTACTACAGCCCAGAGGGTTCGGGCAGCCACACCCTGATCAGGTTGGCACGGTGTTCCTAGTCAACCAATTTTCGATTGCACCATTTTGTGTCGTGTCAGGCCGGCCCAGCGCTAACCCACCTGCTTGATCTATTAACTAATCATGGGTTGCACATTTTTGTTTCAGCCCAGCGCTAACCCATTAGATTCTTCTTAATCGACTTATCACCATGGTTAGTGGCGTGTTAGTGCTGGGCTAGAACCAAAATGTGCACCCCTTTGGTGTGTCCCCCAGGAATAGATTTGGAAACGGCAGTGTTCTGGATGCGAGATCTGGGTTCAGATAGTATTTGAAAGATACCAATAAAACATAATCAAAAGAAAAGTCCCAAAAGTGCAAACCCTGCCCATGTGACACTCCAGGCAGGCACAATCAATCGGCCAAAGCATTTAAAATGTATCACATTTTTTAAAAACTATTTGAACCCAAGTCTAAAATATTTGTTGACGCGATTAACCATTAAGGCATCCTAATTATTAGGCTGCCTTCAGAGATATGTAGTGTCTTGCTTGGAACAAACGTAACAGAACTCACTTTGATCAACCAAACCTTCCTTGATCAAATACACACGCCCTTTGATCAAGTATAGCCACTTTGATCAAGCGCACCCACCCATTTTGAAGGAGAGATGAGAGGAGGCTGTTCGACCAGAGCTACATCTGATCAGGGACCTCCTGGTGTGCATTCCTCGTGACCACGCTCGAGTCCGCTCGAGTGGCTGTCTTCTCCTCCGTGTTGGTAAACAACAGCAGGTCCTTTGCGTGTGTTTACATCCCAGTGACCTGGATCCTGGATGTTTGAGTCCCTGTTGTCATGGCGCTGCAGTGTAGCGTAGTGCGTCCAGGGCCTGTAATTATTCAAATGACGGAGTTCCCAACACGTCTCGAGCTGCCAGGAGATGTGATGAGAGCAGCTTGATAGTGAGGCGACCTCACGACACGAGCTGACCACGGGTTTCCTTTGGCCAACATAGCCACAACACTGAACATGATACTGTGTTGTTTTTTATGCTAATCGTGTGTCTGTGTGTGTGCGCGCGCGCACCTGTCTGTGTGTGTACCTCCACCTGTCTGTGTGTGTGTACCTCCGCCTGTCTGTGTGTGTGTACCTCCGCCTGTCTGTGTGTGTGTACCTCCGCCTGTCTGTGTGTGTGTACCTCCGCCTGTCTGTCTGTGTGTGTGTACCTCCGCCTGTCTGTGTGTGTGTACCTCCGCCTGTCTGTCTGTGTGTACCTCCGCCTGTCTGTGTGTGTGTACCTCCGCCTGTCTGTCTGTGTGTGTGTACCTCCGCCTGTCTGTCTGTGTGTGTGTACCTCCGCCTGTCTGTCTGTGTGTGTGTACCTCCGCCTGTCTGTCTGTGTGTGTGTGTGTACCTCCGCCTGTCTGTCTGTGTGTGTGTGTGTACCTCCGCCTGTCTGTCTGTGTGTGTGTACCTCCGCCTGTCTGTCTGTGTGTGTGTACCTCCGCCTGTCTGTCTGTGTGTGTGTACCTCCGCCTGTCTGTCTGTGTGTGTGTACCTCCGCCTGTCTGTGTGTGTGTACCTCCGCCTGTCTGTGTGCGTGTACCTCCGCCTGTCTGTGTGCGTGTACCTCCGCCTGTCTGTCTGTGTGTGTACCTCCGCCTGTCTGTGTGTGTGTACCTCCGCCTGTCTGTGTGTGTGTACCTCCGCCTGTCTGTGTGTGTGTACCTCCGCCTGTCTGTGTGTGTGTACCTCCGCCTGTCTGTGTGTGTGTACCTCCGCCTGTCTGTCTGTGTGTGTGTACCTCCGCCTGTCTGTCTGTGTGTGTGTACCTCCGCCTGTCTGTCTGTGTGTGTGTACCTCCGCCTGTCTGTGTGTGTGTACCTCCGCCTGTCTGTGTGTGTGTACCTCCGCCTGTCTGTGTGTGTGTGTACCTCCGCCCTGTCTGTGTGTGTGTACCTCCGCCTGTCTGTGTGTGTGTACCTCCGCCTGTCTGTGTGTGTGTACCTCCGCCTGTCTGTGTGTGTACCTCTGCCTGTCTGTGTGTGTGTACCTCCGCCTGTCTGTGTGTGTGTACCTCCGCCTGTCTGTGTGTGTGTACCTCCGCCTGTCTGTGTGTGTGTACCTCCGCCTGTCTGTGTGTGTGTACCTCCGCCTGTCTGTCTGTGTGTGTGTACCTCCGCCTGTCTGTCTGTGTGTGTGTACCTCCGCCTGTCTGTCTGTGTGTGTGTACCTCCGCCTGTCTGTCTGTGTGTGTGTACCTCCGCCTGTCTGTGTGCGTGTACCTCCGCCTGTCTGTGTGCGTGTACCTCCGCCTGTCTGTCTGTGTGTGTACCTCCGCCTGTCTGTGTGTGTGTACCTCCGCCTGTCTGTGTGTGTACCTCCGCCTGTCTGTGTGTGTACCTCCGCCTGTCTGTGTGTGTGTACTCCGCCTGTCTGTGTGTGTGTACCTCCGCCTGTCTGTCTGTGTGTGTGTACCTCCGCCTGTCTGTCTGTGTGTGTGTACCTCCGCCTGTCTGTCTGTGTGTGTGTACCTCCGCCTGTCTGTGTGTGTGTACCTCCGCCTGTCTGTGTGTGTGTACCTCCGCCTGTCTGTGTGTGTGTACCTCCGCCTGTCTGTGTGTGTGTACCTCCGCCTGTCTGTGTGTGTGTACCTCCACCTGTCTGTGTGTGTGTACCTCCGCCTGTCTGTGTGTGTGTACCTCCGCCTGTCTGTGTGTGTGTACCTCCGCCTGTCTGTGTGTGTGTGTACCTCTGCCTGTCTGTGTGTGTGTACCTCCGCCTGTCTGTGTGTGTGTACCTCCGCCTGTCTGTGTGTGTGTACCTCCGCCTGTCTGTGTGTGTGTACCTCCGCCTGTCTGTGTGTGTGTACCTCCGCCTGTCTGTCTGTGTGTGTGTACCTCCGCCTGTCTGTCTGTGTGTGTGTACCTCCGCCTGTCTGTCTGTGTGTGTGTACCTCCGCCTGTCTGTCTGTGTGTGTGTGTACCTCCGCCTGTCTGTCTGTGTGTGTGTACCTCCGCCTGTCTGTGTGTGTGTACCTCCGCCTGTCTGTGTGTGTGTACCTCCGCCTGTCTGTGTGTACCTCCGCCTGTCTGTGTGTGTACCTCCGCCTGTCTGTCTGTGTGTGTGTACCTCCGCCTGTCTGTCTGTGTGTGTGTACCTCCGCCTGTCTGTGTGTGTGTACCTCCGCCTGTCTGTCTGTGTGTGTGTACCTCCGCCTGTCTGTGTGCGTGTACCTCCGCCTGTCTGTGTGCGTGTACCTCCGCCTGTCTGTCTGTGTGTGTACCTCCGCCTGTCTGTGTGTGTGTACCTCCGCCTGTCTGTGTGTGTGTACCTCCGCCTGTCTGTGTGTGTGTACCTCCGCCTGTCTGTGTGTGTGTACCTCCGCCTGTCTGTGTGTGTGTACCTCCACCTGTCTGTGTGTGTGTACCTCCGCCTGTCTGTGTGTGTGTACCTCCGCCTGTCTGTGTGTGTGTACCTCCGCCTGTCTGTGTGTGTGTGTACCTCTGCCTGTCTGTGTGTGTGTACCTCCGCCTGTCTGTGTGTGTGTACCTCCGCCTGTCTGTGTGTGTGTACCTCCGCCTGTCTGTGTGTGTGTACCTCCGCCTGTCTGTGTGTGTGTGTACCTCCGCCTGTCTGTCTGTGTGTGTGTACCTCCGCCTGTCTGTCTGTGTGTGTACCTCCGCCTGTCTGTCTGTGTGTGTGTACCTCCGCCTGTCTGTCTGTGTGTGTGTGTACCTCCGCCTGTCTGTCTGTGTGTGTGTACCTCCGCCTGTCTGTGTGTGTGTACCTCCGCCTGTCTGTGTGTGTGTACCTCCGCCTGTCTGTGTGTGTGTACCTCCGCCTGTCTGTGTGTGTGTACCTCCGCCTGTCTGTGTGTGTGTACCTCCGCCTGTCTGTGTGTGTGTACCTCCGCCTGTCTGTGTGTGTGTGTACCTCTGCCTGTCTGTGTGTGTGTACCTCCGCCTGTCTGTGTGTGTGTACCTCCGCCTGTCTGTGTGTGTGTACCTCCGCCTGTCTGTGTGTGTGTACCTCCGCCTGTCTGTGTGTGTGCGCCTGTGTGTGTCTTTCATCCCAGGTACTTTGCCAGCGAGCCCTTTGCTGACCTGCACCGCGTGGAGGGTCTGCGCGGCGTCTTCGTGGCCACGCTCATCAACGGCTCGCTCAGCGAGGACAACATGCGCTCTGTAATCACCTTCGACAAGGGAGGCACCTGGGAACTGCTGCAGGCCCCCTCTGCCGACAGCCTGGGAGGAACACTGGACTGCCAGGTAGCTAGCTAGCTGTTACAATAACATCTGACCCGGTGTCAGTGGTTAGAGAAAACGTCCACCTACACCCCGGTGGGTTTCCCCTCACCACTGATACAGGATACTGCTGTCAGCTTCAGCAAGGGCGACATCCTGCTTACGGACATCAACAACAGGATTAAGATTAGGGCTGTTCCATGGCAAAAATGAAAACACGAGGCAGACCAAACTCTTTGGTCCTTTAAAAACCTGCTGGATGTAAAATATTGGGTGCTGTAGCTTAGAAAATAAATCCAGGTGACTCTGGATGACAACATAATGATGTTTGTTTCCAACATTAAGGCTGTTTTCCTAAATAATTGAAATGTGCTTTGTGTTTTGTTTCCTTTCCGCGGTACTAGCGAGTGTCGTGATATTGGCATCGTCACGGCCCTAATTAAGATCTGCCCAAGATTCCCACTGTTCGCTCTTGTTAATGTAGGCATGTCTGACGGGAGGGGAAGAGCCAATAAAGCAGATGTCTTAGCAGAATTGAATTCTGTTGTTGTTGATGTCTGTAAGCAGGAAGTTGCCCTTTTGTGTTTTATGCTGTCATTGAGTCTCTGAGGCTCTGGGTCCTTTGAGGAAGGGATTGGCGGCTGGGTAATATGAACCTACATTAGGGATTAGGAACAACAGCCATGAGGCCACACAGTGTGTGTTTGCATTCTAAAGGGGAAGTGGGTTTGGGTGTAAACAGTTGTTTTGTTTGGTTTTAGAAAGTGGCCGTGTCCCTTGCACGAAAATGTATGCACTCACAACTGTTATTCGCTCTGGATAAGAAGGTCTAAATTACTATATTTTAAATGTAGCTTCACTTCTTAGAAAATAGTATTATATTTTTGATTTATTTATTGACGTTTTGTCAGAGTGATTGCTGTCTCCATTGATCTAACATTTCTCTCTCTCACTCCATCTCTCCCTCCACAACGCCTCTCCATCCCCCCTCTTCTCTCTAATCCTCCCTCCATCCATCGCTCTTCTATACCCTCTGCGTATTTCTCTATCCCCCATCCTCTCCTTCTTTGCCTCTCTCGCTCTCCCTCTATCCCCATCCTCTCCCTATATCCCCATCCTCTCCCTCTCTCCCCCATCCTCTCCCTCTATCCCCATCCTCTCCCTCTATCCCTCATCCTCTATCCCTCATCCTCTCCCTCTATCCCCATCCTCTCCCTCTATCCCTCATCCTCTCCCTCTATCCCCCATCCTCTCCCTCTATCCCCCATCCTCTCCCTCTCTCCCCCATCCTCTCCCTCTCTCCCCCATCCTCTCCCTCTATCCCCATCCTCTCCCTCTATCCCTCATCCTCTCCCTCTATCCCTCATACTCTCCCCCTATCCCCCCCATCCTCTCCCTCTATCCCCCATCCTCTCCCTCTATCCCCCATCCTCTCCCTCTATCCCTCACCCTCTCCCTCCATCCTCTCCCTCTATCCCTCACCTCTCTCCCTCCATCCTCTCCCTCTATCCCTCACCCTCTCCCTCCATCCTCTCCCTCTACCCCCATCTATCCTCATCCCCTTCCTCTATCCCTCACCCTCTCCCTCTATCCCTCACCTCTCCATCTATCCCTCATCCTCTCCCTCTATCCCTCATCCTCTCCCTCTATCCCCCATCCTCTCCCTCTATCCCCCATCCTCTCCCTCTATCCCCCATCCTCTCCCTCTATATCCCCCATCCTCTCCCTCTATCCCTCACCCTCTCCCTCTATCCCCATCTATCCCCCATCCTCTCCCTCTATCCCTCACCCTCTCCCTCCATCCTCTCCCTCTATCCCCCATCTATCCCTCACCCTCTCCTCCATCCTCTCCCTCTATCCCCCATCTATCCCTCATCCCCTTCCTCTATCCCTCACCATCTCCCTCTATCCCTCACCATCTCCATCTATCCCTCATCCTCTCCTCCATCCTCTCCCTTTATCCCCCATCTATCCCTCATCCTCTCCCCCTCTCCTCCATCCTCTCCCCCTATCCCTCATCCTCTCTCCATCCTCTCTCCCTCCATCCTCGCCCTCTATCCCTCATCCTCTCCCCCTCTCCCTCCATCCTTGCCCTCCATCCTTGCCCTCTATCCCTCCATCCTCTCCCCCTTTCCCTCATCCTCTCCCCCTCTCCCTCCATCCTCTCCCCTCTCCCTCCATTCTTGCCTTCTCCCTCCATCCTTGCCCTCTATCCCTCCATCCTCTCCCTCTATCCCTCCATCCTCTCCCTCTCTCGCTCATCCTCTCTCTCATCCTCTCCCTCATCCTCTCCCTCTCTCCCTCATCCTCTCCCCCTTTCCCTCATCCTCTCCCCCTTTCCCTCATCCTCTCCCCTCTCCTCCATCCTCTCCCCCTCTCCCTCCATCCTCTCCCCCTATCCCTCATCCTCCCTCCATCCTCTATCCCTCCATCATCTCCTCTATCCCTCCATCCTCTCCCCCTTTCCCTCATCCTCTCCCCCTCTCCCTCCATCCTCTCCCTCTATCCCTCCATCCTCTCCCTCTATCCCTCCATCCTCTCCCTATCCCTCATCCTCCCTCCATCCCTCTCCCTCCATCCTCTCCCTCTATCCCTCCATCCTCCCTCTATCCCTCCATCCTCTCCCCTCTCCCCATCCTCGCCCTCTCTCACTCTCCTCTCCCTCTATCCCTCCATCCTCTATCCCTCCATCCTCTCCCCCTTTCCTCCATCCTCTCCCTCTATCCCTCCATCCTCTCCTCTATCCCTCCATCCTCTCCCTCTATCCCCATCCTCTCCCTCTATCCCCCATCCTCTCCCTCTATCCCCCATCCTCTCCCTCTCTCCCCCATCCTCTCCCTCTCCCCCCATCCTCTCCCTCTCTCCCCCATCCTCTCCCTCTATCCCCATCCTCTCCCTCTATCCTCATACTCTCCCCTATCCCCCATCCTCTCCCTCTATCCCCATCCTCTCCCTCTATCCCCCATCCTCTCCCTCTATCCCCCATCCTCTCCCTCTATCCCCCATCCTCTCCCTCTATCCCTCACCCTCTCCCTCCATCCTCTCCCTCTATCCCTCACCCTCTCCCTCCATCCTCTCCCTCTATCCTCCATCCTCTCCCTCTATCCCTCCATCCTCTCCCTCTATCCCTCCATCCTCTCCCCTTTCCCCCATCCTCTCCCCTCTCCCTCCATCCTCTCCCTCATCCTCTCCCTCCATCCTCTCCCTCAACCTCTCCCTCTATCCTCATCCCTCTCCCTCTATATCTCATCCTGTCCCTCCCTCTCCCTCTATCCCTCATCCTCTCCCTCTATATCTCATCCTGTCCCTCCCTCTCCTCTCTATCCCCCATCCTCTCCCTCTATCCCCATCCTCTCTCCCTCTATCCCCCATCCTCTCCCTCTCTCCCCCATCCTCTCCCTCTCTCCCCCATCCTCTCCCTCTCTCCCCATCCTCTCCCTCTATCCCCATCCTCTCCCTCTATCCCTCATCCTCTCCCTCTATCCCTCATCCTCTCCCTCTATCCCTCATACTCTCCCCCTATCCCCCATCCTCTCCCTCTATCCCCCAACCTCTCCCTCTATCCCCCATCCTCTCCCTCTATCCCCCATCCTCTCCCTCTATCCCCCATCCTCTCCCTCTATCCCTCATCCTCTCCCTCTATCCCTCATCCTCTCCCTCTATCCCTCATACTCTCCCCTATCCCCCATCCTCTCCCTCTATCCCCCAACCTCTCCCTCTATCCCCCATCCTCTCCCTCTATCCCCATCCTCTCCCTCTATCCCCATCCTCTCCATCTATCCCCCATCCTCTCCCTCTATCCCCATCCTCTCCCCCTATCCCCCCATCCTCTCCCTCTATCCCCCATCCTCTCCCCCTATCCCTCATCTCTCTCCTCTATCCCCCATCCTCTCCCTCTATCCCCCATCCTCTCTCTCTATCCCTTTCCCCCATCCTCTCCCTCTCTCCCCCATCCTCTCCCTCTCTCCCCCATCCTCTCCCTCTCTCCCCCATCCTCTCCTCCTATCCCCATCCTCTCCCTCTATCCCTCATCCTCTCCCTCTATCCCTCATCCTCTCCCTCTATCCCTCATACTCTCCCCTATCCCCCATCCTCTCCCTCTATCCCCCAACCTCTCCCTCTATCCCCATCCTCTCCCTCTATCCCCCATCCTCTCCTCTATCCCCCATCCTCTCCCTCTATCCCCCATCCTCTCCCCTATCCCTCATACTCTCCCTCTATCCCCCATCCTCTCCCCTATCCCTCATACTCTCCCCTATCCCCCATCCTCTCCTCTATCCCCCATCCTCTCCCTCTATCCCCATCCTCTCCCTCTCTCCCCCATCCTCTCCTCTATCTCCCCATCCTCTCCTCTATCCCTCATCCTCTCCTATCCCTCCTTACTCTCCCCCTATCCCCCATCCTCTCCTCTCTATCCCCCATCCTCCCTCTATCCCCCATCCTCTCCCCTCTATCCCCATCCTCTCCTCTATCCCTCACCCTCTCCCTCCATCCTCTCCCTCTATCCCTCACCCTCTCCCTCCATCCTCTCCCTCTATCCCCCATCTATCCCTCATCCCCTTCCTCTATCCTCACCCTCTCCTCTATCCTCACCCTCTCCATCTATCCCTCATCCTCTCCCCTCTATCCCTCATCCTCTCCCTCTATCCCCCATCCTCTCCCTCTATCCCCCATCCTCTCCCTCTATCCCCCATCCTCTCCCTCTATCCCCCCATCCTCTCCCTCTATCCCTCACCCTCTCCCTCTATCCCCATCTATCCCCCATCCTCTCCCTCTATCCCTCACCCTCTCCTCCATCCTCTCCTCTATCCCCCATCTATCCCCCATCCTCTCCCTCTATCCTCACCCTCTCCCTCCATCCTCTCCCTCTATCCCCCATCTATCCCTCACCCTCTCCCTCCATCCTCTCCCTCTATCCCCCATCTATCCCTCATCCCCTTCCTCTATCCTCACCCTCTCCCTCTATCCCTCACCATCTCCATCTATCCCTCATCCTCTCCCTCCATCCTCTCCCTTTATCCCCCATCTATCCCTCATCCTCTCCCTCTCCCTCCATCCTCTCCCCCTATCCCTCATCCTCTCTCCATCCTCTCTCCCTCCATCCTCGCCCTCTATCCCTCATCCTCTCCCCTCTCCCTCCATCCTTGCCCTCCATCCTTGCCCTCTATCCCTCCATCCTCTCCCCCTTTCCCTCATCCTCTCCCCCTCTCCCTCCATTCTTCCTTCTCCCTCCATCCTTGCCCTCTATCCCTCCATCCTCTCCTCTATCCCTCCATCCTCTCCCTCTCTCTCATCCTCTCTCTCATCCTCTCCCTCATCCTCTCCCTCTCTCCCTCATCCTCTCCCCTTTCCCTCATCCTCTCCCCTCTCCCTCCATCCTCTCCCCCTCTCCCTCCATCCTCTCCCCTATCCCTCATCCTCTATCCCTCCATCATCTCCCTCTATCCTCCATCCTCTCCCCTTTCCTCATCCTCTCCCTCTCCCTCCATCCTCTCCCTCTATCCCTCCATCCTCTCCCTCTATCCCTCCATCCTCTCCCCCTATCCCTCATCCTCCCTCCATCCCTCTCCCTCCATCCTCTCCTCTATCCCTCCATCCTCTCATCTCTATCCCTCCATCCTCTCCCCCTCTCCCCCATCCTCGCCCTCTCTCACTCCCTCTCCCTCTATCCCTCCATCCTCTATCCTCTCCATCCCCCCCCTTTCCCTCCATCCTCTCCCTCTATCCCTCCATCCTCTCTCCCTCTATCCCCCATCCTCTCCCTCTATCCCCATCCTCTCCCTCTATCCCCCATCCTCTCCCTCTATCCCCATCCTCTCCCTCTATCCCCATCCTCTCCTCTCTCCCCATCCTCTCCCTCTCTCCCCATCCTCTCCCTCTCTCCCCATCCTCTCCCTCTATCCCCATCCTCTCCCTCTCTCCCCATCCTCTCCCTCTCTCCCCCATCCTCTCCCTCTATCCCATCCTCTCCCTCTATCCCTCATACTCTCCCCTATCCCCCATCCTCTCCCTCTATCCCCATCCTCTCCCTCTATCCCCCATCCTCTCCCTCTATCCCCATCCTCTCCCTCTATCCCTCACCCTCTCCTCCATCCTCTCCCTCTATCCTCACCCTCTCCCTCCATCCTCTCCTCTATCCCTCCATCCTCTCCCTCTATCCTCCATCTCTCCCTCTCTATCCCTCCATCCTCTCCCTCTATCCTCTCCCCCTCTCCTCTATCCCTCCATCCTCTCCCCCTTTCCCCATCTCTCTCCCTCTCCCTCCATCCTCTCCCTCATCCTCTCCCTCCATCCCCCATCCTCTCCTCTATCCCTCACCTCTCCTCCATCCTCTCCTCTATCCTCACCCTCTCCCTCCATCCTCTCCCTCTATCCCTCCATCCTCTCCCTCTATCCTCCATCCTCTCCCTCTATCCCTCCATCCTCTCCCTCTATCCCTCATCCTCTCCCTCTATCCCTCATCCTCTCCCTCTATCCCTCATCCTCTCCCTCTATATCTCATCCTGTCCCTCCCTCTCCCTCTATCCCTCATCCTCTCCCTCTATATCTCATCCTGTCCCTCCCTCTCCCTCTATCCCCATCCTCTCCCTCTATCCCCCATCCTCTCCCTCTATCCCCCATCCTCTCCCTCTCTCCCCCATCCTCTCCCTCTCTCCCCCCATCCTCTCCCTCTCTCCCCATCCTCTCCCTCTATCCCTCATCCCTCTCCCTCTATCCTCATCCTCTCCCTCTATCCCTCATACTCTCCCTATCCCCCATCCTCTCCCTCTATCCCCCAACCTCTCCTCTATCCCCATCCTCTCCCTCTATCCCCCATCCTCTCCCTCTATCCCCATCCCTCTCCATCTATCCCCCATCCTCTCCCTCTATCCCCCATCCTCTCCCTATCCCCATCCTCTCCTCTATCCCCCATCCTCTCCCCCCTATCCCTCATACTCTCCCTCTATCCCCCATCCTCTCCCCCTATCCCTCATACTCTCCCCTATCCCCATCCTCTCCCTCTATCCCTCACCCTCTCCTCCATCCTCTCCCTCTATCCCCATCTATCCCTCATCCCCTTCCTCTATCCCTCACCCTCCCTCTCTATCACTCACCCTCTCCATCTATCCCTCATCCTCTCCCTCTATCCCCCATCCTCTCCCTCTATCCCCCATCCTCCCCTCTATCCCCATCCTCCCCCATCCTCTCCCTCTATCCCCATCCTCTCCCTCTATCCCCCATCCTCTCCCTCTATCCCTCACCTCTCCCTCCATCCTCTCCCTCTATCCCCATCTATCCCCCATCCTCTCCCTCTATCCCTCACCCTCTCCCTCCATCCTCTCCCTCTATCCCCCATCTATCCCTCACCTCTCTCCCTCCATCCTCTCCCTCTATCCCCCCATCTATCCCTCATCTATCCCTCATCCCCTTCCCTCTATCCCTCACCCTCTCCATCTATCCCTCATCCTCTCACTCCATCCTCTCCTTTATCCCCATCTATCCCTCATCCTCTCCCCCTCTCCCTCCATCCTCTCCCCTATCCCTCATCCTCTCTCCATCCTCTCTCCCTCCATCCTTGCCCTCTATCCCTCCATCCTCTCCCTCTATCCCTCTATCCCTCCATCCTCTCCCCTTTCCCTCATCCTCTCCCCCTCTCCCTTCATCCTCTCCTCTATCCCTCCATCCTCTCCCCTCTCCCTCATCCTCTCCCCCTCTCCCACCATCCTCTCCCCCTCTCCCTCCATCCTCTCTATCCCTCATCCTCCCTCCATCCTCTATCCCTCCATCATCTCCCTCTATTCCTCCATCCTCTCCCCTTTTCCCTCATCCTCTCCCCTCTCCTCCATCCTCTCCCTCTATCCCTCCATCCTCTCCCTATCCCTCATCCTCCCTCCATCCCCTCTCCCTCCATCCTCTCCCTCTATCCCTCCATCCTCTCCCTCTATCCCTCCATCCTCTCCCCCTCTCCCCCATCTCGCCCTCTCACTCCCTCTCTCTATCCCTCCATCCTCTATCCCTCCATCCTCTCCCCTTTCCCTCCATCCTCTCCCTTTATCCCTCCATCCTCTCCTCTATCCCTCCATCCTCTCCCTCTATCCCTCCATCCTCTCCCTCTATCCCTCCATCCTCTCCCCTTTCCCCCATCCTCTCCCCCTCTCCCTCCATCCTCTCCCTCATCCTCTCCCTCCATCCTCTCCCTCAACCTCTCCTCTATCCCTCATCCTCTCCCTCTATATCTCATCCTGTCCCTCCCTCTCCCTCTATCCTCATCCTCTCCCTCTATATCTCATCCTGTCCCTCCCCTCTCCCTCTATCCCTCATCCTCTCCCTCTATATCTCTTCCTGTCCCTCCCTCTCCCTCTATCCCTCATCCTCTCCCTCTATCCCTCATCCTCTCCATCTATCTCTCATCCTGTCCCTCATCCTCTCCCCATCCTCTCCCTCTATCCCTCATCCTCTCCCTCTATCCCTCATACTCTCCCTCTATCCCTCATCCTCTCCCTCACCCTCTCCCTCTATCCCTCCTCTCCCTCTATCCCTCATCCTCTCCCTCTATCCCTCCATCCTCTCCCCCTTTCCCCATCCTCTCCCCTCTCCCTCCATCCTCTCCCCCTCTCCCTCATCCTCTCCCTCTATCCCTCCATCCTCTCCATCTATCTCTCATCCTGTCCCTCCCTCTCCCTCTATCCCTCATCCTCTCCCTCTATATCTCATCCTGTCCCTCCCTCTCCCTCTATCCCTCATCCTCTCCCTCTATCCCTCATCCTCTCCATCTATCTCTCATCCTGTCCCTCATCCTCTCCCCATCCTCTCCCTCTATCCCTCATCCTCCCCTCTATCCCTCATCCTCTCCCTCACCCTCTCCCTCTATCCCTCATCCTCTCCCCCTTTCCCTCATCCTCTCCCATTCCCCCTCTCCCTCCATCCTCTCCCCTATCCCTCCATCCTCTCCCCTATCCCTCATCCTCCCTCCATCCTCTATCCCTCCATCTCCTCTATCCCTCCATCCTCTCCCCCTTTCCCTCATCCTCTCCCCCTCTCCCTCCATCCTCTCCCTCTATCCCTCCATCCTCTCCCTCTATCCCTCCATCCTCTCCCTCTATCCCTCCATCCTCTCCCCCTCTCCCCCATCCTCACCCTCTCTCACTCCCTCTCCCTCTATCCCTCCATCCTCTATCCCTCCATCCTCTCCCCCTTTCCCTCCATCCTCTCCTCCATCCTCTCCCTCTATCCCTCCATCCTCTCCCTCTATCCCTCCATCCTCTCCCTCTATCCCTCCATCCTCTCCCTCTATCCCTCCATCCTCTCCCTCTATCCCTCCATCCTCTCCCTCTATCCTCCATCCTCTCCCTCTATCCCTCCATCCTCTCCCCCTTTCCCCCATCCTCTCCCCCCTTTCCCCCATCCTCTCCCCCTCTCCTCCATCCTCTCCCTCATCCTCTCCCTCCATCCTCTCCTCCCTCAACCTCTCCCTCTATCCCTCATCCTCTCCCTCTATATCTCATCCTGTCCCTCCCTCTCCCTCTATCCCTCATTCTCTCCCTCTATATCTCATCCTGTCCCTCCCTCTATCCCTCATCCTCTCCCTCTATATCTCATCCTGTCCCTCATCCTCTCCATCTATCTCTCATCCTGTCCCTCATCCTCTCCCCATCCTCTCCCTCTATCCCTCCTTACTCTCCCTCTATCCCTCATCCTCTCCTCACCCTCTCCCTCTATCCCTCCTCTCCCTCTATCCCTCATCCTCTCCCTCTATCCCTCATCCTCTCCCTCTATCCCTCATCCTCTCCCTCTATCCCTCCATCCTCTCCCCCTTTCCCCATCCTCTCCCCCTCTCTCTCCATCCTCTCCCCCTCTCCCTCATCCTCTCCTCATCCTCTCCATCTATCTCTCATCCTGTCCCTCCCTCTCCCTCTATCCTCATCCTCTCCCTCTATATCTCATCCTGTCCCTCCCTCTCCCTCTATCCCTCATCCTCTCCCTCTATCCCTCATCCTCTCCATCTATCTCTCATCCTGTCCCTCATCCTCTCCCCATCCTCTCCTCTATCCCTCATCCCTCTCCCTCTATCCCTCATCCTCTCCCTCACCCTCTCCCTCTATCCCTCCTCTCCCCTCTATCCCTCATCCTCTCCCTCACCCTCTCCCTCTATCCCTCATCCTCTCCATCTATCTCTCATCCTGTCCCTCCCTCTCCCCATCCTCTCCCTCTATCCCTCATCCTCTCCCTCTATCCCTCATCCTCTCCCTCATCCTCTCTCCCTCTCTCGCTCATCCTCTCCCCCTTTCCCTCATCCTCTCCCTCTCTCGCTCATCCTCTCCCCCTTTCCCTCATCCTCTCCCTCCATCCTCTCCCCTTATCCCTCATCCTCCCTCCATCCTCTCCCCCTCTCCTCCATCCTCTCCCTCATCCTCTCCCTCTATCCCTCATCCTCTCCATCTATCTCTCATCCTGTCCCTCCCTCTCCCTCTATCCCTCATCCTCTCCCTCTATATCTCATCCTGTCCCTCCCTCTCCCTCTATCCCTCATCCTCTCCCTCTATATCTCATCCTCTCCCTCTATCCCTCATCCTCTCCCTCTATATCTCATCCTATCCCTCCCTCTCCCTCTATCCCTCATCCTCTCCCTCTATCCCTCATCCTCTCCATCTATCTCTCATCCTGTCCCTCATCCTCTCCCCATCCTCTCCCTCTATCCCTCATCCTCTCCCTCTATCCCTCACCCTCTCCCTCACCCCTCTCCCTCTATCCTCATCCTCTCCATCTATCTCTCATCCTGTCCCTCCCTCTCCCCCATCCTCTCCCTCTATCCCTCATCCTCTCCCTCTATCCCTCATCCTCTCCCTCATCCTCTCCCTCTCTCGCTCATCCTCTCCCCTTCCCTCATCCTCTCCTCCATCCTCTCCCCCTATCCCTCATCCTCCCTCCATCCTTTCCCCCTCTCCCTCCATCCTCTCCCTCATCCTCTCCCTCTATCCCTCATCCTCTCCATCTATCTCTCATCCTGTCCCTCCCTCTCCCTCTATCCCTCATCCTCTCCCTCTATATCTCATCTTGTCCCTCCCTCTCCCTCTATACCTCATCCTCTCCCTCTATCCCTCATCCTCTCCATCTATCTCTCATCCTGTCCTCATCCTCTCCCCATCCTCTCCCTCTATCCCTCATCCTCTCCCTCTATCCCTCATCCTCTCCCTCACCCTCTCCTTCTATCCCTCATCCTCTCCATCTATCTCTCATCCTGTCCCTCCCTCTCCCCATCCTCTCCCTCTATCCCTCATCCTCTCCCTCATCCTCTCCCTCTCTCGCTCATCCTCTCCCCCTTTCCCTCATCCTCTCCCTCCATCCTCTCCCCCTATCCCTCATCCTCCCTCCATCCTCTCTCCCTCCATCCTCGCCCTCTATCCCTCATCCTCTCCCCTCTCCCTCTATCCCTCCATCCTGTCCCCCTTTCCCTCCATCCTCTCCCCCTTTCCCTCATCCTCTCCCCCTCTCCCTCCATCCTCTCCCTCTATCCCTCATCCTCTCCATCTATCTTTCATCCTGTCCCTCTATCCCTCATCCTCTCCCTCTATCCCCCATCCTCTCCCTCTATCCCTCATCCTCTCCCTCTCTCCCTCATCCTCTCCCTCTCTCCCTCATCCTCTCCCTCTATCCCTCATCCTCTCCCTCATCCTCTCCCTCATCCTGTCCCTCCCTCTCTCTGTAGCTCTCAAAGGGCTGCTCCCTCCACCTGGCCCAGCGCTGGAGCCAGCTTCTCAACATTCAGCTGCGCAGGATGCCCGTACTGTCCAAGGAGTCAGCACCAGGGCTCATCATGGCCACAGGTGGGGAGGCTAGCATCATACAACTACAGTGACTGTTTATTTACAATAAAAACATTATATAGATGTATTTATTTTTCTCAGATATTTTCTGATTTCATTGAACAGAGAGAGAGAGAGAGGATGACTGTGGGGAAAGAAAGAGAAAGGTTGTGTCAAAGGGAACCCATACTGACGATGTGTGCCAGAGGGCTTCGCCATTACCACTCGCCAGGCCACAGAATGACTATTTCTGTGGCGAACACATGACTTCCCTTGTGGTGGTGCAACGCCTGCTATTGCCTGGTCTGATGGAGAGGACCACTTCCTCCATCAGTCAATCACACACTTAGAGTGTCTAGAGAAGCTGCAGAGTCTCTCCTTCCTGCTCCTTTGTCTGTGTCTGTTTTATTAATTTTTTGAACCATTATTCATTCAGGCAATTCAGTTGAGAGCAAATTCTTATTTACAGCGTGTGTGTGTGTGTGTTTGAATTTTCCTGAGTGCGTGTGTTCATGGTTTGGGAATGTGTGCATGCGTGTTAGTAACTGTGTGTACTCAGGGGGAACATTCCCTCGCGGCCTGTCAGGGGGAACATTCCCTCGCGGCCTGTCAGGGGAAACATTCCCTCGCGGCCTGTCAGGGGGAACATTCCCACGCGGCCTGTCAGGGGGAACATTCCCTCGCGGCCTGTCAGGGGGAACATTCCCACGCGGCCTGTCAGGGGGAACATTCCCTCGCGGCCTGTCAGGGGGAACATTCCCTCGCGGCCTGTCAGGGGGAACATTCCCTCGCGGCCTGTCAGGGGGAACATTCCCTCGCGGCCTGTCAGGGGGAACATTCCCTCGCGGCCTGTCAGGGGGAACATTCCCTCGCGGCCTGTCAGGGGGAACATTCCCTCGCGGCCTGTCAGGGGGAACATTCCCTCGCGGCCTGTCAGGGGTAACATTCCCACGCGGCCTGTCAGGGGGAACATTCCCTCGCGGCCTGTCAGGGGGAACATTCCCACTCGGCCTGTCAGGGGGAACATTCCCTCGTGGCCTGTCAGGGGGAACATTCCCACGCGGCCTGTCAGGGGGAACATTCCCTCGCGGCCTGTCAGGGGGAGGCGTTTGTTTTGTGACTTGTTCCTGTGACATTTCTTCATTTGTAAAAAGCACCGTTGATATGGCCTCCAAGAACAACAGTCGTTAGTGGTGGTGCCGGGGAGGAGAGCGGCGGCCTCATTAAACAGCACTCAGGATGAGTGTCAGACACACCGAGAGAGCCGTACACAACTACATAACGCCACACCGTTCGGTGCAACATGGCCGTCTACATCCACATATGATAAATAGATATGTGACGTTACACTCCTTGGGGCCTTCCCCCTAGAATGACTACAGACTGATTTGAACCATTCTTATAGGTTCATCACATGGTAAGGAGTATTGATGTTGACAATTAAGCATACTGGAGCGTAGGCTGCGGCATG
The DNA here is from genome assembly GCF_034236695.1 of Oncorhynchus nerka. Classification (NCBI taxonomy): domain Eukaryota; kingdom Metazoa; phylum Chordata; class Actinopteri; order Salmoniformes; family Salmonidae; genus Oncorhynchus; species Oncorhynchus nerka. The sequence continues at coordinate 41,787,103 of NC_088406.1, forward strand.
CGGAGTTTGTTTGAACTTCTCTGAGCTCAAGCATCTGCTTCACAACCCTGGATGGACTCTCTCCCTATATAGAGCCGCCCAGCTATATGCTACAGTCGCCCTTTTCTCTATGGCTGCGCCTCAAATGGCACCCTGTTCCCTGTATAGTGAGCTACTTCTGCTCTGTTGTCGGCTTTGTGTGCTCTGGGCTGGCCACTGTGCTTGGTTGTGTCCCACATTGCACGGTACCTTATTCCCTATGCATCTACTGCACTACTTTTGACCAAGGCCCATAGGGCTTTTGGTCAAAATCAGTGCCCTATGTAGTGAATAGGGTGCTATTTGGAACCAAGCCTGGGATACTGCTGGGACTGGAGACCACCTGAAGCTGCAGTAGTGTTCCTACTGGATCCCCCTCTGTGTGAATAGTTTAATTCATAACCTCCTCTCACACAGCCGTTCCACTGATCATCCCGTGTCTGTCTCCTCTGCAGGTTCTGTGGGCAAGAACCTGGCCAACAAGCCCAACGTGTATGTGTCCAGCAGTGCTGGGGCCAGATGGAGAGAGGTCAGTGTGTGTGTGTGCTTTGTTTTTGTGTATGTGTGTGTGTGCTTTGTTTTTGTGTATGTGTGTGTGTGCTTTGTTTGTGTGTGTGTGTGTGTGTGTGTGTGTGCGCCATAAATGTAACTATGCACATGATGAGCTATAAATCATGACATTGGTTATTGTTGGATGGTTCCTGCCTCTGCTACCCACTCATACCAGAGGGTTTCTGTGGAGATCTTAGCCACAATGCTGAATGCCCAGCGTAGGACACTTTCCTCCACAGTATATTACTCATCAACCACAAACATGGTGCTGCAGTTATTTAGAGCCACGCTCTGTAAGACGTGAGTACAATTCCAAGACTGGGGAGCCCTCTAAGACATAAACAATGGAGCAGAAGCACCCGGAACATTTTCACATGCTCTTGATGCCTATGGTGTGACATTCCACGAGAGCAGTATTAGACTTTTAATTATTCTTTTTTTAAACATACTTTTAATCTGAACATAGTATTACCTCATTTAAGTGTCTTGACGAGCAAAATATTTTTGGTAATAATACGGCCTGACAGTTGTACTAGTCTATTATTGTAGCTATATAAATTGACCAGCAATCTTACAGACTGCGGCTTTAATGAGTGTTCTTCACATTTCCCCTTCTCAAGGCGCTGGCCGGTCCTCACTTCTACACGTGGGGTGACCACGGCGGTATCCTCATGGCCATTGCCCAGGGGGGCTCCACCACACACCTCAAGTGAGTCTCACAACTGTCCTAAATAACACCCATATCTCCCATGTTAGAACAACACAGTGTATCTCCCCCTCATTACACCCCTCTACCCCCCACTGCAGCTCTGCCCTGAGTCGTTGACTTTCAGTCTGCTTACCTCCTCAAATAAAGGTTCAATGAATTGTACCCTTTTCAACCCACTGTGTCACTGCCAACCCAATCAGTACTGTGCTGGCTCATTTGTCCTTTCCAGCTCGGTTCCAGCTACTATAGTACAGTGGGATATGTAACCAGGCCAATGTACTACAGCCTGGCTTGGCTCAGTAGTGTAAAAAGCGTATAAATATTGTAACCATGCTAGTGTTGATCTCCATACTGTCTCTGTTGGCCCTGCTATAGACTAGCATCCTTTTCAGGTGGTGTACTTGCTGCCTCACGCTACAGAATCAGTAGATTTGCCATTCTGACTCGAACAAGGCGGCAGAAAGCCTAGTGGTTAGTGTTGGGCCAGTAACCGAAACGCCATTCTGCCCCTGAACAAGGCAGTTAACCCACTGTTCCCCGGTAGGCCGTCATTGTAAATAAGAATTTGTTCTCAACTGACTTGCCTAGTTAAATAAAGGGTCATAAAAAAATACAAATGAAAGGCTACTTACCTACTATCTCTCTGTGTCTCAGGTTCAGTACCAATGAGGGGGAGACGTGGACAGACTTCCGTTTCTCTGACAGGGAGGTGTATGTCTACCAGCTGCTGACGGAGCCGGGGGAGAAGAGCACCATCTTTACCGTCTTCGGCTCCTACGCCGACCAGAGACACAGCTGGCTCATCCTGCAGGTCAACGCCAGCGACGTGCTCGGTGAGGGGACTCTCACGATATTACTACACTGGGCAGAAGTCATGACTGAATTATCCTCAGCCCGGGTGCTTTTGCGTCTGTCTGTCTGTCTCGTCCATTTTCACAATGCCAATAAGAAGCACCATCTATTAGGCCAGAGTCTCACTGAGGGGTGTGTGTTTGTGTATTCGTGTGTGTGTGTCCGCTTATGTCCCCATGCTACTGTAATAGAATATGATCCAATTCCAAATGAAGTATTTCAAGTGTGTGTGTGTCTCTTCAGGCGTGCCGTGCGCCGAGGGAGACTACAAGCGCTGGTCCCCGTCAGACGAGCGGGGAAACGACTGCCTTCTGGGTAGTGAGATGGTGTACAAGCGCCGCACGCCCCACGCCACCTGCTTCAACGGGGAAGACTTCGACCGGCCCGTCACCGTATCCAACTGCTCCTGCACACGCCAGGACTACGAGTGGTGAGACTCTCCTTTCCCAGCCCGTGTCCAATCCCATATCCGCCCTTTGCCTCTACCCCTAAAACCATCTACCCCTAAGCACCTCATATCGATCTGAAAGGATTGGATAGCTGCTATCTCGAAAGGTAACAGCTCCACCTTCTGTTAAGCTAGGAATAGGTGGAATGTTTCTCCCTTACTTACACCTCTGCTATCCTTTCAGAGTAGGGGCAAGGGGTTGATTGGAATTAGGCAACAGTCTTTTTCCACTCATCTCTAGCTGTTCATAGTTTGATAGTCAGGTAGGCTAACATTGGGTGTCTCTCTCTCTCTCTCTCTCTCTCCCCATCTAATCTCTCTCGCTCTCTATCACACTCCTCTCTCTCCTTTTATCTCTCTCAGTGACTATGGCTTCAAGCTGAGCGAGGACCTGTCCCTCCAGGTGTGCCTGCCCGACCCCGAGTTCTCGGGGAACCTCTACGCCCCTCCCGTGCCCTGCCCCGTTGGAACTACCTACCGTCGCAGTACGGGGTAAGTCAATATCCCTTTGGTATTAACATATTGTCACTTCATCAGAAACCAGGCTTTGCCCTTCTCATAATGATAGGCTTTTTCCTTTTGTTAAGGTGACTCCACACATTGAGGGTCAAGGCCTTGCAATGTGGATGGGTCAGGATTATATGACCTAGCTGAGCTGAAGGGTTTCGGGGTTTCGAGCTGACTTCACAGTGTCCCAAATGGGCCCCGGTCAAAATTAGTGCACTTTAAAGGGAATAGGGTACCATTTGGGACATAATCACAAAGGTTGAGATACACTTGTCCTTGACTGACAGTCACATATGGCTTATAAAAACAAATGGCATTACCTAGTCTGTCAGTCTTCACCTCAATCTTATATGATTTGTTTTACTGCCGCAAGGAGACGACCATTAAATATCAGCATGATTAATGATGAATAGGATATACACACTATGCAAATGGCATCCTTTATGGTCATGAGGGGAACTGTCTTTGTTCTTCTTTTGTGCTATTGGGAAGAGAAAGGAGTGGCGTCATTCTATTATATAGCCCTCACTTATCATGGAGAACAGCCCCACCTAGTGTCATAAGGAGAGAAATGTCCCAGTAAAATCTTGACAAACACTGCGTGTACAAATCATTTAGAACACTTTCCTGATATTGAGTTGCAACCCCCCCTTTGCCCTCAGAACAGCCTCAATTCGTCGGGGCAGGGACTCTACAAGGTGTCAAAAGCTTCCCACGGAGATGTTGGCCCATGTTGACTCCAATTATTCCCTGTTGTGTCAAGTTGGCTGAATGTCCTTTGGGTGGTGGACCATTGTTGATACACACAGGAAACTGTTGAGCGTGAAAAACCCAGGAGCGTTGCAGTTCTTGACACAAACCGCTGCGCTTCGCCCCTACTACCATACCCCCTTCAAAAGCCCCTACTACCATACCCCCTTCAAAAGCCCCTACTACCATACCAACTTCAAAAGCCCCTACTACCATACCAACTTCAAAAGCCCCTACTACCATACCAACTTCAAAAGCCCCTACTACCATACCCCCTTCAAAAGCCCCTACTACCATACCCCCTTCAAAGGCCCCTACTACCATACCCACTTCAAAAGCCCCTACTACCATACCCCTTCAAATTCCCTACTACCATACCCTTCAAAAGCCCCTACTACCATACCCCTTCAAAAGCCCCTACTACCATACCCCCTTCAAAGGCCCCTACTACCATACCCCCTTCAAATTCCCCTACTACCATACCCACTTCAAAAGCCCCTACTACCATACCCCTTCAAAAGCCCCTACAACCATACCCCTTCAAAAGCCCCTACTACCATACCCACTTCAAAAGCCTCTACTACCATACCAACTTCAAAAGCCCTACTACCATACCCCCTTCAAAGGCCCCTACTACCATACCCCTTCAAAGGCCCCTACTACCATACCCCCTTCAAAGGCCCCTACTACCATACCCACTTCAAAGGCCCCTACTACCATACCCCTTCAAAAGCCCCTACTACCATACCCCTTCAAAAGCCCCTACTACCATACCCCTTCAAAGGCCTCTACTACCATACCCACTTCAAAAGCCCCTACTACCATACCCACTTCAAAAGCCCCTACTACCATACCCACTTCAAAAGCCCCTACTACCATACCCCCTTCAAAAGCCCCTACTACCATACCCCCTTCAAAAGCCCCTACTACCATACCCCCTTCAAAAGCCCCTACTACCATACCCCCTTCAAAGGCCTCTACTACCATACCCCCTTCAAAGGCCTCTACTACCAAACCCGTCTCCCCCCTCCATCTACTCTGATTGAAGTGGATTTAACAAGGGACATCGATAAGGGATCATAGCTTTCACCTGGTCAGTCAGAGCAGGTGTTCCTAATGTTTTGTACACTCAGTGTATATGTAATGGGCAACATGTAAACATGTTGTTCTTCTCGTTTACACAACTACACATAAGATGCACTGTATTACACCATTTGTTGTACACATACTCTTGTTGTGATATTGGGTGGTGTGTGTTTGTCTGTCCATGTTGTTCGTGTGTCTCTCTCAGGTACAGGAAGGTGTCTGGGGACAGCTGTAGTGGAGGCGATGTAGAAGCCAGACTGGATGGAGAGATGCTCCCCTGTCCTGTAGGAGGTAAGTCTCCCCTCTCCTTCAATTAAGAAACCATTATTAGAAACGTTTAGCCTTTTAGATCACAATGAATAAGAGACCCCTGAATGAATGAATAAGCGACCCCTGAATGAATGAATAAGAGACCCCTGAATGAATGAATAAGAGACCCCTGAATGAATGAATAAGAGACCCCTGAATGAATGAATAAGAGACCCCTGAATGAATGAATAAGAGACCCCTGAATGAATGAATAAGAGACCCCTGAATGAATGAATAAGAGACCCCTGAATGAATGAATGAATGAATAAGAGACACCTAAATGAATGAATGAATAAGAGACACCTAAATGAATGAATGAATGAATGAGAGACCCCTGAATGAATGAATAAGAGACCCCTGAATGAATGAATGAATGAATAAGAGACACCTAAATGAATGAATGAATGAATGAGAGATACTCTGAGATTCTTGATATACTGGGTTCACAAATACTTTACCTTGTAAATGCCCCCCTTTTTTTCTTTTCTACTGTGTTATTGACTTGTTAATTGTTTACTCCATGTGGAGGTCCTTTTGTGGTAACAGAAACAAGGGGTTAAATGTGTCCAAAAAAGATGTATATTTCCTGAGCTTTCTTATCTCTTAGATACAGGACAGACACTTCAAAACAGTATTATTCCTTAGGATTAATTTTTTGCCTTTTTATGAATGTGTTATTCACTGCATTTCTATGGGCTTTAGTAGTAAAGGCCAAATTCAGTATTTTATCCAATGATTTTGGGGAGGGATACCTAAAGGGCCTAAAAATCATAATCAAATAGCTAAATGATCCATTGAATTACTATTTTAAAACAATTCCATATGTTACCTTTGGGTCGTGGGTCATGACGGGTTTATTTGGTATGGGCCACACAGTTGTAACTTTTTTGCTAGACCTTATTTGAGGCAAAATATACTTTTAGTCACATATTATGGGGTGAATTTAGTTAAAGATATAAAGGTTAGTCCCAGCAGTAGATCATCGGCTATAGCAACAACACACGTAAGTTAGACCTCGGGAACAATAGCTGCTGTGACTGGTTGTAAGGGATCCAAAAAGCAAATAAACAAATAAGTATTTGTGAATTCATGAAAAGTGAAATTACTCACATTTTATACATAAAAGCATATGGTTGGGTGAACTTTAATTTCCCTGAGGGGAAATTGTTTTAGACATGCATTACTGCTGTATGCAAAATAAATACTGTCGTATACACAGCTGGATACAAAATAAATACTGTCGTATACACAGCTGGATACAAAATAAATTCTGCTGGATACAAAATAAATACTGTCGTATACACAGCTGGATACAAAATAAATTCTGTCGTATACACAGCTGGATACAAAATAAATACTGTCGTATACACAGCTGGATACAAAATAAATTCTGTCGTATACACAGCTGGATACAAAATAAATTCTGTCGTATACACAGCTGGATACAAAATAAATACTGTCGTATACACAGCTGGATACAAAATAAATACTGTCGTATACACAGCTGGATACAAAATAAATACTGTCGTATACACAGCTGGATACAAAATAAATACTGTCGTATACACAGCTGGATACAAAATAAATACTGTCGTATACACAGCTGGATACAAAATAAATACTGTCGTATACACAGCTGGATACAAAATCAAATGCAATTTGTTGCGTTTTTCTTACCAGTTGTTACTCTTCACATGGCTATAGATTAGAATGAATTGTATTAAGTGTTTTTTTCCCATCTGGTCTTCTCCAGAGAGTAATGAGTTCATCCTGTACGCTGTGAGGAACTCCATCCACCGCTATGACCTGGCCACAGGGACCGACCAGGCCCTGCCCCTCTCTGGTCTCCGCGAGGCCGTGGCCCTGGACTTTGACTACGAAAGGAACTGCCTCTACTGGGCCGACATCTCGCTGGACACCATACAGGTCAGGGCCTTCACAGAAGGCACTCCGATGTAGCCATGACTTACCCTATTCCCTATATAAGTACACTGCTTGTGTACTATACAGGGAAAAAAGTACCATTTAAGACAAAATCTGTCCTGTACACACTTCTGAGACCAAAAGTACATTGTGTATCGTGATTAGTGAAAAGTATGTACACACTCCCTCCCTGTCCTCCCCCTCCAGAGGCTTTGTCTGAACGGCAGTACGGGACAGGAAGTGATCGTGAGGAAAGACCTGCAGAATGTGGAGGCCCTCACCTTTGACCCCATCAGCAGGCTGCTTTACTGGGTGGATGCCGGAGCGCAGAGGATTGAGGTAAACATGAGGAACAGGGATTTGTCCAATATTTGATAGATACTGAACAAAAATATAAATGCAGCATGCAACAATTTGACTGAGTTACTGTTCATATAAGGACATCAGCTACTACATTCATTAGGCCCAAATCTATGGATTTCACATGACTGGGCAGGGTGCAGCCATGGGTGGGCCTGGCTCCCAAATGGGTGGGCCTATGCCCTTCCAGGCTGCACCCATTAGGAAGGCAGGCACAGCCAATCAGAATGAGTTGTTCCCCACAAAAGGGCTTTATTACAGACAGAAATACACCTCAGTTTCATCAACTGTCCAGGTGGCTGGTCTAAGATGATCCCTCAGGTAAAGCTTCCTGCCATCCAGGACCTATTTAAAAGGCGGTGTCAAAGGAAGGCCCAAAGTATTGTCAAATACTCCAGTCACCCAAGTCCGTAGACTGTTCTCTCAGCTACTGCACGGCAAGCTGTACCGGAGCGTCAAGTCTGGGTCCAAAAGGCTCCTTAACAGCTTCTGCCCCCAAGCCATAAGACTGCTGAACAATTAATCAAACTATTTACATTGACCTCCACTCTTAGTCTTTAAACTGCTGCTACTCACTGTTTATTATCTATGCATACCGGTAGTCACTTTAGTAACTTTACCCGTAGCCTAGTGGTTAGAGCGTTGGGCCGGTAACTGGATCAAATCCCTGAGCTGACAAGGTAAAAATATGTCGTTCTGCCCCTGAGCAAGACCGTTAACCAACTGTTCCCCGGGCGCTGAAGACGTGGATGTGGATTAAGGCAGCTCCCCCACACCTCTCTGATTCAGAGTGGCTGTGTTAAATGCGGGAAGACACATTTCAGTTGAATACATTGTTGGACAACTGACTAGGTTTCCCTACATGTACAAAGTACCCATTGTCCCCGCAAATGACTTGGTACTGGTACTCCCTGTATATAGCCTTGTTATTGTTACGTCATTTTGTGATAGTTTTTGTTTTTTACTTTAGTGTATTTAGTCAATATTTTCTTAACTCTATTTCTTGAACTGCATGGTTGGTTAAGGGCTTATAAAGTAAGCATTTCACGGTAACGTCTACACATTGTATTCCGTGCATGTGACATACAATTTGATTTGATTTAACAGGGATGTAAACACATTTGTGCACAAAATGTTAGAGTAATAATCTTTTTGTGTGTATGGAACATTTCTGGGATCTTTTACAGTGGGGAGAACAAGTATTTGATACACTGCCGATTTTGCAGGTTTTCCTACTTAAAAAGCATGTAGAGGTCTGTAATTTTTTATCATAGGTACACTTCAACTGTGAGAGACGGAATCTAAAACAAAAATCCAGAAAATCACATTGTATGATTTTTAAGTAGTTAATTTGCATTTTATTGCATGACATAAGTATTTGATACATCAGAAAAGTAGAACTTAATATTTGGTACAGAAACCTTTGTTTACAATCACAGAGATCATACATTTCCTGTAGTTCTTGACCAGGTTTACACACACTGCAGCAGGGATTTTGGCCCACTCCTCCATACAGACCTTCTCCAGATCCTTCAGGTTTCGGGGCTGTCGCTGGGCAATACGGACTTTCAGCTCCCTCCAAAGATTTTCTATTGGGTTCAGGTCTGGAGACTGGCTAGGCCACTCCAGGACCTTGAGATGCTTCTTACGGAGCCACTCCTTAGTTGCCCTGGCTGTGTGTTTTGGGTCGTTGTCATGCTGGAAGACCCAGCCACGACCCATCTTCAATGCTCTTACTGAGGGAAGGAGGTTGTTGGCCAATATATCGCGATACATGGCCCCATCCATCCTCCCCTCAATACAGTGCAGTCGTCCTGTCCCCTTTGCAGAAAAGCATCCCCAAAGAATGATGTTTCCACCTCCATGCTTACATTTACATTTACATTTAAGTCATTTAGCAGACGCTCTTATCCAGAGCGACTTACAAATTGGTGCATTCACCTTATGACATCCAGTGGAACAGTAGTGCATCTAAATCTTTTAAGGGGGGTGAGAGGGATTACTTTATCCTATCCTAGGTATTCCTTAAAGAGGTGGGGTTTCAGGTGTCTCCGGAAGGTGGTGATTGACTCTGCTGTCCTGGCGTCGTGAGGGAGTTTGTTCCACCATTGGGGGGCCAGAGCAGCGAACAGTTTTGACTGGGCTGAGCGGGAACTGTACTTCCTCAGTGGTAGGGAGGCGAGCAGGCCAGAGGTGGATGAACGCAGTGCCCTTGTTTGGGTGTAGGGCCTGATCAGAGCCTGGAGGTACTGAGGTGCCGTTCCCCTCACAGCTCTGTAGGCAAGCACCATGGTCTTGTAGCGGATGCGAGCTTCAACTGGAAGCCAGTGGAGAGAGCGGAGGAGCGGGGTGACGTGAGAGAACTTGGGAAGGTTGAACACCAGACGGGCTGCGCCGTTCTGGATGAGTTGTAGGGGTTTAATGGCACAGGCAGGGAGCCCAGCCAACAGCGAGTTGCAGTAATCCAGACGGGAGATGACAAGTGCCTGGATTAGGACCTGCGCCGCTTCCTGTGTGAGGCAGGGTCGTACTCTGCGGATGTTGTAGAGCATGAACCTACAGGAACGGGCCACCGCCTTGATGTTAGTTGAGAACGACAGGGTGTTGTCCAGGATCACGCCAAGGTTCTTAGCGCTCTGGGAGGAGGACACAATGAAGTTGTCAACCGTGATGGCGAGATCATGGAACGGGCAGTCCTTCCCCGGGAGGAAGAGCAGCTCCGTCTTGCCGAGGTTCAGCTTGAGGTGGTGATCCGTCATCCACACTGATATGTCTGCCAGACATGCAGAGATGCGATTCGCCACCTGGTCATCAGAAGGGGGAAAGGAGAAGATTAATTGTGTGTCGTCTGCATAGCAATGATAGGAGAGACCATGTGAGGTTATGACAGAGCCAAGTGACTTGGTGTAAGCGAGAATAGGAGAGGGCCTAGAACAGAGCCCTGGGGACACCAGTGGTGAGAGCACGTGGTGTGGAGACGGATTCTCGCCACGCCACCTGGTAGGAGCGACCTGTCAGGTAGGACGCAATCAAGCGTGGGCCGCGCCGGAGATGCCCAACTCGGAGAGGGTGGAGAGGAGGATCTGATGGTTCACAGTATCGAAGGCAGCCGATAGGTCTAGAAGGATGAGAGCAGAGGAGAGAGAGTTAGCTTTAGCAGTGCGGAGCGCCTCCGTGATACAGAGAAGAGCAGTCTCAGTTGAATGACTAGTCTTGAAACCTGACTGATTTGGATCAAGAAGGTCATTCTGAGAGAGATAGCGGGAGAGCTGGCCAAGGACGGCACGTTCAAGAGTTTGAGAGAAAAGAAAGAAGGGATACTGGTCTGTAGTTGTTGACATCGGAGGGATCGAGTGTAGGTTTTTTCAGAAGGGGTGCAACTCTCGCTCTCTTGAAGACGGAAGGGACGTAGCCAGCGGTCAGGGATGAGTTGATGAGCGAGGTGAGGTAAGGGAGGTCTCCGGAAATGGTCTGGAGAAGAGAGGAGGGGATAGGGTCAAGCGGGCAGGTTGTTGGGCGGCCGGCCGTCACAAGACGCGAGATTTCATCTGGAGAGAGAGGGGAGAAAGAGGTCAGAGCACAGGGTAGGGCAGTGTGAGCAGAACCAGCGGTGTCGTTTGACTTAGCAAACGAGGATCGGATGTCGTCGACCTTCTTTTCAAAATGGTTGACGAAGTCATCTGCAGAGAGGGGGGAGGGGGAGGAGGATTCAGGAGGGAGGAGAAGGTTGCAAAGAGCTTCCTAGGGTTAGAGGCAGATGCTTGGAATTTAGAGTGGTAGAAAGTGGCTTTAGCAGCAGAGAGAGAAGAGGAAAATGTAGAGAGGAGGGAGTGAAAGGATGTCAGGTCCGCAGGGAGGCGAGTTTTCCTCCATTTCCGCTCGGCTGCCCGGAGCCCTGTTCTGTGAGCTCGCAATGAGTCGTCGAGCCACGGAGCGGGAGGGGAGGACCGAGCCGGCCTGGAGGATAGGGGACATAGAGAGTCAAAGGATGCAGAAAGGGAGGAGAGGAGGGTTGAGGAGGCAGAATCAGGAGATAGGTTGGAGAAGGTTTGAGCAGAGGGAAGAGATGATAGGATGGAAGAGGAGAGAGTAGCGGGGAGAGAGAGCGAAGGTTGGGACGGCGCGATACCATCCGAGTAGGGGCAGTGTGGGAAGTGTTGGATGAGAGCGAGAGGGAAAAGGATACAAGGTAGTGGTCGGAGACTTGGAGGGGAGTTGCAATGAGGTTAGTGGAAGAACAGCATCTAGTAAAGATGAGGTCGAGCGTATTTCCTGCCTTGTGAGTAGGGGGAAGGTGAGAGGGTGAGGTCAAAAGAGGAGAGGAGTGGAAAGAAGGAGGCAGAGAGGAATGAGTCAAAGGTAGACGTGGGGAGGTTAAAGTCGCCCAGAACTGTGAGAGGTGAGCCGTCCTCAGGAAAGGAGCTTATCAAGGCATCAAGCTCATTGATGAACTCTCCGAGGAACCTGGAGGGCGATAAATGATAAGGATGTTAAGCTTGAAAGGGCTGGTAACTGTGACAGCATGAAATTCAAAGGAGGCGATAGACAGATGGGTAAGGGGAGAAAGAGAGAATGACCACTTGGGAGAGATGAGGATCCCGGTGCCACCACCCCGCTGACCAGAAGCTCTCGGGTGTGCGAGAACACGTGGGCAGACGAAGAGAGAGCAGTAGGAGTAGCAGTGTTGTCTGTGGTGATCCATGTTTCCGTCAGTGCCAAGAAGTCGAGGGACTGGAGGGAGGCATAGGCTGAGATGAACTCTGCCTTGTTGGCCGCAGATCGGCAGTTCCAGAGGCTACCGGAGACCTGGAACTCCACGTGGGTCGTGCGCGCTGGGACCACCAGATTAGGGTGGCCGCGGCCACGCGGTGTGGAGCGTTTGTATGGTCTGTGCAGAGAGGAGAGAACAGGGATAGACAGACACATAGTTGACAGGCTACACAAGAGGCTACGCTAATGCAAAGGAGATTGGAATGACAAGTGGACTACACGTCTCGAGTGTTCAGAAAGTTAAGCTTACGTAGCAAGAATCTTATTGACTAAAATGATTAAAATGATACAGTACTGCTGAAGTAGGCTAGCTGGCAGAGGCTGCGTTGTTGACTATGTAGGCTAGCTGGCAGTGTCTGCGTTGTTGACACTACACTAATCAAGTCGTTCCGTTGAGTGTAATAGTTTCTACTGTGCTACTGTGCTGCTATTCGGGGCTAGCTGGCTAGCTAGCAGTGTTGATTACGTTATGTTGCGTTAAAAGAACGACAATAGCTGGCTAGCTAACCTAGGAAATCGCTCAGGACTACACAATTATCTTTGATACAAAGACGGCTATGTAGCTAGCTATGTAGCTAGCTACGATCAAACAAATCAAGCCGTTGTACTGTAATGAAATGAAATGAAAAATGTGATACTACCTGTGGAGCGAAGCGAAATGCGACCGGATTGTTGAGTGCGGAAGTTCTGTTCGGTAGACGTTGGCTAGCTGTTGGCTAGCTAGCAGTGTCTCCTACGTTAAGGACGACAAATAGCTGGCTAGCTAACCTCGGTAAATTAAGATAATCACTCTAAAACTACACACTCTAAACTACACAATTATCTTGGATACGAAGACAGCAAAGACAACTATGTAGCTAGCTAACACTACACTAATCAAGTCGTTCAGTTGAGTGTAATAGTTGTGCTGCTAATCGGTAGACGGTGGACTAGCTAACGGTGGACGTTAGCTAGCTGGCTAGCTGCAGGGCAGTGTAGACTGCGTTAGGACGACGAAATACGATAATTACGCAATTATCTATGATACAAAGACGGCTATGTAGCTAGCTAAGAAGAAATTGCTAAGATTAGACAAATCAAACCGTTGTACTATAATGAAATGTAATGAAATGTAATACTACCTGCGGACCGAGTGCAGATGCGACCGCTCGCTCCAACCCGGAAGTAGCATGGTTGGGATGGTGTTCTTGGGGTTGTACTCATCCTTCTTCCTCCAAAAATGGCGAGTGGAGTTCAGACCAAAAAGCTCTATTTTTGTCTCATCAGACCATATGACCTTCTCCCATTCCTCCTCTGGATCATCCAGATGGTCATTGGCAAACTTCAGACGGGCCTGGACATGGGCTGGCTTGAGCAGGGGGACCTTGCGTGCGCTGCAGGATTTGAATCCATGACGGCGTTGTGTGTTACTAATGGGTTTCTTTGAGACTGTGGTCCCAGCTCTCTTCAGGTCATTGACCAGGTCCTGCCGTGTAGTTCTGGGCTGTTCCCTCACCAACCTCATGATCATTAATGCCCCACGAGGTGAGATCTTGCATGGAGCCCCAGACCGAGGGTGATTGACCGTCATCTTGAACTTCTTCCATTTTCGAATAAATGCATCAACAGTTGTTGCCTTCTCACCAAGCTGCTTGCCTATTGTCCTGTAGCCCATCCCAGCCTTGTACAGGTCTACAATTTATCCCTGATGTCCTTACACAGCACTCTGGTCTTGGCCATTGTGGAGAGGTTGGAGTCTGTTTGATTGAGTGTGTGGACAGGTGTCTTTTATACAGGTAACGAGTTCAAACAGGTGCAGTTAATACAGGTAATGAGTGGAGAACAAGAGGGCTTCTTAAAGAAAAACAAACAGGTCTGTGAGAGACGGAATTCTTACTGGTTGGTAGGTAATCAAATACTTATGTCATGCAATAAAAAGCTAATTAATTACTTAAAAATCATACAATGTGATTTTTGTTTTAGATTCCGTCTCTCAAAGTTGAAGTGTACCTATGATAAATATTACAGACCTCTACATGCTTTGTAGGTAGGAAAACCTTCAAAATTGGCAGTGTATCAAATACTTGTTCTCCCCATTGTATTTCAGTTCATGAAAAATGGGACCAACACTTCACATGTTGCGTTTATATTTTTGTTCAATGCATTTGGAAAGTATTCCGACCCCTTCCCATTTCCACACTTGCTTACATTACAGACTTATTCTAAAATTGATGTAAAAAAAAAAAATCTATCTACACACAATACCCCATAATAACAAGCTAAAATAGGTTTTGTGACATTTTTGCAAATGTATTAAAAACAGATAATTTTTTCATAAGTATTTAAACCCTTTTGCTATGAGACTCAAAATTGAGCTCAGGTGCTTCCTGTTCCCATTGATCATCCTTGAGATGTTTCTATAACTTGATTGGAGTCCACCTGTGGTACATTCAATTGATTGGACATGATTTGGAAAGACACACACCTGTCTATATAAGGTCCCACAGTTTACAATGCATGTCAGAACAAAAACCAAGCCATGAGGTCGAAGGAATTATCCGTAGAGTTACGCGACAGGATTGTGTCGAGGCACAGCATTTCTGCAGCATTGAAGGTCCCCAAGAACACAGTGGCCTCCATCATTCTTAAATGGAAGAAGTTTGGAACCAGCCAAGAGTCTTCCTAGAGCTGGCCACCCGGCCAAACTGAGCAATCGGGGAAGGGCCTTAGTCAGGAGGTAACCAAGAACCCGATGGTCACTCTGACAGAGCTCCAGAGTTCCTCTGTGGAGATGGGAGAACTTCTGCAGCGCTCCACCGATCAGGCCTATGGTGACGCATGGTGGTGGCAGCATCATGCTGTGGGTATGTTTTTTTAAGTGGCAGGGACTTGGAGACTGGTCAGGATAGAGGGAAAAATGAACCAGAACAAAGTACAGAGAAATCCTTGAAAACCTGCTCCAGAGTGCTCAGGACCTCAGGCGGGGGCGAAGGTTCACTTTCCAAAAGGACAACGACCCTAAGCACACAGCCAAAACAACGCAGGAGTGGCTTCGGGACAAGTCTGAATGTCCTTGAGTGGCCCAGCCAGAGCCCAGACTTGCAAATAAATTCATTAAAAATCCTACAATGTGATTTTCTGGATTTTTCTCATGTTGTCTGTCATAGTTGAAGTGTACCTATGATGAAAATTACAGGCCTCTCTCATCTTTTTAAGTGGGAGAACTTGCACAATTGGTGGCTGACTAAATCCTTTTTTGCCCCACTGTATGTAAATGTGATATTTAATTTTTTAATTTTTAATACAAAATTGAAAAACCTCATTTATTTGTCATTATGGGTTATTGTCTGTAGATTTGTTTTCTTTGATGAGGAACAAACACCATTTTTAATACATTTTTTAGAATAAGGCTGTAACCTAACAAAATGTGGGAAACGTCAGGGGCTCTGAATACTTTTGGAATGCACTGTATCCTTTTCTCTCCATCGTATTGAAGCCTTGTTTGATTTATATTTATATCCTCACCTGGTAGATCACATGCTACTGTATAGTATCAGGCAATACAGTGTGTGATGATGGAGACCCACTCTGTGTATGTGTTGTGTAGGTGTCTAACCCTGATGGGGACCTACGTCACACTCTGCTCAACTCCTCAGTGCTGGAGCATCCCAGAGCTCTGGTCCTCATGCCAGGAGAGAGGTAGCACAGTCTAATTACCTTGAATATCTGCCAAATGCATTTATGAAGCTTTTAAATCACAAAAAGGGGCTCCCAGATGACCGACTGTTAAATGGGCGATCTGTGATTGCTACAGCCATTTTAGACTTTAGCTGAACTGCGGATTGGCCCTTTAACATAAATAACATCAGTGTTAATATATGTCTGATATACTTGCCTAATCTGTGACTCGTCTCCTACCAGCCTGATGTTCTGGACGGACTGGGGCGACCGCGCGGCCGGCGTGTACCGCGGCTACATGGACGGCTCCAACGTGTCATGCATCGTGTCCGAGGGCGTCCGCTGGCCCAACGGCATCACGGCAGACGACCAATGGCTGTACTGGACCGAGGCCTACGGCGACCGCATCGAGCGGGCCGACTTCGCCGGCGGGCAGCGCAGCGTGGTCATGGAGGGCCTGCCTCACCCCTATGCCATTGCTGTTTTCAAGGTTATTTTAGAACGGTTGATGCACTTGTGGAGTATTAAGGCCCACTTTGTGATATTTACATCTGTTTTCGATCATTTAAATGAAAGATGTAAACCCATTGATTCTTGAAGAATATCACTTGTAAATGCCTACAAGCTTAGTTTGTTTGTCTAACGTCTTTAAAGGTAGACTCTGCAATATGACCTCTTCATGCACAGCCGGTCAACTTCCTGCTTGCAGATGTCGTCAACAGCAGAACTCAAAATGGCCTAGGACTGTCACTATTGGCTCTTGCAAATTTGTCTCCTCCCTTGCGGCATGTCAACATTGTTAAAGTATTTAATGTCGCGTGCACAAGTACAATGAAATGCCTTTCTTTCAAACTCAAAACCCAACAATGCAGTTATTAATTACAATGTAATACTAGAACAAACACATGGGAAATAATAATAAATATGAATAGCACATTAAGTAAGCATACCCTATACTTGGTCAGTTTCAATATCATATTTACAATGTGCAGGGGTACTGGAGTGATGGAGGTAGATATGTATAGGGGTAAGGTGACGGGTACTGGAGTGATGGAGGTAGATATGTATAGGGGTAAGGTTACAGGGGTACTGGAGTGATGGAGGTAGATATGTATAGGGGTAAGGTGACGGGTACTGGAGTGATGGAGGTAGATATGTATAGGGGTAAGGTTACAGGGGTACTGGAGTGATGGAGGTAGATATGTATAGGTGTAAGGTGACGGGTACTGGAGTGATGGAGGTAGATATGTATAGGGGTAAGGTTACAGGGGTATTTGAGTGATGGAGGTAGATATGTATAGGGGTAAGGTGACGGGTACTGGAGTGATGGAGGTAGATATGTATAGGGGTAAGGTGATAGGGGTATTTGAGTGATGGAGGTAGATATGTATAGGGGTAAGGTGACAGGGGTACTGGAGTGATGGAGGTAGATATGTATAGGGGTAAGGTTACAGGGGTACTGGAGTGATGGAGGTAGATATGTATAGGTGTAAGGTGACGGGTACTGGAGTGATGGAGGTAGATATGTATAGGGGTAAGGTTACAGGGGTATTTGAGTGATGGAGGTAGATATGTATAGGGGTAAGGTGACGGGTACTGGAGTGATGGAGGTAGATATGTATAGGGGTAAGGTGACGGGTACTGGAGTGATGGAGGTAGATATGTATAGGGGTAAGGTTACAGGGGTATTTGAGTGATGGAGGTAGATATGTATAGGGGTAAGGTGACGGGTACTGGAGTGATGGAGGTAGATATGTATAGGGGTAAGGTTACAGGGGTATTTGAGTGATGGAGGTAGATATGTATAGGGGTAAGGTTACAGGGGTACTGGAGTGATGGAGGTAGATATGTATAGGGGTAAGGTTACAGGGGTATTTGAGTGATGGAGGTAGATATGTATAGGGGTAAGGTGACGGGTACTGGAGTGATGGAGGTAGATATGTATAGGGGTAAGGTGATAGGGGTATTTGAGTGATGGAGGTAGATATGTATAGGGGTAAGGTGACAGGGGTACTGGAGTGATGGAGGTAGATATGTATAGGTGTAAGGTGACAGGGGTATTTGAGTGATGGAGGTAGATATGTATAGGGGTAAGGTGACGGGTACTGGAGTGATGGAGGTAGATATGTATAGGGGTAAGGTTATGAGTGATGGAGGTAGATATGTATAGGTGTAAGGTGAATTTGGTGATGGAGGGATATGTATTTGATAGGGGTATTTGAGTGATGGAGGTAGATATGTATAGGGGTAAGGTGACAGGGTATTTGAGTGATGGAGGTAGATATGTATAGGTGTAAGGTGACAGGGGTATTTGAGTGATGGAGGTAGATATGTATTGGGGTAGGTGACGGTACTGGAGTGATGGAGGTAGATATGTATAGGGGTAAGGTGATAGGGGTATTTGAGTGATGGAGGTAGATATGTATAGGGGTAAGGTGACGGGTACTGGAGTGATGGAGGTAGATATGTATAGGGGTAAGGTGATAGGGGTATTTGAGTGATGGAGGTAGATATGTATAGGTGTAAGGTGACAGGGGTATTTGAGTGATGGAGGTAGATATGTATAGGGGTAAGGTTACAGGGGTATTTGAGTGATGGAGGTAGATATGTATAGGTGTAAGGTGACGGGTATTTGAGTGATGGAGGTAGATATGTATATGTGTAAGGTGACAGGGGTACTGGAGTGATGGAGGTAGATATGTATAGGGGTAAGGTAACAGGGGTATTTGAGTGATGGAGGTAGATATGTATAGGTGTAAGGTGACGGGTATTTGAGTGATGGAGGTAGATATGTATATGTGTAAGGTGACAGGGGTACTGGAGTGATGGAGGTAGATATGTATAGGTGTAAGGTGACAGGGGTACTGGAGTGATGGAGGTAGATATGTATAGGTGTAAGGTGACAGAGGTACTGGAGTGATGGAGGTAGATATGTATAGGGGTAAGGTGACAGGGGTACTGGAGTGATGGAGGTAGATATGTATAGGTGTAAGGTGACAGGGGTACTGGAGTGATGGAGGTAGATATGCATAGGGGTAAGGTGACAGGGGTACTGGAGTGATGGAGGTAGATATGTATAGGGGTAAGGTTACAGGGGTACTGGAGTGATGGAGGTAGATATGTATAGGGGTAAGGGGACTAGGCAACAGGATATAAGATAAACCGAGTGTGAGTGGGCGTGTGTGTAGAGTCAGTATAAATGTGTCTTTGGAGTTATCCAATAGAGGCAGTCTTGTCCAATAAGAATGTTACTGATGTCTGGACGCAAAAAGTCGGCCCTCTGTGTATGATGATGTCATATCGTAGAGATTCGACCTTTTTAAGGTTATTGAGTGTGCAACACTGGGGAGCACAGTCCCATTGTAGAAGTATATCTATGTTTGTTTTCATATAATCTCCCAGTTACTGGGCAAATCCTCATTGGCTTGTGTGTGCTTTTCATTTGGTGGTGTCCGGCTCCTGCATCCCGCTTTTCATTTACATTCACACTTTTCAGAATGACCTGTACTGGGATGACTGGTCAAGGAGGGGCATCTTCAAGGCTTCCAAGGCAGGTTCCAAGGACAATGAGCTGATAGTGGGTAGACTGACCGGGGTCATGGACCTCAAAATCTTCTACAAGGGCAAGACCAGAGGTGAGAGACAAGCAGTGAAACCATATCTAAGAATCAATGCCCATTCTAAGTAAGCCTTCCACTTTGACGGTCACCGTTAAAGAGTTATTATGGGTAGTCAGAATGTTACTCTGGAAGCGACAATAGTGGAAGCTTTTTTTGGACACCCCCACTACGTCAGCAGAGCTCATGACAAACCTTTGTGTGTGTGTGTCCACTCTTCTCCAGGCCATAATGCCTGTGCAGACCAACCCTGCAGCCTACTGTGTCTGCCCCAGCCCGGGCACCGCCACACCTGTGTATGCCCCGACGGCACGCCCACCACCACCCGACCCGACGGACAGCTCCAGTGCCAGTGTCCCACCGGCTACCAGCTCCACAACAGCACCTGCGTCAAGACAGGTGAGACCTGGCACACTCACATACGTGCACACACTCTCTCTGACAGACACACGTGCACACAAACACACACACACACACACACACACACCCAATGGTCTCGCCGGGTACAAAATACTACTGATCAAATCAAATGTTATTTGTCACATGCACCGAAAACAACAGGCGTAGGTAGACCTTACAGTGAAATGCTTACTTACAAGCACTTAACCAACAATTCAGAGTTTGAAAAAGTATGACGAAGGTGTTAAATAAACTAAAGGAAAATAGTAACACAATAAAATAGCAATAATGAGGCTATATACAGGGGGTACCGGTACCGAGTCAATGTGCAGGGGTACGGGGTAGTCGAGGTAATTGAGGTAATATGTACATGTAAAGTGACTATGCATAGATGATAAACAGATGCATGATCATGTGTTGAGGTTCTCAACGTCGTCCTTCAGACGACCCTATCACACTACAACAGATCCACAATGGTGCAGGCTTTTGTTCCATCCTAGCACTAACACCCGTGTCACCTAGTTCAACTAATCACCAAGCGATGAGTTGAATCAGGCGTGTTCGTACTAGGCTGAAACAAAACCCTGCACAGCCTGCGTTGGGCCCGTCGCCAGGAATCGGTATTGAAGATCCCTGCCTCGGTGAATGTAGAGAACCACTGTCCTCCTCTCCCTCTCTCCCTGACTGTCCGTCTGACTCTGTTTGTTGTTCTCCTAGGACCACTAGAGGAGATCCTTTAGGATTCAGATACACTTCTTGATGATGTGTGTTTTATTTGTAACCCAAAATGGAATGAAATTCAACTCCCCCAGAACACACGTGCCTGCCCATCCACTACCGCTGCTCCAACGGCAAGTGTATCAGCAGCATCTGGAAGTGCGACAGCGACAACGACTGTGGCGACATGAGCGACGAGCAGGAGTGCCGTGAGTGGAGGCGAAATTACACCCTATTCCCTATATAGTGCACTACTTTTGGGCAGGCCATTTCAGACGCACAGCTAGACAATGGACAACTCACTCACTCACAGATTATTCTGTTTTATTATTATAATATAAAATGGTTGGGTGTGGAATCCTGGTTGGGGAGGTAAATAGTGACTAAAATGGATCCAACAGATAATGTTCAATAGAGCCAGACTTGAGTTTGTTACTGTCACAATACACTCTGCTTTGGGTCTCTGCTGCTGTTCTTTCTCTCTGTCCTTCTGGGCTCAGTGTCAACACCCTGCCATTCTGTCTGTCCCTCTGCCCCCTGTTCCTCCCCCTCCAGCCACCACCTCCTGTGACCCGTCCATCCAGTTCCGCTGTGTGGTGTCCGGCTCCTGCATCCCGCTGGCCTTCAAGTGTGACCACGAGGACGACTGTGGGGACAACAGTGACGAGGAACACTGTGGTACGAGGAAGAGTGTGTGTGTGTGTGCGTGCACGCATGCGTGTGTCTATGTGCGTGTGTGCATGTTTTGTATCCGTCCATTCAGTCGCGTGTGTGCACACACTTCCAAGCATGTTTTTTTCCTGACAAAGTGTGCTCTATCCTGTATGACTTTTGAGATTGTATATAGCCTATGTGATGCTGCCTCTGATTACTGACTGTGTGTGTGTGTATGTGTGTATCCCAGAGAGTCACCAGTGTGGACCAGGGGAGTTCACGTGTGCGCGGGGAGTGTGTATACGCGAGGCCTGGCGATGTGACGGAGACAACGACTGCAGGGACTGGTCGGATGAAGCCAACTGTACAGGTGAGATCAGGGCCATGTTCAAAAGGAGAACGTTGCACAACCTCCGTCTCTCTCTTAGTCTCTCCATCTCTCTCCCTCCCTCCCTCCCGGTCTCAGTGGGTCACCACACCTGTGAGGCCAGTAGGTTCCAGTGTCTCACGGGCCACTGTATCCCTAAGCGCTGGGTGTGTGACGGTGATGACGACTGTCAGGACAGCTCTGACGAGGAGCAAGCGCATTGCGGTGAGGACACACACACCCAACACGCGCGCGCATAGACACAGCTCTCTCTGCTTGACGCCAACACCCATGATGCTATGTCATTGTTACGACAGCGCTATGACAGTGTTCGGTCGACCTTTATGGACGGTTCAAGCAAAGTGTTACCCAGATTTCCGTTGTTGCACGGTCTTCGATAGAATGGCTTGGCACTAACAGATGCTGTGTTGTTGTTGACAGTGGGGGATCGCTGTAATGGCTTCCTGTGTTCCAACGGCACCTGTCTGCCTGCCAGCGCACACTGCAACGGAGTACAGGACTGCCCAGGGGGCGCCGACGAGCAACACTGTGGTGAGTGACCAACGGAAAGTCTTAACTCCGAAACTAGACTGCAAACTATAGACATCGTATCTCCGGGGGAATAGGATCTCTTTCTATGCTGCAAACATTTTGTATGTTGTTTTTCGCCCCCAGATGTACTTTGGTCTTTCGAAAAACGGAAACGTTTTGAGGGCTTTTGTCATGGACTGGTTTTTGTCATCAATACATTCACCCGAGGTTGGTTGAGAATATCTCAGCCGTATATCCCATTGTAATATAGTAGTGTGTGTGTGTGTGTGTGTGTATGTATGTGTGTGTGTGTGTGTCCTCCTTGCAGATCCCCTGTGTACGCGCTACATGGATTTTGTGTGTCAGAACCGAGCCCAGTGCCTGTTCCAGTCTCTGGTGTGTGACGGCACCAAACACTGCGAGGACGGATCCGATGAGGACGTGGCCTACGCCGGCTGCTGTGAGTCCTTCTCCACTAACCCCACCACTACTATCGCAGAAAACACTACAGCTGCAACAGTCACTAAATACATTTACTGTTACAAAGCCCAGGGTTTTTCTTCCTGTGCATGTGACCGGACCTGGGTCGTGTTCATATGAAATCCGTTTCAAAACACTGTGCAACGGAAAAGGAACACGCATTCCTTATCTGCTTTCACTCCCTGTTTTCTCCATGACCAAGGAACATGTTTGGTCGGCTCAGGAAAAACAAAATGAATGCATCGATACTAGAAAGGCATCGAAGTAAGTTGTTGTCGTTTGTTGTACTGATTGCCACCTGTCTCTCTAGCCACTCACCCTGAGTTTGAGAAGACGTGTGACGCCTACAACTTCCAGTGTGCCAACGGAGTGTGTGTGAGCCTGGGGTGGAAGTGTGACGGTATGAACGACTGCGGGGACTACTCTGATGAGGCCAACTGTGGTGAGTACACACAATGTGTGTGTGCACGTGTCAGCCATGTACACTGCAGCACTTTATAAATGAATGTATCTAGAAATGAGATTATTCCTGAGTGTGTGTATGTTTCAGGCTCCCCCACTGAGGGGCCAGGCTGCACACGGGACTTCCAGTATGAGTGTCGTAACGGGCGCTGTGTGCCCTCCTGGTGGAAGTGTGACGGAGAGAATGACTGCGGAGACTGGTCTGATGAGGCTCAGTGCACTGGTACTCACTCACTCACTCACTCTGTTATTCCTGCCAGATCTCTATGACCAAACCATTTGAAGTGTTATGTGTATTTGAACCTCTTCCTCTCTCTTGTTTTCTTAGGAGGAGTCACGCCCCACACCCCTGCCCCAGGCCCATCGTCCTGCGCCCCTAACCGCTTCCACTGTGGCTCGGGAGCCTGTATAGTCAACTCCTGGGTGTGTGACGGCTACGCTGACTGTCCCGATGGCAGTGATGAACTGGGCTGTCCCACAGGTGAACCACCGTCTCCATCTACACCAAAGGGCTTGCCACCTTGGCTACACAGCTCAGGACTAGTTATACAGCTGTATGTAGCTAGGTAGGGCCAGGGTGGTTATTACTGACCATGTGACTTGACTAGAAAACAATTTGGAGCTATTTGTCTCCTTTCATTCATCTGCAGTGATTGGAAAATACTTGACAGGTGAAAAGAATATGGTGGAAATTCGTCATTAGACTAGTAAGACAGAGGGGCGCTGATTGGCTCGCTCGGATGCTTTTTCCGGTGAGAGAGTTTCAGACACTGAAGGAACGTTGACGGGTGCACGGTGTTCGGATGCTGGAATTAGTTTGGACGAACGTGAAGGAATTCTTTTGATAATCCGATGAAAATATCTTGACTGGTTGTGTTCGTGCGACATAACAATGTAATACATTTTTGCAGTTAAATTACATGTCTTTACTTTAAAATCTATTAAAAAAAATAGACGTAGGAAGTCCCATGAAAAAAAAAAAAAGCGTGCCCCCTTATCCAAAAAATCAGATGCCCGTCAACTGATTTGTTCTGGCACTGGCCCTGTGGTTATGTTTTGTTTCCTAGGCACAGCCAACGGCACAGCCAACGGCACGGCGACACAGGCCCCGTGGCCCACCCACGCCCCTCCCCTGCCCCCTGGCCGCTGCAGTAAGAGCCAGTTCCTCTGCCGGAAGCCCCCACCTGCATCCCCGACTGGCAGCGCTGCGACGGCCACCAGCACTGCCTGGACGGTTCGGACGAAGCCCACTGTCGTAAGTGTTACACACAGTGTGTGGATGACCTATGCTCCTCATGGGGCCTATGTCAGTCAGTCAATACACAGACGTGAGTGGGGACTTTCCAACTGGCCAAAAGGGTGAAACACGTAGCCATCCCAGTAACGGTGTTTATTCATAAAATGCACAAAATGTTGTAAGAAACAAAGATCCACAGCAAGACTAAGACACTTGAACGTTGACGTTTCACTCGGCGTGCAAAGGAAACCTTCGAAAAGGAGATGTGGTTCTCACACTTGTTTCTCTTCCCCTTTTCTCTCTTTCCCTTCCTACTCGTCTTCCCAACTCACCCCCCCACACTCTCTCTCTCTGATAGCTACACGAGGGCCTCTGACATGTGTTAACGGCACGCACTGCGCTGACGGGGAAGCCTGTCTGCTGGACGGTGAGAAGTGTGACGGCTTTATGGACTGCTCCGACCACAGTGACGAGGACAACTGCACCTGTGAGTCTTCAGTAGCCAGGCTTCTTCCGCACTTAAAGGGAGACTCGGGAATATGACATCATCCTGCTTTACAGACGTCAACAAAAACAGACTTCAAATCTGCCCAAGGAAGACTGCTTCTATTGGCTCTTGAAACAGAGCTAGTATAGTGGCAGTCCTGGCCAATTATAATGTTATTGTTTTTTATTTCTGTAAGCAGGAAGTGGCTCTGCTGTGTATTACGATGTCATATACTTTTAATGAAAATCATGTCACGCCCCCAATTCAATTTACATAAGCAAAGTCTTCAGTCATCTTTTCACTTGTATCTCTCCTCTCTAACGTTTGTACTGGGGGTGGGTTTCTGACCTGTCTTTCTGTAGCCGACTCTCTGGTCTACAAGATCCAGAACCTGCGGTGGACGGCAGACTTCTCTGGCGCCATCACCCTCACCTGGTCCAGACCTAAGAACCTGCCCCTGGCTTCCTGCTACTTCCTCATCTACTACAGGTCAGCCAGTCAGTCTGTGTGTTTTGTGTGTGTGTCCAGGGCCAGCTCTAGCCTTTGGGGGCCCTAAGTAAGATTTGGTTGCCCCCCCCAACATTGCGGCAAAACATTTTAGTGGCCCCCCCCTCTTGACGGCAGAGAAGAATTTAAGTTTTAAAGTTAATTTCCTGCAGTGCCATGGGGCATAGAGAAAATGTTGCAGTTTTAAATCAAGTTTTCTGTAATTGTATTGCAATTCTACTAAGTTTTCCATGAGGCGGAGATGCAGTTTTAAAGCTAATTCCCTGCTATATTACACATTTCACCATGACTCTGACATTAATATGATATCTGCGTCAGAATGACTAACAAAATCAATGGGGGCCCCCTGGAGGTCAGGGCCCTGGGCACGTGCCCTGTCAATATTCGGCCATGATTACTACAAGTTTGGCCCGTGGCCCCTAAGCGACCGCTTATGTCGCTTATGCACCTATGTGTCTAATTGTGTGTCTGACTGTGTGTGTGTGTGTTTATCTGTCTCTGTGTGCTAGGCTGGTGGGCACCCAACAGTGGACCTCCATGGACACACACAGCAACAAGAGCAGCTACACCCTGTCGGTGCTGAAGCCAGACACCACGTACCAGGTGAAGGTTCTGACCCAGTGTCTCAGCAAGCAGCACAAGACCAACGATGTGTTGACCCTGCGAACGCCCGAGGGATGTGAGTACTGGCCCGTGTACACCACACGACTTTCCAAATCCTAACACCACTGAGCCTCTCACGTCAAACAGCCGTTTGTCCTGTAGTTTCTTGTCTTGCTGACACAGACGGAGGATCACACACTACGAGATTCTTCTCTTGGTCGCGATGATTCTCGGTACCACGCTGTCTCGCGAAAACAAGGATGTGGTTAGATTGTTACTGTAGCTAGAACAAGCTGTGGCGCAAAGCAGCCTCAAGTACCATTTTCAGTCAGACATTCGTGCTCGCCACACAGAGTTGAAATACCGACTCGATACATTTTGAATTGAACAACGTTGCTTGTGGCAAGCTCTCATTGGCTATCGCTGATCACCGTTCATTAAATGGAGGAGGGGGGGAGAGATGAGAGGGGGGTGGGTGTTGGGGAGAGAGCGAGGGAAAGGTAAGAGGGAGCAAGACACACAATCGTTTCACTGTGTCTGTTCACAGCAGAGGATTTGTCGAAGGCGTGATTTCACACATTGGCCATGTGTTTTAGTTGGTTGTTTTTCACACCCGAGTTGAATGCACTGCCTGTTAGTTGCTCGGCTAACTGACGGGCAAAAGGAGTAACAAAAGGAATAGGAATGTAGATTTAGGATAATTATCCAGTACCCAGATTAAGCCTACCCCTGGACTGAAAGGCATGGAGGATCTCTATCGAGAGGGTCTTGGAAATACCCATTATCACTTTTATATCACTTTTGAAGTTTGTGGCCTGCCTGCAATAGTGTTTTAAGCTATGAATTGAATATTATGGTGGATTGACAGTTCGTAATGGTTGTTGCAGTGCCCGACCCCCCCAGAAACCTGCAGCTGTCATGTGACAACGGAGAGGACGGCATGGTGGAGGCCTCGTGGAGCGCTCCGGACAAAGCCCACGGACTGATCCGGGAGTACATTGTGAGTTAGCCTGCCCAGACACTGTTGTTTCCTCTGGTAAACTTAATAACCGCCTCTCCATTCTTAGTGTCATGTCCTGAGCAGTAAGAAGAGATGGAAACATATGACCATCCAATGGCTTTGAACGGGTGCTGGATATCAAAGTTAATGTTCATCAGCAAAATATGAAAGACTCCACACACTGCAATGTGGGTTTATTATTAACATGAACAATGTTTCAAACCTGTTCTGTCTCTCTCTCTCTGTCTGTGTGTGTGTGTGTGTGTGACAGGTGGAGTACAGTGAAAAAGGTGTGGAGTGGTTCTCTCAGCGAAGCACCGGCAACGGTGTGGAGGTCAAGAACCTACAGCCCAGCACTCTGTACAAGTTTAGAGTAAGAGACCTGTCTTTCAGAGCAGCTTCATAGTGACATTTGACTTCATGACATGAAGGTAACGTGAGATCTTAGAATTGTTGAGTCGTGAGCCTGTCTGATGGGTTGTAAACCTGTGTGTTTTCAGGTGGCAGCAGTGACGGGTCGAGGTATGGGGAACTGGACTGAGGTTAAATCCATCATCCCCAAGAAAGGTATGACAGAATCTCTCATGATCATTGCCTGACAATTTATAATATGGCATGATGATAGTTTTGATACATTTGACAAATTCTCTAATCCAGGGTTTCTTAAACTATGGGTCAAGACCAAAAGTGGGCCCTGGGCATGTGAGAGGTGGGTCGCAAGTTATAAGAATGCTTCTATAATCACACGCTATTTCTTTTTCGTTTGGGTTGTAGAGATTTGGGTCACCGGAGGATGGTAGATTTCTTATTTTGGTCTGGAGCTGTGGCAGGAAGCTTAGTGGTTAGAGTGTTGGGCCAGTAACCGAAAGGTGACAAGCTGCTGACAAGATAAAAATCTGTTGTTCTGCCCCTGAGCAAGGCAGTTAACCCACTGTTCCCCGGGCGCCGAAGACGTGGATGTCATTGAAAGCAGCCCCCCCCGCACCTTTCTGAATCAGAGGGGTTGGGTTAAATGCGGATGACACATTTCATTTGAAAGCATTCAGTTGTACAACTGACTAGGTATCCCCCTTTCCCTAATCCTTCATTGCGCTTCCTCTACTGTTTGCATTGTGGAGATTTACAGTGTTCTATCGCCCTCTGCTGGCCGCCAGTATGTAGTTGTCTTATGTATTGGAGCTGATGCTTATTGTGTCTCTCTCTCTCTCAGCTCTACCACCCCCCTCAGTTATCACCGATAGCATCACAGAAGACTCGATGAGCCTATCTTTCAGCTTTAACTCCCAATATGAGGTCAGTTGGTGGCGTGTCTGGGTGTGTGTGTGTATGTGTGAGTTGGTGCTTATGTGTTCTAACTTGCCCTATAATTCTGCCGTTGTTCCGTGGGTGTGTGCAGGTGAGGCAGTATGTGGTGGTGCTGTCCTGGGTGTTTGATGCTCACGTGAAGGAGAGCAGGAACTACACTGTGCGAGGCAGCATACTGAAAGGTAGGCCCCTGTCTGCCTCTAGTGTCCACACATTTTCGGACAATTAAACAGCAAGTGTTTTTCAAACACATAACTTCGTCATATGCATCACATACACACACTTCTGTGTTTACAATATCCAACTCTGTCGGTCTGTCTGTCTCTGTATCTGCCTGTACACTTGCAGCTGCCAACCTGACCACGGGGACCATCTACGAGGTGGCTGTGTGGGCCCAGACCGGTGTAGGAGACAGCCCCACAGCCCTGTCCCGCCAGCAGACCAAAGGCACCCAGCCGGAGCCTCCCCTCCTCAAGGCCCGGGCCCTTAACCAGAGCTCTGTGGACTGCAGCTGGACTGTAACCGGATCCCCTGCACAGGTAACACCGGCACAGCATGACAGCTACTGTATTACAGACATGGGTCATGTTCATTAGGGCACACAACGGAAAACATCATTCAACTTTTTGGGACAGAAAATGTCAGGTAGTCCCTATCCGTTTTCTTCTATTTGGTGCCTAATGAGCATGACCCTGGGTTTAAGTAGTATCTGTAGTATACTTTCAAATGCTTCAGGCATTTGATTGAGCCTGTCTTGAGTGCCTGATGGGCGGGGTTTGCGCTCTTCCATTGGTTCCAGGCAAGATCAATTAAGAGAGTCCCCACAAGCAAAATATAAGAAGGAATTTCATAGAGTCATAATTGATGGGATGTTTAAAGCGATTGTCCAGATGCTCAAAGCTCTTTCCATTGCTACTGTGAGGCGCGCGGCTGGAGTAGGACAGCTCCCTGTGCAGCCAGTGATGTACTGTATGGTTGTTGTCTGTCTGTACAGGTGTATGGCATCTTCTTTGCCACCTCCTTCTTGGACCTGTACCGCAGCCCTCACAGTGTGAACACCAGCGATAGCAGCCGGACCGTCACTGTGGACAGTGATGAGCAGTACCTGTTCCTCGTGAGTTCACACCCTTATTCCTCTTCATCCTGGTTCCTCTCTCAGTGCCTCAGATACAGAATCAGATAACTTTATTGACATCTTACCCAAGATTCCGTTTTAAACTACTGAACTGTAAAATGATTGACTTCAGAAAATCTGCTCACAGTTAACCTATGTGTGCATTTTTGGTTTCTAAAGAACAATATCTGTGTGTGTGCGTGCGTGTGTTCACTTGTGTGTGACAGGTGCGGGCCATCTCTCCCTACCTGGGCCCTCCCTCGGAGTATGCGGTGGTTAAGATGATTCCCAACGAGCGGCTTCCTCCTCGTAACCTGCACAAGGTGCGCGTTGAGAAAACCCAGGCGATGTTGAAGTGGCAGCCTCCCTACGACTCCCCAAGCGCCCCTCTGGTAAGGTCATCCTCACACACCCTCGAGCGTCAGCCCTTTCCGATGCATTTTGTCTGGTTCCTGGGTTAAAGTGATAGTTAACTTTTTTTTAAAGTGAGTTGAAGCTTAAACTTCAAAACAGACCCAGAGTGTGGATTGCAGTCTCTCCTTGTCCATAGACTTCTTTCAGTGTAAGGAAACTCTGTTTGAAAATTGAGTGAACTATCCCTTAAATAAAGCCTCTAAAAACCTGACTGACCAGGTAATATACAGTACACCTGATATAGTAACATGAACAGTTGTCCCACACAAACCATAAACCTGTGTGTCCATGTCTGGATCTCAAATGACACCCTATTCCCTTTTAAGTGCACTACCTTTGACCAGGGCTCTGGTCATTAGGGTGCCATTTTGGATGCCAACACGGCTGTCGTTTATTGTTCTTTTGTTGTGTTATTTTACTGTAAACTGTGTTGAGATTGTTAAATGCACTGTCAATAAAGTTTGATTTGGATGTGTCCGTCCCGTGCAGACGTACGCGGTGCACCTGAAGGACGTGGTGCGTAAGACCGAGAGCAGCTACAAGCTGACCACCCAGAACAACACGGTGGAGTACTGCCTCAAGGGCCTGGAGCCCGGCGGACACTACAGCGTCTCCGTCCGCCTGCGCAACATGAGCAAGGAGGCCAGCTACACGCTCAACACAAGTACGGCCAGGTCCTCTTTATCACAGTCGACGATCAGTTTGCTTTCCCACAATGCCCGGAGAGGAGTTAAAACATCTCAGGGGTCATGTTAGTGAGATGTAGCGATCTTCTGTGGTGTGCAGCCCGACTGCAATAGAGATAGACAACCTGGAACGCCCCCACCATCGGTTATATAGTGGCTGGGGACTAGTCAGGGCTTCTTGAATATTAAAGGAGTTAAAGGTAGAGCGTCAACAGATCTGGGGAGACCATATTCAAAACCCAATGGGGATTGTTTTAACATGAACATAATTGTATGGATGTATGATGTCAAAGTTGTTTCCTTCTTCTCTGCGTGGACATAGTGCCCCTGCCTGCTCCAGAGGCTCTGAAGATCCTGACGGAGAAAGACCACGTGTTCCTCTTCTGGAAGAGTTTGGCCGTGAAGGAGAGGAGCTTCAATGAGAGCAGGGTGAGGGACAGCTATCTCTCCCTGTGATGACAGATCAACCCCACTGTCTTTTAGTTCCTCTGATATTCACCATCAATGGCTGTCTGTACATCCGTGCTCGGTGTCTCTCCGCAGGGCTACGAGGTGCACGTGTACGACAGCCTGTCCAACTCCTCCGTGCTCCTGGGAAACACCACGGAGACCTTCTTCCGGATCAGCAGCCTGCTGGCGGGCCACAACTACACCTTCTCTGTCCAGGCCCGCTGCCTGCTCAACGGGCAGCTGTGTGGCGAGTCCGCCCTGCTGCTCTACGACCAGCTGGGACAAGGTGAGTCCGCCCTGCTGCTCTACGACCAGCTGGGACAAGGTGAGTCCGCCCTGCTGCTCTATGACCAGCTGGGACAAGGTGAGAGGGGGAGGATAGGAAGTTACGGGACACATTTACTAAGATTATGCATCAATCCTAAACGTCGGTTTCAGTAACAATGTGTGGTGACATTCATACAACAGAAGGATATGAGTTATCAATATCAATATGGTGATAGTTTTCCGGGTGAATCTTACTTCATTAATCAACTTTGTGAGATAAAAGTATATAAAGAATCTCTCATCATGGCTCCCTCATGTACTGTATGCACAATGTCAGTCAGTGAATGTCACTCACCAGGTATACCCCCTCCCCCCCTCTCCCTGCAGGTCCCAGCGAGGCAGTGCGGAGCTCGGGTCAGTCAGGGGACATGGCAGTAGTGGTGGTGCCGGTGCTGTTCCTGCTGCTGCTGGGGCTGTGTGGGGGCCTGGTGGTCCTGTACCTGAGGCACCGCCGCCTTCAGAACAACTTCACTGCCTTCGCCAACAGCCACTACAACTCCCGCCTGGGGTCGGCCATTTTCTCCTCTGGGGACGAGCTGGGTAAGAGTCCTTGGTTAAGTTCTATATCAAAGTATCCCCACACATCCGTAGTTGCGTTGCTCCCTTGTTTTGTGCTCCTGTGCAGGACGCTTGTTGTTACTGTTGACCGTGACTGTTGTAATGGAGGTTGATGTTATCAGTCTACACTGTGTTGAACTTGAACCATGCTGTCTTTATTTGTTGATCTGACACCCATAGATCATCCCTCTCTATGTCCAACTGATTGGCACGGCTTTTGATCAAACATTTCTAGGGCCTGGAGTTTCTCCTGACCGTGTGACCTGACCATAAAAACTCTGGTCCCCAGTTAAAGGCTGTGCTACTAGGGACCGTATTTTGTCCTTGTCAGGTCCCATCGTCCGGAGAAACTCCTGGCCCCACTCACAAACCACATTTTTGCATGATCCGTTCTGATGCAACTATCATGTCCTTCTTCCCTCCTCCGTTCATCTCTCCTTTCCCCCCGTCCTCCTTAAAGGTGACGATGACGAAGACGCCCCCATGATCAGCGGCTTCTCAGACGACGTTCCCATGGTGATAGCGTAGTGGGACCACCCCTTCACGTCGTCTTCTTCTTTTCCTCCCTATCACTCTACTACACACTCTGCCCTGCCTGTCCCAACCCGTCACCTACATGCCGGTGCCCACGTGGTATGACAAAAGGTCAAGAAAGAAGGTGCGCCAACACTTTCGTCAACCAACCCACTCCGAGAAAAAAAGTCTTGTTGGATTCAGGATCAAAGGAAGAAAAAGTGAAGCGCATGAGAGATATTTTTAAAAAGAAAAATACGATGCACTTTTTTTTGGATGCGCAATAACTTATTTTTTTATACATAATATATATATATATATATATATCAGTCAAAGGACTTTGTTGAGCGGGAACTGATGCTAACTGTGAAGGATTGTGAGTTTGTCAGGCGAGTCGCGTGTTCGAGAAAATCCCCTTTTGAATTACAAACTCACTCCATAAAGAACTGTTCATTGCTTGAAGCCAAAATAAGCACCTAGCAAAAAACATCCAATGCAGAATAAACACACGTATAGAAAGAAAATATACACCTAATAATGTATAAGTAAAAAAATATATATATATGTTTTTACAAAGAAATCCTTCATAAAAAGAGTTAGGAACTCAAGCTCTCGATACAGCATAAATTAACTTATTCTTCATGGTATTTATTCATGGTACGTTGTTCAGTGTCCGTACTGAAATCGATCTGAATATGTTGCTCTCTGTTGGAATGAGATCACTTTAATCTGTTGATATTTGGTTTGAAACTGTCCATTAGCCTAAACACAACAATTGGTGTCCGAGTAGCCATCCAACGAGTAGCGATTAGATCAAATCGATGGCACCATGTTGTGTCTTATAGATCCATGTTCCTCCTATCACCAGCACAGGAGTGGCTGTAGTCAACTCAGCAGTGACAATAGTACCCAAAAGTTATTCCCGTTTACCATGCTATTAACTCCAAAACGTCAGCTCGATCATTCTGCTGTTTCTCTACTTGCAATGCTGCATCCATAATGCTGTAGGTGGATTTATAGGAAAATAGTTTGATTTTAATTGGTTTTATCAGGACCACCGTGTTGTAAATATTATTACGCCCAATTAGCTGCCGTTAGTTTGTAGTGTTTGGAACGTTTGTCTCTGATGTTCTCAGGGAACTGGGTCTTTGTCTGGTCTGACACTGGCGCGTGGTACCATCATCTGAGTCTTTCGACCAACACTCGGGAACCCTCACTGAGGTACTATAGTAACCCTAGGGGCAATGATGAGCATGATGTTGTAATGATGTCATTTTATGGTTGTAAACTGGTTTTCTGGTTGAGAAAGAAGTTACAAAACCCGATTACAAGGAACTTGTCTCTGTTACAACAAGAAAAGGATGTATTTTTCATGACGAGAGCAAGATGTCATGGGAAAGACGTCACATTTTGGTTGTTGTGGTTTGCTGTAATTCTTCAACAAAAAATGTATACTTCTAATCTACAACCTGATGATAATGTCATTTAAAGACATAATGATGTAATGGACACCACTTTTGCTTGCTGGGATAGCAGTATGATGTTTAGGTCACAGTGAGGGGGACTGAGTCCAGCTCTGTCTCACTGTGTAGCCAAATGCTTCACGTCAATAGGATGTGACAAGCTTAAGAATATGTTATTTTATTTTTCCCTTTCCCATCCTATTGTGTAGTCATGAAACGTGTATTTTCGTCTCTGCTAAAGAGCCATTTCAAGTTGATGTAAGGTATGATGCTTGTAATCATTGACCTGTTTTTTTGTTTATTTGTACATTTGTTCATGAATGTATTTTATATCTGTGATTTTATGGCTTTGAGGCGATGTGGAACCCGGTCACGTTACTAGTCCTCCCCCCCCTTCCCCCCCCCCCCCCCCCCTCGTGTGAAATGGATACATTCACAGTCCTTCCACTTTTTAAAGCCAAAAACTGTGGTTTACTCCTATACTCTTGGAAGAAAGACCGGAAAATGGGTTTTTGATAGTGTCTGACTGTAGACTGGTTCAGGGCAGACATCGTGCCCCCAGGCACCAGGACCACGTTCCCACCTCCATTCCCCTGGCCCACTGTGGGGGTGACGTCACAGCAGCTTCCTTCCCGGTCACTGTAGGGCTGCTTTCACTCCATTGTTTTGACGTTCTTCTCCGTAAGGTACTTGTGATTCTGTCTCACCCCTTTTCTGCTTTCCAGGCCTTAAATAGTGTTAATACTGTTTCTTTTCGGTGGACTTCGATTTGCCACATATGCCTTATTAGAAAACACGTTGCGTTCGTATGTATGTACTGTATTTATGATGACACAAGTGCACACCCACACTCACAATACCCTTACACAATGCTAAAGAGAATGATCTGTACTGAAGAGAGAGCAGTAGAAGTCGTTTGTTGTTGTTCTACACAGGTCACTACTCCTGTCTGCATTGGCTGTTTAAACAAGGCACATATCTAAAGCCCCCTGATGGATTTTATCTCATGTAGTCCCAACTTTTGACAATTGTGCAAAATATCATTCTTGATTATTGTGTGACTGTTTCAATCCCTACCCCCTCCCAATGTAGACTTTTTGTTTGTTTGTTTTCTTCTGTAAAATAGTATGCTTAAAGTTTTTGCACAGAATATAATGTTGGACACCGCCATATTTGAATATGTTGATCTTGCTTGCTTATGGGGGTCTCAAGGACGTGAGATGTTTGAGGTACAGTGTGAAGTGTTTTTAAAACCACTTCTACTGAAATAAACTCACTGGAAATGTGGCAAAGCCTCGTTTTCCTCTTCTTTCGCAGAGAGGATGGATAGACAAAAGCAACAACACTGAAGATCTCTGCTTTCTAAAATGTTTATTGAATTATTTGTAGTTTACTTTGCTGTCTTTAGTCAATGTCCTTCCAACTTACAAATGTTTTTGATAGAAATAAATAAATCTCCCATCGATCACACACAGTGGCACAGAGTCTCCTCAAAGGCCCTTAACAAAGTGAAGGCAAACTCATGGCCTTGGTTAACCACATAATGCTATGAGTAAGTCCTACAGTATTTGGCAGCGCGAGACAGGAAGGAGTACATGTAAACAGTGAGGTGAAGGGTGTGTCTGTAGAGGCTTTAGAGTACGGATGTCCTGGAGATGAACTGGGATCAGTCTTTAATCAGGCCACTCTCACTGTGGTTTTTGACTCGCGTCTCCTCTTTGCACCCAAAACATTCTGGGGCCGGCCAAAATCTCCTGGCCTTTTCATCCTCCCTCCTTCCTCCAGTCATGCAGAACGACCACAGCTCCACTGACGCTCATAGGGTTTTATGACTGTTGAGTGAAGGGCATTGTCCACACTCTCAGGGGAACTTCTGGGAAAGAGACGGAGGGGGAGAAACAATCAGTGAGGTCATTGCAACTTTTATGCAGGCTACAGAATTCCCCAGACAGCTCTATGATTAAGTAGAGGCAGGTGTGCTTCTCAGAAGAGTAGCCTGTCAAGCTGGACGTTTTGAAGGTACAAAGTATAGTAATCAATGGAATAGAAATATGAAATATAAAACAACACGATAAGCAGAGCAAAAGAGAGTAATGTCTTTGTGTTTTTAATCCACGTTTAAGTGCCACTTTAATCAAGTGTACAGATTGATTTTGGGGGGAAAGTAATTGTATACTTAAATAGTGCTGTTCATGATTTTACTAAGTTTATTTCAACA
The DNA here is from genome assembly GCF_034236695.1 of Oncorhynchus nerka. Lineage (NCBI taxonomy): Eukaryota > Metazoa > Chordata > Actinopteri > Salmoniformes > Salmonidae > Oncorhynchus > Oncorhynchus nerka. The sequence continues at coordinate 41,823,153 of NC_088406.1, forward strand.
AGGTCATTAGCAAGAGGCTCTTTACACTTCTATGTGTCATGCTTTCAGTATATCAACAGCAGGTCAAACTTCATAAATATTGTAAGACTTAAAGACACTATGGAAGTTGAATTCCTCTCTGCTTACAGGGAGGTTGGGTTAAATGCGGAAGACACATTTCGGTTGAATGCATTCAGTTGTGCAACTGACTAGGTATCCCTTTTCCCTAATTGTTTGTTAAATGTTGACTTGACTGTTGGCTGTATGGTTCATATACAGCACATTATCACATACATCATATTTATATCATAAGAAGGTGTGCTCCTTTCTGTCCAATGAGGTATTTCTAGAAAAATGATTTTGTCCACTTAGGCGACCCCTTTTGGCTCAAGAGCGCCCCCAGAGGCAAAAGTTATTGTATGGCCTCATCTTTAATCTCTTTCATTCCTTTGCACCAGATCTTTTTTGTGTGTTTCACCTGAAAAGAACCCTCTGACCTTGCCAAAATAAATGCCCCAAAACAGTTAATAATCTTGAGACTTCAAACAACACTGATATAGTACAGGGCATTAAATCCTGACAGGGACATTATCATATATTGCCCAAAGCGTAACCAACAGGCCTGTCTCCCTCAACAAAAATACCCTGTCGGGAAGCGCTGTTAGAATTGTTTGCTCTGTCTCCTGTCTCTTATTTCTCTGACTAAACTCGTCTGGTTGTGTTTATTTTCAGATCTGACTCGTCCTGGTCAACCACAGACAGCGGACCCAGACATGCTGTGCTCGGATGAATCCAAGTATATTTGTTGTGTAGGCTACAGATGCTTTTAAAACAGCGCCCAATGATGATGCACTGTACCAGACTGCTCTCTTTCTTTCTCTCACGCTCTTTCACTCGCTCTGCTCTAAAAAGAAAGTCCGCTCCTCTCTTAAGTAGCTAAGACGTACTAAAGTGAGCTGCCATACACCAGTCCAAATTCTGAGGGCAGCTCAGACAGAGCAGTGACACCACGGAGTGTCATGTTTTCTGCAGTCAGAAAGGCTCCCTCTGCGGCTCACTTAACTGTTCACAGTAACTGTGCCCTTGGCTTTTTTGTTTGCCTTTTTAGAGTATAGGGCACCATTTGGAATCCAGACAAGCTCTTCTTCCTTCGTCATGCTCAAGGCTACCACTAGAGGTCTCGCGTGTTTGGTTTCTGTGCTGTCAGAGAAAGACCTGCTTGTTGAAGAAGTTAATTCCTCCCTCTTTCTCTGACTTAATGTTATTTTCTAGTGAATAAGTAATTAATCTCTTTCCAAATTACTATCACTGTTTATTTGAATACCGGATGTCAATGCACTGAGAAAACTATGTTCAAGATTTGTGACCATCAGTTATAGATTGGAATATTCCACATCATGGTATCACTATGGACCTTTGCAGCCAACAATAATCACTAAACAGGGCTTAAATAAATGATCCCAAACGTAAGCTGCCAGGCCCTGACCCTCTTCAACTGGTGAAATGTCATGTCAGTCACAGATTTGTCTCCCTCCCCTCCCCCCTGTGGAGTGGACAAGGGCCAGTTGTTCTGTTGGTGACATGTCAGTGCATCGGAGGGAGCAGCGTTGAGGTTGTGGCCTCATATCAACCCCAGCAGAGGCAACCGGGGGCTCCAGTGTATACTGCAGCCAGGAAACGGCCCTGGACCTGGGAGGATGATGAGCAGATGCTGGGGGGGTTGGAGTTGGGAGGGTGAGCGGGGAAGTCTGGATAAACAGCCCGTACTGTCATGGCCAGGCAGCGTTCACCGTACACAGCACAGACTGGACAGTGCAGAACACACACACATCCCAACGTTGTTTTAAACCAATACGTTACCTAGTTCACAAATGTGCCCGTCACAGTTTCGGATGAAAATCTTCAGATTAACAATAGTCAGCCCCATATATAGTCATTTTCCTGGCACCATGGTTCTGAGACTCCCACATTGCTTTTGGTAAGTACTCAAACAACCCTGTTAGAAAGTCCTGTAGCCTACAGTACCCCTCTATCGGGCCTCAGGTCGCTAAGGATTCCCACTGGCCAGAGATTTGGGAGGAGGAAACTTGAACAAGTGTTCATTCCTTAGCCTGGAATCTCCTCCAGCAGAGGGCATGTTTGATATAACACCATATGTGTTGCCTCCTCAACAAGCCATTTATTACTGCCACATTACAGTGTTCCAAGACCCAATCAAACTGATAAACATCATTAGTCAACTCCCTTGTCGAATCCTCTTGTATAGAGAGGTGAATGACTGCAAAAGCAAAGAGAAAAGTGTCGTGTCCTGTATGCTGGGAAAGAAAGACTTCAGATATGTGTGGTCCCATAGAGCAGCATAGATGTATAGTCGAGAAAGAAGGGAGATTTCTTGTTTAGTCACAATTATGTTTTTTATTGTATGATACAGGCTATATTACCCTTTTAATTAATAGAACTTCAAGTTACCAACATTTTTTACTTTATTAGAATTATACGTAATGTACAAAGTAGTGTGGATATATTTGATACATTTTAAACATAACACAACTGTGAGACAGTACTATTCATGGCATAATTGCACACAAAATTACCAAGTTAAAAGTAACAATCCGCAGTCTTTATTTTAAGATGACAATATCATACACATATCAATACAATTTCTGACCAATATAATAAAACAATACACCACTGCAGTTATTGAATTTAAAACTACAAATCTAGGCTACCAAGAACACATCGGAGTTAAATTCAGAAGATGGAAACATGACATCGGAGTTACTGCTTCCGTTTTATTCGTTTGACTGTTAGTTTTGCTGTGAAAGCTCAGTCGACAAAAAATGAGGGAAACATCAAGAGAATGGAGGAAGCTATGCTAAGCGCGTTATGATAGCATTACGCCCACAGAATCCAATTGGCGGGAAGAGTGAGCCTCTTGTGTATGTCCATGATAACATGTTTACACGCTGCGCGGCTATACGTCCTCATGAACACACACACACTGAGTCATCATCTATATGACACCGCAATATATATGACACCGTGCCCTTCCTTCATGAAGGAGAGTTCCTCCCCTACCATTATGAGACCTTTAGACACTTCACACAGTGGGCTCTATCGTGGCCAATCCAATCAGAGGACCATGGAGGCTCCTGAGTACAACTCAGTTGGAGGTCTGTGACGGGCAGTGAACAGTGTGTGTGTCGGTGTGTGGTCTCTACAGCCACTTGACCAGAGGAAGAGAGTCCACCTTACTCACTTCCCAGGGGTCAAGAGGTCCCTGACCCACTGATTGTTTGGGAGCTAAAAGGTCAATAGGCTGGTCACTGGTGGCTGCTCAAAGTCAAAGACAGGCTTTTGATAGAGAAGGCAGGCGTTGTGGACAGCAAGCCACGGCCATTATGATCTATTGTGAGCCAATTTGGTAGGGGGAACTCATAGGCCCTTTTCCTCCGAAAAACATTTAGATGTCCAGGTTGAAAGAGAGTTATCCTTGTGGATATGCCAAGATAATGACATTTTAACTTGCATCAAGGAGTGCCTTGGTATTGTTTTTAGTATGGAAACTTCTGTTTCAGTAGCTACTGCAGGTTTTCAATTTGTTGAAACATTTGTTGAAACATTTTCAAGTGAAGATTCTAATATTCACATAAAAAGAGACGTACATGTGTGTTCCGTCAAATTGGCTTGTTGCGAATAAAAAGCTGTGCATGATTACGAAGTGCACATAAAAAGCACTTTGTCGTTAGGACCACACAACATCGCGTCATGTGACTACAAAATTACTGCGACATGATGGCTAATCTATCAACAATTGCGCAAAAACAAATTAGCTGCCATTTGTCACATGATCTATTTCACAGACAAAAAAAGGATCCACCCTTTCAAACTTATTTTGTTTGTGTCCAACATATACAAGTGTTTACTGACAACTGCTGTTTCCATCAGGCCTGAGTTTTTTTATCCGACAGGTAGCCTACATTTACTGCCATAAAAAGAGTTGGATGAAGTAAGAAGGTGACATTTCTCTGACGGTGAATGATGCTCAACTTGTTTTAAGTTCTTGGCTAACAGATCGATTCATGTCTGATTATCTGTGTACCCTACCAAGTGGGCAAAATTTGGCACAGAACATCATAATGATGTTGCTTTGTAAGTCGCTCTCGATACGAGTATCTGCTAAATGACTACAATTGGAAGATGTCATTTCTGGTTGTAACTTGTTTTCAATAGATGCCTCACCAGATAAGATGTGTAAAAAAACATCCGCCTTATGTCATTGCAACCAGTTCTGCCCACTGGGTAAAGTGTTGGGTGAACATTAGCATTAGTATTCAAAGCAGATGACTGCTGGGACTGTCCAGCATGTGTGTGTGTGTGTAGGATGCTGAAAGCCAAGTTCAAGCTTTCTTTGCTTTGGGAGACGAGTAGATTGACCTCGTCAGATAAACACATGGGGCTGTGCTGCTGGTGGTTCAGGTAGAATATTCTGGGTATTGGTCCATTCCAACTTTCATGCCCTTGAGGTGTATTTTAGTGTGTGCCTGTTTCTCCCCCTTATGATGTTTTGGACATTTTAAACATAACCCCCCCCCCCCCACTCTAGACACTTACCAGATGTTTGACTGTAACCTTTGTATGTTCGTTTTTCACCTTCCTTTATGGCCAGGGTTTCATTCAAAGATTAGTTGGCTCTTATTGTCATGTAATACTGATTTATATTATGCCAACTCTAGGGAGTTAACCACTCCTTAGTGTGGAACATGTGTGATACCTATGGTTTTCAGGGAATACAAATGAGGCAAATAGCACCCTTGCATTCTCAACATTTCTAATATCTCCCATTTACTACCATCACACACGCACACACTCTTGACCTTTCCAATAAATATACCTTTCAATGCACTTCAGCCCGGAACTCGGCTACCATATTATTTGTGTCTGGATGGCTAGCACTGTCCTGGTGCTGTGTGGGGTTTAATTGGAGGATCATGTAGGTCTTTCTAGCCAATCGGAGAGGTTGGTGCTGTTCCTCTCCTAGCAACAAGACTCCCTAGCTGTGCTGTGCTGCTAGCTAACTGACACCCAGATTAACTCGTTTTTTCCCTTTATTTTTCCTTTCGGTCCGTCTATCTTTTATTCTTGTTATCCTTGTCAGTTATCATGCATCAAACATACTGTAGCCATCCACAAAATATCTGGCCACAATATAAGTAACAGTAGACCTGAGGACACAGGTCATGACTTGGTGTGTGTCATAAGAGGCATCATTTACTAGTCTTTTCTTTGACTTGAGTGAAACTAAAATCTCATGTACAATTCATCTTTGTCATCATTTTCTGTCATTTCTTTAAAAGCATTTATCATTGATACAAAAGGGATGACGTGAATGAGAATAGAGAAATTAAGTCATCTTCCAAGTCAAAAAGAGATGAAACAATAGCCTGCGGTGCAGTTCATGTTGTGAGATAAAACAATATCATGAGACAGAGAATCTTATTTATATCGCTGCAAAAATGACAGATGTATTTATTTTTGTCCATTTCTGTCTTAGATTCTTCCTCCAACTCCCAAATAGCACCCTATACCCTATATGCCTATAATGCCTATAATGCACCCCTATGGGTCCTGGTCTAAACCAGTGCACTTTATAGGGCATAGGGTACCATATGAGACTTCATTCGAGGTGTGCTACTATGCCGGATGGCGGCCACTATCATATTCTCTCCATGGCGACTGCTGACCCCTTTCAGTGCATACTTCCTAATAATAGCGGGCCTGGTCAGGTTGCTATGTTAAGCAAGGTGTCAATGAGGCTCCATCAGGACTGGGGCTAGCTGCCTATCTCCTCACAGAGTGGACAAGGTTGAGATGGCTTACCACCTCCTAGCCCGTCTGCTGTTTCAGCATCAAACTCTGGGATCAACCCTCAGCTCAACATACACACACACACATGCGCACAAACACACGCACGAGTGACACAAGCCTACCAGACGAGCTAAATAACTTCTATGCTCGCTTCGAGGCAAGTAACACTGAAACATGCATGAGAGCATCAGCTGTTCCGGACGACTGTGTGATCACGCTCTCTGCAGCCGTTGTGAGTAAGACCTTTAAACAGGTCAACATTCACAAGGCCGCAGGGCCAGACGGATTACCAGGACGTATACTCAGAGCATGCATTGACCAACTGGCAAGTGTCTTCACTAACAATTTCAATCTCTCCCTGTCTGAGTCTGTAATATCAACATGTTTCAAGCAGACCACCATAGACCCTGTGCCCAAGAACACTAAGGTAACCTGCCTAAATGACCACCAACCCGTAGCACTCACATATGTAGCCATGAAATGCTTTGAAAGGCTGGTCATGGCTCACAACACCATTATCCCAGAAACCTTAGACCCCACTCCAATTTACATACTGCACCAACAGATCCAAAGAGGATGCAATATCCATTGCACTCCACACTGCCCTTTCCCACCTGGACAAAAGGAACACCTATGTGAAAATGCTATTAATTGACTACAGCTCAGCGTTCAACACCATAGTGCCCTCAAAGCTCATCACTAAGCTAAGGACCCTGGGACTAAACACCTCACTCTGCAACTGGATCTTGTAGTGGAGCAGATTGAGAGCTTCAAGTTCCTTGGTGTCCACATCACCAACAAACTAACATGGTCCAAGCACACCAAGTCAATCGTGAACAGGGCACGACAAAACCTATTCCCTCTCAGGAGACTGAAAAGATTAGGCTTGGGTCCTTAGATCATCAAAAGGTTTTACAGCTGCACCATCGAGAGCATCCTGACGGGTTGCATCACTGCCTGGTATGGAAACTGCTCAGTCTCCGACCGCAAGGCACAACAGAGAATAGTGCGTACGGCCCAGTACATCACTGGGGCCAAGCTTCCTGCCATCCAGGACCTCTATACCAGTGTCAGAAGAAGGCCCTAAAAATTGTCAAAGACTCCAGCCACACCAGTCATAGACTGTTCTCCCTGCTACCGCACGGCAAGCAGTACCGGAGCTCCAAGTCTAGGTCCAAGAGGCTTCTAAACAGCTTCTACCCACAAGCCATAAGACTCCTGAAGATCTAGTCAAATGGCTACCAAGACCATTTGTATTTGCCCCCCCCCCCCCTCTACGCTGCTGCTGCCCTCTGTTATTATCTATGTACAGGCACTTTAATAACTCTACCTACATGTACATATTACCTCAATTACCTCGACACTGGTGGCCCACACACACACATGCAGACATGTTTTCAATGTTACATACAGTGCCTTGCGAAAGTATTCGCCCCCCTTGAACTTTGCGACCTTTTGCCACATTTCAGGCTTCAAACATAAAGATATACAACTGTATTTTTTGTGAAGAATCAACAACAAGTGGGACACAATCATGAAGTGGAACGACATTTATTGGATATTTCAAACTTTTTTAACAAATCAAAAACTGAAAAATTGGGCGTGCAAAATTATTCAGCCCCTTTACTTTCAGTGTAGCAAACTCTCAGAAGTTCAGTGAGGATCTCTGAATGATCCAATGTTGACCTAAATGACTAATGATGATAAATACAATCCACCTGTGTGTAATCAAGTCTCCGTATAGATGCACCTGCACTGTGATAGTCTCAGAGGTCCGTTAAAAGTGCAGAGAGCATCATGAAGAACAAGGAACACACCAGGCAGGTCCGAGATACTGTTGTGAAGAAGTTTAAAGCCGGATTTGGATACAAAAAGATTTCCCAAGCTTTAAACATCCCAAGGAGCACTGTGCAAGCGATAATATTGAAATGGAAGGAGTATCGGACCACTGCAAATCTACCAAGACCTGGCCGTCCCTCTAAACTTTCAGCTCATACAAGGAGAAGACTGATCAGAGATGCAGCTAAGAGGCCCATGATCACTCTGGATGAACTGCAGAGATCTACAGCTGAGGTGGGAGACTCTGTCCATAGGACAACAATCAGTCGTATATTGCACAAATCTGGCCTTTATGGAAGAGTGGCAAGAAGAAAGCCATTTCTTAAAGATATCCATAAAAAGTGTCGTTTAAAGTTTGCCACAAGCCACCTGGGAGACACACCAAACATGTGGAAGAAGGTGCTCTGGTCAGATGAAACCAAAATTGAACTTTTTGGCAACAATGCAAAACGTTATGTTTGGCGTAAAAGCAACACAGCTCATCACCCTGAACACACCATCCCCACTGTCAAACATGGTGGTGGCAGCATCATGGTTTGGGCCTGCTTTTCTTCAGCAGGGACAGGGAAGATGGTTAAAATTGATGGGAAGATGGATGGAGCCAAATACAGGACCATTCTGGAAGAAAACCTGATGGAGTCTGCAAAAGACCTGAGACTGGGACGGAGATTTGTCTTCCAACAAGACAATGATCCAAAACATAAAGCAAAATCTACAATGGAATGGTTCAAAGATAAACATATCCAGGTGTTAGAATGGCCAAGTCAAAGTCCAGACCTGAATCCAATTGAGAATCTGTGGAAAGAACTGAAAACTGCTGTTCACAAATGCTCTCCATCCAACCTCACTGAGCTCGAGCTGTTTTATAAATTCAGTCTCTCGATGTGCAAAACTGATAGAGACATACCCCAAGTGACTTACAGCTGTAATCGCAGGAAAAGGTGGCGCTACAAAGTATTAACTTAAGGGGGCTGAATAATTTTGCACGCCCAATTTTTCAGTTTTTGATTTGTTAAAAAAGTTTGAAATATCCAATAAATGTCGTTCCACTTCATGATTGTGTCCCACTTGTTGTTGATTCTTCACAAAAAAATACAGTTTTATATCTTTATGTTTGAAGCCTGAAATGTGGCAAAAGGTCGCAAAGTTCAAGGGGGCCGAATACTTTCGCAAGGCACTGTATGTGCTTCACATATCTGTGTGGTACAACAGACAAACCATCTATCTATATAAACAACCCAAATCCTGAGCACCGTTAATAATACCAGCGTGCTTGGCAACTTAATGAAACAACCGTGAAGCGTGAGAAAGACAAGACTTTTAAACCCCCTGGCTCAAACATGACCTCTTCCTCCCACTTCCACACTATTGGCCACTTACCCTGCCCTGGCCATGATTTAAGACATTAATACAGATTTGTTATTATTTGTAAATATTAGTAGATGGCTGTTGGCACTCTACTGAATCATTTTCACCTCTTTAACACTGCGTCTAAGTACATACTTGTTTGCCAAAAACCACAGACTCCCTTATGTAAGGTGGCCTACTAAGCACAAACCATATATGCATGTACATGTATGTATATACATTGTTTTACACATATTGTAGATGTAAATGTCTCTTCTGCAATGTCATTAGTGCCTTTTTCTCATAGCCTAAAATGTGAGGCTTCTGAGTTATTATTTTTATTCTCCAATGTTACGGACATCTCCCCAGCATTGGACAAGGCTAGAGGTGTTCTGTAGCTACAGAGACTCCATGTGGCTTAAACCAATACAATCTCTTCCATGTGGCGAGAGTTTTATAGTAAGCCCCATTGGCATCTCTGAGGAGGGTACGAGTTTGAAATTGAGATGTTAACAGCACAGGCACAACCTACTGAGTCGATGTTTTGCTTGCATGAGCGTTTAATGTTCTTTTCCACTGAACTCTTGTTTCTTTAGTCATTGCGAGGGTTCTCTGGTCTTCAAGAGTGACTGTCTGTCTGTCCGTCCATTTGTCAACACGCGACATTGGCGACACCTGGAACGGGGTGACTATGGACAGGCACAGTGTAGATCTTGTCATTTCCTCCTGTGATTGAATCGCCCCCCCCAACCCCCCAGCACACGGTACCCTGGCAACATAAAAGTCACGTTTGTTGTTTGAACCGTGTGGCACCACTGATCACCTATTGTTCTGGCTCATTAATATCCATTGCAAATCTGCTTATTCTCCAGATTCCATCAATACGGCTCGGACAAAGGGATGGTTATTGCAGGGCCCGTCTAAGAACCAAAAACAAACAGCAGTTGCCAACGTGTTTCTTGATTCTCAGGAGCCCCAACAATGGGATTCTTTGTGAGACAGTAGGGGGATTGATGGGTATCGTGTTTTGCAGTGTGGGATGGCTGCAGTGAGTCCACGTCTCTCTCTCCCTTGCTCTCTGGGTTGAACACAGCAGAGTAGCTGCCATTCAAGCCCTTTTTTAGTCCGTCTCACACACAATACCTAAAGCTAATGCTACCATGTTGGGTAAGGCTCTCTACATCTAGGCTGCAAAGATGGGAAGTTGGGACTGACAAGATAGCAGAGAGGCTCTAAAATGGCCAAAGATGGGAAGTTGGGACTGACAAGATAGCAGAGAGGCTCTAAAATGGCCAAAGATGAAAGACGGCTTGAGTGTGAACCAAAAATACTTGGATCATTTTATTGTGTCATGTCATTTCCCCCCTCATTATAGAATGTGTCCAAAATGGCCTAATATAGTGCACTACTTTTGACCAACACACTCATTTCCGACACTCTGCCCCTAGATTTTGCCCGCCTGAAGTAGAGTATATTATGATAAATTGCAGGCCACACAACTTGCCTAGAGAGTTTTCAGCTATACTTTTCGTGGCTGTTTATTTACCACCACAGACAGATGCTGGTACGAAGACCACACTCAGTCAGCTGTATAAGGAAATAAGCAAACAGGAAACCACTCACCCAGAGGCGGCGCTCCTAGTGGCCGGAGACCTTAATGCAGGGAAACTTACATTTCTACCAAATTTCCATCAACATGTTAAATGTGCATCCAGAGGGAAAACAATTCTAGATCACCTTTACTCCACACACAGAGACGCGGACAAAGCTCTCCCTCGCCGTCCATTTGGTAAATCCGACCACAACTCTATCCTACTGATTCCTTCTTACAAGCAAAAACTAAAGCAGGAAGCACCAATTACTTGTTCTATAAAAAAGTGGTCTGATGAAGCAGATGCTAAACTACAGGACTGTTTTGCTATCACAGACTGGAACATGTTCCGGGATTCTTCTGATGGCATTGAGGAGTACACCATATCAGTCAATGGTTTTATCAATAAGTGCACCGAGGACGTTGTCCCCACAGTGACTGTACGTACATACCCCAACCAGAAAACATGGATTACAGACAACATTCACACTGAGCTAAAGGGTAGAGCTGCCGCTGTCAAGGTGTAAGACTCTAACCCGGTAGCTTACAAGAAATCCTGCTATGCTCTGCGACAAACCATCAAACAGGCAAAGCGTCAATACAGGGCTAAGATTGAATCATACTACACCGGCTCCAACGCTCGTCTTATGTGGCAGGGCTTGGAAACTATTACAGACTACAAAGGGAAGCACAGCCGCAAGCTGCCCAGTGACATGAGCCTACCAGGCTAAATCACTTCTATGCTCGCTTCGAGGCAAGTAACACTGAGGCATGCATGAGAGCATCAGCTGTTCTAGACGACTGTGTGATCACGCTCTCCGTAGCCAATGTGAGTAAGACACGGATTACCAGGATGTGTGCTTTGAAAGGTTGGTAATGGCTCACATCAACACCATTATCCCAGAAACCCTAAACCCACTCCAATTTGCATACCGCCCAAACAGAGCCAAAGATGATGCAACCTCTATTGCACTCCACACTGCCCTTTCCCACCTGAACAAAAGGAACACTTATGTGACAATGCTATTCATTGACTACAGCTCAACACCATAGTACCCTCAAAGCTCATCACTAAGCTAAGGATCCTGGGACTAAACACCTCCCTCTGCAACTGGATCCTGGACTTCCTGACGGGCCGCCCCCAGGTGGTAATGGTAGGTAACAACACATCCGCCACGCTGATCCTCAACACGGGGGCCCCTCAGGGGTGACACAACAGTGGTTGATGACACAACAGTGGTAGGCCTGATCACCAACAACGATGACACAGCCTATAGGGAGGTGGTCAGAGACCTGATCGTGTGGTGCAAGGACAACAACCTCTCCCTTAAAGTGATCAAAACAAAGGAGATGATTGTGGACTACAGGAAAAAGAGGACAGACCATGTCCCCATTCTCATCGACGGGGCTGTAGTGGAGCAGGTTGAGAGCTTCAAGTTCCTTGTGGTCCACATCAACAACAAACTAGAATGGTCCAAACACTCCCAGACAGTCGTGAAGAGGGCACGACAAAGCCTATTCCCCCTCAGGAAACTAAAAAGATTTGGCACGGGTCCTGAGATCCTCAAAAGGTTCTACAACTGCAACATCGATAGCCTCCTGACTGGTTGCATCACTGCCTGGTACGGCAATTGCTTAACCTCTGACCGCAAGGCACTACAGAGGGTAGTGCGTACGGCCCAGTACAACACTGCGTCTATGCTGCCTTCCATCCAGGACCTCTACACCAGGCGATGTCAGAGGAAGGCCCTAAAAATTGTCAAAGACCCCAGCCACCCCAGTCATAGACTGTTCTCTCTACTACCGTATGGCAAGCGGTACCGAAGTGCCAAGTCTAGGACAAAAAGGCTTCTCAACAGTTTTTACCCCCAAGCCATAGGAGTCCTGAACAGGTAATCAAATGGATACCCAGACTATTTGCATTGTGTGCCCCCCCCAACCCCTCTTTACGCTGCTGCTACTCTCTGTTTATCATATATGCATAGTCACTTTAACTATACATTCATTTACATACTAGCTCAATTGGGCCGACCAACCAGTGCTCCCGCACATTGGCTAACCGGGCTATCTCCATTGTGTCCAACCCACCACCCGCCAACCCCTCTTTTACTCTACTGCTACTCTCTGTTCATTATATGTGCATAGTCACTTTAACCATATCTACATGTACATACTACCTCAATCAGCCTAACTAACCGGTGTCTGTATGTAGCCTCCCTACTTTAATAGCCTCGCTACTGTATATAGCCTGTCTTTTTACTGTTGTTTTATTTCTTTACCTACCTATTGTTCAGCGAATACCTTTGTTGCACTATTGGTTAGAGCCTGTAAGTAAGCATTTCACTGTAAGGTTGTATTTGGCGCACGTGACAAATAAACTTTGATTTGATTTGATCTGCCCCCTCACTGCCAACTTCCGAAGTGAATGAAAACACAACATTCGCTCTCTCTCTCTGCCCCCCCTTGCTCTCTCTCCAGCCCTCTGTTACCATTCACTCACTGAGGCCATTACCAAACAGTGTCTGGGGACATGGTTGGGGTGACGGGCATCCTGGGAGAAAAAGGCTCTCTGGTCTGGACATGGTGTCACATTAATCCGTGCCAGCTTCCTTCACATGTCATGACTGGAGGGAAGGAGCCAAACTGAGGCCCCCAGTCCCATGCATAACCATATAGATGGAAACTGTCTGTTGGTGATTGCAGTGACATTTGAATGGATATTCTGTGGCTGCCTGTTGAGCGGAGAGAACCTCCCACATTGGCATGGCATTGGCTGGAAATATGTGCATTCAGATGGCCACTTGACAGGGAAGAGAGACACAGTGCAACATTTTACAAAAGATCAATTGAAGACCATTGAAAGACCATACAATCTTAACACAGAGAAACTCACATTCATATTAGGAAATATTTTCATATCTCTTTATGAATACTGAATTATTACTGTTTGAGATATAAGTGTTACTGGCTGGGTTGTGTCTCCAAGTGTTTTTGGCTTGCTGGTTTTGAGAAAGAGCTTTGTTTTCAAATAAGGACTATTCTGTCTTTAATGTCTACTTGTTAAATGTTTGTAATGTCTTAATGTAAATGTGATTGTTTGTAATGTCTTTTAAGTTCTGTGTTGGATCCCAGGAAGATTAGCTGACATTATGGCGTCAGCTAATGGGGATCCTAATGAAAATGCAAATGGTAGAATTTCAAGTAAAGACATTCAGGACTGAAAGATTCTCTGTTTGAATGGAATCCCTTCCATCATGTTATGTGTATAGAAAATAATATCACGTTATAGACTACTGCAACTGAATGAGATATGTGGCTAGTAGCAGTAGTATGCGAGAAGAAATGTAAACTTTGTCAATTTTCTGCTGAGCTTAATTTGTTTGAGAATTTAAATGAATCCAATCATATGCAGTGAGTAGAACCTGAATTGTATCGGCCTGACCAATGCTGACATCAACACATTATTAATAGCCAACCCAAAGAGGAATGACAGTCACACTTCTTTACATTCTAGAACAGGAAAAGAAACAACCCATTTATTTTGACCCTTTCCAAGTACTCCTATAATAGAAAATGCAAGTGTCTAAAGTTGAGCAACTGGACCTTATTGTGGCAGCTCTATTCTGAGCCTGGGCTAAATTATACAAACCCTAGAGACTAGTGGGTCAGGTGGTCTGAAAGATGTGCATTCCTCAGCAGCACACACACTCACCCTCTCTGAACCCCCCTGCAGACAGGCGTAAGCCCCCATTTCTCTCCTAGACTTTGCCAGCTGCAGGAGATGGAGGCATTATACCCCAACAAGGACTACGTCCCAAATGGCATCCTATTCTGGTTAAAAGTAGTGCACTATATTAGGAATAGGAAGCCATTTTGGACACAGCCATGATCCGATAGAGTTTCTGCTGCCCCTGACCCTCTTCTGCAGTAGCCATTCTGATAAGGAGATCGTCGTAATGACACAACCTCCGGAGTCCATTTGTCGCTCACTCTGATGTTTCGGAAGAGTAGGAAGTGGCAAGTAGGAAATGGGGTGTCTGTTTTTTATACCGTTTTGACAGGAGGTCCCCTATAGGCTACAGACAGTGAGAAATCTGAAAACAACACCGTAGGTCAGTGCAACCATGCCAGCCATATGTCAACAGTGTGTGTGTGTGTTATTGCTGTCCTCTGATGGGGCAGCAGTTGGGAGGGAGACTGGAGACAAGCTGCCGTCTCCCTAATGTACTGAACTTGTGATTGGCTGGGATTTCTGACCGCATACCTGATACTGACTCACCTCTAATGGCCTTCTTCCTGTAGTCAGGCTCAGACAGGGCTCCTTTCTCCTTTTATCTCTCCCAACCTCCTTGTTACAGAGATCAGGTTGCAAAAAGGAAAAGCCGACTAACTGCCTCTGCAACCCTGCCCTTCTCCTCTCTCTAGCTCTGTCCCTCTCTCTCGCTCTGTCCCTCTCTCTCGCTCTGTCCCTCTCTCGCTCTGTCCCTCTCTCTCGCTCTGTCCCTCTCTCTCCCTCTGTCTCTCTCTCTCTCTCTCTCACACACACAAGATGGCTGCTAGGAAAGTTACAGGAGAAGACAAGAGTATCCTGATTATGAATATAGAAGTGTAGCCTACCCAATGAATATAGGTGACATTTTGTTGAGAGAAGATGAGGGGAAAAGTGAAGAGTAGAGGAGTAGCGAATAAAAGTGAAGAAAATAAAAGAGGAGAAGTGGCGAGGCCAGACGAGTTGCACAGAGCCACAGTGTCCTCCTCCTCCTCCCCCTTCCTCTCCTCCTCTCTATACCCTAACTCATGAGCTGCATGTGGCTGCTGGGAGAGACAGTGCTACTGCTGGTGCCTCTGCTGCGAGGGGCCAGGTGTTGCTGGGTGCCGATTCTCAATGTCATTGGTGATGTGAGAGGACAAAGGCTGTATTGAGGGCCCAGGCAGAGGGCTAGGAGCAGTGGGATAGTCTTACAGAAAAGCCTGTGTTTGTGCCAGGGCTCCCCTCGTACACAACAGCCACTGTGTTCTGTTCCTTCGCTCCCAGCTTTGTCCTCACGCTCACCCCCCCCCACACACACACACACAATTTTTTGTTTAGAACAGGTAGCAACAGAAGCCTCGCATCTAGGGCGTAGATGAGCGGGACAGATAGGCAAGTGTTAAGAACACAGTTCGGGTTCATTCTAGCCCGGGCTAAGCGCGTTCTGACACAAAGGGCTGGAACAGCTGGGAAACACACCGACTCCATCTCCACTATTAGCCATTCAGAAGACACCTGGTCTACAGAGCAAGCTCCACAGATATTCCTATGATGTCTAAACAGAGACTCAAAGAGCTAAACTGTTGCTCAAACGAAGGGGTCCAATTGGTCTCTGAACAGAAATGTTTGTAGCACTTTTTCCCGTGAAAAAGATTGGCTGCCAAGCCTCTTGTACCAGTTTGGGCACGAGGATGACCTAAGACAAGTCATATGATATGTAATACACTGGTATTACATTACATTTACATTTAAGTCATTTAGCAGACGCTCTTATCCAGAGCGACTTACAAATGGGTGCATTCACCTTATGACATCCAGTGGAACAGTAGTGCATCTAAATCTTTTAAGGGGGGGTGAGAGGGATTACTTTATCCTATCCTAGGTATTCCTTAAAGAGGTGGGGTTTCAGGTGTCTCCGGAAGGTGGTGATTGACTCTGCTGTCCTGGCGTCGTGAGGGAGTTTGTTCGACCATTGGGGGGCCAGAGCAGCGAACAGTTTTGACTGGGCTGAGCGGGAATTGTACTTCCTCAGTGGTAGGGAGGCGAGCAGGCCAGAGGTGGATGAACGCAGTGCCCTTGTTTGGGTGTAGGGCCTGATCAGAGCCTGGAGGTACTGAGGTGCCGTTCCCCTCACAGCTCCGTAGGCAAGCACCATGGTCTTGTAGCGGATGCGAGCTTCAACTGGAAGCCAGTGGAGAGAGCGGAGGAGCGGGGTGACGTGAGAGAACTTGGGAAGGTTGAACACCAGATGGGCTGCGGCGTTCTGGATGAGTTGTAGGGGTTTAATGGCACAGGCAGGGAGCCCAGCCAACAGCGAGTTGCAGTAATCCAGACGGGAGATGACAAGTGCCTGGATTAGGACCTGCGCCGCTTCCTGTGTGAGGCAGGGTCGTACTCTGCGGATGTTGTAGAGCATGAACCTACAGGAACGGGCCACCGCCTTGATGTTAGTTGAGAACGACAGGGTGTTGTCCAGGATCACGCCAAGGTACTTCGCGCTCTGGGAGGAGGACACAATGGAGTTGTCAACCGTGATGGCGAGATCATGGAATGGGCAGTCCTTCCCCGGGAGGAAGAGCAGCTCCGTCTTGCCGAGGTTCAGCTTGAGGTGGTGATCCGTCATCCACACTGATATGTCTGCCAGACATGCAGAGATGCGATTCGCCACCTGGTCATCAGAAGGGGGAAAGGAGAAGATTAATTGTGTGTCGTCTGCATAGCAATGATAGGAGAGACCATGTGAGGTTATGACAGAGCCAAGTGACTTGGTGTATAGCGAGAATAGGAGAGGGCCTAGAACAGAGCCCTGGGGGACACCAGTGGTGAGAGCACGTGGTGTGGAGACGGATTCTCGCCACGCCACCTGGTAGGAGCAACCTGTCAGGTAGGACGCAATCCAAGCGTGGGCCGCGCCGGAGATGCCCAACTCGGAGAGGGTGGAGAGGAGGATCTGATGGTTCACAGTATCGAAGGCAGCCGATAGGTCTAGAAGGATGAGAGCAGAGGAGAGAGAGTTAGCTTTAGCAGTGCGGAGCGCCTCCGTGATACAGAGAAGAGCAGTCTCAGTTGAATGACTAGTCTTGAAACCTGACTGATTTGGATCAAGAAGGTCATTCTGAGAGAGATAGCGGGAGAGCTGGCCAAGGACGGCACGTTCAAGAGTTTGAGAGAAAAGAAAGAAGGGATACTGGTCTGTAGTTGTTGACATCGGAGGGATCGAGTGTAGGTTTTTTCAGAAGGGGTGCAACTCTCGCTCTCTTGAAGACGGAAGGGACGTAGCCAGCGGTCAGGGATGAGTTGATGAGCGAGGTGAGGTAAGGGAGAAGGTCTCCGGAAATGGTCTGGAGAAGAGAGGAGGGGATAGGGTCAAGCGGGCAGGTTGTTGGGCGGCCGGCCGTCACAAGACGCGAGATTTCATCTGGAGAGAGAGGGGAGAAAGAGGTCAGAGCACAGGGTAGGGCAGTGTGAGCAGAACCAGCGGTGTCGTTTGACTTAGCAAACGAGGATCGGATGTCGTCGACCTTCTTTTCAAAATGGTTGACGAAGTCATCTGCAGAGAGGGAGGAGGGGGGATTCAGGAGGGAGGAGAAGGTGGCAAAGAGCTTCCTAGGGTTAGAGGCAGATGCTTGGAATTTAGAGTGGTAGAAAGTGGCTTTAGCAGCAGAGAGAGAGAAGAGGAAAATGTAGAGAGGAGGGAGTGAAAGGATGCCAGGTCCGCAGGGAGGCGAGTTTTCCTCCATTTCCGCTCGGCTGCCCGGAGCCCTGTTCTGTGAGCTCGCAATGAGTCGTCGAGCCACGGAGCGGGAGGGGAGGACCGAGCCGGCCTGGAGGATAGGGGACATAGAGAGTCAAAGGATGCAGAAAGGGAGGAGAGGAGGGTTGAGGAGGCAGAATCAGGAGATAGGTTGGAGAAGGTTTGAGCAGAGGGAAGAGATGATAGGATGGAAGAGGAGAGAGTAGCGGGGGAGAGAGAGGGAAGGTTGGGACGGCGCGATACCATCCGAGTAGGGGCAGTGTGGGAAGTGTTGGATGAGAGCGAGAGGGAAAAGGATACAAGGTAGTGGTCGGAGACTTGGAGGGGAGTTGCAATGAGGTTAGTGGAAGAACAGCATCTAGTAAAGATGAGGTCGAGCGTGTTTCCTGCCTTGTGAGTAGGGGGGAAGGTGAGAGGGTGAGGTCAAAAGAGGAGAGGAGTGGAAAGAAGGAGGCAGAGAGGAATGAGTCAAAGGTAGACGTGGGGAGGTTAAAGTCGCCCAGAACTGTGAGAGGTGAGCCGTCCTCAGGAAAGGAGCTTATCAAGGCATCAAGCTCATTGATGAACTCTCCGAGGGAACCTGGAGGGCGATAAATGATAAGGATGTTAAGCTTGAAAGGGCTGGTAACTGTGACAACATGGAATTCAAAGGAGGCGATAGACAGATGGGTAAGGGAGAAAGAGAGAATGACCACTTGGGAGAGATGAGGATCCCGGTGCCACCACCCCGCTGACCAGAAGCTCTCGGGTGTGCGAGAACACGTGGGCAGACGAAGAGAGAGCAGTAGGAGTAGCAGTGTTGTCTGTGGTGATCCATGTTTCCGTCAGTGCCAAGAAGTCGAGGGACTGGAGGGAGGCATAGGCTGAGATGAACTCTGCCTTGTTGGCCGCAGATCGGCAGTTCCAGAGGCTACCGGAGACCTGAACTCCACGTGGGTCGTGCGCGCTGGGACCACCAGATTAGGGTGGCCGCGGCCACGCGGTGTGGAGCGTTTGTATGGTCTGTGCAGAGAGGAGAGAACAGGGATAGACAGACACATAGTTGACAGGCTACACAAGAGGCTACGCTAATGCAAAGGAGATTGGAATGACAAGTGGACTACACGTCTCGAGTGTTCAGGAAGTTAAGCTTACGTAGCAAGAATTTTATTGACTAAAATGATTAAAATGAACAGTACTGCTGAAGTAGGCTAGCTGGCAGAGGCTGCGTTGTTGACTATGTAGGCTAGCTGGCAGTGGCTGCGTTGTTGACACTACACTAATCAAGTCGTTCCGTTGAGTGTAATAGTTTCTACTGTGCTGCTATTCGGGGCTAGCTAGCTAGCTAGCAGTGTTGATTACGTTACGTTGCGTTAAAAGAACGACAATAGCTGGCTAGCTAACCTAGGAAATCGCTCTAGACTACACAATTATCTTTGATACAAAGACGGCTATGTAGCTAGCTATGTAGCTAGCTACGATCAAACAAATCAAGCCGTTGTACTGTAATGAAATGAAATGAAAAAATGTGATACTACCTGTGGAGCGAAGCGAAATGCGACCGGAATGTTGAGTGCGGAAGTTCTGTTCGGTAGACGTTGGCTAGCTGTTGGCTAGCTAGCAGTGTCTCCTACGTTAAGGACGACAAATAGCTGGCTAGCTAACCTCGGTAAATTAAGATAATCACTCTAAAACTACACACTCTAAACTACACAATTATCTTGGATACGAAGACAGCAAAGACAACTATGTAGCTAGCTAACACTACACTAATCAAGTCGTTCAGTTGAGTGTAATAGTCGTGCTGCTAATCGGTAGACGGTGGACGTTAGCTAGCTGTGAACTGTGAGGACAAAAGAGGTCAAAAGTTGCATTTGCCACAATGTTTGTTAGTCCATTCTCCATTTGCTCCCCTGAAAGTAAAAAAAATAAAATAAACGCTTTGCTTTCTGCAAAACAATTTACAATACTCCCTGATTTAAATAAAAGTCCACAACTTTGGTCTCTATTCAATCCGTATAGCGGAAGTTTCAAGGCGTTAGCGGAGACTGCATTCACGGTAAGCGCTGCATATGACGGCTCAATTGAGAATTAACCATTTCTGTCGCACAATCTGTAACGCTTCAGCCCTACCTCCTCGTAAACTCACAACAAAAACTGTCATGGATGAAAAATAATAGAATATGCACACTCGCCGACATGTCCGGCCCCATCTGTATGAGGTGGTAGATATGAGGGCCTGTATGGTCTTCCTCTAGAAGGGATGTGAGCTGCCTTGTGGATGAAAACAAAGATGTGATAATGAGGGCCTTGCCCAGCAGCACAGAAAAACATCCTGTCCTTCGAAAACTGACAAGTCATCAGAAAGCAGGCGCAGCAGCTGGCAACAGTGGCCCCCTCCCAGTCTCCCAGAGACAGAGACACAGTTCCTCTCCTTCGTAGATGTCTTTTTATCTTTCTCTCTCACTCTCTTCATCTGCTCTGCCCTCTTTATACACTAGCTAATTAACCTGTGTGTGTGTGTGTGTCATCATCCATGATATGACTGACTCTCTTGATCTCTCCTCCTAGTGCTGGAAGCAGTGTCAGCCCTCTCTAAACCAAACTATCAAAACACAACCAGAAACCGTCTGTATCCCAAAGCTGCTTTGCGCAGTAAATAAAGCCCAAATCTCTATTTAAGCTCAATGTGCCAGAGATGATCTCAGACTGGCTGTGCATCAGGAGAGAGAACATCCTGGGTGGCAGACAGGGGAACGGGAAATTAGACAAAGAAGAAAGGATGAACGTGAAACATTGCATCGGGAGTACACACGACTGCACACACACATACCAAACATGCACGCACACATGCAGGAGGACACACACACACACACTCGCATAAACATCCATACCCATGATAAATCAAAGAATGGATTGCGTGAAGCTGAAGTCGATACCTCCCTCAGACAGATATTACACGCAACACATTATTGCAGACAACATATTTTGCTGAATAACAAGAGATTTTGGTGTAGGGGGCGGGAGGGAGGTGGTGCAGTAGTGGGGTGTGGGGGACAGGAGCAGAGGGGGGTCTGGATAATTAACCATCCTCAGAACCGTGTCAGTCATCTATTGTCTGCCTCTGTAGTCTGTAGAGGACCTTCAGATAAATGGAAATGATCCTTTTCCCTTTTCCTTTTTTTTGACTTGGAGGAGATTCTCTTTGGATCTTATCGATTTTCCTCACTGATACTGCATCCGCAAACTTCGTTACACACACACACACACACACACACACACACACACACACACACACACACACACTGTACGTTTGTTTTACTATCCTTGTGGGGACCAGACAATAGATTCCCTTCAAAATCCTATCTGAACCCTTAACCTAACACTAACCTTAACACGTATCTTAACCCCCAAACCCTAAAACGAACCCCTAACACTAACCGTAATTGTAACCTTAACCCAAATTTTAACCACAATCATAAACCTTTAGCCTAAAATAGTATATTTCATTTGGGTGACTGGCAAAATGTCTGTACATGTTAGAATTGTCCCTGTTGTACTATCCAAGGATAGTCAAGCCAAACACACACACACGTATAACCTGCAAGATAGCCAGTGGCTGGCCTTTCCTACAGTATAGTGGCCACCAGCAGACTAGTTGCCTTTCCAGAGAATTCTGAGGGTGGTGTTTTAATATTCCATGCTGCTTTGCACCCTCACATTTCACACTGCAACATTAACAGGAGCTGACACAGAGGATTCAACGCAGACAGCTGGAATGCCTGGGCCTTTTGTGCAGCGTGGATCTCAGCCAAAAGCCTTCGTTAGGAGGCCAAGAGAGACCTGGGAAAAAGACTTCTCCTTGGAAATAAACACAAAACTGTCCAAGAGGAAGGAATGTGCCACTGGCGGACCAATGGAGCCGGGTGGGACTGTGCAGTGACCGGACAGCACCAAGGCACCATGCAGGACAGGAGGCTGCTCTGCTGGGCTCGGCAAGCTGGGCTGGGCTGGAACACTGTGTCTGAGACCTCCGACCTCCAACCTGTGGACCAACAACCACTCACACTATGAGAATGCATAGTCATTATGATCATTTCACTCACATATTGATCGCCTCAATTCCTACAGTATTCAGTGAGAACAAGAAGGGACAAGCATATCCTATGTCTTGAAATATGATACAAAAACCTAGGTCAGAAACTACTGGCATGAAACAGTTCACCGTGAGATTACACATCAATTATGTAAACACTGCATCTCCAAAATAAAAAGATGTAATCAAATGTGAATAAAACACATACATGACATATCAGCATGATATTAGGAATTCATCTAGAAGTACCGCTAGCCTATAGAAACAACTGAATGGGATAACAGAAGAATTGTGCATAGTGGGAGTCGATGAATGAGGTGAGCTTTGTGTGTCCCTCTGTGTGTGTTAATGTGTCTGTCCCTGTCTGTGTCTCTGTGTCTGTATGTCCCTATGTATGTGTGTGTCCCTGTGTCTGTGTGTGTCACTTGTGTGTGTGTGCATTCCCAGCATAGAGCAGGGAGCCCCGGCCCTCCTCCCAAGGGATCAGAACAGTGCCTCAAACACCTGGCCTGTTGTTCCTGGTCAGGGTTGGCAGGGCAACACAGTTCTAAAGCTTAGGATGGGAGACGCACTTGAGGAATCTCAAACTTAGTGAATGTGTGCGCATGTGCATGTGTTTCCGTGTAAAAGTAGAGCAGTGATAAATGTGTCTTTGAATTGTAACATATATTTTTTATTGTAATCATAGATCCACTCTCTACTTGACTGATATTGTTAAGAGCAACACACCTGACAAAGCATGCTCCAGTACAGGCACAACTACTGCTAAACGCATCCAACAAAATACAGGTCAATTCAAATTGGGAAAATTATGTTCTCCAAAATGGGATGGCACTGAGACAGCTTGTTGAAGGATCTCCATGGTAACCCCTCCCCAGTCTAGTCAAGGCTCACGAGCAGTTTGTTTGTATAGGCTGGCTAGTTCCGGAACGTATTCCCCCCATGCTAATTGCCTTCAAATGCCAATGGCTCATTGCACTCAGCTAGTATCACCCAGCCAGCCATAACATATATCCCCACAGCAGCAATCTTTCACTTTTCATGGATTCACATATCCCCCCTCCACACACCCCACACACAGCGAGGTAATCTGTCTGGGTAGATAACATCATTATCCTTACAGTACTGCCGGCTCTGAATGGGTAAACATGGGTGTAAATATATTATTTTTTATCACGATGCAAGGGAAAGGATTTGGTTGGAGTTCTTATTGTGCTGATGGTCTGGGATGTAGTTTTCTGATTCTGGGATGTGTAGTTTTCTGATTCTGGGATGCATTGGAAAGTCATTGTCATTTGACTATGTTTTTTTTGTTGGAAATTGTTGTGGGCAATTTCAAATGTGTTTAAAAATTGTATTTATATTGTTTTACTACCTTAGAAGCCTAAGTAATATTAGTAGCCTATACAGACTCTAACAATGATAAATACTGCTAACTACAATTACATGTTTTGATTTAATACTGTTAACCATAATATCATGTTTTGATTTTGCATGATGTGTTTATTACATTTTAAGTACCATTCTGAATTAGGATAAATAATGAAACCTATTCTCTGCTGCTCTCAGCAGCTTTAGCTATATTTTTGGTTTGGTGTCGCACTGTAGCCTTAATACAGTGGTGTCTGCTCTCTACAAGAGAACTGCTCTCTACTATGTTCCTCCCTCAGGGTTTTTGGCATGGAGGAACTTCGAGGGGATTGACATTTCCCTGGCAACTTCAATTTCAACTACAAAAGCAAAAAAACAGCCCCCATCTCCTTACAGGGGGGGGGGGTAATGATCATGTAAGACAGTTATCTAATTAATTGTTTACACTTATCTTCCACACATTTTTTTTCTTATTTTCACATATTTCCCATAGGGGGAAATGGGTTTTCACACATTTGTAGGCTATGCCAAAAATGAAATGAGACACAGGTAGTAGCTATAGATGTAAAATCTTAATTTGATCACACTGTTGCAGGATAATTTTTTTTACTTGTGTGTTTAAGGTTTAAGAAGGTTTCTTAAGTTTAATTTCCACTTTGAAATTTCAGACCTGATTTTTCCTTACGAAAAATGTATCAACTTTTACAAAAGTGTCCATTACTTATAATCCACATAATAATTTGCATTTCCTGTTGCTGCAGTGAACTGGCTCAAATTAAGATCCTGCATCTGTAACTCATTGTTTGGCCATTTAAATGGTGTGGCTTTTGTGATTGTCTCTATCTTTAGATTAAAAAAATGCAACTTGGGCCTCCTGAGTGGCGCAGTGGTCTAAGGCACTGCATCATAGTGCTAGAGGCGTTACTACAGACCCTACAGGCACAATTGTCCTGGTTAGAGGAGGGTTTTGCTGGGGGGCTTTACTTGGCTCATCACGCCCTAGCGACTCCTTGTGGCAGGAAACACAAAGTGTTTCCTTTCAAATGGTACCAAGAATATGCATATCCTTGCCTCAGGGCCTGAGTTACAGGCAGTTCATTTTGGGTAATTGAAAAAAAAAAAGAGGCGGATCCTTGTAAGACTCAATGGGAAAATGTAAATAAAATGGGCTCATGTAAGAAAATGAAAATAAGATGGGCACATGTAAGAAAATGAAAATAAGATGGGATCATGTAAGAAAATGAAAATAAGATGGGATCATGTAAAATAATGAAAATAAAATGGGATTATGTAAATAAAATGGGATTATGTAAATAAAATGGGATCATGTAAGAAAATGAAAATAAAATGGGATTATGTAAATAAAATGGGATTATGTAAAATAATGTAAATAAGATAGGATCGTGTAGGAAAATGTAAATAAAATGGGATTATGTAAGAACATGTCAATATGATGTAAGATTGCATCATGTAAGATAATGGAAGATAACATGGGATAATGGAAGATCATGGGAAATAAGATGGAAACATTTAAGACAATGTAAGTATGATAGAATCATCGAGACAATGTTAGTACTGTGTGAAGAACCATTAGCTAGAACTGAACATGTCACTTTGCGCCCAGTAGGATATTATGGAGTGTGACATAGCCTAAACGCAAAGTGGTGTACAGTACATTCTGAAGGTTGTTTACAGTACATGAGGCACTTGTGGTTACGTTGTTTTCATGCCTGTGGTGTGCGGGCACAAGCCTAACCGATAAAAACGTCTTAAATTGTACTTATCTCTGCGGGGAAAAGTTGAAAGGAAAGAGGTTGCTTGGTAACTAAATTGCTAATGACTCAAACCTTCTAGGGCAAAGAGTGTTCATGTACAGTAATTCTATCCAATTTGATCTATATAACCTGTAACATGAGTGCTTGTATGGATGTCAGAAAGGACCTTGCCTGTGGCACCCATTGTGATACTATCAAGCTGTGCAGCTCATGAGAACAGAGAAAATCACCGCCCTCCCACAAACAAACACAAACTAACACTAACTGATGAAAACAGTAGATTAACAGTAGACGCGGTCTTGATGTCATTATCATAACAGATTCATTAAAGGCGTTGAGTGTGGATTGGAAGTGATTTGTTTGGCTCGTGTCAGTAGTGCATGGTGGTAGCAACACCAAAGGCAGTGAGTTCAATTCCTGCTGGGGCCACCCAAATGCATGACTGTAAATTGTGTGGGAAAACATTTGATATATTAGTAAATGTCTTCACTAGGCTTTGATATTTACTTTTCATGTGGTATTTTGGAACTTAACATACAGTACAGAAGGCACATGCAATTTAGCCTGAGGTTTAGTAGATAACAACAGTAATACATAGCACTTTCCTATAGACTGAAAAATGTACCTTTAGATATGCACTTACTGTAACATTCACTATGAACACAATTAAACAGCCACTGTATATAGGCTACTGTAACTAACCACATTATATCAAATCAACTTTTTACTGTGAAAAGGCAGAGTTGAGGTTTCTCATAGGCTAATTATCTTGTGTCACATATAATACTGTACTCATTCCCAGTCGGTATTAGATAGAAAGTCGCCTGTGGGGAAAACAACCTGTAGGTTACCCCATTGGCTCACAGCAAAAACTTGACCTTTTTCAAATGTATTTTTCTTGCTGTCTGCTTGTTTTAGTCAATTACAAAACTACATTTAAGAAAAGTACAACATGTCTAAAGATGACTTTTCAACATTGGGTTCAGCCACTGTCTACTCGCAGGTTATATTTCCCTACGTGGGAAATTGCAAACCGCAGGTTGGGATTTTTGACCTGGTTACATGTACATTGAACAATAAAATCAGCTTTTCGGCATGTTTTATTATTTCTATATGACAAAAAAATCGACAACGAAGTTGGCTCTTTTACAATGGGGTTCAATAGGAAAGAATGTTTGCTTTCCCCAATTTGTGGGTGTGGTGTAGGGGAACTCATTACTACGTGAATAATTTACTCAGAGTGATTAGTCACAAATAAGGAACATTCTAGCAGCATGTGAGCAGCATTCTAAACTGCATGCTACTGCAGAGATCATTAACCAAACATGTTTTAGCAACATTAGTCCCCATACCACATATGAAAGGCCCTGCAAAGAATTTGTTAAAGCATAGATTTACCCATGTTCCAAATGAGCCTTGATGTTTGAATCAGAGTCCAACATAGTGTAGTATGTAGTTACTGTAGCATTACAGAGACATATGGTAAACTACAACACTCTCATTAGAGCCACCTTAATCCCACTGGAGAATGGAGCTGTTCATTCATTCAGTGTTTGGCTCAGATTTGGCTTTGTTTCATATTGTTTCATGTTAGCCCTGCATGACAGCTTCAATGCAGGCCTCCCAGAAGGAGATAATAAGCTTTACAGTATGTGCTACTTGAGCACCTGTGTTCAAGCCCAATTTCAGCTGAATAGGAGCTTGGCTCTCCTCTCTATCTAATAACCCTCCATGTGCAGCACAGCTCTCCTCTATGGACAGACCCCCAGCCTATTCACCTGCTGGAGCTCTTGGGGCTCCCCTGTCCTCCCCTGTCTGGGCTTTGTCTTAAGATAAATAGGTGACATTCTCACAGATAACTCCTAGTCCTAGTCCTAGGTATTTGTTGGTGCAGTGACTCGGCCATATAGCTGACATATGGCATGGTATTCTCCATTTCGGAGCAGGACTTTTTTGTGCCTGTCCAGCTACGATGGCTCAGTGATCCGTCACCCCTAACGAAGGATGTCCCTCCAAGTCAGCGGGATGACAGGGTCAGTGGCGTGTCGGCAGGATGCAGGGGCAACACCACCACGCCCCACTTTGAAGTCTTGGCCGTGGCCCAGTCACGCCTGTCCACTCCGCTCTCGGCTCAGGGAGGTGACTCGGTGGGACTTCGGCAGCCTCCTTTTAGAGGGGCCCGGTTTGAAGTGAGGGACCCCCTGCTGCACACAATGAATAGAGAGTTATATACCTTTGCTGACGGCCGTTTGTGCAGTGGCCCGGGGAGAGAGCAGAGAAAAAAATAATCGCAGGAAGGGGAGAAAAAAAGGTGCTCTAGAACTTGGCTGATAGCATTTGCTATTTCCTCTGATTCGGTTCTACTGTATATATTAGCTAGCCTGCTACTTCATTACAGCCGGAGCCGTGCTTGGGCTATGTTGAATAGTGGAGACAACAAGTAAAGAAAGATTATTTTTCCCCAGTCAAATATAATTTTTTTGCTTTCAAGGCAATAGAGGTGAAATTAATTGATGGCACAGTGTACAGAAACACACATACAAGTACATCCAGAAAGACTCAAAAGATCCCAACTCTATGTACTGCGACTTGTACAGTATGTACTTTCAGTGGTTGGTATGTTAACATCACGGACTATGTTACTTCTCACTGCTCCCTGTCCCCTCCAGACATCGCCTTCTGCCGCAGTATAACGTTTCAGACTCTACCAAACCTCTCGGACAATGCTGCCTCGCTTGGCTAAAGCATTGTTCGCTGTGTGGGAACCTGCTTCCTTTATTAATAAACAGAAGACACAGCCTTGCCTCTTACACACCCGCCTATTTCACCACTTCTCCGCAGACATAATAAGACTCTTATAGCATGGGGGAGGAATGAAAGAGAGAGAGAGGAAGAAAGTTGCACACTCTTAAGACTTCAATGGTTCGACCCCCTCCACCTTCTCCTCCTTCACTGCACACACATTTATCTTCTCGGGCTCCTTTTGAACGGGACCGGCCAGAGATTACCACACACAGTATTCACAACTCTGCTTTGTCCGCACACACACACACACACACACACGCACACACACACACACACACACACACACACACACACACACACACACACACACAACAAACACACACACACAGTTACTTACCTCCCCAGGTAAGTAACCATAAAGCTTTTATCCAAAGCTGTTTACATTTATAGTTAATACTTATTTACAACCACAGAATTTCGCATCCAAACAAGCAATCAATATATTGTTTAAAAAGTTATGTTTTATGTATACAGTAGCAGTAGAGAACTTTAGGATTTAGTTATTGGTTCACTTCAGTTAGTGAGTCAATGTCTTATCACGATATTCACTGTTATGTCAGACATCTTGGGAAACTACAGTATATCAGTCTTCACACTGCTTGAAGCACATAGCTTGTGCCAGGTCTTTAAATCAGAAGCATCACCTCTGTTTGTTAGAATCCTTTATGACACACACAGTTCTGGCTATTCAGAAGTTACTTTTTCAAAGTGCCTTGCTACAGCAAGGTAAGGGTGATGCCAAGGGCCAAGTTCATTAGCAATCCTCTTACCATAACCCATATAATAAAATAGATTTTAGAAATATGCCCCTGAAGGTGCAGTTTCATCCACTTAGGGCTTGATTTAATCTGTATTTCTGATTGAGATGATATATGCAGCGTTTACCATGAATGCAGTCTCCGCAAACGCGGGAGCATTGACTTTAAATTTCAATTGCACTATAGCGCTGAACTTCAGAGATATGGATTGAAGTAAAGATGGCTGATGAACCACAGACATCATATGATGTCCGAAAGGGTTGTTGTCAATTCCATGATAACTGAATTGGACATGACATTTATCGATAAATGTCATACATCGGTGTCATACAATGTAGCAACACAACTAAAGCTTTGAGTATCCATCCCCATTCAATCCATCCACAGACCATGTCTACTGTGAAAAGCAGTACAGTAGCCATGGACATGTACAGTGCCTTCAGTGTGTTCATACCCCTTGACTTATACCACATTGTGTTGTTACAGCCTGGATGATGGATGAAATAGATTTTTTCTCTCTCACCCACAATATGCCATAATGACAAAGTGAAAACATGATTTTAGGAATCTTTGCACATTTATTGAAAATGAAATGCAGAAATATCTCATTTAAATAAGTTTTCACACCCCTGTGTCAATACATGTTAGAGTAACCTTTGGCAGTGATTACAGCTGTGTGTCTTTCTGGGTAAGCCTCTAAGAACTTAGCACACCTAGATTGTACAATATTTGCCGATAATTATTTTCCAAATGATTCAAGCTCTGTCAAACTGGTTGTTGATCCTTGCTAAGACAACCATTTTCAAGTGTTGCCATAGATTTTCAAGCAGATTTAAGTCAAAGCTGAACATTCACTGTCTTCTTGGTAAGCAACTCCAGTGTTGATTTGGCCTTGTGTTTTAGGTTATTGTCCTGCTGAAAGGTGAATTAATCTCCTAGTGTCTGGTGGACATCTCCCCTCTAGGGTTTTGCCTGTGTTTACTGTAGCGCCATTCTATTGGTTATTTATCCTGAAAAAAACTCCCCAGTCCTAAACAATTACAAGCTTACCCATTACATGATGTGGGGGTGGCAGGTAGCCTAGTGGTTAGAGCATTGAGCCTGTAACCAACAGGTTGCTGGATTGAATCCTGAGCTGACAAGGCAAACATCTGTTGTTCTGAGTCTGAGCAAGGCAGTTAACTCACTGTTCCCTGGGTGCTGAAAATGTGGATGTTCATTAGGGCATCCCCCTGGACCTCTCTGATTCAGAGGGGTGGGGTTAGATGTGGAAGACATTTCAGTTGTCCCCCTGACTAGGTCACCTCATGTTTGAACACATGAATTGTGGAACTCAGCAATGTATTGGATTTGCCCCAAACATAACACTTTGTATTCAGGACAAAAAAATAATTGCTTTGCCAAATTTCTTGCAGTATTACTTTAGTGCCTTGTCGCAAACAGGACGCATGTTTTGGAATACTTTTATTCTGTACAGGCTTCCTTTTTTCTCAGTCAATTAGGTTAGTATTGTGGAGTAACCACAATGTTGTTGATCCATCCTCAGTTTTCTCCTATCACAACCCTTAAACTCTGCCCCAAGAGCTCCAGCAGGTGAATAGGCTGGGGGTCTGTCCATAGAGGAGAGCTGTGCTGCACATGGAGGGTTATTAGATAGAGAGGAGAGCCAAGCTCCTATTCAGCTGAAATTGGGCTTGAACACAGGTGCTCAAGTAGCACATAAAGCCGATTATCTCCTTCTGGGAAGCCTGCATCAAGGCTGTAATCTTTGCAGTGACTGGGTGTATTGATACACCATCCAAGGTGTAATTAATAACTTCACCATGTTCAAAGGGATATTTAGTGTTTGCTTTCTTCATTTGTACCCATCTACCAATAAGTGTCCTTCTTTGCAAGGCATTGGAAAACCTCCCTGGTCTTTGTGGTTGAATCTGTGTTTGAAATGCACTGCTCGACTGAGGGACCTTACAGATAATTGTATGTGTGAGGTACAGAGATGAGGTAGTCATTAAAAAATTATGTTAAACACTATTATTGCACACAGAGTGAGTCCATGCAACTTATTATGTGACTTGTTAAGCAAATGTTTACTCCTGAACGTATTTAGGCTTGCCATAACAAAGGGGTTGACTACTTATTGACTCAAGACATTTTAGATTTTACATTTGAACTAATCAGTACATTTAAAAAGAAGCATAATTCCACTTTGACATTATGGGATATTGTATGTATGCCAGTGACAACCAAATTTGGAATTTCATCTATTCTAAATGCAGGCTGTAACCCAACAAAATGTGGAAAAAGTCAAGGGTTGTGAATATTTTCTGAAGGAATGGTAACTAGACATAATATAGTATAATATAGTATAAGTAACAAGACATCCCATGGCAAGGGAAATTAATATTCCCTCAGAGTTTCAGAAATGACAAAGTCATTTTCTCTCTGCAGCTATGATATAGGTGGCAGTATTATGGAATATTAGGTTTGAGGCCATGGTAAATCATTAACATGGCAATGCACCATTTGCATTTTTTTCCCTGTTCAATGGAAAGTGCTCAGAGGCTGTGAGTCCAATTCCGGAGACTCTATTTCTAGCACTGGAAAGAGCTGTTATCAGCTATTCATAGCCATGCACAAAAAAAGCACACTCCCACATACCACCGATACCTTGTCACAACACAACTGATTGGCTCAAATGCTTTAAAAAGGAAACAAATTCCACAAATGAACTTTTAACAAGGCCCACCAGTTAATTGAAATGCATTCCAGGTGACTACCTCATGAAGCTGGTTGAGAGAATGCCAAGAGTGCGCAAAGCTGTCATAAAGGCAAAGGGTGGCTACTTTGAAGAATCTAAAATCTAAAATATGTTTTGATTTGGTTAACACTTTTTTTTGGTTACTACGTGATTCCATGTGTTATTTCAATGTAGAAAATAGTAAAAAATAAAGAAAACCCTTGAATGAGTAGGTGTGTCCAAACCTTTGGCAGGTTCTGTATATCATCCTGATTTAAAAAATATGATTTAAGTCAGCCAGTCTTTCTGCTAATAACCTTTAAGGCCTACACATAACCGATGTTATGATGATTGAAATAAAATAAGTTTCCACTGGATGTCATAAGGTGAAAGCACCAATTTGTAAGTCGCTCTGGATAAGAGCGTCTGCTAAATGACTTAAATGTAATGTAAATGTAAGTTGTTGTCTCTTCCAGAAAGGCTTCACCATGAAAGGTTTGGGTTTGATGAAAAATAGAGAAGCTGTGTTGGTGACATCGAGCCATCAATTAAAGCATGATCCATTTTTACAGTTGTCTATAGTACCGTAACATTGTTAAGGTGTACATAATAAAGGGGCTTTGTGATCTGATCGTGTACTTACAGTGATAACCACCACGTAAATCTGTCTTCTCCACAGCAACAAACATTAGGCTTATCATTAGTGGACTCCTGGTACGAAGAGATGGAAGAGATACATCACTGTTCTTCATTAATGGGAAATGGACTTATTGTCCCCCTAAACCTTAATGATGCTAATGACTCAACACAATCTTTCTTCTCCTTTAATTATGACTAACGGGGAATTTCCTGATGATGAAAAGACTTCAATGACACATCTGATTGCCTCGAACAAAGCATTTATTCAGTTGCTGTACAGCGTAGATGCAGTAATATTTTGTAGACAGTTTGATATGAAACTGATAACACGTCTGATACACTACATATTGGAATTGTATTTCTCCAAAGCAGTGGGGAGAAAGATACAATATTACATCGCAATGATGTATATATCGATATGTACAATATATGTTCGATGATTACGATATGTGCTTGTTTTATATACTTCAGTTGAAGGCACTGAGTGGAAGTTGCTAATGATATGAGCATCTGCTCAATGAGTTAAATAGAACTTGTCAAATGCAAATGTAGTTTCCATTTCCTCACTGGGAAAAAAAAACAGGTACGTATGTCTCAGTTCATTGCGAGGCAGTTGTCTCGCCACCTAGCTCCAGCCCTAGTTCCAGTTCCTGCCCCAGCCCAGCCAGACAAACCCTGGGTTGGGAAGAGCCAGGGCGAAGAGAAGCACTGCTTCCTATTATAAATAGCCTGTGCAGAGCATGTATACTGACAGATTAAAACATCTTTGAAGTTTGCCATACATCAGTTGAAAACTCCCATCCTGGTTTTAAAGCTAATAAGCTTAAATCTTCCAGCAGTCAGAGCTGTTCATCCAGAAACATTTTAATCCCAGCTTTGATGATACATTATGTGCTGAAGGAGGGAGGGAAAAAAAACAGTTCTCCTGACAACTTTAGTGACAAGAACGTTCATGGGCTGTGTGCATAGAAAGCCTGCGACAAAGGAATTGGAAGAGAGTGGGTTCTCCCTTAGCTTAGCACAAAGTATTCTCTGATTCTCCATTGTCACAGTCTCCCTCTCAAATTACAGCTCAACCAGACTCCTTAATAGATCACACCAAAAACAACATACAAACATGAACATAAACGTTTGCCCCGGCTTTCTGCTCTATAACAGGCTGTAGCTCACTGGAAGATTAGGCTTGCATCAGACAGACGGTGAGAGAGAGAGGGGTTGGGGTGGTCGGGAGAGAGGGAGGGAGGGAGGTAGCGAGAGGGAGAGGGGGAGGGAGAGTGCTTTTCACCTCGGATTCCACTCATTTTCTACCTGAAAAAAAAATGCAGCACCCAGAACTGCAGTCTGGTTTCCATGGTAACAACGGGCTATTATCCTACACTGTCATTCATTATGAAGGGACTTTACTTGACAGTGAGAGGAGGAGAGGAGAGCTGGACAGCGGTTGAGGGGTTACTCTCACACTGTGCCATGGGAGGGAAAAGAAGGAGGGAGGGAACACTTTCTCCTTGAGAAAAGGAAGATTTACCACACATTTTCATACCTCTTACCAGTAGAACCTCATACAAACCAGTTACGGATTGACCGGTTAACTGAGCGGATATCAAACCAAGACATTGATGGTTAAACGCAAACAACAAAACAGAATAACTATAGGGTACCGACAAACCTAAATGTTATCAGAGTATCTTCCTATATGGTTAGAAAATACATGTACATATTCAATGCATATTTTCTTTGAAGGGTTGATGTGGTTCTACTGTAAATTTCAAAATTAAACATTTTCAGGACAACCTCCAATCCCAACATGTTTGTATCTTTGATGTTCCACTGTATTTGTTGTTGTTGTTGCCTTTTGTTAACAATCACATGTCCATAGTTGTGCCCAATGCTCCACTACAAAACTGGTATATTGCCTATCTTTAAATGTGTATTTCAAAAGTCAGATATTTCAATCATATTTCAATTATACAAATATGTGCTCTCCACCACTTTTCTTTCATCATATCACCGAGAGGATCTCATTCATATCAAAGTCATGATGGATTTATTGTTTGATATACAACATTTGGTTTAGCATTTTCAGTCCCTTAAAAATAACACTGAGAATCCAGCAGACTAGTTTTGGAAAGGGACAAGGGTATGACGATTCAGGCCCAACATGATTGGCATTCAAAAGTACTTTTTGGGGGGCAGGGGGGAGGGGGGAAGTTGAATAATATCAAGATACAACACATGGATGGGTGAAAATGTTGCCAAATATTTATAATTTACTAAAAACTGCCAAGTCACTGAGCAGTTTCTGGTTCAGCAGAACGTCACGTCCCTCTCCCGTTGCCGTTTGTTAGACCCATAATGCACTGTGTCTGGAACCAAGGTGGGAATGATTATGAAACAGGAAGCAACCATTTCAATTTGAAATGGATAGCTTTGCTTTTTCAGAGTACCCCTCCTTCCCCTGCTACCAACACACACTTGCACGCACGCACGCACGCACACACCTCCAAAAAACATTGCTTACCCTAGGACCCTTCAACTAGTGACTAGTCGGGAGAATATGATTTATTGATGGGACAAACAAACAATAGGCATCAGAGCCTTGATGCCAGCTTCGTCAAGCTAACTTACATTGTTAGTTGCAGAATGTTTTATAGTAGTCACATTGCACTTAAAGAACATAACTAAATACATAAAGACATGGACAGCCCATTCAAGGTCAACATAGTAGAACACAATAATAATATACTATATATTTCTTCACCATAGTGGAAGCCCACTGCATATGTAGTAGCTGCAGTATCATCTTGGTGAAGGGGCGAAGGAGGGGGCTTGGGTGGTGGTGGGCTAGGCAGAAGCAGCTGGAAACATTCTCCTCTCTCCACTCCAAGAGGACAGTGGGTCTGTGAGGAGAAGAGGAGAGGAGGAGGCTTGCACTCCAAGCACCCGCTCAAGAGGCTGCCATGCTGC
Source organism: Oncorhynchus nerka (assembly GCF_034236695.1). NCBI lineage: Eukaryota > Metazoa > Chordata > Actinopteri > Salmoniformes > Salmonidae > Oncorhynchus > Oncorhynchus nerka. The sequence goes on from NC_088406.1 coordinate 41,858,406, forward strand.
TTCCTCAAGGTCAATGGGTTTACTCTGGCAGGCTCCTCCAACTCAATGGCATTGTTACAATTTCATTGCAGCAACGGTTTTGTGAGAGAAAGAAAAAATGTTGTATGTAGAATCCAGAAGTGGCTCAGACCAGACGGCTAGGCGGGATGACAATACACTGGATTTCAATGGGAAGATATAGTTTCAAGATATTCATCGAGCGGTGGATGCTGGATGCTGTCTGTGGTGCGGCTTTGGAGGAGTTCAAAAAAGCCATTTTGTGAAATACGGTCCAACGGAATCTATTTCAAACACATTGCTAAGATATAGCTTTCAGGATCATTCTATTCATATTACTATTCATGTTCATATAAGATCCTCCTGCAAATACCCCGATGAAGGCATTCACCAAAATGTGTTGCTTTTAACAACAACAACAACAAAAGTTAAGAGTCACTGAACATCAAAATGTATGTGCCGAGACCAAAATGATATACTGTACATACATTATATTCAATAACCAGACCACAGCTGTGCTTTCCTGCACCACCGTCCTCACAACACATATGGAATATGCACTGTCCGGTGGGATATTCTCTCAAATGAAAGTAGCAGGAACATGAAAAGGTATATAGAGCCAATATTTTTTTTATTTTTTTTTATCTATCTCCATCTCCCTATCCCCCTTTCTCTCTCTCTCTCTCTCTCAATATCCAGGACCCATACACAACTCTCTGCTGCAGAAAGTAGGCCAAAAGCCATTCGAGGGAGAGTGAGACAGAGAGAGGGGGGGATAAACAGAGAGAAGGAGAAAGAGAGAGAGGGAAGGAGAGAGTATAAAACAAACAATTACATCCAACATGTCTGCTGAGGAGAGGAGAAAAAAAGTGCTGATTCTTTTTCTAAGAGAACCTTTATTTAGAGTAATTACACTGTTTAATATGCACACCAATACAAAACATATTGTCGTCAGAAGGTGTACATCAAGTACAGCCCTGGGTGCCTTGTTGATGCATTGTGCCAATTTGCACGTGCAGATTTTCTCCATCTCTCCAACAAATGAAACCATCAATCAATCGTGCCCTGTATTATAGATAGTATTCAAATGTATTTGCTTATATTTGCGTTTCCATCTTCAATATGTATTTCCTTTTTAAGTGTATCAACCCTCATTTGTCCGGTAAAAGAAAAGCAGTACATCCTATATTTGTTTGTAGTGTCCTTGTACAAAAAGAACACCATTTTGATTAATAATGTTTGAATGTTTTTTTTGTATTGACTGATACCACTGGAGTAGGTGGACCATTAATAAACTTAGCATTTATAGCTTCTCCTCTTCCATGATCAACTGTTCCAGAATGGAAAACTGCTGGTAACTCTTCACTCAAAGACAACAGGTATAATGCATTAGGAGGATGCTGGTATAATACCGTATAATGCATTAGGATGCAGCTATAATGCTGTATAATATCAAGATTTCTCTGGCTATGACCCCACTCTCCAAGGGTGTCTCAGGGGGGATTGGGATGTGCAAAAATCACATGACCAATTCCCAGTGTATTAATACACACTTGTATATGTGTGAAATAGGACAAATATAAGCATGCAACAAATAATTATAATCATTGTTATTGGTAACAGTAACTTGACACCTAGCATCATAACACATTATAACATGGCCACAACCATGTAATAATTTGTCATAACAGCTGTCATAACTTGTCATCACCTGTCATAATATGGTCATAACACTGACATGACACATACAGTATATTTAGACCTGTTATGACATACATTGCATTATTTTATGGCTGGTTATGACATCTACATAATAGTTTCAAAATCCACAAAACATACCACGGTAGTTATTTTATGGCTGGTTATGACATCTATATAAGAGTGTCAAAACCCACAAAACCTACCACACAAGGCAAAACATTCCATTACACCATAGCCTACTTGTCAACAGTATTTTTATGTCACGTAACATTATCTAAAATTGACCATGATTGGGAGTACAATTGGCCCAGTGTCGTCCGGGGTAGGCCGTCATTGTAAATAAGAATTTGCTCTTAACTGACTTGCCTGGTTAAATAAAGGTTAATTAAAGGTTAAATATAGAAAAAGAAAAAAAGAACACAGTATAGTCATAATGCTTCTTGACAGTGTCATAAAGTGTATTTTCCTTGTTTAAGTAAAGTGACACAGTATAGTCATAATGCTTCTTGATGGTGTCATAAAGTGTATTTTCTTAGTCCAAGTAAAGTGACACAGTATAGTCTTAATGCTTCTTGACAGTGTCATAAAGTGTATTTTCTTAGTCCAAGTAAAGTGACACAGTATAGTCATAATGCTTCTTGACAGTGTCATAAAGTGTATTTTCTTTGTTTAAGTAAAGTGACACAGTATAGTCATAATGCTTCTTGATGGTGTCATAAAGTGTATTTTCTTAGTCCAAGTAAAGTGACACAGTATAGTCATAATGCTTCTTGACAGTGTCATAAAGTGTATTTTCTTTCTTTAAGTAAAGTGACACAGTTTATTCATAATGCTTCTTGACAGTGTCATAAAGAGCATTTTCTTAGTCCAAGTAAAGTGACACAGTATAGTCATAATGCTTCTTGACAGTGTCATAAAGTGTATTTTCTTTGTTTAAGTAAAGTGACACAGTATAGTCATAATGCTTCTTGACAGTGTCATAAAGAGCATTTTCTTAGTCCAAGTAAAGTGACACAGAATAGTCATAATGCTTCTTAACAGTGTCATAAAGTGTATTTTCTTTGTTTAAGTAAAGTGACACAGTATAGTCATAATGCTTCTTGACAGTGTCATAAAGTGTATTTTCTTAGTCCAAGTAAAGTGACACAGTATAGTCATAATGCTTCTTGACGGTCTCATAAAGTGTATTTTCTTTGTTTAAGTAAAGTGACACAGTATAGTCATAATGCTTCTTGACGGTGTCATAAAGTGTATTTTCTTTGTTTAAGTAAAGTGACACAGTATAGTCATAATGATTCTTGACAGTGTCATAAAGTGTATTTTCTTTGTTTAAGTAAAGTGACACAGTATAGTCATAATGCTTCTTGACAGTGTCATAAAGTGTATTTTCTTAGTCCAAGTAAAGTGACACAGTATAGTCATAATGCTTCTTGACAGTGTCATAAAGTGTATTTTCTTTGTTTAAGTAAAGTGACACAGTATAGTCATAATGCTTCTTGACGGTGTCATAAAGTGTATTTTCTTTGTTTAAGTAAAGTGACACAGTATAGTCATAATGCTTCTTGACAGTGTCATGAAGTGTATTTTCTTTCTTTATGTAAAGTGACACAGTATAGTCATAATGCTTCTTGACAGTGTCATAAAGTGTATTTTCTTTGTTTAAGTAAAGTGACACAGTATAGTCATAATGCTTCTTGACAGTGTCATAAAGTGTATTTTCTTTGTTTAAGTAAAGTGACACAGTATAGTCATAATGCTTCTTGACGGTGTCATAAAGTGTATTTTCTTTGTTTAAGTAAAGTGACACAGTATAGTCATAATGCTTCTTGACAGTGTCATAAAGTGTATTTTCTTTGTTTAAGTAAAGTGACACAGTATAGTCATAATGCTTCTTGACAGTGTCATAAAGTGTATTTTCTTTGTTTAAGTAAAGTGACACAGTATAGTCATAATGCTTCTTGACAGTGTCATAAAGTGTATTTTCTTTGTTTAAGTAAAGTGACACAGTATAGTCATAATGCTTCTTGACAGTGTCATAAAGTGTATTTTCTTTGTTTAAGTAAAGTGACACAGTATAGTCATAATGCTTCTTGACAGTGTCATGAAGTGTATTTTCTTTCTTTATGTAAAGTGACACAGTATAGTCATAATGCTTCTTGACAGTGTCATAAAGTGTATTTTCTTTGTTTAAGTAAAGTGACACAGTATAGTCATAATGCTTCTTGACAGTGTCATAAAGTGTATTTTCTTTGTTTAAGTAAAGTGACACAATATAGTCATAATGCTTCTTGACAGTGTCATAAAGTGTATTTTCTTTGTTTAAGTAAAGTGACACAGTATAGTCATAATGCTTCTTGACAGTGTCATAAAGTGTATTTTCTTTGTTTAAGTAAAGTGACACAGTATAGTCATAATGCTTCTTGACAGTGTCATAAAGTGTATTTTCTTTGTTTAAGTAAAGTGACACAGTATAGTCATAATGCATCTTGACAGTGTCATAAAGTGTATTTTCTTTGTTTAAGTAAAATGACACAGTATAGTCATAATGCTTCTTGACAGTGTCATAAAGTGTATTTTCTTTGTTTAAGTAAAGTGACACAGTATAGTCATAATGCTTCTTGACAGTGTCATAAAGTGTATTTTCTTTGTTTAACCTCTTGCTTCTACTGTCATAAAGTGTATTTTCGCTTAAGTAAAAGTGACACAGTACTAGTCATAATGCTTCTGGAATGCAAAAGTGTATTTTCTTTGTTTACGCTAAATGCTAATAGTATTAGTTAAAACTCAAAAGTTCATTAAAATACACATGCAGGGTATCTTGACAGTGTCAAAGCTACACTCTTTGTTTAATAAAGGACAAGTAAGTCATAATTTTTGACAGTGTCAAAAGTGTATTTTCTTTGTTTAAGTAAAGTGACACAGTATAGTCAAATGCTATTATCTGATAAAGCATTTTCTTTGTAACACCCCAAAAGACCCACAGGGGACGTAAACAAAATAATTAGCATTTCTTGACAGTGTCATAAACCGTATTTTCAATAAAATAGAAAACATTCATTACCTTTCACCATCTTCTTTGTTGGCACTATAGATGTCCCATAAACACTATTTGGGTCTTTATTTCGATTCAAATCGTGTCCATATAAAGTAAAGTAGATATCGTTATAATGCTTCTTGACTGTGTCATAAACTTTGAAAAAACATCGTATAGTCAAATGTAACGTCATTTTTTTCTTTGTTTAAAATTCAAAAAAGTCGACAATAAACTTTCACAAAACACTTCTTGAAATACGTTTGTAATGCAACTTTAGGTATTAGTAAACGTTAATAAGCACAGTATAAAATTCATCAGGAGGCGTTTAAGTAAAGATCATTAGCTGTTCCGTCTGGAAAAATGTCCGGTTTAAGAAACTCAACAAAATATCCGGTGTCATAGATTTTCTGTTTAGGAGATGACACAGGTGCCCTGTATAATGTTCTTGACCAAGAAAAATTTTCTTTGTTTAAGTAAAATGACAAGACTCATAGACACCGTGTCATAAGCTTTGTTTAGGTACTGCAACCTCAGTCAATTAATTGTTTAAGGTTCACCTTTATCAATGGGTTCAAGTAGCGTTTATGGATATATTTAATGCTTCTTTTCAGTGATCAGTTTTTCCTGTGCTTTTCTTTGATGTAAATGCCGTTCTGGTAAAGCACACAGCAGTGATTTAACCAGTTTTATAAACGTGACTGAGTATAGTTTTCTTGATGTCACAAAGTGTATTTTCTTTGTTTAAGTAAATGACATATACTCATATTGCTTCTGGACATGATAAAGTGTATTTTCTTTGTTTAGGGACGCTGAAATGTTGCGTCATATTTTTGACAGTGTCATAAAGTAACAGAATGTTCAAAAAAAGTAGAGGGCTCGACTGTCAAGAGGTTTTTCTTTGTTTAAGTAAAGTGACACAGTATAGTCATAATGCTTCTTGACAGTGTCATAAAGTGTATTTTCTTTGTTTAAGTAAAGTGACACAGTATAGTCATAATGCTTCTTGACGGTGTCATAAAGTGTATTTTCTTTGTTTAAGTAAAGTGACACAGTATAGTCATAATGCTTCTTGACAGTGTCATAAAGTGTATTTTCTTTGTTTAAGTAAAGTGACACAGTATAGTCATAATGCTTCTTGACAGTGTCATAAAGTGTATTTTCTTTGTTTAAGTAAAGTGACACAGTATAGTCATAATGCTTCTTGACAGTGTCATAAAGTGTATTTTCTTTGTTTAAGTAAAGTGACACAGTATAGTCATAATGCTTCTTGACAGTGTCATAAAGTGTATTTTCTTTGTTTAAGTAAAGTGACACAGTATAGTCATAATGCTTCTTGACAGTGTCATAAAGTGTATTTTCTTTGTTTAAGTAAAGTGACACAGTATAGTCATAATGCTTCTTGACAGTGTCATAAAGTGTATTTTCTTTGTTTAAGTAAAGTGACACAGTATAGTCATAATGCTTCTTGACAGTGTCATAAAGTGTATTTTCTTTGTTTAAGTAAAGTGACACAGTATAGTCATAATGCTTCTTGACAGTGTCATAAAGTGTATTTTCTTTGTTTAAGTAAAGTGACACAGTATAGTCATAATGCTTCTTGACAGTGTCATAAAGTGTATTTTCTTTTGACAGTGTTAAAGTGTAAAGTAAAATGACACAGTATAGTCATAATGCTTCTTGACAGTGTCATAAAGTGTATTTTCTTTGTTTAAGTAAAGTGACACAGTATAGTCATAATGCTTCTTGACAGTGTCATAAAGTGTATTTTCTTTGTTTAAGTAAAGTGACACAGTATAGTCATAATGCTTCTTGACAGTGTCATAAAGTGTATTTTCTTTGTTTAAGTAAAGTGACACAGTATAGTCATAATGCTTCTTGACAGTGTCATAAAGTGTATTTTCTTTGTTTAAGTAAAGTGACACAGTATAGTCATAATGCTTCTTGACAGTGTCATAAAGTGTATTTTCTTTGTTTAAGTAAAGTGACACAGTATAGTCATAATGCTTCTTGACAGTGTCATAAAGTGTATTTTCTTTGTTTAAGTAAAGTGACACAGTATAGTCATAATGCTTCTTGACAGTGTCATAAAGTGTATTTTCTTTGTTTAAGTAAAATGACACAGTATAGTCATAATGCTTCTTGACAGTGTCATAAAGTGTATTTTCTTTGTTTAAGTAAAGTGACACAGTATAGTCATAATGCTTCTTGACAGTGTCATAAAGTGTATTTTCTTTGTTTAAGTAAAGTGACACAGTATAGTCATAATGCTTCTTGACAGTGTCATAAAGTGTATTTTCTTTGTTTAAGTAAAGTGACACAGTATAGTCATAATGCTTCTTGACAGTGTCATAAAGTGTATTTTCTTTGTTTAAGTATTAAAGTGACACAGTATAGTCATAATGCTTCTTGACAGTGTCATAAAGTGTATTTTCTTTGTTTAAGTAAAGTGACACAGTATAGTCATAATGCTTCTTGACAGTGTCATAAAGTGTATTTTCTTTGTTTAAGTTTATAGTAAATGTGACACAGTATTTTCTTTGTTTAGTCATAATAGTCATAATGCTTCTTGACAGTGTCATAAAGTGTATTTTCTTTGTTTAAGTAAAGTGACACAGTATAGTCATAATGCTTCTTGACAGTGTCATAAAGTGTATTTTCTTTGTTTAAGTAAAGTGACACAGTATAGTCATAATGCTTCTTGACAGTGTCATAAAGTGTATTTTCTTTGTTTAAGTAAAGTGACACAGTATAGTCATAATGCTTCTTGACAGTGTCATAAAGTGTATTTTCTTTGTTTAAGTAAAAAGTGACACAGTATAGTCATAATGCTTCTTGACAGTGTCATAAAGTGTATTTTCTTTGTTTAAGTAAAGTGACACAGTATAGTCATAATGCTTCTTGACAGTGTCATAAAGTGTATTTTCTTTGTTTAAGTAAAGTGACACAGTAAGTCATAATGCTTCTTGACAGTGTCATAAAGTGTATTTTCTTTGTTTAGTAAAGTGACACATATAGTCATAATGCTTCTTGACAGTGTCATAAAGTGTATTTTCTTTGTTTAAGTAAAGTGACACAGTATAGTCATAATGCTTCTTGACAGTGTCATAAAGTGTATTTTCTTTGTTTAAGTAAAGTGACACAGTATAGTCATAATGCTTCTTGACAGTGTCATAAAGTGTATTTTCTTTGTTTAAGTAAAGTGACACAGTATAGTCATAATGCTTCTTGACAGTGTCATAAAGTGTATTTTCTTTGTTTAAGTAAAGTGACACAGTATAGTCATAATGCTTCTTGACAGTGTCATAAAGTGTATTTTCTTTGTTTAAGTAAAGTGACACAGTATAGTCATAATGCTTCTTGACAGTGTCATAAAGTGTATTTTCTTTGTTTAAGTAAAGTGACACAGTATAGTCATAATGCTTCTTGACAGTGTCATAAAGTGTATTTTCTTTGTTTAAGTAAAGTGACACAGTATAGTCATAATGCTTCTTGACAGTGTCATAAAGTGTATTTTCTTTGTTTAAGTAAAGTGACACAGTATAGTCATAATGCTTCTTGACAGTGTCATAAAGTGTATTTTCTTTGTTTAAGTAAAGTGACACAGTATAGTCATAATGCTTCTTGACAGTGTCATAAAGTGTATTTTCTTTGTTTAAGTAAAGTGACACAGTATAGTCATAATGCTTCTTGACAGTGTCATAAAGTGTATTTTCTTTGTTTAAGTAAAGTGACACAGTATAGTCATAATGCTTCTTGACAGTGTCATAAAGTGTATTTTCTTTGTTTAAGTAAAGTGACACAGTATAGTCATAATGCTTCTTGACAGTGTCATAAAGTGTATTTTCTTTGTTTAAGTAAAGTGACACAGTATAGTCATAATGCTTCTTGACAGTGTCATAAAGTGTATTTTCTTTGTTTATAATGTAAAGTGACACAGTATAGTCATAATGCTTCTTGACAGTGTCATAAAGTGTATTTTTCTTTGTTTAAGTAAAGTGACTTTGTTTAAGTAAAGTGACACAGTATAGTCATAATGCTTCTTGACAGTGTCATAAAGTGTATTTTCTTTGTTTAAGTAAAGTGACACAGTATAGTCATAATGCTTCTTGACAGTGTCATAAAGTGTATTTTCTTTGTTTAAGTAAAGTGACACAGTATAGTCATAATGCTTCTTGACAGTGTCATAAAGTGTATTTTCTTTGTTTAAGTAAAGTGACACAGTATAGTCATAATGCTTCTTGACAGTGTCATAAAGTGTATTTTCTTTGTTTAAGTAAAGTGACACAGTATAGTCATAATGCTTCTTGACAGTGTCATAAAGTGTATTTTCTTTGTTTAAGTAAAGTGACACAGTATAGTCATAATGCTTCTTGACAGTGTCATAAAGTGTATTTTCTTTGTTTAAGTAAAGTGACACAGTATAGTCATAATGCTTCTTGACAGTGTCATAAAGTGTATTTTCTTTGTTTAAGTAAAGTGACACAGTATAGTCATAATGCTTCTTGACAGTGTCATAAAGTGTATTTTCTTTGTTTAAGTAAAGTGACACAGTATAGTCATAATGCTTCTTGACAGTGTCATAAAGTGTATTTTCTTTGTTTAAGTAAAGTGACACAGTATAGTCATAATGCTTTTGACAGTGTCATAAAGTGTATTTTCTTTGTTTAAGTAAAGTGACACAGTATAGTCATAATGCTTCTTGACAGTGTCATAAAGTGTATTTTCTTTGTTTAAGTAAAGTGACACAGTATAGTCATAATGCTTCTTGACAGTGTCATAAAGTGTATTTTCTTTGTTTAAGTAAAGTGACACAGTATAGTCATAATGCTTCTTGACAGTGTCATAAAGTGTATTTTCTTTGTTTAAGTAAAGTGACACAGTATAGTCATAATGCTTCTTGACAGTGTCATAAAGTGTATTTTCTTTGTTTAAGTAAAGTGACACAGTATAGTCATAATGCTTCTTGACAGTGTCATAAAGTGTATTTTCTTTGTTTAAGTAAAGTGACACAGTATAGTCATAATGCTTCTTGACAGTGTCATAAAGTGTATTTTCTTTGTTTAAGTAAAGTGACACAGTATAGTCATAATGCTTCTTGACAGTGTCATAAAGTGTATTTTCTTTGTTTAAGTAAAGTGACACAGTATAGTCATAATGCTTCTTGACAAAGTGTCATAAAGTGACACATTTCATAATGCTTCTTGACAGTTTAAAGTGTATTTTCTTTGTTTAGTAAAGACACAGTATAGTCATAATGCTTCTTGACAGTGTCATAAAGTGTATTTTCTTTGTTTAAGTAAAGTGACACAGTATAGTCATAATGCTTCTTGACAGTGTCATAAAGTGTATTTTCTTTGTTTAAGTAAAGTGACACAGTATAGTCATAATGCTTCTTGACAGTGTCATAAAGTGTATTTTCTTTGTTTAAGTAAAGTGACACAGTATAGTCATAATGCTTCTTGACAGTGTCATAAAGTGTATTTTCTTTGTTTAAGTAAAGTGACACAGTATAGTCATAATGCTTCTTGACAGTGTCATAAAGTGTATTTTCTTTGTTTAAGTAAAGTGACACAGTATAGTCATAATGCTTCTTGACAGTGTCATAAAGTGTATTTTCTTTGTTTAAGTAAAGTGACACAGTATAGTCATAATGCTTCTTGACAGTGTCATAAAGTGTATTTTCTTTGTTTAAGTAAAGTGACACAGTATAGTCATAATGCTTCTTGACAGTGTCATAAAGTGTATTTTCTTTGTTTAAGTAAAGTGACACAGTATAGTCATAATGCTTCTTGACAGTGTCATAAAGTGTATTTTCTTTGTTTAAGTAAAGTGACACAGTATAGTCATAATGCTTCTTGACAGTGTCATAAAGTGTATTTTCTTTGTTTAAGTAAAGTGACACAGTATAGTCATAATGCTTCTTGACAGTGTCATAAAGTGTATTTTCTTTGTTTAAGTAAAGTGACACAGTATAGTCATAATGCTTCTTGACAGTGTCATAAAGTGTATTTTCTTTGTTTAAGTAAAGTGACACAGTATAGTCATAATGCTTCTTGACAGTGTCATAAAGTGTATTTTCTTTGTTTAGTGTCATAAAGTGTATTTTTTTCTTTGTTTAAGTAAAGTGACACAGTATAGTCATAATGCTTCTTGACAGTGTCATAAAGTGTATTTTCTTTGTTTAAGTAAAGTGACACAGTATAGTCATAATGCTTCTTGACAGTGTCATAAAGTGTATTTTCTTTGTTTAAGTAAAGTGACACAGTATAGTCATAATGCTTCTTGACAGTGTCATAAAGTGTATTTTCTTTGTTTAAGTAAAGTGACACAGTATAGTCATAATGCTTCTTGACAGTGTCATAAAGTGTATTTTCTTTGTTTAAGTAAAGTGACACAGTATAGTCATAATGCTTCTTGACAGTGTCATAAAGTGTATTTTCTTTGTTTAAGTAAAGTGACACAGTATAGTCATAATGCTTCTTGACAGTGTCATAAAGTGTATTTTCTTTGTTTAAGTAAAGTGACACAGTATAGTCATAATGCTTCTTGACAGTGTCATAAAGTGTATTTTCTTTGTTTAAGTAAAGTGACACAGTATAGTCATAATGCTTCTTGACAGTGTCATAAAGTGTATTTTCTTTGTTTAAGTAAAGTGACACAGTATAGTCATAATGCTTCTTGACAGTGTCATAAAGTGTATTTTCTTTGTTTAAGTAAAGTGACACAGTATAGTCATAATGCTTCTTGACAGTGTCATAAAGTGTATTTTCTTTGTTTAAGTAAAGTGACACAGTATAGTCATAATGCTTCTTGACAGTGTCATAAAGTGTATTTTCTTTGTTTAAGTAAAGTGACACAGTATAGTCATAATGCTTCTTGACAGTGTCATAAAGTGTATTTTCTTTGTTTAAGTAAAAGTGACAAGTATAGTCATAATGCTTCTTGACAGTGTCATAAAGTGTATTTTCTTTGTTTAAGTAAAGTGACACAGTATAGTCATAATGCTTCTTGACAGTGTCATAAAGTGTATTTTCTTTGTTTAAGTAAAGTGACACAGTATAGTCATAATGCTTCTTGACAGTGTCATAAAGTGTATAGTTTTCTTTGTTTAAGTAAAGTGACACAGTATAGTCATAATGCTTCTTGACAGTGTCATAAAGTGTATTTTCTTTGTTTAAGTAAAGTGACACAGTATAGTCATAATGCTTCTTGACAGTGTCATAAAGTGTATTTTCTTTGTTTATTTTCTTTGTTTAAGTAAAGTGACACAGTATAGTCATAATGCTTCTTGACTTTGTTTAGTGTCACAGTAAATAATGTTCTTGACAGTGTCATTTTTTTCTTTGTTTAAGTAAAGTGACACAGTATAGTCATAATGCTTCTTGACAGTGTCATAAAGTGTATTTTCTTTGTTTAAGTAAAGTGACACAGTATAGTCATAATGCTTCTTGACAGTGTCATAAAGTGTATTTTCTTTGTTTAAGTAAAGTGACACAGTATAGTCATAATGCTTCTTGACAGTGTCATAAAGTGTATTTTCTTTGTTTAAGTAAAGTGACACAGTATAGTCATAATGCTTCTTGACAGTGTCATAAAGTGTATTTTCTTTGTTTAAGTAAAGTGACACAGTATAGTCATAATGCTTCTTGACAGTGTCATAAAGTGTATTTTCTTTGTTTAAGTAAAGTGACACAGTATAGTCATAATGCTTCTTGACAGTGTCATAAAGTGTATTTTCTTTGTTTAAGTAAAGTGACACAGTATAGTCATAATGCTTCTTGACAGTGTCATAAAGTGTATTTTCTTTGTTTAAGTAAAGTGACACAGTATAGTCATAATGCTTCTTGACAGTGTCATAAAGTGTATTTTCTTTGTTTAAGTAAAGTGACACAGTATAGTCATAATGCTTCTTGACAGTGTCATAAAGTGTATTTTCTTTGTTTAAGTAAAGTGACACAGTATAGTCATAATGCTTCTTGACAGTGTCATAAAGTGTATTTTCTTTGTTTAAGTAAAGTGACACAGTATAGTCATAATGCTTCTTGACAGTGTCATAAAGTGACACAGTATAGTCATAATGCTTCTTGACAGTGTCATAAAGTGTATTTTTCTTTGTTTAAAAGTGACACAGTATAGTCATAATGCTTCTTGACAGTGTCATAAAGTGTATTTTCTTTGTTTAAGTAAAGTGACACAGTATAGTCATAATGCTTCTTGACAGTGTCATAAAGTGTATTTTCTTTGTTTAAGTAAAGTGACACAGTATAGTCATAATGCTTCTTGACAGTGTCATAAAGTGTATTTTCTTTGTTTAAGTAAAGTGACACAGTATAGTCATAATGCTTCTTGACAGTGTCATAAAGTGTATTTTCTTTGTTTAAGTAAAGTGACACAGTATAGTCATAATGCTTCTTGACAGTGTCATAAAGTGTATTTTCTTTGTTTAAGTAAAGTGACACAGTATAGTCATAATGCTTCTTGACAGTGTCATAAAGTGTATTTTCTTTGTTTATAATGTAAATAAAGTGATTTTCACAGTATAGTCATAATGCTTCTTGACAGTGTCATAAAGTGTATTTTCTTTGTTTAAGTAAAGTGACACAGTATAGTCATAATGCTTCTTGACAGTGTCATAAAGTGTATTTTCTTTGTTTAAGTAAAGTGACACAGTATAGTCATAATGCTTCTTGACAGTGTCATAAAGTGTATTTTCTTTCTTTATGTAAAGTGACACAGTATAGTCATAATGCTTCTTGACAGTGTCATAAAGTGTATTTTCTTTGTTTAAGTAAAATGACACAGTATAGTCATAATGCTTCTTGACAGTGTCATAAAGTGTATTTTCTTTGTTTAAGTAAAGTGACACAGTATAGTCATAATGCTTCTTGACAGTGTCATAAAGTGTATTTTCTTTGTTTAAGTAAAGTGACACAGTATAGTCATAATGCTTCTTGACAGTGTCATAAAGTGTATTTTCTTTGTTTAAGTAAAGTGACACAGTATAGTCATAATGCTTCTTGACAGTGTCATAAAGTGTATTTTCTTTGTTTAAGTAAAGTGACACAGTATAGTCATAATGCTTCTTGACAGTGTCATAAAGTGTATTTTCTTTGTTTAAGTAAAGTGACAGTATAGTCATAATGCTTCTTGACAGTGTCATAAAGTGTATTTTCTTTGTTTAAGTAAAGTGACACAGTATAGTCATAATGCTTCTTGACAGTGTCATAAAGTGTATTTTCTTTGTTTAAGTAAAGTGACACAGTATAGTCATAATGCTTCTTGACAGTGTCATAAAGTGTATTTTCTTTGTTTAAGTAAAGTGACACAGTATAGTCATAATGCTTCTTGACAGTGTCATAAAGTGTATTTTCTTTGTTTAAGTAAAGTGACACAGTATAGTCATAATGCTTCTTGACAGTGTCATAAAGTGTATTTTCATTTTCTTGTTCATAAAGTAAAGTAAAGTGACACAGTATAGTCATAATGCTTCTTGACAGTGTCATAAAGTGTATTTTCTTTGTTTAAGTAAAGTGACACAGTATAGTCATAATGCTTCTTGACAGTGTCATAAAGTGTATTTTCTTTGTTTAAGTAAAGTGACACAGTATAGTCATAATGCTTCTTGACAGTGTCATAAAGTGTATTTTCTTTGTTTAAGTAAAGTGACACAGTATAGTCATAATGCTTCTTGACAGTGTCATAAAGTGTATTTTCTTTGTTTAAGTAAAGTGACACAGTATAGTCATAATGCTTCTTGACTTCTTGACAGTGTCATAAAGTGTATTTTCTTTGTTTAAGTAAAGTGACACAGTATAGTCATAATGCTTCTTGACAGTGTCATAAAGTGTATTTTCTTTGTTTAAGTAAATGTGACACAGTATAGTCTTTGTTTAAGTAAAGTGACACAGTATAATGCTTCTTGACAGTGTCATAAAGTGTATTTTCTTTGTTTAAGTAAAGTGACACAGTATAGTCATAATGCTTCTTGACAGTGTCATAAAGTGTATTTTCTTTGTTTAAGTAAAGTGACACAGTATAGTCATAATGCTTCTTGACAGTGTCATAAAGTGTATTTTCTTTGTTTAAGTAAAGTGACACAGTATAGTCATAATGCTTCTTGACAGTGTCATAAAGTGTATTTTCTTTGTTTAAGTAAAGTGACACAGTATAGTCATAATGCTTCTTGACAGTGTCATAAAGTGTATTTTCTTTGTTTAAGTAAAGTGACACAGTATAGTCATAATGCTTCTTGACAGTGTCATAAAGTGTATTTTCTTTGTTTAAGTAAAGTGACACAGTATAGTCATAATGCTTCTTGACAGTGTCATAAAGTGTATTTTCTTTGTTTAAGTAAAGTGACACAGTATAGTCATAATGCTTCTTGACAGTGTCATAAAGTGTATTTTCTTTGTTTAAAGTAAAGTGACACAGTATAGTCATAATGCTTCTTGACAGTGTCATAAAGTGTATTTTCTTTGTTTAAGTAAAGTGACACAGTATAGTCATAATGCTTCTTGACAGTGTCATAAAGTGTATTTTCTTTGTTTAAGTAAAGTGACACAGTATAGTCATAATGCTTCTTGACAGTGTCATAAAGTGTATTTTCTTTGTTTAAGTAAAGTGACACAGTATAGTCATAATGCTTCTTGATTTTCAGTGTCATAAAGTGTATTTTTTCTTTGTTTAAGTAAAGTGACACAGTATAGTCATAATGCTTCTTGACAGTGTCATAAAGTGTATTTTCTTTGTTTAAGTAAAGTGACACAGTATAGTCATAATGCTTCTTGACAGTGTCATAAAGTGTATTTTCTTTGTTTAAGTAAAGTGACACAGTATAGTCATAATGCTTCTTGACAGTGTCATAAAGTGTATTTTCTTTGTTTAAGTAAAGTGACACAGTATAGTCATAATGCTTCTTGACAGTGTCATAAAGTGTATTTTCTTTGTTTAAGTGAACAGTATAGTCATAATGCTTCTTGACAGTGTCACAGTAAAGTGAGTATAGTCATAATGCTTCTTGACAGTGTCATAAAGTGTATTTTCTTTGTTTAAGTAAACAGTATAGTCACACAGTGTCATAAAGTCATAATGACACAGTATCTTGACAGTGTCATAAAGTGTATTTTCTTTGTTTAAGTAAAGTGACACAGTATAGTCATAATGCTTCTTGACAGTGTCATAAAGTGTATTTTCTTTGTTTAAGTAAAGTGACACAGTATAGTCATAATGCTTCTTGACAGTGTCATAAAGTGTATTTTCTTTGTTTAAGTAAAGTGACACAGTATAGTCATAATGCTTCTTGACAGTGTCATAAAGTGTATTTTCTTTGTTTAAGTAAAGTGACACAGTATAGTCATAATGCTTCTTGACAGTGTCATAAAGTGTATTTTCTTTTAAGTTTAAGTAAAGTGACACAGTATAGTCATAATGCTTCTTGACAGTGTCATAAAGTGTATTTTCTTTTTAAGTTTAAGTAAAATGACATTTTCTTTGTTTAGTATAGTCATAATGCTTCTTGACAGTGTCATAAAGTGTATTTTCTTTGTTTAAGTAAAGTGACACAGTATAGTCATAATGCTTCTTGACAGTGTCATAAAGTGTATTTTCTTTGTTTAAGTAAAGTGACACAGTATAGTCATAATGCTTCTTGACAGTGTCATAAAGTGTATTTTCTTTGTTTAAGTAAAGTTTAACACAGTATAGTCATAATGCTTCTTGACAGTGTCATAAAGTGTATTTTCTTTGTTTAAGTAAAGTGACACAGTATAGTCATAATGCTTCTTGACAGTGTCATAAAGTGTATTTTCTTTGTTTAAGTAAAGTGACACAGTATAGTCATAATGCTTCTTGACAGTGTCATAAAGTGTATTTTCTTTGTTTAAGTAAAGTGACACAGTATAGTCATAATGCTTCTTGACAGTGTCATAAAGTGTATTTTCTTTGTTTAAGTAAAGTGACACAGTATAGTCATAATGCTTCTTGACAGTGTCATAAAGTGTATTTTCTTTGTTTAAGTAAAGTGACACAGTATAGTCATAATGCTTCTTGATAAAGTGTATTTTCTTTGTTTAGTGTCATAATGCTTCTTGACAGTGTATTTTCTTTGTTTAAGTAAAGTGACACAGTATAGTCATAATGCTTCTTGACAGTGTCATAAAGTGTATTTTCTTTGTTTAAGTAAAGTGACACAGTATAGTCATAATGCTTCTTGACAGTGTCATAAAGTGTATTTTCTTTGTTTAAGTAAAGTGACACAGTATAGTCATAATGCTTCTTGACAGTGTCATAAAGTGTATTTTCTTTGTTTAAGTAAAGTGACACAGTATAGTCATAATGCTTCTTGACAGTGTCATAAAGTGTATTTTCTTTGTTTAAGTAAAGTGACACAGTATAGTCATAATGCTTCTTGACAGTGTCATAAAGTGTATTTTCTTTGTTTAAGTAAAGTGACACAGTATAGTCATAATGCTTCTTGACAGTGTCATAAAGTGTATTTTCTTTGTTTAGTAAAGTGACACAGTATAGTCATAATGCTTCTTGACAGTGTCATAAAGTGTATTTTCTTTGTTTAAGTAAAGTGACACAGTATAGTCATAATGCTTCTTGACAGTGTCATAAAGTGTATTTTCTTTGTTTAATAAAGTGTATTTTAATGCTTTGTTTATAAAGTATTTTCTTTGTTTAAGTAAAGACACAGTATAGTCATAATGCTTCTTGACAGTGTCATAAAGTGTATTTTCTTTGTTTAAGTAAAGTGACACAGTATAGTCATAATGCTTCTTGACAGTGTCATAAAGTGTATTTTCTTTGTTTAAGTAAAGTGACACAGTATAGTCATAATGCTTCTTGACAGTGTCATAAAGTGTATTTTCTTTGTTTAAGTAAAGTGACACAGTATAGTCATAATGCTTCTTGACAGTGTCATAAAGTGTATTTTCTTTGTTTAAGTAAAGTGACACAGTATAGTCATAATGCTTCTTGACAGACAGTGTCATAAAGTGTATTTTCTTTGTTTAAGTATTTTCTTTGTTTAAAAGTGACACAGTATAGTCATAATGCTTCTTGACAGTGTCATAAAGTGTATTTTCTTTGTTTAAGTAAAGTGACACAGTATAGTCATAATGCTTCTTGACAGTGTCATAAAGTGTATTTTCTTTGTTTAAGTAAAGTGACACAGTATAGTCATAATGCTTCTTGACAGTGTCATAAAGTGTATTTTCTTTGTTTAAGTAAAGTGACACAGTATAGTCATAATGCTTCTTGACAGTGTCATAAAGTGTATTTTCTTTGTTTAAGTAAAGTGACACAGTATAGTCATAATGCTTCTTGACAGTGTCATAAAGTGTATTTTCTTTGTTTAAGTAAAGTGACACAGTATAGTCATAATGCTTCTTGACAGTGTCATAAAGTGTATTTTCATAAAGTGACACAGTATAGTTTCTTTGTTTTGTTTAAAAGTGACACAGTATAGTCATAATGCTTCTTGACAGTGTCATAAAGTGTATTTTCTTTGTTTAAGTAAAGTGACACAGTATAGTCATAATGCTTCTTGACAGTGTCATAAAGTGTATTTTCTTTGTTTAAGTAAAGTGACACAGTATAGTCATAATGCTTCTTGACAGTGTCATAAAGTGTATTTTCTTTGTTTAAGTAAAGTGACACAGTATAGTCATAATGCTTCTTGACAGTGTCATAAAGTGTATTTTCTTTGTTTAAGTAAAGTGACACAGTATAGTCATAATGCTTCTTGACAGTGTCATAAAGTGTATTTTCTTTGTTTAAGTAAATAGTGACACAGTATAGTCATAATGCTTCTTGACAGTGTCATAAAGTGTATTTTCTTTGTTTAAGTAAAGTGACACAGTATAGTCATAATGCTTCTTGACAGTGTCATAAAGTGTATTTTCTTTGTTTAAGTAAAGTGACACAGTATAGTCATAATGCTTCTTGACAGTGTCATAAAGTGTATTTTCTTTGTTTAAGTAAAGTGACACAGTATAGTCATAATGCTTCTTGACAGTGTCATAAAGTGTATTTTCTTTGTTTAAGTAAAGTGACACAGTATAGTCATAATGCTTCTTGACAGTGTCATAAAGTGTATTTTCTTTGTTTAAGTAAAGTGACACAGTATAGTCATAATGCTTCTTGACAGTGTCATAAAGTGTATTTTCTTTGTTTAAGTAAAGTGACACAGTATAGTCATAATGCTTCTTGACAGTGTCATAAAGTGTATTTTCTTTGTTTAAGTAAAGTGACACAGTATAGTCATAATGCTTCTTGACAGTGTCATAAAGTGTATTTTCTTTGTTTAAGTAAAGTGACACAGTATAGTCATAATGCTTCTTGACAGTGTCATAAAGTGTATTTTCTTTGTTTAAGTAAATAATGTGACACAGTATAGTCATAATGCTTCTTGACAGTGTCATAAAGTGTATTTTCTTTGTTTAAGTAAAGTGACACAGTATAGTCATAATGCTTCTTGACAGTGTCATAAAGTGTATTTTCTTTGTTTAAAAGTGACACAATAGTGACACATAAAGTATAGACACAGTATAGTCATAATGCTTCTTGACAGTGTCATAAAGTGTATTTTCTTTGTTTAAGTAAAGTGACACAGTATAGTCATAATGCTTCTTGACAGTGTCATAAAGTGTATTTTCTTTGTTTAAGTAAAGTGACACAGTATAGTCATAATGCTTCTTGACAGTGTCATAAAGTGTATTTTCTTTGTTTAAGTAAAGTGACACAGTATAGTCATAATGCTTCTTGACAGTGTCATAAAGTGTATTTTCTTTGTTTAAGTAAAGTGACACAGTATAGTCATAATGCTTCTTGACAGTGTCATAAAGTGTATTTTCTTTGTTTAAGTAAAGTGACATAAATAATGTTCTTGACAGTGTCATAAAGTTTTTTCTTTGTTTAAGTAAAGTGACACAGTATAGTCATAATGCTTCTTGACAGTGTCATAAAGTGTATTTTCTTTGTTTAAGTAAAGTGACACAGTATAGTCATAATGCTTCTTGACAGTGTCATAAAGTGTATTTTCTTTGTTTAAGTAAAGTGACACAGTATAGTCATAATGCTTCTTGACAGTGTCATAAAGTGTATTTTCTTTGTTTAAGTAAAGTGACACAGTATAGTCATAATGCTTCTTGACAGTGTCATAAAGTGTATTTTCTTTGTTTAAGTAAAGTGACACAGTATAGTCATAATGCTTCTTGACAGTGTCATAAAGTGTATTTTCTTTGTTTAAGTAAAGTGACACAGTATAGTCATAATGCTTCTTGACAGTGTCATAAAGTGTATTTTCTTTGTTTAAGTAAAGTGACACAGTATAGTCATAATGCTTCTTGACAGTGTCATAAAGTGTATTTTCTTTGTTTAAGTAAAGTGACACAGTATAGTCATAATGCTTCTTGACAGTGTCATAAAGTGTATTTTCTTTGTTTAAGTAAAGTGACACAGTATAGTCATAATGCTTCTTGACAGTGTCATAAAGTGTATTTTCTTTGTTTAAGTAAAGTGACACAGTATAGTCATAATGCTTCTTGACAGTGTCATAAAGTGTATTTTCTTTGTTTAAGTAAAGTGACACAGTATAGTCATAATGCTTCTTGACAGTGTCATAAAGTGTATTTTCTTTGTTTAAGTTTATAGTAAAATGACACAGTATAGTCATAATGCTTCTTGACAGTGTCATAAAGTGTATTTTCTTTGTTTATAAAGTGACACAGTATAGTCATAATGCTTCTTGACAGTGTCATAAAGTGTATTTTCTTTGTTTAAGTAAAGTGACACAGTATAGTCATAATGCTTCTTGACAGTGTCATAAAGTGTATTTTCTTTGTTTAAGTAAAGTGACACAGTATAGTCATAATGCTTCTTGACAGTGTCATAAAGTGTATTTTCTTTGTTTAAGTAAAGTGACACAGTATAGTCATAATGCTTCTTGACAGTGTCATAAAGTGTATTTTCTTTGTTTAAGTAAAGTGACACAGTATAGTCATAATGCTTCTTGACAGTGTCATAAAGTGTATTTTCTTTGTTTAAGTAAAGTGACACAGTATAGTCATAATGCTTCTTGACAGTGTCATAAAGTGTATTTTCTTTGTTTAAGTAAAGTGACACAGTATAGTCATAATGCTTCTTGACAGTGTCATAAAGTGTATTTTCTTTGTTTAAGTAAAGTGACACAGTATAGTCATAATGCTTCTTGACAGTGTCATAAAGTGTATTTTCTTTGTTTAAGTAAAGTGACACAGTATAGTCATAATGCTTCTTGACAGTGTCATAAAGTGTATTT
Organism: Oncorhynchus nerka; assembly: GCF_034236695.1. NCBI lineage: Eukaryota > Metazoa > Chordata > Actinopteri > Salmoniformes > Salmonidae > Oncorhynchus > Oncorhynchus nerka. The sequence goes on from NC_088406.1 coordinate 41,879,441, forward strand.
TCTTTGTTTAAGTTTAATGCTTCTTGACAGTGTCATAAAGTGTAAAGTGACACAGTATAGTCATAATGCTTCTTGACAGTGTCATAAAGTGTATTTTCTTTGTTTAAGTATAAGACACAGTATAGTCATAATGCTTCTTGAAGTGACACAGTATAGTCATAATGCTTCTTGACAGTGTCATAAAGTGTATTTTCTTTGTTTAAGTAAAGTGACACAGTATAGTCATAATGCTTCTTGACAGTGTCATAAAGTGTATTTTCTTTGTTTAAGTAAAGTGACACAGTATAGTCATAATGCTTCTTGACAGTGTCATAAAGTGTATTTTCTTTGTTTAAGTAAAGTGACACAGTATAGTCATAATGCTTCTTGACAGTGTCATAAAGTGTATTTTCTTTGTTTAAGTAAAGTGACACAGTATAGTCATAATGCTTCTTGACAGTGTCATAAAGTGTATTTTCTTTGTTTAAGTAAAGTGACACAGTATAGTCATAATGCTTCTTGACAGTGTCATAAAGTGTATTTTCTTTGTTTAAGTAAAGTGACACAGTATAGTCATAATGCTTCTTGACAGTGTCATAAAGTGTATTTTCTTTGTTTAAGTAAAGTGACACAGTATAGTCATAATGCTTCTTGACAGTGTCATAAAGTGTATTTTTTTGTTTATAAAGTGTATTTTCTTTGTTTAAGTAAAGTGACACAGTATAGTCATAATGCTTCTTGACAGTGTCATAAAGTGTATTTTCTTTGTTTAAGTAAAGTGACACAGTATAGTCATAATGCTTCTTGACAGTGTCATAAAGTGTATTTTCTTTGTTTAAGTAAAGTGACACAGTATAGTCATAATGCTTCTTGACAGTGTCATAAAGTGTATTTTCTTTGTTTAAGTAAAGTGACACAGTATAGTCATAATGCTTCTTGACAGTGTCATAAAGTGTATTTTCTTTGTTTAAGTAAAAGTGAGTGACACAGTATAGTCATAATGCTTCTTGACAGTGTCATAAAGTGTATTTTCTTTGTTTAAGTAAAGTGACACAGTATAGTCATAATGCTTCTTGACAGTGTCATAAAGTGTATTTTCTTTGTTTAAGTAAAGTGACACAGTATAGTCATAATGCTTCTTGACAGTGTCATAAAGTGTATTTTCTTTGTTTAAGTAAAGTGACACAGTATAGTCATAATGCTTCTTGACAGTGTCATAAAGTGTATTTTCTTTGTTTAAGTAATAATGTGACACAGTATAGTCATAATGCTTCTTGACAGTGTCATAAAGTGTATTTTCTTTGTTTAAGTAAAGTGACACAGTATAGTCATAATGCTTCTTGACAGTGTCATAAAGTGTATTTTCTTTGTTTAAGTAAAGTGACACAGTATAGTCATAATGCTTCTTGACAGTGTCATAAAGTGTATTTTCTTTGTTTAAGTAAAGTGACACAGTATAGTCATAATGCTTCTTGACAGTGTCATAAAGTGTATTTTCTTTGTTTAAGTAAAGTGACACAGTATAGTCATAATGCTTCTTGACAGTGTCATAAAGTGTATTTTCTTTGTTTAAGTAAAGTGACACAGTATAGTCATAATGCTTCTTGACAGTGTCATAAAGTGTATTTTCTTTGTTTAAGTAAAGTGACACAGTATAGTCATAATGCTTCTTGACAGTGTCATAAAGTGTACCTTTCTTTGTTTAAGTAAAGTGACACAGTATTTCTTTTGTTTAAGTGTAAAAGTGACACAGTATAGTCATAATGCTTCTTGACAGTGTCATAAAGTGTATTTTCTTTGTTTAAGTAAAGTGACACAGTATAGTCATAATGCTTCTTGACAGTGTCATAAAGTGTATTTTCTTTGTTTAAGTAAAGTGACACAGTATAGTCATAATGCTTCTTGACAGTGTCATAAAGTGTATTTTCTTTGTTTAAGTAAAGTGACACAGTATAGTCATAATGCTTCTTGACAGTGTCATAAAGTGTATTTTCTTTGTTTAGTCAAGTAATGCTTCTTCTTGACAGTGTCATAAAGTGTATTTTCTTTGTTTAAGTAAAGTGACACAGTATAGTCATAATGCTTCTTGACAGTGTCATAAAGTGTATTTTCTTTGTTTAAGTAAAGTGACACAGTATAGTCATAATGCTTCTTGACAGTGTCATAAAGTGTATTTTCTTTGTTTAAGTAAAGTGACACAGTATAGTCATAATGCTTCTTGACAGTGTCATAAAGTGTATTTTCTTTGTTTAAGTAAAGTGACACAGTATAGTCATAATGCTTCTTGACAGTGTCATAAAGTGTATTTTCTTTGTTTAAGTAAAGTGACACAGTATAGTCATAATGCTTCTTGACAGTGTCATAAAGTGTATTTTCTTTGTTTAAGTAAAGTGACACAGTATAGTCATAATGCTTCTTGACAGTGTCATAAAGTGTATTTTCTTTGTTTAAGTAAAGTGACACAGTATAGTCATAATGCTTCTTGACAGTGTCATAAAGTGTATTTTCTTTGTTTAAGTAAAGTGACACAGTATAGTCATAATGCTTCTTGACAGTGTCATAAAGTGTATTTTCTTTGTTTAAGTAAAGTGACACAGTATAGTCATAATGCTTCTTGACAGTGTCATAAAGTGTATTTTCTTTGTTTAAGTAAAGTGACACAGTATAGTCATAATGCTTCTTGACAGTGTCATAAATTTTCTTTGTTTAAGTATTTTAGTTTGTTTACAGTGTCAAAAGTGTATTTTCTTTGTTTAAGTAAAGTGAGTATAGTCATAATGCTTCTTGACAGTGTCATAAAGTGTATTTTCTTTGTTTAAGTAAAGTGACACAGTATAGTCATAATGCTTCTTGACAGTGTCATAAAGTGTATTTTCTTTGTTTAAGTAAAGTGACACAGTATAGTCATAATGCTTCTTGACAGTGTCATAAAGTGTATTTTCTTTGTTTAAGTAAAGTGACACAGTATAGTCATAATGCTTCTTGACAGTGTCATAAAGTGTATTTTCTTTGTTTAAGTAAAGTGACACAGTATAGTCATAATGCTTCTTGACAGTGTCATAAAGTGTATTTTCTTTGTTTAAGTAAAGTGACACAGTATAGTCATAATGCTTCTTGACAGTGTCATAAAGTGTATTTTCTTTGTTTAAGTAAAGTGACACATAATGTATAGTCATAATGCTTCTTGACAGTGTCATAAAGTGTATTTTCTTTGTTTAAGTAAAGTGACACAGTATAGTCATAATGCTTCTTGACAGTGTCATAAAGTGTATTTTCTTTGTTTAAGTAAAGTGACACAGTATAGTCATAATGCTTCTTGACAGTGTCATAAAGTGTATTTTCTTTGTTTAAGTAAAGTGACACAGTATAGTCATAATGCTTCTTGACAGTGTCATAAAGTGTATTTTCTTTGTTTAAGTAAAGTGACACAGTATAGTCATAATGCTTCTTGACAGTGTCATAAAGTGTATTTTCTTTGTTTAAGTAAAGTGACACAGTATAGTCATAATGCTTCTTGACAGTGTCATAAAGTGTATTTTCTTTGTTTAAGTAAAGTGACACAGTATAGTCATAATGCTTCTTGACAGTGTCATAAAGTGTATTTTCTTTGTTTAAGTAAAGTGACACAGTATAGTCATAATGCTTCTTGACAGTGTCATAAAGTGTATTTTCTTTGTTTAAGTAAAGTGACACAGTATAGTCATAATGTCTTGATGTCAAAAGTGTATTTTCTTTGTTTAAGTTGACACAGTATGTCATAAAGTGTATTTTTTTCTTTGTTTAAGTAAAGTGACACAGTATAGTCATAATGCTTCTTGACAGTGTCATAAAGTGTATTTTCTTTGTTTAAGTAAAGTGACACAGTATAGTCATAATGCTTCTTGACAGTGTCATAAAGTGTATTTTCTTTGTTTAAGTAAAGTGACACAGTATAGTCATAATGCTTCTTGACAGTGTCATAAAGTGTATTTTCTTTGTTTAAGTAAAGTGACACAGTATAGTCATAATGCTTCTTGACAGTGTCATAAAGTGTATTTTCTTTGTTTAAGTAAAGTGACACAGTATAGTCATAATGCTTCTTGACAGTGTCATAAAGTGTATTTTCTTTGTTTAAGTAAAGTGACACAGTATAGTCATAATGCTTCTTGACAGTGTCATAAAGTGTATTTTCTTTGTTTAAGTAAAGTGACACAGTATAGTCATAATGCTTCTTGACAGTGTCATAAAGTGTATTTTCTTTGTTTAAGTAAAGTGACACAGTATAGTCATAATGCTTCTTGACAGTGTCATAAAGTGTATTTTCTTTGTTTAAGTAAAGTGACACAGTATAGTCATAATGCTTCTTGACAGTGTCATAAAGTGTATTTTCTTTGTTTAAGTAAAGTGACACAGTATAGTCATAATGCTTCTTGACACAGTATAGTCATAATGCTTCTTGTGTCATAAAGTGTATTTTCTTTGTTTAAGTAAAGTGACACAGTATAGTCATAATGCTTCTTGACAGTGTCATAAAGTGTATTTTCTTTGTTTAAGTAAAGTGACACAGTATAGTCATAATGCTTCTTGACAGTGTCATAAAGTGTATTTTCTTTGTTTAAGTAAAGTGACACAGTATAGTCATAATGCTTCTTGACAGTGTCATAAAGTGTATTTTCTTTGTTTAAGTAAAGTGACACAGTATAGTCATAATGCTTCTTGACAGTGTCATAAAGTGTATTTTCTTTGTTTAAGTAAAGTGACACAGTATAGTCATAATGCTTCTTGACAGTGTCATAAAGTGTATTTTCTTTGTTTAAGTAAAGTGACACAGTATAGTCATAATGCTTCTTGACAGTGTCATAAAGTGTATTTTCTTTGTTTAAGTCATAATGCTTCTTGACAGTGTCATAAAGTATTTTCTTTGTTTAAGTAAAGTAATGTCTTCTTGACAGTGTCATAAAGTGTATTTTCTTTGTTTAAGTAAAGTGACACACAGTATAGTCATAATGCTTCTTGACAGTGTCATAAAGTGTTTATTTTCATAATTTCTTGACAGTGTCATAAAGTGTATTTTCTTTGTTTAAGTGACACAGTATAGTCATAATGCTTCTTGACAGTGTCATAAAGTGTATTTTCTTTGTTTAAGTAAAGTGACACAGTATAGTCATAATGCTTCTTGACAGTGTCATAAAGTGTATTTTCTTTGTTTAAGTAAAGTGACACAGTATAGTCATAATGCTTCTTGACAGTGTCATAAAGTGTATTTTCTTTGTTTAAGTAAAGTGACACAGTATAGTCATAATGCTTCTTGACAGTGTCATAAAGTGTATTTTCTTTGTTTAAGTAAAGTGACACAGTATAGTCATAATGCTTCTTGACAGTGTCATAAAGTGTATTTTCTTTGTTTAAGTAAAGTGACACAGTATAGTCATAATGCTTCTTGACAGTGTCATAAAGTGTATTTTCTTTGTTTAAGTAAAGTGACACAGTATAGTCATAATGCTTCTTGACAGTGTCATAAAGTGTATTTTCTTTGTTTAAGTAAAGTGACACAGTATAGTCATAATGCTTCTTGACAGTGTCATAAAGTGTATTTTCTTTGTTTAAGTAAAGTGACACAGTATAGTCATAATGCTTCTTGACAGTGTCATAAAGTGTATTTTCTTTGTTTAAGTAAAGTGACACAGTATAGTCATAATGCTTCTTGACAGTGTCATAAAGTGTATTTTCTTTGTTTAAGTAAAGTGACACAGTATAGTCATAATGCTTCTTGACAGTGTCATAAAGTGTATTTTCTTTGTTTAAGTAAAGTGACACAGTATAGTCATAATGCTTCTTGACAGTGTCATAAAGTGTATTTTCTTTGTTTAAGTAAAGTGACACAGTATAGTCATAATGCTTCTTGACAGTGTCATAAAGTGTATTTTCTTTGTTTAAGTAAAGTGACACAGTATAGTCATAATGCTTCTTGACAGTGTCATAAAGTGTATTTTCTTTGTTTAAGTAAAGTGACACAGTATAGTCATAATGCTTCTTGACAGTGTCATAAAGTGTATTTTCTTTGTTTAAGTAAAGTGACACAGTATTTGTTTAGTCATAATGCTTCTTGACAGTGTCATAAAGTGTATTTTCTTTGTTTAAGTAAAGTGACACAGTATAGTCATAATGCTTCTTGACAGTGTCATAAAGTGTATTTTCTTTGTTTAAGTAAAGTGACACAGTATAGTCATAATGCTTCTTGACAGTGTCATAAAGTGTATTTTCTTTGTTTAAGTAAAGTGACACAGTATAGTCATAATGCTTCTTGACAGTGTCATAAAGTGTATTTTCTTTGTTTATTTTCTTTGTTTAAGTAAAGTGACACAGTATAGTCATAATGCTTCTTGACAGTGTCATAAAGTGTATTTTCTTTGTTTAAGTAAAGTGACACAGTATAGTCATAATGCTTCTTGACAGTGTCATAAAGTGTATTTTCTTTGTTTAAAAGTGTATTTTCTAAAGTGACACAGTATAGTCATAATGCTTCTTGACAGTGTCATAAAGTGTATTTTCTTTGTTTAAGTAAAGTGACACAGTATAGTCATAATGCTTCTTGACAGTGTCATAAAGTGTATTTTCTTTGTTTAAGTAAAGTGACACAGTATAGTCATAATGCTTCTTGACAGTGTCATAAAGTGTATTTTCTTTGTTTAAGTAAAGTGACACAGTATAGTCATAATGCTTCTTGACAGTGTCATAAAGTGTATTTTCTTTGTTTAAGTAAAGTGACACAGTATAGTCATAATGCTTCTTGACAGTGTCATAAAGTGTATTTTCTTTGTTTAAGTAAAGTGACACAGTATAGTCATAATGCTTCTTGACAGTGTCATAAAGTGTATTTTCATTGTTTACAGTAAAAGTGATTTTCACAGTATAGTCATAATGCTTCTTGACAGTGTCATAAAGTGTATTTTCTTTGTTTAAGTAAAGTGACACAGTATAGTCATAATGCTTCTTGACAGTGTCATAAAGTGTATTTTCTTTGTTTAAGTAAAGTGACACAGTATAGTCATAATGCTTCTTGACAGTGTCATAAAAAGTATTTTCTTTGTTTTGACAGTGTCAAAAGTAAAGTAAAGTGACACAGTATAGTCATAATGCTTCTTGACAGTGTCATAAAGTGTATTTTCTTTGTTTAAGTAAAGTGACACAGTATAGTCATAATGCTTCTTGACAGTGTCATAAAGTGTATTTTCTTTGTTTAAGTAAAGTGACACAGTATAGTCATAATGCTTCTTGACAGTGTCATAAAGTGTATTTTCTTTGTTTAAGTAAAGTGACACAGTATAGTCATAATGCTTCTTGACAGTGTCATAAAGTGTATTTTCTTTGTTTAAGTAAAGTGACACAGTATAGTCATAATGCTTCTTGACAGTGTCATAAAGTGTATTTTCTTTGTTTAAGTAAAGTGACACAGTATAGTCATAATGCTTCTTGACAGTGTCATAAAGTGTATTTTCTTTGTTTAAGTAAAGTGACACAGTATAGTCATAATGCTTCTTGACAGTGTCATAAAGTGTATTTTCTTTGTTTAAGTAAAGTGACACAGTATAGTCATAATGCTTCTTGACAGTGTCATAAAGTGTATTTTCTTTGTTTAAGTAAAGTGACACAGTATAGTCATAATGCTTCTTGACAGTGTCATAAAGTGTATTTTCTTTGTTTAAGTAAAGTGACACAGTATAGTCATAATGCTTCTTGACAGTGTCATAAAGTGTATTTTCTTTGTTTAAGTAAAGTGAACAGTATAGTCATAATGCACAGTGTCATAAAGTCATAATTTCTTTGTTTAAGTTGACACAGTGTCATAATGCTTCTTGTGTATTTTCTTTGTTTAAGTAAAGTGACACAGTATAGTCATAATGCTTCTTGACAGTGTCTTTGTTTAAGTAAAATGACACAGTATAGTCATAATTTCTTTGTTTAAAGTGTATTTTCTTTGTTTAAGTAAAGACACAGTATAGTCATAATGCTTCTTGACAGTGTCATAAAGTGTATTTTCTTTGTTTAAGTAAAGTGACACAGTATAGTCATAATGCTTCTTGACAGTGTCATAAAGTGTATTTTCTTTGTTTAAGTAAAGTGACACAGTATAGTCATAATGCTTCTTGACAGTGTCATAAAGTGTATTTTCTTTGTTTAAGTAAAGTGACACAGTATAGTCATAATGCTTCTTGACAGTGTCATAAAGTGTATTTTCTTTGTTTAAGTAAAGTGACACAGTATAGTCATAATGCTTCTTGACAGTGTCATAAAGTGTATTTTCTTTGTTTAAGTAAAGTGACACAGTATAGTCATAATGCTTCTTGACAGTGTCATAAAAAGTGTATTTTCTTTGTTTAAGTAAAGTGACACAGTATAGTCATAATGCTTCTTGACAGTGTCATAAAGTGTATTTTCTTTGTTTAAGTAAAGTGACACAGTATAGTCATAATGCTTCTTGACAGTGTCATAAAGTGTATTTTCTTTGTTTAAGTAAAGTGACACAGTATAGTCATAATGCTTCTTGACAGTGTCATAAAGTGTATTTTCTTTGTTTAAGTAAAGTGACACAGTATAGTCATAATGCTTCTTGACAGTGTCATAAAGTGTATTTTCTTTGTTTAAGTAAAGTGACACAGTATAGTCATAATGCTTCTTGACAGTGTCATAAAGTGTATTTTCTTTGTTTTTTCTTTGTTTAGTAAAGTGACACAGTATAGTCATAATGCTTCTTGACAGTGTCATAAAGTGTATTTTCTTTGTTTAAGTAAAGTGACACAGTATAATTTCTTGACAGTGTCAGAAAGTAGTCATAATGCTTCTTGACAGTGTCATAAAGTGTATTTTCTTTGTTTAAGTAAAGTGACACAGTATAGTCATAATGCTTCTTGACAAAGTGTCTTTGTTTAAGTAAAGTGACACAGTATTTAATGCTTTTGACAGTGTCATAAAGTGTATTTTCTTTGTTTAAGTAAAGTGACACAGTATAGTCATAATGCTTCTTGACAGTGTCATAAAGTGTATTTTCTTTGTTTAAGTAAAGTGACACAGTATAGTCATAATGCTTCTTGACAGTGTCATAAAGTGTATTTTCTTTGTTTAAGTAAAGTGACACAGTATAGTCATAATGCTTCTTGACAGTGTCATAAAGTGTATTTTCTTTGTTTAAGTAAAGTGACACAGTATAGTCATAATGCTTCTTGACAGTGTCATAAAGTGTATTTTCTTTGTTTAAGTAAAGTGACACAGTATAGTCATAATGCTTCTTGACAGTGTCATAAAGTGTATTTTCTTTGTTTAAGTAAAGTGACACAGTGTCATAATGCACAGTGTATTTTCTTTGTTTAGTCAAAGTAATGCTTCTTGACAGTGTCATAAAGTGTATTTTCTTTGTTTAAGTAAAGTGACACAGTATAGTCATAATGCTTCTTGACAGTGTCATAAAGTGTATTTTCTTTGTTTAAGTAAAGTGACACAGTATAGTCATAATGCTTCTTGACAGTGTCATAAAGTGTATTTTCTTTGTTTAAGTAAAGTGACACAGTATAGTCATAATGCTTCTTGACAGTGTCATAAAGTGTATTTTCTTTGTTTAAGTAAAGTGACACAGTATAGTCATAATGCTTCTTGACAGTGTCATAAACACAGTGTATTTTCTTTGTTTATTTTCTTTGTTTAAGTAAAGTGACACAGTATAGTCATAATGCTTCTTGACAGTGTCATAAAGTGTATTTTCTTTGTTTAAGTAAAGTGACACAGTATAGTCATAATGCTTCTTGACAGTGTCATAAAGTGTATTTTCTTTGTTTAAGTAAAGTGACACAGTATAGTCATAATGCTTCTTGACAGTGTCATAAAGTGTATTTTCTTTGTTTAAGTAAAGTGACACAGTATAGTCATAATGCTTCTTGACAGTGTCATAAAGTGTATTTTCTTTGTTTAAGTAAAGTGACACAGTATAGTCATAATGCTTCTTGACAGTGTCATAAAGTGTATTTTCTTTGTTTAAGTAAAGTGACACAGTATAGTCATAATGCTTCTTGACAGTGTCATAAAGTGTATTTTCTTTGTTTAAGTAAAGTGACACAGTATAGTCATAATGCTTCTTGACAGTGTCATAAAGTGTATTTTCTTTGTTTAAGTAAAGTGACACAGTATAGTCATAATGCTTCTTGACAGTGTCATAAAGTGTATTTTCTTTGTTTAAGTAAAGTGACACAGTATAGTCATAATGCTTCTTGACTGTCATAAAGTGTATTTTCTTTGTTTAACACAGTATAGTCATAATGCTTCTTGATGTCAAAAGTGTATTTTCTTTGTTTAAGTAAAGTGACACAGTATAGTCATAATGCTTCTTGACAGTGTCATAAAGTGTATTTTCTTTGTTTAAGTAAAGTGACACAGTATAGTCATAATGCTTCTTGACAGTGTCATAAAGTGTATTTTCTTTGTTTAAGTAAAGTGACACAGTATAGTCATAATGCTTCTTGACAGTGTCATAAAGTGTATTTTCTTTGTTTAAGTAAAGTGACACAGTATAGTCATAATGCTTCTTGACAGTGTCATGTATTTTCTTTGTTTAAGTAAAGTGACACAGTATAGTTTGCTTCTTGACAGTGTCATAAAGTGTATTTTCTTTGTTTAAGTAAAGTGACACAGTATAGTCATAATGCTTCTTGACAGTGTCATAAAGTGTATTTTCTTTGTTTAAGTAAAAAGTGACACAGTATAGTCATAATGCTTCTTGACAGTGTCATAAAGTGTATTTTCTTTGTTTAAGTAAAGTGACACAGTATAGTCATAATGCTTCTTGACAGTGTCATAAAGTGTATTTTCTTTGTTTAAGTAAAGTGACACAGTATAGTCATAATGCTTCTTGACAGTGTCATAAAGTGTATTTTCTTTGTTTAAGTAAAGTGACACAGTATAGTCATAATGCTTCTTGACAGTGTCATAAAGTGTATTTTCTTTGTTTAAGTAAAGTGACACAGTATAGTCATAATGCTTCTTGACAGTGTCATAAAGTGTATTTTCTTTGTTTAAGTAAAGTGACACAGTATAGTCATAATGCTTCTTGACAGTGTCATAAAGTGTATTTTCTTTGTTTAAGTAAAGTGACACAGTATAGTCATAATGCTTCTTGACAGTGTCATAAAGTGTATTTTCTTTGTTTAAGTAAAGTGACACAGTATAGTCATAATGCTTCTTGACAGTGTCATAAAGTGTATTTTCTTTGTTTAAGTAAAGTGACACAGTATAGTCATAATGCTTCTTGACAGTGTCATAAAGTGTATTTTCTTTGTTTAAGTAAAGTGACACAGTATAGTCATAATGCTTCTTGACAGTGTCATAAAGTGTATTTTCTTTGTTTAAGTAAAGTGACACAGTATAGTCATAATGCTTCTTGACAGTGTCATAAAGTGTATTTTCTTTGTTTAAGTAAAGTGACACAGTATAGTCATAATGCTTCTTGACAGTGTCATAAAGTGTATTTTCTTTGTTTAAGTAAAGTGACACAGTATAGTCATAATGCTTCTTGACAGTGTCATAAAGTGTATTTTCTTTGTTTAAGTAAAGTGACACAGTATAGTCATAATGCTTCTTGACAGTGTCATAAAGTGTATTTTCTTTGTTTAAGTAAAGTGACACAGTATAGTCATAATGCTTCTTGACAGTGTCATAAAGTGTATTTTCTTTGTTTAAGTAAAGTGACACAGTATAGTCATAATGCTTCTTGACAGTGTCATAAAGTGTATTTTCTTTGTTTAAGTAAAGTGACACAGTATAGTCATAATGCTTCTTGACAGTGTCATAAAGTGTATTTTCTTTGTTTAAGTAAAGTGACACAGTATAGTCATAATGCTTCTTGACAGTGTCATAAAGTGTATTTTCTTTTTAAGTAAAGTGACACAGTATAGTCATAATGCTTCTTGACAGTGTCATAAAGTGTATTTTCTTTGTTTAAGTAAAGTGACATATAGTCATAATGCTTCTTGACAGTGTCATAAAGTGTATTTTCTTTGTTTAAGTAAAGTGACACAGTATAGTCATAATGCTTCTTGACAGTGTCATAAAGTGTATTTTCTTTGTTTAAGTAAAGTGACACAGTATAGTCATAATGCTTCTTGACAGTGTCATAAAGTGTATTTTCTTTGTTTAAGTAAAGTGACACAGTATAGTCATAATGCTTCTTGACAGTGTCATAAAGTGTATTTTCTTTGTTTAAGTAAAGTGACACAGTATAGTCATAATGCTTCTTGACAGTGTCATAAAGTGTATTTTCTTTGTTTAAGTAAAGTGACACAGTATAGTCATAATGCTTCTTGACAGTGTCATAAAGTGTATTTTCTTTGTTTAAGTAAAGTGACACAGTATAGTCATAATGCTTCTTGACAGTGTCATAAAGTGTATTTTCTTTGTTTAAGTAAAGTGACACAGTATAGTCATAATGCTTCTTGACAGTGTCATAAAGTGTATTTTCTTTGTTTAAGTAAAGTGACACAGTATAGTCATAATGCTTCTTGACAGTGTATTTTCTTTGTTTAAAAGTGACACATTTTAATGCTTTTGTTTAAAGTGTATTTTCTTTGTTTAAGTGACACAGTATAGTCATAATGCTTCTTGACAGTGTCATAAAGTGTATTTTCTTTGTTTAAGTAAAGTGACACAGTATAGTCATAATGCTTCTTGACATAAAGTGTATTTTCTTTGTTTAAGTAAAGTGACACAGTATAGTCATAATGCTTCTTGACAGTGTCATTGTATTTTCTTTGTTTAAGTAAAGTGACACAGTATAGTCATAATGCTTCTTGACAGTGTCATAAAGTGTATTTTCTTTGTTTAAGTAAAGTGACACAGTATAGTCATAATGCTTCTTGACAGTGTCATAAAGTGTATTTTCTTTGTTTAAGTAAAGTGACACAGTATAGTCATAATGCTTCTTGACAGTGTCATAAAGTGTATTTTCTTTGTTTAAGTAAAGTGACACAGTATAGTCATAATGCTTCTTGACAGTGTCATAAAGTGTATTTTCTTTGTTTAAGTAAAGTGACACAGTATAGTCATAATGCTTCTTGACAGTGTCATAAAGTGTATTTTCTTTGTTTAAGTAAAGTGACACAGTATAGTCATAATGCTTCTTGACAGTGTCATAAAGTGTATTTTCTTTGTTTAAGTAAAGTGACACAGTATAGTCATAATGCTTCTTGACAGTGTCATAAAGTGTATTTTCTTTGTTTAAGTAAAGTGACACAGTATAGTCATAATGCTTCTTGACAGTGTCATAAAGTGTATTTTCTTTGTTTAAGTAAAGTGACACAGTATAGTCATAATGCTTCTTGACAGTGTCATAAAGTGTATTTTCTTTGTTTAAGTAAAGTGACACAGTATAGTCATAATGCTTCTTGACAGTGTCATAAAGTGTATTTTCTTTGTTTAAGTAAAGTGACACAGTATAGTCATAATGCTTCTTGACAGTGTCATAAAGTGTATTTTCTTTGTTTAAGTAAAGTGACACAGTATAGTCATAATGCTTCTTGACAGTGTCATAAAGTGTATTTTCTTTGTTTAAGTAAAGTGACACAGTATAGTCATAATGCTTCTTGACAGTGTCATAAAGTGTATTTTCTTTGTTTAAGTAAAGTGACACAGTATAGTCATAATGCTTCTTGACAGTGTCATAAAGTGTATTTTCTTTGTTTAAGTAAAGTGACACAGTATAGTCATAATGCTTCTTGACAGTGTCATAAAGTTTAAGTAAAGTGACACAGTATAGTCATAATGCTTCTTGACAGTTTAAAGTTTTTTCTTTGTTTAAGTAAAGTGACACAGTATAGTCATAATGCTTCTTGACAGTGTCATATTTTCTTTGTTTAAGTGTATTTTCTTTTGTTTAAGTAAAAGTGACACAGTATAGTCATAATGCTTCTTGACAGTGTCATAAAGTGTATTTTCTTTGTTTAAGTAAAGTGACACAGTATAGTCATAATGCTTCTTGACAGTGTCATAAAGTGTATTTTCTTTGTTTAAGTAAAGTGACACAGTATAGTCATAATGCTTCTTGACAGTGTCATAAAGTGTATTTTCTTTGTTTAAGTAAAGTGACACAGTATAGTCATAATGCTTCTTGACAGTGTCATAAATAATGTGTATTTTTTCTTTGTTTAAGTAAAGTGACACAGTATAGTCATAATGCTTCTTGACAGTGTCATAAAGTGTATTTTCTTTGTTTAAGTAAAGTGACACAGTATAGTCATAATGCTTCTTGACAGTGTCATAAAGTGTATTTTCTTTGTTTAAGTAAAGTGACACAGTATAGTCATAATGCTTCTTGACAGTGTCATAAAGTGTATTTTCTTTGTTTAGTAAAGTGACACAGTATAGTCATAATGCTTCTTGACAGTGTCATAAAGTGTATTTTCTTTGTTTAAGTAAAGTGACACAGTATAGTCATAATGCTTCTTGACAGTGTCATAAAGTGTATTTTCTTTGTTTAAGTAAAGTGACACAGTATAGTCATAATGCTTCTTGACAGTGTCATAAAGTGTATTTTCTTTGTTTAAGACACAGTATGTATTTTCTTTGTCATAATGCTTCTTGACAGTGTCATAAAGTGTATTTTCTTTGTTTAAGTAAAGTGACACAGTATAGTCATAATGCTTCTTGACAGTGTCATAAAGTGTATTTTCTTTGTTTAAGTAAAGTGACACAGTATAGTCATAATGCTTCTTGACAGTGTCATAAAGTGTATTTTCTTTGTTTAAGTAAAGTGACACAGTATAGTCATAATGCTTCTTGACAGTGTCATAAAGTGTATTTTCTTTGTTTAAGTAAAGTGACACAGTATAGTCATAATGCTTCTTGACAGTGTCATAAAGTGTATTTTCTTTGTTTAAGTAAAGTGACACAGTATAGTCATAATGCTTCTTGACAGTGTCATATTTTCTTTGTTTAAGTGTAAAGTGACACAGTATAGTCATAATGCTTCTTGACAGTGTCATAAAGTGTATTTTCTTTGTTTAAGTAAAGTGACACAGTATAGTCATAATGCTTCTTGACAGTGTCATAAAGTGTATTTTCTTTGTTTAAGTAAAGTGACACAGTATAGTCATAATGCTTCTTGACAGTGTCATAAAGTGTATTTTCTTTGTTTAAGTAAAGTGACACAGTATAGTCATAATGCTTCTTGACAGTGTCATAAAGTGTATTTTCTTTGTTTAAGTAAAGTGACACAGTATAGTCATAATGCTTCTTGACAGTGTCATAAAGTGTATTTTCTTTGTTTAAGTAAAGTGACACAGTATAGTCATAATGCTTCTTGACAGTGTCATAAAGTGTATTTTCTTTGTTTAAGTAAAGTGACACAGTATAGTCATAATGCTTCTTGACAGTGTCATAAAGTGTATTTTCTTTGTTTAAGTAAAGTGACACAGTATAGTCATAATGCTTCTTGACAGTGTCATAAAGTGTATTTTCTTTGTTTAAGTAAAGTGACACAGTATAGTCATAATGCTTCTTGACAGTGTCATAAAGTGTATTTTCTTTGTTTAAGTAAAGTGACACAGTATAGTCATAATGCTTCTTGACAGTGTCATAAAGTGTATTTTCTTTGTTTAAGTAAAGTGACACAGTATAGTCATAATGCTTCTTGACAGTGTCATAAAGTGTATTTTCTTTGTTTAAGTAAAGTGACACAGTATAGTCATAATGCTTCTTGACAGTGTCATAAAGTGTATTTTCTTTGTTTAAGTAAAAAGTGACACAGTATAGTCATAATGCTTCTTGACAGTGTCATAAAGTGTATTTTCTTTGTTTAAGTAAAGTGACACAGTATAGTCATAATGCTTCTTGACAGTGTCATAAAGTGTATTTTCTTTGTTTAAGTAAAGTGACACAGTATAGTCATAATGCTTCTTGACAGTGTCATAAAGTGTATTTTCTTTGTTTAAGTAAAGTGACACAGTATAGTCATAATGCTTCTTGACAGTGTCATAAAGTGTATTTTCTTTGTTTAAGTAAAGTGACACAGTATAGTCATAATGCTTCTTGACAGTGTCATAAAGTGTATTTTCTTTGTTTAAGTAAAGTGACACAGTATAGTCATAATGCTTCTTGACAGTGTCATAAAGTGTATTTTCTTTGTTTAAGTAAAGTGACACAGTATAGCTCATAATGCTTCTTGACAGTGTCATAATGCTTCTTGAGTGTATTTTCTTTGTTTAAGTAAAGTGACACAGTATAGTCATAATGCTTCTTGACAGTGTCATAAAGTGTATTTTCTTTGTTTAAGTAAAGTGACACAGTATAGTCATAATGCTTCTTGACAGTGTCATAAAGTGTATTTTCTTTGTTTAAGTAAAGTGACACAGTATAGTCATAATGCTTCTTGACAGTGTCATAAAGTGTATTTTCTTTGTTTAAGTAAAGTGACACAGTATAGTCATAATGCTTCTTGACAGTGTCATAAAGTGTATTTTCTTTGTTTAAGTAAAGTGACACAGTATAGTCATAATGCTTCTTGACAGTGTCATAAAGTGTATTTTCTTTGTTTAAGTAAAGTGACACAGTATAGTCATAATGCTTCTTGACAGTGTCATAAAGTGTATTTTCTTTGTTTAAGTAAAGTGACACAGTATAGTCATAATGCTTCTTGACAGTGTCATAAAGTGTATTTTCTTTGTTTAAGTCATAATGTGACATAAAGTGTATTTTCTTTGTTTAAGTAAAGTATAGTCATAATGCTTCTTGACAGTGTCATAAAGTGTATTTTCTTTGTTTAAGTAAAGTGACACAGTATAGTCATAATGCTTCTTGACAGTGTCATAAAGTGTATTTTCTTTGTTTAAGTGACACAGTAAATAATGCTTCTTGACAGTGTCATAAAGATTTTCACACAGTATAGTCATAATGCTTCTTGACAGTGTCATAAAGTGTATTTTCTTTGTTTAAGTAAAGTGACACAGTATAGTCATAATGCTTCTTGACAGTGTCATAAAGTGTATTTTCTTTGTTTAAGTAAAGTGACACAGTATAGTCATAATGCTTCTTGACAGTGTCATAAAGTGTATTTTCTTTGTTTAAGTAAAGTGACACAGTATAGTCATAATGCTTCTTGACAGTGTCATAAAGTGTATTTTCTTTGTTTAAGTAAAGTGACACAGTATAGTCATAATGCTTCTTGACAGTGTCATAAAGTGTATTTTCTTTGTTTAAGTAAAGTGACACAGTATAGTCATAATGCTTCTTGACAGTGTCATAAAGTGTATTTTCTTTGTTTAAGTAAAGTGACACAGTATAGTCATAATGCTTCTTGACAGTGTCATAAAGTGTATTTTCTTTGTTTAAGTAAAGTGACACAGTATAGTCATAATGCTTCTTGACAGTGTCATAAAGTGTATTTTCTTTGTTTAAGTAAAGTGACACAGTATAGTCATAATGCTTCTTGACAGTGTCATAAAGTGTATTTTCTTTGTTTAAGTAAAGTGACACAGTATAGTCATAATGCTTCTTGACAGTGTCATAAAGTGTATTTTCTTTGTTTAAGTAAAGTGACACAGTATAGTCATAATGCTTCTTGACAGTGTCATAAAGTGTATTTTCTTTGTTTAAGTAAAGTGACACAGTATAGTCATAATGCTTCTTGACAGTGTCATAAAGTGTATTTTCTTTGTTTAAGTAAAGTGACACAGTATAGTCATAATGCTTCTTGACAGTGTCATAAAGTGTATTTTCTTTGTTTAAGTAAAGTGACACAGTATAGTCATACACAGTGTCATAAAGTGTATTTTCTTTGTTTAAGTAAAGTGACACAGTATAGTCATAATGCTTCTTGACAGTGTCATAAAGTGTATTTTCTTTGTTTAAGTAAAGTGACACAGTATAGTCATAATGCTTCTTGACAGTGTCATAAAGTGTATTTTCTTTGTTTAAGTAAAGTGACACAGTATAGTCATAATGCTTCTTGACAGTGTCATAAAGTGTATTTTCTTTGTTTAAGTAAAGTGACACAGTATAGTCATAATGCTTCTTGACAGTGTCATAAAGTGTATTTTCTTTGTTTAAGTAAAGTGACACAGTATAGTCATAATGCTTCTTGACAGTGTCATAAAGTGTATTTTCTTTGTTTAAGTAAAGTGACACAGTATAGTCATAATGCTTCTTGACAGTGTCATAAAGTGTATTTTCTTTGTTTAAGTAAAGTGACACAGTATAGTCATAATGCTTCTTGACAGTGTCATAAAGTGTATTTTCTTTGTTTAAGTAAAGTGACACAGTATAGTCATAATGCTTCTTGACAGTGTCATAAAGTGTATTTTCTTTGTTTAAGTAAAGTGACACAGTATAGTCATAATGCTTCTTGACAGTGTCATAAAGTGTATTTTCTTTGTTTAAGTAAAGTGACACAGTATAGTCATAATGCTTCTTGACAGTGTCATAAAGTGTATTTTCTTTGTTTAAGTAAAGTGACACAGTATAGTCATAATGCTTCTTGACAGTGTCATAAAGTGTATTTTCTTTGTTTAAGTAAAGTGACACAGTATAGTCATAATGCTTCTTGACAGTGTCATAAAGTGTATTTTCTTTGTTTAAGTAAAGTGACACAGTATAGTCATAATGCTTCTTGACAGTGTCATAAAGTGTATTTTCTTTGTTTAAGTAAAGTGACACAGTATAGTCATAATGCTTCTTGACAGTGTCATAAAGTGTATTTTCTTTGTTTAAGTAAAGTGACACAGTATAGTCATAATGCTTCTTGACAGTGTCATAAAGTGTATTTTCTTTGTTTAAGTAAAGTGACACAGTATAGTCATAATGCTTCTTGACAGTGTCATAAAGTGTATTTTCTTTGTTTAAGTAAAGTGACACAGTAAGTCATAATGCTTCTTGACAGTGTCATTTTTTCTTTGTTTAAGTAAAGTGACACAGTATAGTCATAATGCTTCTTGACAGTGTCATAAAGTGTATTTTCTTTGTTTAAGTAAAGTGACACAGTATAGTCATAATGCTTCTTGACAGTGTCATAAAGTGTATTTTCTTTGTTTAAGTAAAGTGACACAGTATAGTCATAATGCTTCTTGACAGTGTCATAAAGTGTATTTTCTTTGTTTAAGTAAAGTGACACAGTATAGTCATAATGCTTCTTGACAGTGTCATAAAGTGTATTTTCTTTGTTTAAGTAAAGTGACACAGTATAGTCATAATGCTTCTTGACAGTGTCATAAAGTGTATTTTCTTTGTTTAAGTAAAGTGACACAGTATAGTCATAATGCTTCTTGACAGTGTCATAAAGTGTATTTTCTTTGTTTAAGTAAAGTGACACAGTATAGTCATAATGCTTCTTGACAGTGTCATAAAGTGTATTTTCTTTGTTTAAGTAAAGTGACACAGTATAGTCATAATGCTTCTTGACAGTGTCATAAAGTGTATTTTCTTTGTTTAAGTAAAATGACACAGTATAGTCATAATGCTTCTTGACAGTGTCATAAAGTGTATTTTCTTTGTTTAAGTAAAGTGACACAGTATAGTCATAATGCTTCTTGACAGTGTCATAAAGTGTATTTTCTTTGTTTAAGTAAAGTGACACAGTATAGTCATAATGCTTCTTGACAGTGTCATAAAGTGTATTTTCTTTGTTTAAGTAAAGTGACACAGTATAGTCATAATGCTTCTTGACAGTGTCATAAAGTGTATTTTCTTTGTTTAAGTAAAGTGACACAGTATAGTCATAATGCTTCTTGACAGTGTCATAAAGTGTATTTTCTTTGTTTAAGTAAAGTGACACAGTATAGTCATAATGCTTCTTGACAGTGTCATAAAGTGTATTTTCTTTCTTTAAGTAAAGTGACACAGTATAGTCATAATGCTTCTTGACAGTGTCATAAAGTGTATTTTCTTTGTTTAAGTAAAGTGACACAGTATAGTCATAATGCTTCTTGACAGTGTCATAAAGTGTATTTTCTTTGTTTAAGTAAAGTGACACAGTATAGTCATAATGCTTCTTGACGGTGTCATAAAGTGTATTTTCTTTGTTTTTCTTTGTTTAGTAAAGTGACACAGTATAGTCATAATGCTTCTTGACAGTGTCATAAAGTGTATTTTCTTTGTTTAAGTAAAGTGACACAGTATAGTCATAATGCTTCTTGACAGTGTCATAAAGTGTATTTTCTTTGTTTAAGTAAAGTGACATAGTATAGTCATAATGATTCATGACAGTGTCATAAAGTGTATTTTATTGTATTTTAAAATATGATGACTAAAAACATGACTGAAAAAAAATCCTTACAACAACAACAACGGATTTAAACATCCTGGCAGGGAAAAAACACATTTGAATAAATGTGGGTTTTGACACTTTTATGTTGGTGTCATAACCAGCCATAAAATAAAGCAATATATGTCACAACAGGTAAACAAATGGCAGTGTTATGATGCTAAGTGTCAAGTGAAGTGTTACCTTATAATTAATATCAACACTTGTCATAAGCACCTATTGTTCTGCTAATGATCCTGACTAAATAACAGTGATTATGGGAATGCTGACTATATAACAGATATATGCGCCTTATGACACGACACAAGACATACATGCTAACTACAAATAATAAACAAATAGTAAAGCATTATAGCTGTGAGCTTCAGTAAAATGGCATCAACCAAACCCTGATCGAAGCAGTGAGGCATCCGTACAGAGACGCAACACGAGAAGGAAACAAAGATGTCTATTTTCCCATGATGTTTCAGACTAATCCTTTGGTAGACGGCAGAGGACTGAGGACGACACAGCTATGGCCATTGTGTGTCCAAAAGAGCAGCTTCCTGTTTTGTCCCGTCCCTGCGGGGGGTGGGGGGTAAGACACACTCCTCTTATACATAGCTGGCATCTCTTGAAATACAGTATGAGCTGATGTGAATAGCGTGTCCTACACACTGTCATAGGGTACAAAATGTCTGATCTGTGTCCGGAAGACTAATGCTTCCAACAGCCTATTTATGAGCTGTTCGGGGATGAAAGGTTTGTTCATATACAATTGTATACTACAGTGCATATGGTCAGGTTTGTATTCACAATCATAAGACTTGGATATACTTGACCAGCATCCCCATTGTGTGTTAACTTAAAGGGATAGTTCACATGTTATTCCCCAGCCCTATTACCACTGGTATTATACTGTATTTCTAGTGAAATAATTGATGTAGTCTCATAGATCCATTCCCATTCCTAAGTGTTTCCATTCCCAAGTCAGACAATGTCAGAATAACTTCAAACAAAAACAACAACAACAGAAAGACACATGTTTCATCATCTTTATTGTTGGAAAATAGGAACGTTGCAAATGCAATTGTAAATTGTTTTGTTTACATGCAGTACATGATCAATGTAAGATATTCTGAAAAGTATACATGTAAAAGAGAAAGACAATTATATCATTATAAATAGGTGGTTTCCTGTAAGATATATATTTTAAAAACTCCCCCGCATAGAACCTGAGAAACCAAGCCTGATATCGTATACACTGAGTGTACAAAACATTAGGAACACCTTCCTACTCTTGAGTTGCACCTAATTTTGCCCTCAGAACAGCCTCAACTCATCAGGGCATGGACTCTACAAGATATCGAAAGCGTTCCACAGGGATGCTGGCCCATGTTGACTCCAATGCTTCCCACAGTTGTGTCAAGTTGGCTGGATGTCCTTTGAGTGGTGCACCATTTTTGATACACATAGGAAACTGTTGAATGTGAAAAACCCAGCAGCGTTGCAGTTTTTTGACATACTCAAACCGGTGTGCCTGGCACCTACTACCATACCCCGTTCAAAGGCCCCTGCTACCATACCCCGTTCAAAGGCCCCTACTACCATACCCCGTTCAAAGGCCCCTACTACCATACACCGTTCAAAGGCCCCTACTACCATACCCCGTTCAAAGGCCCCTACTACCATACCCCGTTCAAAGGCCCCTACTACCATACCCCCTTCAAAGGCCCCTACTACCATACCCCGTTCAAAGGGCCCTACTACCATACCCCGTTCAAAGGCCCCTACTACCATACCCCGTTCAAAGGCCCCTACTACCATACCCCGTTCAAAGGCCCCTACTACCATACCCCGTTCAACCCCGTTCAAAGGGCCCTACTACCATACCCCGTTCAAAGGCCCCTACTACCATACCCCGTTCAAAGGCCCCTACTACCATACCCCGTTCAAAGGCCCCTACTACCATACCCCCTTCAAAGGCACATATTTTGTCTTGCCCATTCACCCTTCGAATGGCACACATACACAATCCACGTCTCAATTGTCTCAAAGTTTACAAATCTTTCTTTAATCTGTCTTCTCCCCTTCATCTACACTGATTGAAGTGGATTTAACAAGTGACATCAATAAGGGATCATAGCTTCCACCTGGATTTACTTAGTCAGTCTATGTCATGGAAAGAGCAGGTGTTCCTAATATTTTGTACACTCAGTGTAGCAACATCTCATCTAAATGGGTAGGCCTATCCGATCTCAAAATTATATTAAAACAACATTTTCAACAATATCAACACGGTTGACTTGATATTTTGGCATTGTTTTTTCTAGTCTATCTTCATATCTTAAAGTTGAAGTTGAAGTGTTATAATGCTCTGTCCATGGGTCATCAATCACTGCAGTTTAAATGCAGGTAACCCTTCCCCTAACCCACCAGGGTACAACATAAACTAGGGCTGTCAAATAATTAAAATAATGAATCGACTTAATGGCATCCCTTAATCGCGATTAATCGCAATTTTAAAATTAGCTCTTATTTGTCCATAAATAAACAGTTTTCCTATACGTTGAGTTACATACTATGTTTTGATTGTATGGGAAAGAAACACAAAATAATCTGCATCAGAATTGTTTTAATGGCGCTACAAACAACACAAAAGTCACTGTAACATACAGCTATTCATGCTCCCAATGTTTAAGTAGGCCTACTGCCTCTTGTCAATGTTCTTTAAGTTTAACACTTGCACACAGCACATACACACACTTCAGGCTTCAGGGTATTCAGAGTGGGAGAGTGGGAAATGTGGGGACGTGGTGTCCAAGTAGACTATACGTAGCTATGTGTGTGGAAAACATTTCATCACAGGCAAGACATTTAACTTGTTTTGTATAGTCCTTTTGTTTGTGTTGTTGGTCTTGGCTAGCTTAATGTTCCGGTCGCTACCTAGCTAGCACTCACATGGCTGCTATCACCATCATGAAAAGGGGCAGGAGGGAACCCCTACAACATACAATATTACGTTTTTCTAAGTAGTGAGAACGCTCGGGAGCAGGCAATGTTGAAAAGTCATCTTTAGACATGTTGTACTTTTCTTAAATGTAGTTTTGTAATTGACTAAAACAAGCAGACAGCAAGAAAAATACATTTGAAAAAGGTCAAGTTTTTGCTGTGAACCAACATGGTAACCACAGGTTGTTTTCCCCACAGGCGGGCAGGGTCACCAAGTGGGGTCACCACATCTGATACCGACTGGGTCTATGGATACAAAGAACAAAGAGCTTTTAAACCTGTCCAACAATTGTATGAATTCCACAGAAGACAATAACAATGGGTCAGCCAGGTCTGAGTTCATATATAATACAGCTATTAGATCTAGCCTAGGCTACTTATCCATTAACTAGTCACAAGCTGCTACTAGAATTGGGATAATTTATTTACATCTTTTGACCTGAGAACTACAACAAAAACAGTAGCGAAATGGAATGGATGTTCTGTTCTGATTAAAATCATTGCGGGAAATTAGTTGAATCAAGAGGCTATTGGATGTTTAAGCACCACAATAGAGACAGACACCTCTACAGAGACTGACTGCACACAGCGTTTTGTGTGTTGCACTTAAAAGGGTCCATGCGGAAACACGTGTGCTTAAAGGGATCTGTGAGGTGAAGAAATGGAGATGTGATTTACGGCGTCAAAGAATTAATGGCATTAAAAATATCCC
The DNA here is from genome assembly GCF_034236695.1 of Oncorhynchus nerka. Classification (NCBI taxonomy): domain Eukaryota; kingdom Metazoa; phylum Chordata; class Actinopteri; order Salmoniformes; family Salmonidae; genus Oncorhynchus; species Oncorhynchus nerka. Next base: position 41,903,392 of record NC_088406.1, read on the forward strand.
ACGTTAACTCGTTGTTAATGTGTTAGAGCGGCAGGTAGCCTGATGGTTATGATCATTGGGCCAGTAACTGAAAGGTTACTGGTTCGAATCCCTGAACTGACTAGGTGAAAAATCTGTCGATGTGCGCCCTTGAGCAAGGCACTTAAACCCTAGTTGCTCTTGATAAGAGCGTCTGCTATATGACCAAAATAACATAAATGTTAACTTTGACAGCCCTATTTAAAACACCCACACACACCTGTGTAACCTTTACTTAACTAGGCAAGTCAGTTAAGAACAAATTCGTATTTACAATGATGGCCTACACCGGCCAAACCCGGGCGACGCTGGGACAATTGTGCACCTAATATGTGTGAGACAGAGATGTCAGAACCTTGTTCTCACCGTTGGCGTGGCATGTGGGATTTCTCTTTAAAGAACTGAGAAAAGGGGCCACTTGCCAACTCTTATTAATTCTGTATGGAAAAACTGTGTAACAAAAGCACAGCAGCAGACTAAAAAAACAGCCGTACCGATTAACAGCATCATGAGGTACACATTCATAGCTTATGCCTTCATTTTTAACCATTCATAGTAGTAAATAAATACATACATTTCATTTGATCTCATAGCTAGTTATAATTGATCATAAAACATGGAGCTTTAAAATGTCTTATTTTCTGTAGGTTCTACTACAATAACACAGGAGACATTCATCATCCCACATTCTCAGTAATAAACAGCTTTCTTTCTCATCATAAAGGGGAATTTGGGTATTGTATTTGCTAGGCAAATGATGCTAACACTTTATTATAACGTTCATTTAAAAGCCATTTATAGATCATTCATAAATCACCTGTTAATGATTTGCTGAACATTTGTAGGTCGTTGTTACTCTATTAAACAATAGTGAGCTATTCTGACCAAATAACTGATTTTTTTTTGCCTGTATTTAAAAAACATTTTTTTTTACAGCATATTAAATACATAGAATATTAGAAATATTATAATAAGGCATTATCCAGACCATCTGACATAAAAAAGAAAATGGGACAGTTTGATGAAAAAGCTTTAAATAAATGTTCAAATCCAGGCATGTCAAATGATTGCGCTAAACAGGGCCCTAGGGCTCATTATTCTTAGAACAAGTGATGAAGCATTATACACTCTGGCTGTAAGTAAAGTTATCGTTCATGGTTTACACACACATGATATGTTTACTAATGGTTAACAAAGTACCTGAGAATGGTTTTTAGGAGTGTTTCCAAACAGATCTTCACATGTCTAGTTTACCAGGTCAATTGAAGACATTTTTGGGAATGATTCAAAAATAAAAATCTGAACGATTTCAATAAGGGCAATTCAGACTGGGTGCTAATCTAAACCATACTTGTTTCTATGATAAAGGATATGGTTTGAGATCGACTTAGTGAAATCTGCAACAGATAAAACAGTAGCTCAGATCATGAATAGAAAGCGTGCTTACACACAAGATAAGATAGTGGCTATATTTTGTACAGAAGGGTTATTCTTTGGGACAGCCATAGGGGAATGCACCTGTGTAGATGAATCCAAAGAGAAAGCCTATCATAGATTATCCATTAATCACAATAATTACACATGCCCCTCTCAGCGTTAAACCTGAGAGACTGGAGAATGTTGGTTGCGTGTATTTGTCTGTCTGTGTGTTTGGGTCTGTATCTGTGCCTGTGAGAAATAGGAGAGAAAGAAAGAGAACGAGAGAGAGAGGGAGAAAAAGACAAAGAGAGAGAGGAGGGAAGCAATCACCAGGCAGAAAGAAAAAGGAAAAGAAAGAAAGAGAAAAAGAGAACAAAGAGAAGGAGAGAAGAGGATCAACCAATCGTTCTCTTCTCTAAGCAGGGGGATTTCCATGGCTCCTCTCGCTGTTGATAGACCTGACTTGACCAGAATATGTTAAATGAGACACTGTGTGGCTTCAGATGCTGTAAGAGGATGGAAAGCCTTCCCTCTTCCCCCACATCACATTGGAGACAGGCCATATCTGATATACCACCTTAGTCCCTATATAGTGCACCACTTTTGTCCAGAGCCTTTGGAATGCACTAGATAGGAAACAGGCTGGACTCTGGCCAAAAGTAGGGGACTGTATGGGGAATAGGGTGACCTCTAGGTAAAAGTAGTGTGTTATAAAGTGAATAGGGTGCCGTGAGGTTAGAGGAGACAGTGGCGACTGTTGGCATACACTGGTGACATATCCCTCTTGGATTAATTCGATTAGTCCTGAGTAGTGATTAATCCACATAGCATGGTGGGAGTGTTTAATCCTAAAGCTCATTTAACCTGAACAGGGAGGTCACAGATGGCCAAGTAGACGACATTGTCTCTCCTATCTGCTCATTATCTAATAAACTAGTTACACAGCTGGGCCGTGTGTGTGTGTGTGTGTGTGTGTGTGTGTGTGTGTGTGTGTGTGTGTGTGTGTGTGTGTGTGTGTGTACAAAGAGAGAGAGATAGAGAGAGAGGGGGGGGGGGGGAGAGCGAGAGAGAGAGAGAGAGAGAGAGACAGTGCTGATCTCTCTGTTTGCAGACCATCATGTTTTCTGCTTGTGTACAAAGGCCCCTAATGTAATTACCCTCCACTTAAAAGGGACGTTAAGAAAGGTTCCCTGCTGTAATTCTTTGAGTTTGGGCTCCAACAGAGTGATTCTAAGTCTGAGCTGTCCTGATTGCAGAGAGCGAGAGAGCACTGGGAGGATACTCTAAGCTGCTGCTGCCAGACAACCCTACTTATTGGTCCATGAAAAAAAAAATGTCTGTCCAAAATGTTCATCCTCAAATCCAGTTACAAGTGCGTCAGGATCCACTCCCCTTCATACCACAAAACTGTACTAGTCATTTGCCACCTTTTGATTGAACTGGTTTCATTGTTCGTAGCTTTACTTTTAGGCTAAAATCTTAATATGATTCTACTGAGCCATTTACCTTATGTTCATATTCTTATCTTTTATTATTTCTTATAGTTGTTGTATTGTCGAGAAGTAACCTGAAAGTAAGCATTTTGTTGTATACCATGTGTATCCTGTACCTACGACTAATAAAACTTGAAACTTGGTGCAGCTTATAGTTGGTCACACTTATCCTAGTGCAGTGCAAGGATCCATTTGTGGCTGCCTGCGCCATCTTGTCTCGTTAACCTGTTGTTTCAGCTCTCAGACTACACACAAGTGCTCTACAGCACAGCTCATCAACTCTCCTCACACTATCCGATTATTGATATTTCCAAGCCTATTTCTCCACACTGGCCTATGCAGAGTCGTGCAGCATGTGTACCAATAGCCTACAAGTAGAACTGCAGCAACCGAAGGGTGTTTCCAGGGAGTGGTGGAAACTGCGGAATGGGGACTGTAAACTGCTGCGTGTTCTGGAGCAAAGATGCTGGCACAAAGGACACTCCTGGCCCAGTACACACTACTCAGTACCAGTATGTTCTGCCCGGTATCATAGGCGTCAACAGGCGAGATACAAAGGATCCATCGATATTGTCTGAGCCACCTGAACAGCCCTAGTGCAGAACCCTTTGTTCACACGCACACACACACACACACACACACACACGCACACACACACACGCACACACACACACACACACACACACACACACACACACACACACACACACACACACACACACACACACACACACACATATATACACGCACACACGCACACACGCACACACACACACACACACACACACACACACACACACACACACACACACACACACACACACACACACACACACACACACACACACACACACACACACACACACACACGTTCGTACGTACAGTACACACACTGAATGTCCTACTGCCCAGTCCACCTTAAGAAGGCTCAGGCCTGTGTGTGTGCGTGTGCCTGTGTGTGTGCATGCGCACACGTGCATGTCCTCCTACCCCAGTGCAGTGGTAGGGAAGCAACAGGCTGGGGCTGTGAGGCTGAGCGAGACACAATCCGACAATGGAGCTGTAGCCAGACAGCTCTGTCTCTATGCACTGCAACGCTTCAGATCGGGGCGAGACGCCTCAGTGCTGCTGTTTGCATACCAAGCTGAACAAATAAAACTGTTTGTCACAGGGCTGAGGCGGAGGCTCGAAATAGGTTTCCCTTTTTTATGCAAGAAGAGAGCTCTAGCAGCAACAGACGAGCAATAGAGATTTCCAATAGAAACCCAGTTTAGTCCGTTGAGCGACCCCCAAAAATTCTCAAAGACCAGACAGTTACCTGGACTAGACCTTTACAGTGCAAATCTACACCTTATAGCGCTATATCCTAACACAGTGTCTGCTGCAAAAATAAATGCTACATTTGACACATTTCACTCTCCCCTCGAACCATACCGAACCATTGTGTGTGAATCAACAATGCGGATTTAAAACATGTTAGACTTTCAATGTTAATAAGCTAGAGGTGAGAATGTCTGACCCAGGGGTGAGCTATGTTAATAAGCTAGTGGTGAGAATGTCTGACCCAGGGGTGAGCTATGTTAATAAGCTAGAGGTGAGAATGTCTGACCCAGGGGTGAGCTATGTTAATAAGCTAGAGGTGAGAATGTCTGACCCAGGGGTGAGCTATGTTAATAAGCTAGTGGTGAGAATGTCTGACCCAGAGGTGAGCTATGTTAATAAGCTAGTGGTGAGAATGTCTGACCCAGGGGTGAGCTATGTTAATAAGCTAGTGGTGAGAATGTCTGACCCAGGGGTGAGCTATGTTAATAAGATAGAGGTGAGAATGTCTGACCCAGAGGTGAGCTATGTTAATAAGCTAGTGGTGAGAATGTCTGACCAAGGGGTGAGCTATGTTAATAAGCTAGTGGTGAGAATGTCTGACCCAGAGGTGAGCTATGTTAATAAGCTAGTGGTGAGAATGTCTGACCCAGGGGTGAGCTATGTTAATAAGCTAGTGGTGAGAATGTCTGACCCAGAGGTGAGCTATGTTAATAAGCTAGTGGTGAGAATGTCTGACCCAGGGGTGAGCTATGTTAATAAGCTAGTGGTGAGAATGTCTGACCCAGGGGTGAGCTATGTTAATAAGCTAGTGGTGAGAATGTCTGACCCAGAGGTGAGCTATGTTAATAAGCTAGTGGTGAGAATGTCTGACCCAGAGGTGAGCTATATTAATAAGCTAGTGGTGAGAATGTCTGACCCAGGGGTGAGCTATGTTAATAAGCTAGTGGTGAGAATGTCTGACCCAGGGGTGAGCTATGTTAATAAGCTAGTGGTGAGAATGTCTGACCCAGGGGTGAGCTATGTTAATAAGCTAGAGGTGAGAATGTCTGACCCAGAGGTGAGCTATGTTAATAAGCTAGTGGTGAGAATGTCTGACCCAGGGGTGAGCTATGTTAATAAGCTAGTGGTAAGAATGTCTGACCCAGGGGTGAGATATGTTAATAAGCTAGAGGTGAGAATGTCTGACCCAGGGGTGAGCTATGTTAATAAGCTAGTGGTGAGAATGTCTGACCCAGGGGTGAGCTATGTTAATAAGCTAGAGGTGAGAATGTCTGACCCAGGGGTGAGCTATGTTAATAAGCTAGTGGTGAGAATGTCTGACCCAGGGGTGAGCTATGTTAATAAGCTAGTGGTGAGAATGTCTGACCCAGGGGTGAGCTATGTTAATAAGCTAGTGGTGAGAATGTCTGACCCAGGGGTGAGCTATGTTAATAAGCTAGTGGTGAGAATGTCTGACCCAGGGGTGAGCTATGTTAATAAGCTAGTGGTGAGAATGTCTGACCCAGGGGTGAGCTATGTTAATAAGCTAGTGGTGAGAATGTCTGACCCAGGGGTGAGCTATGTTAATAAGCTAGTGGTGAGAATGTCTGACCCAGAGGTGAGCTATGTTAATAAGCTAGAGGTGAGAATGTCTGACTCAGGGGTGAGCTATATGTGCCACATGGTACATGGATGAGACTGCTTGTTACCCAGGGTTGCACACACTGCAGTGCGCTAGCAGTTAACGACACACACATACTCACTCACACACACACCTCACAGGGGCAGCTGTTGTTATTGCATCTCTGCTATACTTAGTTATAGTAGTACAGAATAAATAAGTTTAGGTTTGCAAACACACACACACGCACACGCACACGCACACGCACACACACACACACACACACACACACACACACACACACACACACACACACACACACACACACACACACACACACACACACACACGTCGACCGGTGTAGGGATATCTGACTGAGGGTTACTGTTCTGGAGCACTAAGTCCTTACGCACACTGCCACACTGGTGAGGAGTCCTGAAAGGGTGCCATTTTACACAGCCAGCACAAAGAGGTTAGCAGTGAGAGGAAGAACATACTCCTGCAGCGCAGCAATGAGGGGATGGGCCAGTGCAGCAATGAGGGGATGGGCCGAGGCTATCATGGAGTCGCTGTTCTGAAACACAGTTTCTCTACCCTTCCAGCATGGCTCACAGAGGGAGGGAGAATCCACAGTGCTTTTATTAGCATGATGCTAGCCTAATCACACCAAGCATTGTTGACAATAGACAATGTTATGAGGACTGTAAAAATGAATGTCTAGTCAAGGGCAGAACGCAAACAAAAGATGTATGTTAGCTGTACGCATATTAGCCATTAGCCCCATTGCTATCAGAAGCTGGGTGTGCTGCTGTTCAGTTTGCTGTCCCTAAAGCCAGTACAAACCCAACAAACTTGCAGTTATTTCAAGTCAATTTGCAGACACACTAGAATTTGCTAGCTGCTCCGTTGAAAAATAACGTTAGACTATATCCGATACAGCACAGCAACAGCATACAGACTCAGTCAATCAAGGTGACATGGTAATAACTGCTAACATACAGGCTCTCTGATATACAAACACCTGCGAACGTACTCTCTCTGCACACAAAGAGCTCTACCTTGTGTGTGTGTATGCACGGCGAGCGTGTGTATGCACGGCGAGCGTGTGTGTGCATGAAGACGAGGGTTCCATGAGGTCAAACACAGGTGTACCGAGCTGTTATAGGTTCACGCTCTCCACAGTACTTTGTGCTGCTCTCAAGAGAGAATAAGGCATGGTCAAAAACAGAAAGAAATACTTTCCCAGTCGTCAGAAGAAAGACAAAGGAATAACAGAGCAGACAGGATCAGTGGCTAGTTGAGTTTTTTTGTGGGCCTCAGACACAAGTGCAGGATTGGTAACGTTAGCTTAAACGTTCACTGAACGTAAGTTCCCCCCTCCATCATCCACCCCACCACAAAGATTCCTCAGCTGATTTCAACCCAACATTGTGTCACATGACCCTCGAGCCGGCATTCCTTCGACCCCCCCCCCCCCCCCCCCCCACACACACACATACACTGCCGCCTGATTCCAGCTAACCTTTTTTCACTTTTCTTTCCAGACGATTTCCTTTCTCTGACAATCTAGTGTGTCTATGTACGTTTGACAGTCTGAAACGCCTTTGTCTTGCAGAGAGAGCGACAGACGGGACGACAGCGCACCACTCCCAGCTCCCGAGAGCCTAACCCGTGGACATGAGAGCACAACGTCACAAGTTAGGGTCTCAGGGATTGCGAGAGGCACATTTTATAGTTTCCACTCCCAGACAGACTGTGAGTAGAATGAATCATGCTGGCATGAGAGTACCAAATAGACTAGAAACAAACACACGATATCCATGAAAATAAAGGCTTCCTTCCGTGAGGTATATCGGCAATGCATGCCCCCCTTCTCTGGCTCCCTGTTTGTATAACATACAACAAGTGCAACCATAAGCCAGACACAACATTGACCAATCTCCCCCTCCCCCCTCTGCCTCTCTCTCTCCCTCTGGAGAGACCCCCGCCTCCCACCGACTCTCTCTCTCTCTCTCTCTCTCCCTATGTCCCTCTCTGTGTCTCTCCCCACCCCCCCAGGTGAAACAATACAGCACTTTGAAAAATGCTCCAGGTAAACCCAAAGCTAGCCCTCGGTTCCTTAAGCTCCCATGCTCTCTATTCCTAAACTGCAGCTGCCAGTTGTTAAGGGACGGTCAGACAGAAATCCTGGATTCAGCAGCACACCAACCACCGACTCAAAACTACTTTACAGAATACCCAAGCAAAAGAACACAAAGTCAGTTTATCTTGAAACATTCATGTGGCTCGTTTCATTTCAATATTAGGAGGGCAGAGCGATGATCTGGATATGTGCACGAGGATGGTTGAATATGAATCTACACTGAACCTTCCACAACCAGTTTGAGACAGAGAGGTGAAAGGGAGGCAGGCGGTCTAAATCTACAGCCATAAGTTACGTAGATCGAGAAAAAAACGAGAGAGTGGCAGGAAAACAGCTTCAATCAACTTACCTAGGTCTGGTTCGTAATGAGGAGGCACCAGCCCTTGTCCCTTTTTGCAACCTGATCGACAGAGAAAGAGAGAGAGAGAAACTAACTCAGGTTTAAACTCATGTCGACAAGGTTTCGGAGAAGATCTTGCAGGCTTTACAGACGGTTACAGGATGAAAGTGGCACGAGTGGGGAGCAATGTGTCGGTCGATGACAGGGAGGCGAAGCGAACCGACGGACAGATATAAGAGAAGGAGGAGAGAGGATGGGTGGTGAGGCTGATGAAGAAACCACCGTGTACAGACAGAAAGAGAGAGGGAAATGACTCGGAGAAAACGAGAGGCTACTCCCAGGGGTTTCAGTGAACGGAAAAGTTCAGAATAACAATAAAAAGATGGCGATGGTGATAAAAAGCAGGTATGAAAAAAGGAGAGAGAACAGGGAGTGAGAAGAGAGGATGAGAGTGAGCCCTACCACCGCTTGTAGCCAGGACCACAGCACCAGTGAAGCATACCAGTCTGCTGGCTCACTGAGAGAGAGGAGAGGAGGAACACACACACACACACACACACACACACACACACACACACACACACACACACACACACACACACACACACACACACACACACACACACACACACACACACACACACACACACACACGTTCACTCACTTTGTTTCGCTGCTGTTAACCTATGCCGCCTTTACTCAGTTGTATATCCCTATTTCATATCCAGCTCAGGTTAGAATAAAATTAACAGTTTGTTGTCGTATATGCCACAAAAGCCCAAAAATATCCAAACTAATTAAAAGACCAAATGCATCAATGGATGTTGCTGCTGTTCTGCTTCCCTCGCTAACATTGATCAATTTTATTTCACCCCCCTCCTTCTCTCTCTCTTTCCCTCTCTCTCAGTGCAGAACAGAAACACATGCAAAATTGGAAGAAGGGAAAAGAGAAAACTGTGAATCCCAGGTCTCCCGCTCTCGTCTTCATGCATTCCTGCTGAATGGCAGGAGATGAAAAAATACTTTTCCCAAAAAATGTGGAAATATTATCCAGTAATTTGCCTGCTCAGATGTAATAATTTAAAACAAGAGGCCCACTTCTCTGCTGTATCAGCCGGAGAGACAGATAGAGACAGAGACAGAAAGAGAGGAGAAGGAGGAGGAGGAGGAGGCTAAGGAGGAGGAGGAGGAGGGAGATGAGGAGGGGGAATGAGAAAGTCGGCCGCCTCTCACTTTTCCACCTTTTCAGTGTTTTATTCAAGTCTTTTTCCCGTCAACAAATCCTCTGTTTTCCTTGATTTTCTTCTTGCACGTATTCCTCTCTGTCTCATACGGTCTCTCTCACTTTCCCTCCCTCTCCGTGTCTCTCTCTCTCTCACTGCCTCACTACCTCACACATGCCCGACATCATTAACACTATCCTTCAAAAAGAGAATGAGAGGAGAGAGAGAGCAGAAAGAGAGAGCAGGTCATAGAAACATAGCTACATGATGTGCTTGGCTTATAGAGGCTACATTTAATCTCCACTGGCTCCCCCAGGCTTTGATACGGAGAGCGGAAAGAGAGGGGGAGAGAGCGAGGGAGAGATGATGGGGGAGGGACAAATATAGCTGAGGGGAGGCTGGCGACGTACAACACAATGTAGGTTCAATTCAACGACGGGGAGAGAAAAAATTCCCTAGACCACAGTGCCCTCTTCATTTCTCTCTGCTCACTCTCTCTTCATCTTTCCCTCTCTGGGCGCGTCTGCTCCGGCCAACTAATCTCCAATCCTCTTTGACTGCTGTCTCACAGACTGTGCATTGTATTGGCTTCTCCTGTTTGGACTGCAATGAAGGCTCAGTGCCGACGGTTTTCTCTCTTTCTCTCACTTAAAAAAAGCCTGATGCTACCACTTTTACGTTTTCGCTAGCGTTTTGAGAGCCCCCCACCCCCACCCCCACCCCCCACCCCCACCCCACCGCAGCTATCCTCATTTATCACCATCTTTTCGTCCAGAAACAGCCAGCGATCAATGAGCCACTAATATTAGACTGGCTTTGACAGGCGCCGAGAGCACACAGCAAACGGACAAACACACAGCAAACAGACAAACACACAGCAAACAGACAAACACACAGCAAACTGACAAACACACAGCAAACAGACAAACACACAGCAAACTGACAAACACACAGCAAACAGACAAGCACACAGCAAACAGACAAACACACAGCAAACAGACAAACACACAGCAAACTGACAAACACACAGCAAACAGACAAACACACAGCAAACTGACAAACACACAGCAAACAGACAAACACACAGCAAACAGACAAACACACAGCAAACTGACAAACACACAGCAAACAGACAAACACACAGCAAACTGACAAACACACAGCAAACAGACAAACACACAGCAAACAGACAAACACACAGCAAACTGACAAACACACAGCAAACTGACAAACACACAGCAAACAGACAAACACACAGCAAACAGACAAACACACAGCAAACAGACAAACACACAGCAAACTGACAAAGACGTGCACGCAAAAAAACACACGCGCACACACGCACGCACGCGCGCGCGCACGCACGCACGCACGCACGCACGCACACACACACACACACACACACACACACTAACAGACGGACAGTGTCTGTACACAGCATGGCTTGATTAATTCATGCAAAAATGAATAATACAAGCAACAAGACAAACAAAAATGCCATTGCACTTGGGAGGCTGACGATTCATTGGAGTTGATGCAGTGCTCTACTTTAGATTCTTATTAGGATCTTCAGAAATAAACAATGAAGGACGTACAGTATGTCAGCACAGACCCAGATCTGTCAAAGAAACCAGCCAGTGTCATACCATACACCAATGTGTACAACACAAACACAATCCAACGCGGCACAACACGGTAACACTATATTGTGTAGGTAGGTGTCTGAAACAGAGTAGGCTCTGGTGAGTGTGATTGACATGTGTCACTCAGGCTGACAAGCGCAGGAGGACAGTATCCTGTCAAAGCAGTAAAGATTGCACTTCTATTTGTTGTGGAAGTCTTTATTCATAAATGCTTAACAAAGGTGCATTCTGTACAGAGGCGGTCACAGTTAAACACTAACAGATGTGTAGCATACAGCAACATACTGTCAGTCAGGTTTATAGATGCTGGAAACAGCAGTTCTGGAAATGGTACTTTATATTTCTATGGGGACTAGGAGCAGGCAGGGTAAAGGGAAGGACGAATGAAAAAGAGGATTTTATTTAACTAGGCAAGTCAGTTAAGAACAAATTCTTATTTTCAATGGCGACCTAGGAACAGTGCCTTGTTCAGGTGCAGAACAGCAGATTTTTACGATCTTCCAACCTTTCAGTTACTAGTCCAACGGTCCAACCACTAGGCTACCTGCCACCCCATTCATACAGTAGGGTGAACATTCACTATTGAAAAATCTGCAGGGAAGTTTGAAATGGATAAAAGCAATGCTGTAAAGACAAGTTGGAATATTAAATAGACAACTAAGCACAACCCTATCAAATCCTACAGATAAATAATATGGTTGGCATGAACACATCCCGGAGGTATTTTCAGTGATTGCCTAAGTCTGTTACGGAACTGTGTGACAACATTCATTCAAATACTAATTCATAAATCCATGATTCGGGTATAAGTAAGAGATCTTTGTCGATCTGTTGGTCTACCGTAGCTTCTACAATTACAAATGTGGTAGCTTGCCTTGACAACACTTTACACCTGAACAAGTCTTCAACATAGCTACGATAGAAGAATTGAACCATTGTAAATGCCTTAAAACATAACCTTTTCGAGAACAGAGTATGGTGATAACTAATGTGTTGAAAAGACATGTGATTATCAAAAGAGAAAATTGATTGCGTGCACAGACGTGACTTGGAGTGGAGGTCCTGGGCTGATGTGTTTTTATGTCACATCTCTTTTCCTTTGGCTATGATTAGCAGCAAAGAGAGCAGTGGCGAGAGAGCAACCCTCTGCGCTCTGGACCCTCACACACACACACACACACACACACACACACACACACACACACACACACACACACACACACACACACACACACACACACACACACACACACACACACACACACACACACACACACACACACACACACACACACAGATCTGGTTTGGATTAGTGCATCAAGGCTGAGATTACACAGCACACAGGCCATGACAGCCACCCCCAAAGCACACAAACACACACACACACGCACATGCACCACACACATTCACATAGGCACACACACACAAAGGCACGCACAGACACACAGTCACACACATGCTGGCATGCATGTACGGACATGCTCACGTGTGTGCGCGCACACACACACTCACAGGTAAGGAAGACACACACATACACTATACTGAGCATTTAGGATAAATCTGAACCTTGAGATGCAGTCTCATTGTTCTCTTCATTTGCCTGGCAGTCACTGTCTAAACCTGTATCCAACTGTCTGATAGCACAGTGGTTTGACCAACAGGGGGCAGCCTTTTGTTCTATTACAACAACCAATAACTGCACCCTCCAAATCCTGAATTGGGAGACAGGGAGGGAGATGGCTTGCAGGCTTCAACAGATTATATATACAGTACAGGGATTTTGTTATAACTTTCAAAGGAATAGCACATATTATAGTGCAGCTTCTCTCACACACTTCTTAGAAGGTGATAGCCTACACGGCAGGTTTCTTACAGACCTATACATTCTCACATACAGTAATCTCCTCCAAAAGGATAGTAAAGGAGTGGAAATAAGAAATAATTCCATGAACATATGAAATAATGACACTACTTTTATCTCAAATCTAAAAGGTCAATGTCACATTTGTCTCTATCAATTATCTTGGGAACCACATATTTTGTTTCACATTAATGTGTTAGGTAAATATGGCGTAGTACTTTCATTTATGGGTAGTGGGGACGTAAAAGGTCCTTCGTAACTCTCAGACAGGAGTGTATTAGCAGTAGAGCCCGGCCTCAACAAAGCCGTGTATGCTTGGCTTTCCATCACAGCTGAATGGTAAATGTTTATTACACAGTTTATGCATCGATGTTTGATGAGCGGCTCAAATACACACGTCTATATTACCAGTAGTACCAGCATCATTCTTAACAGTTTTTGGTTATTCTTTTGTAAGGTGTACTGGAGCATTTCTGTTGACTGTGTTGCTCATCTGTTGTACTCTCTCAGAGAGTTGACGGGTATGAAAATATGTGGAAGAGGAGATGATAGCACATCTAAACGCACTCACTTTCAAGTTTCTTACAGTAATAACAAACAAAACGATGAAATAATGTTTTTAAAAAAGGGATTCGAACCTCAACTGGAACTCTTCTAGAGTCTACTAGTTAGTCATTTATTGGACAGAGTGGATCTCTGAGCCCCGTGAACAGACAGATGATAGAGATATTCAAGACACTCAAAGGAATAAGATGAATTATCAAGAGTCTTCCATTTCTTGACCGTCCACTCCTGGCGGATATATCAAGTAGTCTGAGACAGACCTAATGAAGTCATCATGGTTCAACCAAAACAGTCTGAGACAGACCTAATGAAGTCATCATGGTTCAACCAAAACAGTCTGAGACAGACCTAATGAAGTCATCATGGTTCAACCAAAACAGTCTGAGACAGACCTAATGAAGTCATCATGGTTCAACCAAAACAGTCTGAGACAGACCTAATGAAGTCATCATGGTTCAACCAAAACAGTTGGTAAGACTTTACATGAAGGTATCCTATCTAAAGGGTTTCTAATTAGTTTATGGACTGTTCAGTTTGCCAGAGTGCTTCGGCTCACACATCACTGCTTGTCTCAACTATACCATAAATCACCATTCTACAATTTCAACCGAGTTATAACTGTTTATTACTGATTTATAAACTCTTAAATAAAGGATCCCTTCGTCATCAATAAACTATGAATACACTCTACAAAACCTTTAGAAACTCTTCATAAATAAAGTGGGACCAATACTAGGGCACTTTTTTAAAGAAAACCTGGGTTTAACAAGAGGAAACTTCCAAACTTGTTTCTCTCAACCCGACCTCTCAGTTTGAGGTTTGGAGATGCCGAGTCATCAGGTTGTTGGCTCCTTGCATTTTGCTGCCCAGTGGGCAGGAGTTGTGCATACCACAGGGAAAGTTGTGCATACCACAGGGAAAGTTGTGCATACCACAGGGAAAGTTGTGCATACCACAGGGAAAGTTGTGCATACCACAGGGAAAGTTGTGCATACCACAGGGAAAGTTGTGCATACCACAGGGAAAGCTAGGAGGTTGTACAGTTATCTCCCGGGGTGTAATTCTCAACTATACAACCTACTACCTCAGCCTGGGAGCAAGCAGTCTGGAGTCACTGGGTAGCAGGGGTCTTGGGGACAGCGATGACAGTGAGTTGCAAATTGTGGTTCCAATGGATCAGTGGGTTAGAGCATGGTGCTGCTGGCAATTCCAGGGTTGTTGGTTCGATTCCTGCACGGCTCACAATAACGTGTACTAAATGTAGCCTACTGGGTCACTGTCAACTTTAAGCTGCTTTGGATAAAAACGTCTGCAAACGAATCTGCTAAATTGCCAATATGTAAATTGAATAGAGGAGAGACATTCCACCATACCTAATAGCCTTTTAGTGCCTGGAACGGTATAGTATTGAAGAACGATCTTCAAGTATGCCGTCCTATTGGTTAACACTAATATCCATGGATTCAAGGGTGCAACAGTTTGGGTGAAGGTCAGCTGCATGGGCCACACAGACAGAGACCTATAGAATCAAGCTTGTGAGGTCAGTTAGCACAAGTTCGGATCTACGGGTTTGTGGCTGTGGGCGAGTTTCTTCCAACCATACGTTGGGTCCATCTACTGTAAGGACTCAAGAGTATACAATACCTAATAACATGATGAAACCACTTATTATATATTCTCACAGATAAGCTTGATATGGTGAGTAATTGTATCCACAAGGAGTAAATCTAGTCATATACCTTGAGGCAATAAGAATAATAACACAAGTTAACAGATGAATTTATTAATGACAAAAGGTGATATGCAAATGGTTTTATCATCCAGTATTTCATGTATTTAATGTTGAGTAGTGCTCGGTGTATTCCCCAAAAATATGACACATTTTTTTATTAACTACGTTTTAACATTATCTTGGTGTCATGGCAATTACAATAAATTATATATGCATTTGTTAGGGATGAGGTTACTAATAGTGACTTAAGTGAATATATTCTCCCCTGTTAGTTTACGAGAATATTATGACATAGATTATCAGTGTTCCCAATGACAAGTTGATTATGCAGCGTAGATATGCGTTCGGAAACAGTAAGGCTGCCACATCATTTGGAAAAATAATTACTTAGATAAGTCTAATCACACTAAATCCTATATGATTCGAAGTTACAGTCAATTCTAAGTAAACAATTATAATACTCAATATCTCTTTGTCAATGATGACTTTTTAACACATTTGCTTCAGCTGAGGTTTTCATACTAGCTACATTGATAGTGAAAAAAAATGACATATTGCTCAAGTGTCACTCTGGGCTTACGTTTTGAGTGCTGAACTGAAAAAATATATGCACAGGAATTGACAGTACCCTTTTCTGCTATGAATAGATTATCAAAGCACTCCAATCCACTAATTCAGAAATAGATACTTTACGCAAGATGAAAAACATGACCGTTGTTCTAACCCGATCTGATAAAACATCATTCAGTTTCCTTCTTCAACTGCAAGCACATAGATCAGTATTATCACTAAAACTGATCCCAGATACCACTAAGGCTTACAATCAGTGATTGTAACTCTGTTTTATCTCCTGTTTGGAAAAGTCCAACTCCTCAAAAATCCCCTCCCCCTTTGCTGTAAACTGTTTAACTAGTTTATATTTCTAGCCATATATTCTAATTGTCTGTTTTCATACAACTCTAAAACCTAAAGAGAACATGCACATAAGATAACTACAACTCAGACTAATTGTTCAAACAAGTATTTGGGCATAGATGTACTCTCAAAAACCTCGTGTTCAGTGTCTTCCCAGAAAATCATGTCTAACCTAGCAATCAAAGTAACTCAATTCAATTGTATTGACTGCAATAAAACATGCAAAACAACAGAGAAACACATCTCTCGTGAGCACTGAACATTTACTACAAATACATTGCTTTCACTCCAAACGATAAAATATCTAATCAAATTGGACACTCCCAACCTAATATAAGCTATACAATCTGCACATTTGAGTTGTCCCCATCCTACATGGGCAGAGAATGAACATAGTAAATCAACTCATTTGTAAAAAAATATATATATAAATATTTTTGAAGTTTTACTTGACAAGTTGTTGCGATTGTGAACAAGGTTGTGTTTCACAATCATTTCCATCATTTGGAGATAATAAACGTTGCCTTCCTCAGTGTATAGTTGTTAACGGAACTAAGTGGAGGAAGACAAAATAGTGTTGCTGCAATCGAAAAACCCCTTCAAAGAGGTACTGGTGTTTGTGTTTAATTGACATTATATTTCAAAAAGACGGCTAAACTGCAAGCATCTCCAATGTCCATATTTATGATATTTCATTGCTTGTTCTTTTTTTTGATCTTGAGTCCCACAAACCAGTCTGCTGTTTGTTTCACTGGCCTGCTCACAACAGTGAGAGCACATCCCCAGGCAAGAGTTATTCATTAAATCACACGAACACTACAAAGCTTAAGACTAAAATGCCTCACTCCAGGTGTATCAGTGTGTTGACCAATGTGTCTACCTCCTACACAAATCACATTGGATAAATATACTGTAAGCGTTGCTAATATGTAGTTAACAAACCAAAAGAGAAATTCTTCAAGTTGCAATGTGGATTGAATTTCTACCGTTCTGAGGTTGTTAAGATAATTCATCCACTTCTTCATAGATACAAATATAATATGCAAAAAAAATGTGATTGATCAAAATGAAGATGTATGATAGATATTTTAGCAGATAATCCTGTATGGGTTGCTGTGAAGTGACAAGTGGCCTAAGAAAGAAGAAAACATAAGTTAAATTGAACTTTCAGAGCCCAAAGTTGGTTTCCTCCTTGTTTCCCTCAACTTGAGTTGAAATCAACAGATTTGACTTTGAAGCTGCTGCCAAGTTCCTCAAATGATGTTAGTGGGGCTGTGCCAAGAAGTTAAAAGACACCTTGAGAATAGTGGGACAAAAGGGGCAGCGGGGGCCAACCACACCCTAGAAGCCCTAGCATCAGACCCAGTGGAGCAGAGCCCCTCGCCCCTGCATGGGGGTGGAGAGGTTAAATACACAAGGGTGCTACCATGAACACACTCTCAGAGAGACAGAACAGAGCACAGAGCCAGGGATCACTACAGCCACCACCACCGTCGCTCGACAGCAAGCAAACACAACAACACGGAGACAATCTGAAACGCAGGGAGATTAAAAGAGAGGTAGGTATGCGACACGTCATTAGCACCTCGTAATGCCTAGAAATGCAAACAAAACGCACAGCCAGGAACTGTAGGTACAGGTAGGCCCTATCGCTGCACTGAAAAGTGTAACCAGCACAAAAAGAGAAAGTTATATTGACGGTTGAAACTGTGAAGTTGGAGAAACTATTAGAGAGAGAGCTGGAAGACGAGGAAGAAGCACCAGCGAGCTTGAAAGCAGGTTAATAATGACTTACCGATTGTCTTTTTATTGTTTCCAAATGTTTTCTCTCTCTACTCAGGGTGCCTACAGCACTTGGCAGAAGGTCCACTGTGGCCCACAAGGAAACAAAACACAAACATGCAACTAACGAACCCATCAAAAAGGCAATAGAAAAGAGGGAAAGAGTGAGACAAAGAAAAATAGGCAGAGAGAGAGGAAGGAAGAGGAAGGAAAGGAAAGCGGACAGAGACAGAGAACTAAAAGACAAAAAAAAATGAAATAGAAAGACAGATTTCCGTGTTTATAAGAGTTCGATTTTCATCATGATAATAAAACGACAAATAAGAAAGAACTAATATTTTCAGGCAGTAAAACCTCTGTACTCTTCTAACCGGGTGCCTGCTTAACGGCCAAATGACAGGCAACATCTGTTTGTAAGAAAGCCAAGATCGACTCTTAAAAAAATGGTCTTGATTCTCTCTCTTTCACTCTCTCTATCTCTCTCTCTCTCTCTCTCTCTCTCTCTATTGCTCTCTTTCACTGACTCACTCTGTTGAATAAAAGCGAAAGAAAGAAGAGACTGTGGAAATTCGTCGAAAGGGAAAATGGAGTTGTGCACCAGCCCCTTCACCCCTTTAACCTCGCCCCTTCCGTTAACACTTCTCTTCCCCAGCTGGAGAGAGAGAGTCCAGGTACACCACAGTCCTCCTACTGCTAGCTCTTTCCCCCCCACGCATACACCCCACACCTCCCAACAAACACACACACAAGCATGGACACTCACACAACCACACAAGCATAAGCATACACACGCGCACACACACATGCACACACACACATGCGCACACACACACACACACACACACGCACATGCGCACAGGCACACACATACATGCACACACACTTCTTGAAAGACTTCCCTGCACCAAAAATAAATACCCAATCTGCAGTTTGCCTAGGCCCTGGATTTATAGAAAATAAGAAGTCATTTTGGGAGCTTGGCACACACTGCCGATATCTATTGACCATGTGTGTGTGTACTTGAATTTGAGCTCCCATACAGTACATTGATACAGTATGGTTCAGGTTATAGTTTCTGTGTCCCCCTGTCACTGTGCTGTACAGTATATCACTGGATTACATCCATGTCGTAGCACATCTAACAATCTGAGGTGAATAAACATAGCACTGAGCAATGCACAACGCATTGCGTGTGCAATGAGCGACAAACCCAAAATAGCCGTCAGGAAAAACAATGATGGCATAAAGTATTAGTTGCTCTGTACTGAACACTGATAGTGATAGAGGGTGGGCTATCACTTTCAGTGTTCAGACAGCACAAACGCAAGCATGGAGATAAAACACACACACACACCCGCACGCACCCGCACCCACACACACACACACACACACACACACACACACACACACACACACACACACACACACACACACACACACACACACAAACAACAGTTAAGTGACTGGGGTAACATTTAACTGCCGGTATAATGCTTGTTAACTTGTTATTAGCGTGCATGAGTCATTAACATGTGTTATAACAAGGCTTATAATGTCTATCTATGTATCCACATTTCTACAATGGCTGGTATTTAGTCAGGATCATTATGAGATGATAATAAGACACTAAGGGCGTCATGTATGCTTATAACAAGTCTTATAATGCATTACAACCATTACAACCATATTGTAATTCGTTATACCTGTAGGCGTAAAATAAAGTGTTACCGACTGTGGGAACTGACTTCTCTGAATCCTGTGGGAACTGACTTCTCTAAATCCTAGTCTCCACTTCCCCTTCAATAACCTGAGGCTGACACCCTGACATGGGCGTAACCCCGGCCCGGGCTGTCAGATAGAGGGGATTCCTGGAGGGGATTCACACACAGCCAGCAAATAGAGCACACCAACCACATAGATCCTATTAAATGACTCATTCCTAATTCTATGACAACAACAGAACACACTGAAGAATACCCATTCAAAACAAACGTGAACCAGCAATCAGCATTCACAGTGTTCTGCTCAATTCTAATGAAGGGTGGGGGGAAACGCTGTTCCATGTGCATTGAAATAAATAAGCGCTGAGTGCATGCAGCCTATGAGTGTTCATTTACTGTAAGAAGACACTGTGTCTCACCCTTTGCAAATTTTCTCCCTCTCCCTCTTCTCCCCTCTCTCTCTGATATTCCACTCACGCACTACTGCGGCAGCCCTCCACCAATGCCTTGCATTAATCCACACCTCAGCCAGCCCAGTCGCTCAGTCTCTTACTCTTCCACAATGCACAGCAGCGCCAAAAGTTTTCCAAGCCACAATCGCTCACCCCAGAGATGTCAATTAGCATGAGTTGGTATTGATTAGTATAGTCTAAAATGATCCTCATGAGTTTATGATTGTTATCTGGGATCGTCATCAACGTCTGAGGAATGTGTCCGTCTGACACCACTAAGAGGATCATAGAACCCCAGCCAGGCTGGAGAGAGCCATATGAGCAAATGTATGGAAGGATGCATAGGGATGAAGAGTGCTTTTGTTCTCCAGTGACACTGTGAGATCTGTTCCATCTCCACTGCCTGGCTGTCTGTATGTCCAGCCCTGTGGCACACAGACTCAAAGAGCCAGAGGCAGACGCAGGATCACAACCTCCCTTCCTTCTCCTGCCTTTTCTACAGGGAGTCAGTCAGTCAGTCAGTCAGCTTTCCCTCCCTCCCTCCCTCCCTCCCTCCCTCCCTCCCTCCCTCCCTCCCTCCCTCCCTCCCTCCCTCCCTCCCCCATCTCCTCCCTCCCTCACTCGTTCTCTGTCTCCTTAACTCTCCCAATTTTCTCCCTCCCTTCCTCGTTCTTCCCCACCCCTCCCTCTCTCTCTCCGTGTCCCTAGATGACCTGGCCCAAATGAGCGTCAGTGCCCAGTGGGAGAGGGCACAGCTGGTGTTGCGAGCGATTGCCACCGCCGACGGTCTGTCCTTTCACAGTCCTCCCTCTCTACTTAGCAAGCCCGGCATTAGCTGTAGTTGCTAGTCCGGGGAGAGAGAAAAAAACACTCACTGGCAACAGATGTTGTCGGCCATATTAGCTAGCTGCTAGGACCTATATCTAGGAGGAGGAGGAGGAAGAAGGGAGGGGGAGGAGGAGACTGACAGTAATGTAAAGTGTCAGTTCTATCCAATCACAGATGAGGTGCTTGATAACATCAGGAAGTGGATTGACTGCTATAGTAACAACAATATGGATTGACGGGTACAGTAGCAGTGGGCAACTGTAATGAGCTTCAGGTGTGTGTGTGTGTGTGTGTGTGTGTGTGTGTGTGTGTGTGTGTGTGTGTGTGTGTGTGTACAGCAACACAACATAAATGCATCATGCCAATAAAGTGAACCTGCACATGAGTCAAGGGCCAAAATAAGCATTTGAAGATGGTGAACATAGGCAGATAGCAAATTCCATTTATACATGGCAGTCGTCATCAGCTAGTGTCAAATAGTGTCGGCAATATAATGTATTAGCAACAGTTATTTGGAAAATAGGTTTTAATTGTCACACCGAAACTGTCAATACCAGAACAAAGTTGTATTTTGTTGTGGTAGTGACACCATTCTGGTAATGACACAAACTGCTGTCCCACATATTGCATGACAGCCCCTGATTGACACATTAACATGATGAAGCGATGCGTGAATTTACATTGAAATCAAACAGACTAATTCCATTCTGTTTTTTCAGAGAAAGCATCCATGCTTTTGGCAAGATAGAAGGAAAATTGGAAAAGAAATCAATACTGGCAGACAAGGGAGGTTCCTTTCTTTCCTTACTGAACATAAGATTTTGTAGAAAAATACAAATTCAGTATGCCCTAAAGAAATTAAAAGACAAACAGTTCAAGCTGTTGGGATAAGAGCACCAGAACACACACAGCGTCTTACTCTAGTCTTTTTATTTCTCTCTAATTCATTCTTCATCGCTCCTGCATAACAACCCTCTCTACCCTGAACAGGCTTGATTTTAACTATGCACAGCCCTTTCCCACCTCCTCCCCTTTTCTCTCTGCCCTTCTTCGTTCCTTTACCTCCCTCTCTCTCTCTCTCTCGCTCTCTCTCTCGCTCTCTCTCGCTCTCTCTCTCGCTCTCTCTCTCTCTCTCTCTCTCTCTCTCTCTCTCTCTCTCTCTCTCTCTCGCTCTCTCTCTCTCTATCCCCCTCTGTTTCTTTCTCTCTACTCCTGATCTTTCTCTCTCTTTAATTTACAAATCCTCCGGTGAAGGACAGCCCAAGTGAGCTCCATGGCAACCTGGCGCGCTGCCATCTCATTACACTGCCAATTGATTTTGGTCCACCGCCACACTGCTGTCCCCTGCCAGCACACTTCCCATCATGCACCTGATAGCCACTGTCTGGGTGCTAAGCAGGTTTGAAGACAAGAGAACACCAGAAACCGGAGTTCAATCAAATGCGCAATCAGAAACGATATGCAGTTGGTTCCGGAGCCACGGCAAAGTAAATGATAAAATATATGTTAGATGTAGTGCCTTACAATGATAAATGATCCTGACTAAATAACAGCTGTTAGTGGATGTTACAAAGTAGAACCACATTGACTAAGAAATGCAGTATTTTAATGCCATGGAAAGATATGATATGCTACATTCCCATTATTTTACTGTACATAATGGAATTATTGTATCTGTCCATGAGAATAACTTGCTGCTTGGCACATTTTTCATGTAAAAACCCTCATTATCAGCCCATACCCTATCAAGTATTTCTCTTTCATCCCTCCAAAAACCTTTCTAATCAAGCACTGAAATTCATACTTGTCTATAGCCGTGCCAGAAATTCCTCTTCGAGGTCTGAATAGCAAAAAGAGTTTGCAAATGTGGCTACAGTATAGCACAAGTCCATCATTACAAGACGGGAGGCCTTTGACAAACCAAACAATGAGGGGAAAAAAGTAACACATGGACAACTTGTTTCATAATGGACTTCACATGCTCCGGGTTTGTTTCGGAACACAAAGACAGCACACATCTGGCGCACACGGGACAGGGGGGAAACCAGCAGGGAAGATAGGGAGAATGGAACCAAGAGGTTCCAGCTGAGCCAGATTATCATTCTCAGGGCAGCCAGGTGGCTCTGCAGCCACCACACTGGAACTCAATACCACACAGGAGGGCCCCGGGCCCCAACCCCCAACTCCGGCCCCTGATCAATGGAGCATCTTCCAAAAAGTAGCCAATTAGGTAAAAATGTGAAATGCAGGAACCCATGAGTGTGTGTATGTGTGTACGCACGTGTGTGCCTCTGTGTGTGTGCTTGGCCAAATATAAATAACTGCCCAAGAATTTTCTAGAAATGCTGTGGTCCAAGCCTTTGAGGACAGCTTGCGGGTGGGGATTTCTTAATCAAACTATACTTACCATGACTTCCAGTTGTCACATGTGCTCCCTCTCTGGCCTCTAGGTCACTAGGCTGCTCGTTATGGCACACACCTGTCACAATCGTTACGCACACCTAAGTCATCAGACTCACCTGGACTCCATCCCCTCCCTGATTACCTTCCCTATATACGTCACTCCCTTTGGTTCCCCAGGCGTTATTGTTTCTGTTCCTGTGTCATGTCTGTGTGTTGTTCGTGTTTCTTATTTCGTATTATGTTGTGTTTATTTATTAAAACACTCACTTCCTGAACTTGCTTCCCGACTCTCAGGGCACATTCGTTACACCAGTAGACTACGGAAGAGACAATTATGAGTAAAAGTGTCAATAATTCAGATTATTGGAAGTAGAGCCCGACCGATATCGGCCGATATTGGCCTTTTACCGCTATATCGATAACTCCACTGATATTCAATGAATAGAATGAAAAAAGGGAATCTCACGCTGATCTGAATTATTTGAGGTCATTCTCATGATGTGTCATTAATGTCACAATGTATGAAATCAACATTTGAAGCATAGTTATTGGACAATTGCTCTTTTGGATGGCAACTTGTTTACGGACATATTCAATCAATCCCTATACCAGTCTGCTGTTCCCACATGCTTCAAGAGGGCCACCATTGTTCCTGTTCCCAAGAAAGCTAAGGTAACTGAGCTAAACGACTACCGCCCCGTAGCACTCACTTCCGTCATCATGAAGTGCTTTGAGAGACTAGTCAAGGACCATTCCACCCTACCTGACACCCTAGACCCACTCCAATTTGCTTACCGCCCAAATAGGTCCACAGACGATGCAATCTCAACCACACTGCACACTGCCCTAACCCACCTGGACAAGAGGAATACCTATGTGAGAATGCTGTTCATCAAAGCTCGGCATTCAACACCATAGTAAACATAAGCTCGAGACCCTGGGTCTCGACCCCGCCCTGTGCAACTGGGTACTGGACTTCCTGACGGGCCTTAGGTGGTGAGGGTAGGCAACAACATCTCCTCCCCGCTGATCCTCAACACGGGGGCCCACAAGTAGCCCTCTCCTGTACTCCCTGTTCAAACTGCGTGGCCAAGCCTCCAACTCAATCATCAAGTTTGCTACGACACAACAGTGGTAGGCTTGATTACCAACAACAGAAAATCAGGGAGGAGGTGAGGGCCCTCGGAGTGTGGTGTCAGGAAAATAACCTCACACTCAACGTCAACAAAACTAAGGAGATGATTGTGGACTTCAGGAAACAGCAGAGGGAACACCCCCTATCCACATCGATGGAACAGTAGTGGAGAGGGTAGCAAGTTTTAAGTTCCTCGGCATACACATCACAGACAAACTGAATTGGTCCACTCACACTGACAGCGTCGTGAAGAAGGCGCAGCAGCGCCTTTCAACCTCAGGAGGCTGAAGAAATTCGGCTTGTCACCAAAAGCACTCACGAACTTCTACAGATGCACAATCGAGAGCATCCTGGCGGGCTGCTCACCGCCTGGTACGGCAACTGCTCCGCCCTCAACCGTAAGGCTCTCCAGAGGGTAGTGAGGTCTGCACAACGCATCACCGGGGGCAAACTACCTCCCTCCAGGACACCTACACCACCCGATGTTACAGGAAGGCCATAAAGATCATCAAGGACATCAACCACCCGAACCACTGCCTGTTCACCCCGCTATCATCCAGATCAGTACAGGTGCATCAAAGCTGGGACTGAGAGACTGAAAAACAGCTTCTATCTCAAGGCTATCAGACTGTTAAACAGCCACCATTGAGTGGCTGCTGCCAACACACTGTCATTGACACTGACCCAACTCCAGCCACTTTAATAATGGGAATTGATGGGAAATGATGTAAATATATCACTAGCCACTTTAAACAATGCTACCTTATATAATGTTACTTACCCTACATTATTCATCTCATATGCATACGTATATACTGTACTCTACATCATCGACTGCATCCTTATGTAATACATGTATCACTAGCCACTTTAACTATGCCACTTTGTTTACTTTGTCTACATACTCATCTCATATGTATATACTGTACTCGATACCATCTACTGTATGCTGCTCTGTACCATCACTCACTCATATATCCTTATGTACATATTCTTTATCCCCTAACACTGTGTATAAGACAGTAGTTTTAGAATTGTTAGTTAGATTACTTGTTGGTTATCACTGCATTGTCGGAACTAGAAGCACAAGCATTTCGCTACACTCGCATTAACATCTGCTAACCATGTGTATGTGACAAATAAAATTTGATTTGATTTGATTTGAACTAATGACAATTCAGTGTGGAAAAGGTCACTTTTTAATTTCCGTGCTGTAAAACAATATATTGGCAAATATATCGGTACGTTTTGTCCCCCCCAAAAAAATCATAATTGGTATCAAACCAAAATAAACATATCGATCGGGGTCTAAATGGAAGGCCTTATAGTTTGTCAGCAAGTACTAAACCCAAAGAAAACTGTCTCTAGCCATTTTGATTCCCAGAAAATCACTACAGAACATTCAACTATTTCTTGGAGCACATACATATGGTGTTGAAGACCATTTAGATTGTCTATAGAAACCCCCCCCCCTCTCCATTTTCCTCCTCCTTCCTATCCACAAGTTTCCCGTGTCCCATGATGTCTTGCGCGAATTATCTGCGTTATTTTTTCAGTTCGAAAGTAAACAAGCGGTTTCTTCATTCACTCATTCATTCATGAAGAGCTTGCCAAACGAATAATGATGTGGGAATACAACCTGACGGAGATCAAAAAGGGTAATATTAGCCGACCTTTACCCTCTGTAATTGATGGTTGGGAAGATGACGTGAAGAAGTGGCCTCGTATCACGTACGGTGATATATTTACTTACTTTGTTGAATCCGTAGCTTGCGATGGTAAGGCGATGAGCAACTTAAAAAGTTTGGAGGTGTACCAATACCTACACAGTAACAAAGTCGGTCGGGTGTTATTGAAGGATGTTGGAGACGATTTTGTCTCCCTAAAAGCAGACACAGAGCCGAGTCAGAGCCTGTACGCATCTCATCACAAGGCGTAGGTACTAGCATCAACGACAGGTGTTATACAGACAGAGGGTTGCTCATGTATTGCAGGGCCAGGATGCTCTTGTAATCATGCTGCAGCAATTCTGTGGAAGGTCAGTAAAGACCAAAAATGACATGAAAGTGCAGGACAATGGGTACTCCAGGAGAGGAAAACACTGGGTTAGATAATAACTAAAAATATTTTTTTCAATGTAGGTTGAGAGTGCAGACAGGCAAGGCGAAACAGGAATGGCATGCACTGATGTGCAAAGGAAGTGGAACTCAGGTATGAGGAAGAATGTAGGGCCGAGGAAGGCGAAACACATTCATTTTAAACACCAGACCCCACCACACATATCTAGGCCCATCAATGTCGTCACAGGACGATTCCACAACCTCCCCCCGACTTTTTAGGAACCATGCAGAGTTCACAAGCCACATCCACTCCTCGGTAATGGCCCCACTATTTCGGCTCCAGACAAATGGTCTTCTTCAGCTAAGTTGCAGAGCAGATGTAGACAGCAGCAGCAAGGCAGGCCCAAGCCAACACGATTCAGCCCACACGAACACACTGTGTCACACTGAACACAGCACAACACTAACCTGGAGGAAGTGCACAATGTTTTATTAGGCCTACATCAAATGATCCCCCGTGCAAGCAGCTACATCGATGGAAGAAACCAAGATCCAAAGTGCTTCACAGCTACGGCATGATGCTAGGAAGCTGCGTCTAACATCCGGCACAGCGAAACGAGTCCCCAAACAAAACACCACAGATCCCCAAAAATGTGTAAATGAGCATTTGTACCCAACCTTCACTGGCAATACAGCAACAAAGCATGGCAAAGAAAATGAGGTCAATGTCATCCCACTCCTGGAGAGCAGAGGGCATGTTGTGGAGAACAGAGGCCTGGTGGTGCACCCTGACCATCCTTGGTTGGGAGCCAGCCCAGATGGGATCCTCGATGCAACACAGCTCCTTTAAGAGTTCCACGTCAAAAGCTTGGATGATGGACAGTATCTAATTCGTCCCAATTGAAAAGATGGCTACTACCTTCAGGTGGGTAAAAATGTTTTCAAGAAGATGATTAGCTGTATTATTACAAGTATTGAACATTGAATTGTAAACTCAATGTAAACACATTGTGGCAATGTGCTTTCTTATTCCTTCTTTCAGAAACAAGTGACCATGATGTACCTGGGCCCACAGAGCTGCAAGCTGGTCGTCTGGACACCAAGCGAGCACATAGAAAAGGACATTCCATTTGATAAAGACTACACAGATGCACATGTGCAACAGCCGAAGAAGTTGTGTCTATTTGCTAGAAATAAGCTCTCCTCTCAGATTTACAAGAGTTGTACAAATGTTAAGTATGTTGTCAATTTTAGGGACCAAACTAATAGGCACATTTTGTGAAAGAATCTTGTACACCTTAAGACGCCTTATTGCTCATTCCACATGAATACAGACATTAGCAATGTGTCGTGTGCGAGTGACCTGCTCATTTGTCAACTGGCATTGCTTGCGTGTAAATTGCTGGTAAGACCAAGCGTACATTCCGTTCCTCTAGCAAGTCCCTAATTGTGAAGCCAAGGTACTCCATCACCTCATCTCTTCTGTGTTATGAACCCATCGCTACATTTCCCACCATAAGCCTCTGAAAGGAACATAACCATTCCTGATGGAGCAGCTGCAACTACATATTTGACAATATTACTGGCATAGTAGCGACTGTAAGATTCAGTTCTGGAGTCCAGATTTTTAGCCTTCTGGAAAATACTTTCTGTGCAGTCAATAAAACAAATTCTCCCAAAAAACCTGTGGCATAGTAGCCTTTATCGTCTCACGAGGCAGCCGTGGAATGAGATCCTCGGTGTGCTCAGCAATCTATCCAGAATATCAATGTTTTACTGACCTGACCCGGGTGACCTTTTCAAGTGTCTTGCTAAATCAGCCATAACAAAGTTCTGTCTAAGTTTCATTAGTGTCAACAGAATTTGGTCTATAACCGGCATTGTTGATGATGTGGGGGCAAAACCTTGGAAGCAAGACACAAGAGTGTTGAATTCTATAAGTGGAATCCCTGTGTACAGCAGACAGTCTGCATCATCTTTCAATGTAACATCTGCAACAGACAGTGACCTCTCAGGAGCTGGTGCAGTTGTCATGCCACATGTGATGATAGGTCCATTGGAGTAGGTGTGGTCCTCCATTGCTGGGTCTGACTGCTGTGTTTGGGCATCATGGAAGGTCTTTGAAATAGGACCTGGCTCCTCAGAAACCTCCACCACACCAGGCTCATCTGCAGGTGATGATTAGTTGAATATGAATATAGATGATTAGTTCATGAGATTATTTGGTAAGAATATGGAAAAGCAAATACACTGATCAGGATTACTTTAAAAAACATTTTAAACTCTCTGTGCCTTACTTATAGCATTTAAGCACTCTAACCCCAATGGGATACATAGACTAGGTTTAATATTTCCCAATAAATATTATGTGTCTATTAACTAGAGCAGTTAATGAAATGAACATCTGCCAAATACAGGGTAAATGTTGGCTGTGGCAGGTAAACATTTCAGCTCACCTGCCACCATGGCAGGTTATTATTCTATTAATATTATTATAAATTAAGAATAATGGATTAAGTTTCCACAATATGTGCCATATTTCTAATGTCAGGTAGCCTACCACTGACCCACTTTTTTAAAAGTGTCTGGTAGAAATTAAAGAGATTCATTTCAGACCCTGTCTAGAAGCTATTGTAGTCAGATTCTAGTAACAAAAACTGAAGACAAAAACGCGATATCAAAACTAGTCAACATACCTGTTCTTGTGACATGTCTGTCAACCCTCCTGCTGAGGCGGTGTCTCTTCTCTGGTGGCCTCTCATAACCCAGAAAGAGCGTTGGGTATGGGTTATCCTGCATTGGCGTCTTATCAACAATGCGAAACGAGCAAGCATACAACTTTTTTTTGTTGCCAATTTCTTTCAATTCGTCATCATTTGGGAGACGATGGAAACTGTACAATCTCTGACAGGAACATTCTGATTTAGTTTTAGGTTTATGGTCGAAGCACTCCAATTTAAGCCAATCATTCAGTTTTGTCTGGTTCTATGTACAACCACGAACAGCACATGTTGTCCCCGAGCCCCGTAACATTTCAACATCTAGCGAGTGAATATCTTATTATTGCTTATCCCAGTTGGCTACTTCTAAAACCAAAAATACCTCCAGTCAACTTAGTACTTTGCTACTTCCGCCGGAAGTGCCACCCATAATCGTTTCCCCAGTAACCTCCCCGGGAAACTTGTGGAGATGCAGAAACACAAACAGGAAGTACCCGTGCTAAGATCTATTCAACGCTGGTCTGACCAATCGCAATCTATGCTTCAAGATTGTTTTGATCATGCGGACTGGGATATGGTCCGGGTATCCTCGGATAATAACATTGATTTATACACGGACATGGTGACTGAGTTCATCAGGAAGTGTATGGGGGATATTGTTTCCACTGTGACTATTAAAAGCTACCCAAACCAGAAACCGTGGATATATGTCAGCATTAGCGCTAAACTGAAAGTGCGAACCACCACATTTAACCATGTTAAGGTGACTGGGAATATGGTCTAATACAAACAGTGTAGTTATTCCCTCCTAGGCAACTTCTTAGGGATAGACCACTTTTTTTTCAATTTTTGCCTAAAATGACAGGATATGCATATTCTTGGCATCATTTGAAAGGAAACACTTTGAAGTTTATGGAAATGTGAATTGAATGTAGGAGAATATAACACAATAGATCTGGTAGAAGAAAATACAAAATACCACCATCTTTGAAATGCAACAGAAAGGTCTCAGTTCTAGCCATCACTCTGGTTGTAATTCTGATGGTGTCCACAAGATGGCAGTAGTGTATGTGCAAAGTCTCAGACGGATACCTTGAAGTATGAGCGAACTACATGACATTTAGTGTGAAGTCATCCAGGTACATTTGGGCAAATCGAGGAGACATTTGCATTCATATTATATTTTTCTGCAAGAATATCGTCAAATCTCTATACTTGGACTTTGATTTAGCGTTCCAGTATTAGTAGCCATATTATAAGTTTGCAAAACAACCAGTTTTCATAACTTCATAACTCTGAATAACTCTGAAAGGCATGCTGATGCACAAGGTTAGCACAGCAACATTTTACGACAGGTACAGGGTTTCCGGATACTCCCGTAAAGCGCAGCTCATTGGCTATCTATTTAGCTTTGTTTGACCACAGTTGGTACTTATTTGACAAAGTTAGAGTCGATCAGTGATATAGTGAAGTCTGGTTACGTTCTAGGATCGCTGAGGAATATATATGAATGTGATTTGACTGGTTGAAACAACGTTTAGGGTTAGATTTCTTAGATTCCTTTCATTGCAAATTGAACGAGTGGAAATACAAAATCGATCGTGCATGCTATATGGACCTTTTTAGGATATGAAAAAGGATTTTATCTAACAAAACGATACTTCATATTATCTCTGGGACCCTTTGGATGATAAATCAGAGCAAGATTTCAGAATGTAAGTACGCATTTCACAGTCAGAGGTGAATTTATCAAACCTATCGCGGTGAAAAAACTGAAAAAAGACTGAAAAACAGCTTCCATCTCAAGGCCATCAGACAGTTAAATAGACATCACTAGCCGGCTAGCACCCGATTACTCAACCCTTCACCTTAGAGGCTGCTGCCCCATATACATAGACATGGAATCACTGGTCACTTTAATAATGGAACACTAGTCATGTTAATAATGATTACATACTGCTTTACTCACCTCATATGTATATACTGTATTCTATTCTACTGTATTTTAGCCAATGCCACTCCGACATTGCTCATCCAAATATTTATATTTTTCTTGATTCCATTATTTTACTTTAATATGTGTGTGCATTTTTGTGAATTGTTAAATATTACTACACTGTTGGAGGTAGGAACACAAACATTTCACAACAACCTCAATAACATCTGCTAAATATGTGTACGTGACCAATAACGTTTAATTTGATTTAGTATAGCAAGGATTTTACAGCTTACTAATAGTGCATCTCACCACGCTGTTCTGTACAAGATAAAGTGAGGGTAGCACAGTAACAGTTATTTCAAATTTGTTGATAACTGATATTGATCTCAATGATCCGTTCTAGGAATGGTGTTAACAGAAGAATTCTGTTAATCTGGAAGGGGTATTTGACGGGGGGAAGGGGGAGAAAGGCTGGCAATTATAAACCATTGATGAATCGATGAATGCTGCTTCGGAGCTGGAAAATGGTTGCTGGCACTGGGAGTCGTAGCTGGTTGCCAATGTGGGGCCCCCTTTAGCACATGTCTGAATGTACATGGGTTGTTTGAGGACACAGTAATTTATGCTACTCGATCCTGACAAAAGACAGCCAGCAAGTGAGAGAGAGAGAGGGTGCCTGGCCCTGGGAAGAAGCATGCCAGGAATTTTAAGAGCTGAGACTGCTGGCTCAGTGTTGCCTCCAGATGTGGGAAGGGAGGCTAGGCTTTATGCTAACTAGCTACCTGGAGAGGAGAGGCTGCAGTGCATGCTACTTGGCCTGTGCACTGAGGCAGGAGGCAGGAGGCAGGGAGGAAGGAGAGATGTGTCTCAAATCACACCCTATTCCCCATGTAGTGTACTACTTCCTATTGCTTATAGTGCACTACTTTTGACCAGAGTCATTCATCTTCAGAGCCAAAAGTAGTTCACTGTATGGGTGTGGCTCTGAAAGTGGATAGTACTGTATGAGCAATAGGATGTGATTTGAGACACAGCCATGGTCTCTCCCCCCCCCACCTCTCCTCTCCTTCACTTATGACAATGGCCAGGTCCTCTGTTGAGTCCATAGTTCATAGTTGCGTTTGATTGACAACCATAAGCCTATAAACTAAGACTTTCCAAGACCGGTTTCAAACATGGACAACTTGCTAGCTAACATCCTTATTTGCATTTTGTGCGGGTATCATCTCTACAAAATGAACCAAACCATTTTGGAACAATAGATACATAAATAAATATCCAAAGTATGAGGCCTGGTTTGATAAAATTCTATAAGACTATAGAGTTTTGTGAGCTTTTCATTCGGTGTACAGTATATTGGTATGTGTAATGTGTAATGTAAGTGTAATGTATAATTTGAGACCCTCAGCCTGCTATGTCTGGGGCTAGGAGAGACATTACTGAGTAATAAATGTGTGACCTGAAGGTCTGCACCTGCTGTGGGGAGTCCACAACTTCTTATCTCTCCTCAAGATCTGGAGTAGACCCATCATTCCTGTGAATCACTTCCAGCACCATTAAGACAGCAGCAGCCAACAGTCGAGCTAGTTGGGATCCTAAGGTAGGCAGGGCTGGAGGCACCACTGGGATTTTCAAATAAACGTTACCATTAGGAATGATGCACACATGCATGCACGCACACGCACACACACATGCACACACTGTGTAGAGCACAGGTGGCTGGTGGCACTTTAATTGGGGAGGTCGGACTTATAGTAATGGCTGGAATGGAATGGAATTAATGGAATGGTATCAAACACATCAAATACATGATTTCTATGTGTTTTAATACCATTCCATTTATCCCATTCCCATTATTATGAGCTGTCCTCCCCTCACCAACCTACTGTGGGGTAGAGGCGAGGGTATCTGCCCAGAAGATCAGGGGTTATCAGCTAGGTTCATCTCAGTCACTATCCACAACTGCAGAGATACTGTGTGTCTGTATACTCTGAGAAAAAGGGTTCCAAAAAAATGAGGGTTTTCCATGGAACCCAAAAGGGTTCTTCAAAGGGTTCTCATTTGGGGACAGTCGAAAAACCGTTTTAGGTTCTAGATACCACCATTTGTTCTATGCAGCGAGTGTCGGGAATTGTAAATATTCACCCTAACTCTTTCCATCATACTGTAAGCTTATGAGACGGTCCGGATTTCTGTTGATATTGAGAGTCGAACTTGGGAGAGAGATTGCTGGCTTCGCTTTCCTTAAAACACATGTTTCCCATTAATTGTCGAATGGAACATTTTCCAATTAGAAGAGCCTGGGGGATGCGTAAAATAGTGGAGGATTACGCTAAAAAGACGAGGTCTCTAAATTGTATTCTATCACACATAAAATCAGAGCTCTGTTATCTTGATGCAAACTACAGTATGGTTTTAAAGACCTCCAACTCTCAACCTATAGACCCCCTTTCTCCGAAAAAGAAAAGCTATTCTTTAAAACAATAGGGGTGGTAGGTATATGATAGCTTTTGAAAAATTCCAAAACTGAATTGATGCTGAACATTGCATTCGTTGTGGTACTAGACCAGATGCTGCCCACACAGTCAGTTGTGAGGTTATGGGTTGATAATAATCACATGAACATGTTCTGTGAGCCATCCTGACAGATCTACAGTACACAGTATGATGAGAGAGTGGGTCAAAAACTAGCGACACTCAGCTCTGAACCACAATACCCCTCTCGCTCTTTCTCTCTGTCTCTGTCTATCTGTCTCTCTCTCTCTCAATTCAATTCAATTCAATTCAAGGGGCTGTTTTGGCATGGGAAACATATGTTAACATTGCCAAAGCAAGTGATGTAGATAATATACAAAAGTGAAATAAACAATAAAAATGAACAGTAAACATTACACTCACAGAAGTTCCAAAAGAATAAAGACATTACAAATGTCATATTATGTATATATACAGTGTTGTAACGATGTACAAATGGTTCAGTACACAAGGGAAAATAAATAGGCATAAATATGGGTTGTATTTACAATGATGTTTGTTCTTCACTGGTTGTCCTTTTCTTGTGGCAACAGGTCACACATCTTACTGCTGTGATGGTACACTGGTATTTCACCCAGTAGATATGGGAGTTTATCAAAATTGGGTTTGTTTTCTAATTCTTTGTGGATCTGTGTAATCTGAGGGAAATATGTGTCTCTAATATGGTCATACATTGGAAGGAGGTTAGGAAGTGCAGCTCAGTTTCCACCTCATTTTGTGGGCAGTGTGCACATAACCTGTCTTCACTTGAGAGCCAGGTCTGCCTACGGCGGCCTGTCTCAATAGCAAGGCTATGCTCACTGAGTCTGTACATAATCAAAGCTTTCCTAAAGTTTGGGTCAGTCACAGTGGTCAGGTATTCTGCCACTTTGTACTCTCTGTTTAAGGCCAAATAGCATTCTAGTTTGCTCTGTTTTTTGTTCATTCTTTCCAATGTGTCAAGTAATTATCTTTTTGTTTTCTCATGATTTGGTTGGGTCTAATTGTGTTGATGTCCTGGGGCTCTGTGGGGTGTGTTTGTGTACAGAGCCCCAGGACCAGCTTGCTTAGGGGACTCTTCTCCAGGTTAATCTCTCTGTAGGTGATGGCTTTGTTATGGAAGGTTTGGGAATAACTTCCTTTTAGGTGGTTGTAGAATTTAATGTCTCTTTTCTGGATTTTGATAATTAGTGGGTACCGCCCTAATTCTGCTCTGCATGGATTATTTGCTGTTCTATGTTGTACACTGAGGATATTTTTGCAGAATTCTGCATGCAGTCTCAATTTGGTGTTTATCCCATTTTGTGAATTCTTGGTTGGTGAGTGGACCCCAGACCTCACAATCATGAAGGGCAATGGGTCTCTGTCTGTCTGTCTGTCTGTCTGTCTGTCTGTCTGTCTGTCTGTCTGTCTGTCTGTCTGTCTGTCTGTCTGTCTGTCTGTCTGTCTGTCTGTCTGTCTGTCTGTCTGTCTGTCTGTCTGTCTGTCTGTCTGTCTGTCTGTCTGTCTGTGTCTATCTCTCTCTGTATGTCTCTCTCTCACTCAGTCTATCTGTCTCTCTCTGTCTATCTGTCTCTCTCTCTGTCTATCTGTTTCTTTCTC
Source organism: Oncorhynchus nerka (assembly GCF_034236695.1). Classification (NCBI taxonomy): domain Eukaryota; kingdom Metazoa; phylum Chordata; class Actinopteri; order Salmoniformes; family Salmonidae; genus Oncorhynchus; species Oncorhynchus nerka. Next base: position 41,938,822 of record NC_088406.1, read on the forward strand.
TCTCTCTCTCTCTCTCTCTGTCTATCTGTCTTTTAAGCTCTCTCTCTCTCTCTCTCAAATTTTTCAACCCAATTTGCTTTATTGGCATGACATAACAATGTACATATTGCCAAAGCTTACTTTGGATATTTACAATATTAAAATAATAAGAATTTCAAAATTGTCAACGGGACAACAGTAACAAAAATAACCAAGGGTCAAATAAACATACGCTGAACAATAACAATAAGCATAGAGGCCATGTGCAGGTTGGTTGGTCTGTCAGACACTGTCCCTCATCTTATGGCAGGCAGAAATGTGCTGCGCTGCCAACCCACAGCTCTCTGCATCCTCCACCAACAGGACAGGTAGCCTATTCTCATCAAAGAGGTCTTTGAAACTTTGAATAAGAGTTTCAAATTTGGGGAAATGACAGTCTCTAATTGTTTTATATTTTTGACATTTTGTCAGGAAATGCAGCTCCGTCTCAGGTTCTGCTGCTATGCAGTGATTGCACAGCCTTTCCTCCACAGGGAGCCAGGTTTTCCTGTGTCTACCCTTCTCAATGGCAAGGCTGTGCTCACTGAGCCTTACGTTGTCAAGGATTTTTCTAAGGTTTTGATCAGTAACCATGGTCAAATAGTTAGCCACAGTGTACTGTCAATTTAGGGCCAGATAGCACTGCATTTCGCTTACTGCTTGTGTTTCCTAATAAGCAATGTAGTTTTGTGTTTGACTGTGTTGGAATTTGTTTTATTCTGATTGATTGGATGTTCTGGTCCTGAGGCTTCAGTGTGCTAGTAGAACAGGTTTGTGTGCTCATCCCCAGGACCAGCTGGATGAGGGGACTCTTTTCTTTGCTCAGCTCTTGGCATTGCAGGGCTTGGTAATGATATGAGAGGGGGTCACTGTATTTTAGATGTTTCCAAAACGTAATTGCTTGTAAAGGCACGGGGACAAAGACCAAACAAACACGTAACAAAAACACAGGGTTGAAACCTAAAACAAAAGTGTGAGATGTACCTCAAATAAATACACAAACGCATAATGATCATCACACAGGATGAGACCCGTAATCATCTGCACAATCCACAATGGCACAAAAACCAAAACACACAGCACAGGTACTCACTTGCACCTAACGACATTGTAACAGGACAATGGTATACCAAGGGCACAGTTATACAATTACAAATCACTGGGAATAGGGGCCAGGTGTGTTCGGCCAGCTGCCGAAGTTGTGGCGGTGTCGGACGGACCAGTAGCAGTGGCGTCGGACAGACCAGTTGATGGCTGATGAAGTTGCGTTGTTGGACGGACCCGTTGTGGCGACGTCGGACGACCCAGTTGCAGCTGCCGAATTTGCGGTGACGCTGGACGGACCAGTCGCAGCATGGTCGGACGGGCCATTCCCACTGTCTCCCTTAACCTCTCTAGGGTATATGGGATGCTAGCGTCCCATCTGGCCAACATCCAGTGAGGTTGCAGAGCGCCAAATTCAATTACAGAAATGCTCATTATAAAAATTCAGAAAACAAAACATATTTTACATAGGTTTAAAGGTTAACTTCTTGTTAAACCAACCACAGTGTCATATTTATTAAATGCTTTTCGGTGAAAGCATACCTAGCCCAGAACATACCTAGCCCAGAACATACCTAGCCCCGAACATAGCCCAGTTGACAAATTATTACAAACAGTAACCAGCCAAGCAGAAGCGTTACAAAACTCAGAAATAGAGATAAAATGAATCCCTTACCTTTGATGATCTTCATATGGTGGCAATCAGAAGAAATTAATTTACTCAATAAATGTTCCTTTTGTTCGACGAAGTCTCTTTATATCCAAAAACCTCAGTTTTGTTAGCGCGTTTTCTTCAGTAATCCACAGGCTCAAACTCAGTCAAAACAATCAGACAAAAAAATCCTAATTGTATCCGTAAAGTTCATAGAAACATGTCAAACGATGTTTATATTCAATCCTCAGGTTGTTTTTTAGCCTAAATGATCTATAATATTTCAACCGGACAATAACGTCGTCAATATAAAAGGTAAACAAGAAATACACATGTGCCTGAAAAAACTCTGCGACACATTAGGGTCCACTCGTTCAGACTGGTCGTACTCCCTCATTTATAAGAATACAAGCCTGAAACGATTTCTAAAGACTGTTGACATCTAGTAGAAGGCATAGGAACTGAAAATGGAGTCCTAAGTCAATGGATACTGTAATGGCATTGAATAGAAAACTAAAAAAATAATTTAAAAAACGACTTCCTGAATGGATCTTTCTCAGGTTTTCGCCTGCTAAATCAGTTATGTTATACTCACAGACACTATTTTAACAGTTTTGGAAACTGTAGAGTGTTTTCTATCCAATTATATGCATATCATATCTTATGGGCCGGAGTAGCAAGCCGTTTAATTTGGGCATGCTTTTCATCCAAAATTCCGAATGCTGCCCCCTACCCTAGAGAGGTTAATGGTCGATATTCTGTCACGGTGGTATGAATGATTCGGGAGACATGCGCAGGAATGTGTAACAGGTTTTTTCATTACACCCCAAAGTACGGCGTGCCGTGTAAAGTACCAAACGAACACTATACAAAACATAGGGTTGAAACCCAAACAAAAGAGCGAGGAGCATCTCAAATAAATAACACACATGGGACGAGACTTGTAATCATCTGCGCAATCCACAATGGCACGAAAGCCAAAACACACAGCACAGGTACTCACACGAACCAATAGACATTGTAACAATAATCGACAGCACCATGATGAACAAAGGGCACATACAATCAGTGGGAATAGGGGCCAGGTGTGCACAATGGAAGTTCCAGAGGGATCCGTGACAACCCTACACCTCGCTGCCATAAAGTGCCATTGGTTCAATGACACATTCAATTAGTTTTAGACACATTTTGGTATTTCAATTTGATTTAGTTTTTTGATGGTGTAGAATGCCCTGCCTGCTTTCTATCTCAGTTCATTCACTGCATCATTAAGGTGTCCAGTTGAGCATTTTTTTTAAACCTAAGTAATTGTAGTGTGTGCAGTACTCCATATATTTTGTACCAATTGAGAACTTTGGTCTAATTCCCTGAGATCTGGATCTTCTCTCGCTCTCTCTCTGTCTATCTGTCTGTCTGTCTCTCTCTCTCTCTCTCTCTCTCTCTCTGTCTATCTGTCTCTCTCTCTCTGTCTATCTCTCTCTCTCTCTCTCTCTCTCTGTCTCTCTCTCTCTCAATGAAATTCAATTCAAGGGGCTGTTTTGGCATGGGAAATATATGTTAACATTGCCAAAGCAAGTGAAGTAGAAAATATACAAAAGTGAAATAAACAGTCAAATGAACAGTAAACATTACACTCATAGAAGTTCCAAAAGAATAAGACATTACTAATGTCATATTATGTATATATACTGTTGTGACAATGTGCAAATGGTTAAAGTACAAAAGGGAAAATAAATAAACATAAATATGGGTTGTATTTACAATGATGTTTGTTCTTCACTGGTTGTCCTTTTCTTGTGGCAACAGGTCACAAATCTTGCTGCTGTGATGGCACACTGTGGTATTTCACCAAGTAGATATTGGAGTTTATCAAAATCGGGTTTGTTTTCGAATTCATTGAGGATCTGTGTAATCTGAGGGAATGTGTCTCTAATATGGTCATACATTTGGCAGGAGGTTAGGAAGTGCAGCTCAGTTTCCACCTCATTTTGTGGGCAGTGTGCACAAAGCTTGTCTTCTGCCTACAGCGTCCTTTCTCAATAGCAGGCTAAGCTTTCTTTAAGTCTGGGTCAGTCACAGTGGTCAGGTATTCTGCCACTGTGTACTCTCTGTTTAGGGCCAAATGGCATTCTAGTTTACTTAGTTTTTTGTTAATTCTTTCCAATTTGTCAAGTAATTATATTTTTGTTTTCTCATGAATTTGTTGGGTATAATTGTCTTGCTGTCCTGGTGCTCAGTAGTGTCTGTTTGTGTTTGTAAACAGAGCCCCAGGGCCTCTTGTCTAGGTTCCTCTCTCTGTAGGTGATGGCTTTGTTATGGAAGGTTTGGGAATCACTTCCTTTTAGGTGGTTGTAGAATTTAACGTCTCTTTTCTGGATTTTGATCGGCCTAATTCTGCTCTGCATGCATGATTTGGTGTTTTACGTTATACACTGAGGATATTTTTGCAGAATTCTACATGCAGAATTGCATGTCTCAATTTGGTGTTTGTCCCATTTTGTGAAATCTTGGTTGGTGAGCGGACCCCAGACCTCACAACCATAAAAGGCAATGGGTTCTATAACTGATTGAAGTATTTTTTGCCTGATCCTAATTGGTATGTCAAATTTGATGTTCCTTTTGATGGCATAGAGGGCTTTCTTGCCTTGTCTCTCAAATCGTTCACTGCTTTGCGGAAGTTACCTGTGATGCTGATGTTTAGGCCAAGGTATGTATAATTTTTTGTGTGCTCTAGGGCAATGGTGTCTAGATGGAATTTGTATTTGTGGTCCTGGCGACTGGACCTTTTCTGGAACACCATTATTTTGGTCTTACTGAGATTTACTGTCAGGGCCCAGGTCTGGCAGAATCTGTGCAGAAGATCTAGGTGCTGCTGTAGGCCCTCTTGTTTGGTGACAGAAGCACTAGATCATCAGCAAACAGTAGACATTTGACTTCAGATTCTAGTAGGGTGAGGCCAGGTGCTGCAGACTGTTCTAGTGCCCTCACCAATTCGTTGATACATATGTTGAAGAGGGTGGGGCTTAAGCTGTATCCCTGTCTCACACCAGGCCCTGTGGGAAGAAATGTGTGTTTTTGCCCATTTTAACTGCACACTTGTTTGTGTACATGGATTTTATAATGTTGTATGTTGTATGAGGAAATGTATGAGTCTGCTCTCAATGATAATGCAGAGGATTTTCCCAAGGTTGCTGTTGACGCATATCCCACGTGAGTTATTGGGGTCAAATTTGTCTCTACCTTTGTGGATTGGGGTGATCAGTCCTTGCTTCCAAATATTGGGGAAGATGCCAGAGCTAAGGATGATGTTAAAGAGTTTTAATATAGCCAATTGGAATTTGTTGTCTGTATATTTTATCATTTCATTTAGGATACCATCAACACCACAGGCCTTTTTGGGTTGGATGGTTTGTATCTTGTCCTGTAGCTCATTCAAGGTAATTGGAGAATCCAGTGGGTTCTGGTAGTCTTTAATACTTGATTCTAAGATTTATATTTGATCATGTATATGTTTTTGCTGTTTGTTCTTTGTTATACAGCCAAAAATAATATGAAGTGCATACATCTCCCATACATCTCCATTTTGTATAGATAATTCTTTGTGTTGTTGTTTGTTTAGTGTTTTCCAATTTTCCCAGAAGGGGTTAGAGTCTATGGATTCTTCAATTACATTGAGCTGATTTCTGATGTGCTGTTCCTTCTTTTTCCGTAGTGTATTTCTGTAGTTTAGTGATTCACCATAGTGAAGCCATAGACTCAGGTTTCCTGGGTCTCTATGTTTTTGGTTGGACAGGTTTCTCAATTTCTTTCTTAGGTTTTTGCATTCTTCATCAAACCATTCGTCATTGTTGTTCATTTACTTCTTTCTCTCTCTCTCTGTCTCTCTCTATCTGTCTCTGTCTCTCTGTCTCTCTGTCTCTCTCTATCTCGCTCTCTCTCCAAAAGACTGGTGACACTTTGACCACAACCCAAATACCCCTCTCTCTTTTTCTCTCCCTCCCATTCTCTGTGTCTCTCCATCGTGCCAGGCTCCTGCTGGACTGGCTTTGTTTCTTAATAGGGGCTAATACTCAACCCTGGCTCCTTCCGTGGGGACGGGCCCTATGAATACCCCCAGTGTGTGCCTGCTCCCTCTCTCTGTTCCTGCTCATTCTCTCAGGGAATGCCAATGCCATGAGGTAAGGAGCCTTTGTACCTCCCAGACCAGAGCAACACACACACTCACACACACATGCACACACAAACACACACACAAACACACACACACTGTTCACGTGGTGCCAACGGCCCTCAGAAGGAACTATTGTAAACTCACTCACACTTTCAATCAGTACTGAATGTCCTGCAGAAAGTGTTAAAGCAGGAGTAGAACAGGAAGCGCATTGATTTAAAAAAAAAAACCAGTCACTCATTGTCCGAATCAATGAAGATATCGAAGGTCGGATTCCCTCCCAGGCTGATGGGGAAAAAAGGAAGGAGGATTCCGTAAGAGCAGTAATACTTTGTAAGACATCATACTATATCAGACTTGACGTCATTGCGCTTAAACTTTGACAACCTTTTGGCTTTCGCATACTGTGTTAATTAAGAGCTCTTATGGTATCGAGGTGTCCTCAATCCCACAATACCTCTTCATGGGCTCTGAACAGCCACGGACCACACAGTGAGTGAGTTCATTAAAATGGCCCCCGAGAGGGGTGAAGGGGGCAGTGTGTACCCCTAAGAGGGCATCCAAGGCGGTCATTGTGTTCACTGGCATAGGTACTATGTTGGAGAAGCATCATCTCAGGCTAAACCAGGACAGACCAGGCCTATCTAAACAGGCTGCTAACAGAATGCTGAGCCAGCCATGTTTTTGTGTTGTGACTTCCTCTCTCGCAGGGGGGCTTCACATTACCCCCCCCCCCCCCCTCTCTCTCAGCTCTTCTCTTCTTTGGAGGTGGAATCTTTCCCAAGGTCAGTACTAGTGCTTTCAAAGGATGAGAGAGAGAGAGAGAGAGAGAGAGAGAGAGAGAGAGAGAGAGAGAGAGAGAGAGAGAGAGAGAGAAAGAAAGAGAAAAAGAAAGAGAGAGAGAAAGAGGGTTGTGTCCTCAATCCACATACAACAGGACTAGAGACCTCCTTGTGGACAAGGCGTTGGAAGGGTTTGAGAAGGGTTTTGGACTGGAAACGTAGGTTTTGTGTGTCAATGGAACTGAACAGAAGGATGCATGACTTTCAGCTCTTCTGTAATGTTTGGTCATGGTAAACAGGTGACCCACATCTGATTGGAATACAGTAATTCCCTTTACCTAGTCATTTCAATTGCTGACATATAGTATTTCTGAGAAAACCTGACATAACTTTACAATACATTGTATGTACAGTCGGAAAGCGCATAAGGCAGAATAATACTGAGTATGAATCAAAGTAGGGAAAACAAAGTCACAGAGTGTTTCAGAGTAGGCCTGGATATCATGATCCGAGCCATATTATCATATACTGGAACAAAATGATGACATCCTCTCAAAGGGCACTCAAACAGTGGGAATAGAGAGAACATGCACTGACCTGCCTCCACTCGTCTCCCAGTCTCTACACAGTCCACAGCCTCTAGAGTACAGCATCTGCAAATGGCAACAAAGGTCTGGTCAGATCAGATGAAACAGGCCAAAGTACAGAATTAAATAGAACATTGTCTCTATAGTATATTGGCCAAAGCATATGGGAAAAATAAAAATACACTGAAAATATTCCAGGAAATAATGTACAGTACCATATCATCATATCAACCCATGTGACCCTACAGCACTGTGTATACCATTAGTGATGGACCATGTGACCTTGCTGCGGTGGTATAGTTGAGCAGGTTGTTGACTCATTGGGCAAATGGAGGGGAATACAGTATATCGAGAATAACATTTCCCACTGCTCATTTGCCTTGATTGCAAATTAATAGCATATCAAAAAGCACAAGCAAAGAATTCAAGTAACACTTTGTCCATGTAATACCACACGACAGGACTTTCCCTGAAATGACAGCGAAATGACAAACTCCCACTTAAGTCTTTGAAATGCACTTGATGCCATGACACCAGGAGAGCCTTCAACAGTCAATTGTGCAGCACTAGTATCTCAATCAATAGCTCTTAACAGACTCCCTTAACAGATTTGCGTTGACTCTTTATTTTGACGTAGGCTACTTCACATACTCAGCTTGTGACCTCTGCACATAATAAAAAAAACACTAAACCCCTCAATGCATGAAGTACCAAGAGAGCATCGTCTGTTCCAGGTTGGATAGGCTCTGGGCCCTACAAATAATCCTGTGAGGTCTGCTAAACTCTGGGTTCTACACAAATTCCTGAGGTTGGCTAGGCTCTAGGTTCTACACGTACTCCTGTGACATCATGGTGGGAAGACATCAAAAGAGGAACCAGAGTAGAGACAAGGAAAAGTATGGTACCCCAGGGAAATGGCAGCATGGATGGTATGGTAAATGGTACCTCTCTGATGACCCACATGAATGGTATAGGATTATGGTGACTATTGTTGGTGTTTATCTCTGGCGTTGTCTCCAACCTTGGCTGGTAGCTCTCCTGGCTCCCTAGCAGTCTGGTTGTTGGCATATTCTTATTTACTGCTTGTCGTTGTGTTATTATGTCCTTATGGAGGTACGATCAAATAAAGTGTTACCTAATGTAGGCTTCTAATGGCCGCCTAAAATATAGCTGTCTAAGGAGTGACACCCAGAGAAGGTTAGGACATGGTCTATCTAAGTACACCGCAACATGTTCAGTCCCAACCCAGATGGAAATCGGGGTCCGTGGTGTTTATGAGAAAGGGACTGTGGCCGCCTGATGTACAAAGACTTCTGAAGAGAAAACGACCCATAATTACACTGGTGTTTCTTAAAGATATTGTTCCTGTTTTAACCTCCAATAATGTGTTTGATCTATTTGGGGAAAAGCGTTAAAAGGAACATTTGCTGACTCCAACAAAAGTTGAGTGAAGGAGGCCATCACAGCCCCCTGTATCATTAAAGACAATGACCTTGATCAGCGTGATGGGACAGCTTGGCTCCAGATGAGAGGACAGCTATTTCCATCCACTCCATTTATTTGTGTGTTTGTATTAAGACACCTACACCAGGCAGCAGGCAGCAGGCAGCAGGCAGCAGGCAGCGCCGTGCTGATAAAGCATAAAAAGCCACTGTTTTCCCCTGGAGAGACAGCAATGGGACAAGTGGATATGTGCCAGTGACTGACTGTTCAACTGACGCCCTGGCTTGCTGGGTGCCCGACTACTCTACTGACTGACTGGCTGGCTGATTGGAACTTGGCTGGATGACTGACTGGTTGGATGACTGGCTATCTGGTTGGATGACTGACTGACTGGCTGGATGACTGACTTACTGGCTGACCAGAGAGCTCCTTTCAGTGCCACCTCCCTGCCTGCGGGGACAGAGAATGCACATCTGATAGCCTCCATCTGACAAAGTCACTGAGATTTTACGATGGATGGACAATGTCAGAGATACGGTATGGTATAACAGGGTCAGTGTCACACTTTGTTCCATAGAAGAGGGAAGAGAAGCTAGCATGTAAAGCTGCATTCAAATGTTACTCTGAATCTTATTTTCTAGTTGGTGAAGTCATAAATTGCTTGGTCGGACTAATGAGATAGCTAGATAAATCAAATCAAATCAAATTTGATTTGTCACATACACATGGTTAGCAGATGTTAATGCGAGTGTAGCGAAGTGCTTGTGCTTCTAGTTCCAGACAATGCAGTAATAACCAACGAGTAATCTAACCTAACAATTCCACAACTACTACCTTATACACACAAGTGTAAAGGGATAAAGAATATGTACATATATATGAATGAGTGATGGTACAGAACGGCATAGGCACGATGCAGTAGATGGTATCGAGTACAGTATATACATATGAGATGAGTAATGTAGGGTATGTAAACAAAGTGGCATAGTTTAAAGTGGCTAGTGATACATGTGTTACATAAAGATGCAGTAGATGATGTAGAGTACAGTATATACATATACATATGAGATGAGTAATGTAGGGTATGTAAACATTATATTAAGTGGCATTGTTTGAAGTGGCTAGTGATACATTTTTTCCATCAATTTCCATCAATTTCCATTATTAAAGTGGCTGGAGTTGAGTCAGTATGTTAGTGGTGGCTGTTTAACAGTCTGATGGCCTTGAGATAGAAGCTGTTTTTCAGTCTCTCGGTCCCTGCTTTGATGCACCTGTACTGACCTCGCATTCTGGATGATAGCGGGGTGAACAGGTAGTGGCTCGGGTGGTTGTTGTCCTTGATGATCTATATGGCCTTCCTGTGACATCGGGTGGTGTAGGTGTCCTGGAGGGCAGGTAGTTTGCCCCCGGTGATGCGTTGTGCAGACCTCACTACCCTCTGTGGGCGGAGCAGTTGCCGTACCAGGCAGTGATACAGCCCGACAGGATGCTCTCGATTGTGCATCTGTAGAAGTTTGTGAGTGCTTTTGGTGACAAGCCGAATTTCTTCAGCCTCCTGAGGTTGAAGAGGCGCTGCTGCGCCTTCTTCACAACGCTGTCTGTGTGGGTGGACCAATTCAGTTTGTCCGTGATGTGTACGCCGAGGAACTTAAAACTTACTACCCTCTCTACTACTGTCCCATCGATGTGGATAGGGGGTGCTCCCTCTGCTGTTTCCTGAAGTCCACAATCATCTCCTTTGTTTTGTTGACGTTGAGTGTGAGATTATTTTCCTGACACCACACTCTGAGGGCCCTCACCTCCTCCCTGTAGGCCGTCTCGTCGTTGTTGGTAATCAAGCCTACCACTGTAGTGTCGTCCGCAAACTTGATGATTGAGTTGGAGTCGTGTATGGCCAGTCATGGGTGAACAGGGAGTACACGAGAGGGCTCAGAACGCACCCTTGTGGGGCCCCAGTGTTGAGGATCAGCGGGGTGGAGATGTTGTTACCTACTCTCACCACCTGGGGGCGGCCCGTCAGGAAGTCCGCTACCCAGTTGCACAGGTCGGGGTCGAGACCCAGGGTCTTGAGCTTGATGACGAGTTTGGAGGGTACTATGGTGTTAAATGCTGAGCTGTATTCGATGAACAGCATTCTCACATAGGTATTCCTCTTGTCCAGATGGGTTAGGGCAGTGTGCAGCGTGGTTTTGATTGCATCGTCTGTGCACCTATTGGGGCGGTAAGCAAATTGGAGTGGGTCTAGGGTGTCAGGTACGGTGGAGGTGATATGGTCCTTGACTAGTCTCTCAAAGCACTTCATGATGACAGAAGTGAATGCTACGGGGCGGTAGTCGTTTAGCTCAGTTACCTTAGCTTTCTTGGGAACAGGAACAATGGTGGCCCTCTTGAAGCATGTGGGAACAGCAGACTGGGATAAGGATTGATTGAATATGTCCGTAAACACACCAGCCAGCTGGTCTGCGCATGCTCTGAGGACGCGGCTGGGGATGCCTTCTGGGCCTGCAGCCTTGCAAGGGTTAACACGTTTAAATGTTTTACTCACGTCGGCTGCAGTGAAGGAGAGTCCGCAGGTTTTGGTAGCGGGCTGTGTCAGTGGCACTGTATTTTCCTCAAAGCGAGTAAAAAAGTGATTTAGTCTGTCTGGGAGCAAGACATCCTGGTCCGCGACGGGGCTGGTTTTCTTTTTGTAATCCGTGATTGACTGTAGACCCTGCCACATACCTCTTGTGTCTGAGCCGTTGAATTGCGACTCTACTTTGTCTCTATACTGACACTTAGCTTGTTTGATTGCCTTGCGGAGGGAATAGCTACACGATTTGTATTCGGTCATGTTTCCGGTCACCTTGCCCTGGTTAAAAGCAGTGGTTCGCACTTTCGGTTTTGCGCGAATGCTGCCATCAATCCATGGTTTCTGGTTTGGGAATGTTTTAATCGTTGCTGTGGGTATAATATCGCCAATGCACTTTCTAATGAACTCACTCACCGAATCAGTGTATTCGTCAATGTTGTTGTTGGACGCAATGCGGAATATATCCCAATCCACGTGATCGAAGCAGTCTTGAAGCGTGGAATCAGTTTGGTCGGACCAGTGTTGAACAAACCTGAGAGCGGGAGCTTCTTGTTTTAGTCTCTGTCTGTAGGCTGGAAGCAACAAAATGGAGTTGTGGTCAGCTTTTCCCGAAAGGAGGGTGGGAGAGGGCCTTATATGCGTCACGGAAGTTAGAATAACAATGATCCAGGGTTTTACCAGCCCTGGTTGCGCAGTCGATATGCTGATAGAATTTAGGGAGTCTTGTTTTCAGATTAGCCTTGTTAAAATCCCCAGCTAAAATGAATGCAGCCTCAGGATATGTGGTTTCCAGTTTACATAGAGTCAAATAAAGTTTGTTCAGGGCCATCGATGTGTCTGCTTGGGGGGGAATATATACGGCAGTGATTATAATCAAAGATAATTCCCTTGGTAGATAATGCGGTAGACATTTGATTGAGAGGAATTCTAAGTCAGGTGAACAGAAGGACTTGAGTTCCTGTATGTTGTTGTGATCACACAACGTCTCATTAATCACAAGGCATACCCACCGCCCCTCTTCTTACCAGAAAGATACGTGAAGAAACCAGCTGGTTGCACCGACTCCGATAGCGTTTCTTGAGTGAGCCATGTTTCAGTGAAGCAAAGAACGTTACAGTCGCTGATGTCTCTCTGGAATGCTACCCTTGCTCGGATTTCATCAACCTTGTTGTCAAGAGACTGGACATTGGCGAGTAGTATGCTCGGTAGCGGTGCGCGATGTGCCCGTCTCAGGAGCCTGACCAGAAGACAGCTTCATTTGCCCCTTTTACAGCGTCGTTGTTTTGGTTCGCCGGCTGGGATCCGATCCATTGTCCTGGGTGGAAGGCAAAACACAGGATCCGCTTCGGGAAAGTCATATTACAGTATTATCAGAAGCTGAGCAAGCTAATGTTGCTAATAATAAATTAGCTTGCTAACATTGACAATATAGTTCAACTAGCTACATAGCTACATTATTATGTTGTGAACAGCTTTGTTCCATCATCTTTAATAATCGTTCATAGAAAATGTGAATAATCAGAGTGTTTACGTAATTCCGACATGGAGGGTCGTTCAAATAGTCGAAAATAAAAGTTTCTGATTATTTTGACACCACTTAAATGCATCATAAACACTTGCAATAAACTCACCAACAATATTTTCACTGATACTTGCTGAAATGGTTGGAATTCATGATGATGTAAAAACTACGATATGGAAAACTATGGAACAGCAGCACACATGAAACAAATCATCTTTGCGCCCACCATTTGATGGCCAATGAAAAACATAGTGGGCAATAACGAAACACACCACCGTGAAAAGAATCCAGTAGCACATTCCAAACAGTAACCGACAGATCTCATAAAACTCTGCACAGGCCAACCCAATATGCCCCTGGAGCTACACTTCAACAAGAATGAAAAGATATGGAAAATGGGTCGCACATTTCTTGGTAGGGATTTTATGTCTAAAAATCACATATTTGGTTAAGCATAATAATCCTGTCAGTCTAGTGCAGACACCCACTGCAAATTCCAAGCGGAGACAAATACTTTCTGCTCTGCTGCTTCTCTTAATTACTGGTTATACAGTACTTCTCAATCCGAATGTGGAGTGGTCAGCGTCAAACTGAGCATGATAGCAAAGCAATAATTGGTTATTCATTTTGAATCCCGACAGGGCCAAGGCTGAGTGGGTGCAAGCACGATCGGAATGAAAATTCATTTTCACAGAAAATATGTGGCTTCACAAAGAAACGCTGCATCAATTCAGCAATGTCACATGGTAAAAGCTGGCACTGTGATGCGCAGTCTCCATCTTTTTGGCCAAATGACACAAATCCTCAAGGACAGCTAGAGCCCACTAATAATAACAATAATGAAAATGGCCAGTTTCTGAATCTCAGGAAATAGCAGTGCTTAGTCAGTGAGTTTCCATAATTTTTCCTTAATCTGCATTTAATCACATTTAGAAAGTTTTCAGAGGAGTTACATATTAATGGCAGATTTATTTGTGCAAGAGATTAACCAAGGGGAGCAGTGGTCCTGGAGAAATGTTTGTTCCTTTAGTTTTTGGGGAGTTTCAAGTCTTTTTTTGAAGTTTCAAGTCAGCTAAGAGAAGATATATCTAGCAAGCACTTCAATAACTCAATTTCTTCTTTATTTGGATATGACTTTTTTAAATCCCGAAAATTTGAGTGGATATAATTCAATACTTGTCACAGATACTGAGTAACATCTGCTATGACCTCAAATCAAAATCAAATCAAATCAAGTGTATTGGTCCAATACACATATTTAGCAGATGCCATTGCGGGTGTAGCAAAATGCTTGTGTTCCTAGCTCCAACAGTGCATAAATATCTAACAATTCACAACAATACACAAATCTAAAAGTAAAAGAAATATATAAATATTAAGACGAACAATGCCGGAGTGGCATTGACTAAATGCAGTAGAATAGAATACAGTATATACATATGATGAGTAAAGTGGTACATTATTAAAGTGTTTAAAATATCTGATTATGATCAACTAAACGGTGACAACTGTATTTGAAATAAGCACTAAAGATATGTCTAGCGAGAAGGCCTGTCATGGCAAAATCTTTCAGCGCTGACATACTGTAGTGTTTGCGTGCAGCGATGTTTAACATTGATAGACATCTTAATTGCTGTTGGCTGTACAATAAATTATACAGCTGTAGTACATGGTATTATGTTTCTATGATAAACTTGTCTGTTATATCTAGCTTAGCTGCAGAAGAACGCACATCTGCATGGTTTCACATTGTTTGTTTTCACACTTTCTCGTTTAATGACATGTGCCACTCCTCACAACCCATTCATCCGTAGAAGCAGCACACTGTCGTAAACCATAACAATGTACAGTACAACGTACAGCACATCGTACCGTACATGACATTTCCCCCCTTCCAAAACCAGGAACTGGTACTGTACCATATATAAAAATGTCCATAGGGCAAGAACCTAGAGTGATACCTGTAACAACTAGCCCGAACTAGCCAGTTCAGTCCATTAACCTGGAGGTTGACTAAGACACCTTAACGGAGCCTAAGAATGAGAGGAGGTTAAGTAGCCCCCCCAGATGATTAGGGCGAGTTCGTGCCGGCATCCGCCGTTCTTCATCCGTCACCGCTTGTGGCTCTGGCCCTTGGAGATCCCACAGAGGCAGGAGCTCGGGTGGTAGCAGTGGAGAATGTCCATCAGATGGCGTCCAGAATGAGGCCATTTTGTTGCACTGCTGATGCCGTCGGGCTTGGAACCAGTCTGGCTTCTTCACCCTGTGTGCCTTGTTGAAACGCTGTTTCATTTGGTGCCTGGTCACTGCCTGCTTTTCTTGGGTGCTGCTCTCCGAGTCTGTCCAGTGGCAGTTCCATCTCACGACCTAGCATGAGAGATGCCGGGGAGACCTACATTTACATTACATTTAAGTCATTTAGCAGACGCTCTTATCCAGAGCGACTTACAAATTGGTGCGTTCACCTTAAGACATCCAGTGGAACAGCCACTTTACAATAGTGCATCTAAATCTTTTAAGGGGGGGGTGAGAAGGATTACTTTATCCTATCCTAGGTATTCCTGAAAGAGGTGGGGTTTCAGGTGTCTCCGGAAGGTGGTGATTGACTCCGCTGTCCTGGCGTCGTGAGGGAGTTTGTTCCACTATTGGGGGGCCAGAGCAGCGAACAGTTTTGACTGGGCTGCGCGGGAACTGTACTTCCTCAGTGGTAGGGAGGCGAGCAGGCCAGAGGTGGATGAACGCAGTGCCCTTGTTTGGGTGTAGGGCCTGATCAGAGCCTGGAGGTACTGAGGTGCCGTTCCCCTCACAGCTCCGTAGGCAAGCACCATGGTCTTGTAGCGGATGCGAGCTTCAACTGGAAGCCAGTGGAGAGAGCGGAGGAGCGGGGTGACGTGAGAGAACTTGGGAAGGTTGAACACCAGACGGGCTGCGGCGTTCTGGATGAGTTGTAGGGGTTTAATGGCACAGGCAGGGAGCCCAGCCAACAGCGAGTTGCAGTAATCCAGACGGGAGATGACAAGTGCCTGGATTAGGACCTGCGCTGCTTCCTGTGTGAGGCAGGGTCGTACTCTGCGGATGTTGTAGAGCATGAACCTACAAGAACGGGCCACCGCCATGATGTTAGTTGAGAACGACAGGGTGTTGTCCAGGATCACGCCAAGGTTCTTAGCGCTCTGGGAGGAGGACACAATGGAGTTGTCAACCGTGATGGCGAGATCATGGAACGGGCAGTCCTTCCCCGGGAGGAAGAGCAGCTCCGTCTTGACTTCTTCCCAGAAAGTACGTTTGTGATTCACCCTGGCGAAAGGCACCAGCTCTTACACGTGCTGGCCATCCACTGCGTATGTAGGTGCGCAGGGTAGACAGTGGGATCCTGTTCCGATGCTTGCTTCAGCTCGTCCAATGAGATGGCTGACTGAAAGGGAGCGTAGAGCCTTTGTACAAGCTGTTTCATTGTGGTCTGGCAAGACAGTCGGAGTAGGAGCATGAGAGGAGGTCTTCCACCATGTTATCCCTCCTCGGAGTGAACTTCAGCTGAGAGTCATACTGTCTGAGGAGGTCTGCCACCACGTTATCCCTCCCCGGAGTGAACTTCAGCTGAGAGTCATACTGTCTGAGGAGGTCTGCCACCACGTTATCCCTCCCCGGAGTGAACTTCAGCTGAGAGTCATACTGTCTGAGGAGGTCTGCCACCACGTTATCCCTCCCCGGAGTGAACTTCAGCTGAGAGTCATACTGTCTGAGGAGGTCTGCCACCACGTTATCCCTCCCCGGAGTGAACAACAGCTGAGAGTCATACTGTCTGAGGAGGTCTGCCACCACGTTATCCCTCCTCGGAGTGAACTTCAGCTGAGAGTCATACTGTCTGAGGAGGTCTGCCACCACGTTATCCCTCCCCGGAGTGAACTTCAGCTGAGAGTCATACTGTCTGAGGAGGTCTGCCACCACGTTATCCCTCCCCGGAGTGAACTTCAGCTGATAGTCATACTGTCTGAGGAGGTCTGCCACCACGTTATCCCTCCTCGGAGTGAACTTCAGCTGATAGTCATACTGTCTGAGGAGGTCGGCCACCACGTTATCCCTCCCCAGAGTGAACAACAGCTGCTAGTCATACTGTCTGAGGAGGTCTGCCACCACGTTATCCCTCCCCGGAGTGAACTTCAGCTGATAGTCATACTGTCTGAGGAGGTCTGCCACCACGTTATCCCTCCTCGGAGTGAACTTCAGCTGAGAGTCATACTGTCTGAGGAGGTCTGCCACCACGTTATCCCTCCCCGGAGTGAACAACAGCTGAGAGTCATACTGTCTGAGGAGGTCTGCCACCACGTTATCCCTCCCCAGAGTGAACTTCAGCTGATAGTCATACTGTCTCAGGCGGTCGGCCACCACGTTATCCCTCCCCAGAGTGAACAACAGCTGAGAGTCATACTGTCTGAGGAGGTCTGCCACCACGTTATCCCTCCTCGGAGTGAACTTCAGCTGATAGTCATACTGTCTGAGGAGGTCTGCCACCACGTTATCCCTCCTCAGAGTGAACTTCAGCTGATAGTCATACTGTCTGAGGAGGTCTGCCACCACGTTATCCCTCCCCGGAGTGAACTTCAGCTGACAGTCATACTGTCTGAGGAGGTCTGCCACCACGTTATCCCTCCCCGGAGTGAACTTCAGCTGATAGTCATACTGTCTGAGGAGGTCTGCCACCACGTTATCCCTCCCCGGAGTGAACAACAGCTGAGAGTCATACTGTCTGAGGAGGTCTGCCACCACGTTATCCCTCCCCGGAGTGAACTTCAGCTGAGAGTCATACTGTCTGAGGAGGTCTGCCACCACGTTATCCCTCCTCGGAGTGAACTTCAGCTGAGAGTCATACTGTCTGAGGAGGTCTGCCACCACGTTATCCCTCCTCGGAGTGAACTTCAGCTGAGAGTCATACTGTCTGAGGAGGTCTTTCACCACGTTATCCCTCCCCGGAGTGAACTTCAGCTGAGAGTCATACTGTCTGAGGAGGTCTGCCACCACGTTATCCCTCCCCGGAGTGAACAACAGCTGAGAGTCATACTGTCTGAGGAGGTCTGCCACCACGTTATCCCTCCCCGGAGTGAACTTCAGCTGATAGTCATACTGTCTGAGGAGGTCTGCTACCACGTTATCCCTCCCCGGAGTGAACTTCAGCTGAGAGTTATACTGTCTGAGGAGGTCTGCCACCACGTTATCCCTCCCCGGAGTGAACAACAGCTGAGAGTCATACTGTCTGAGGAGGTCTGCCACCACGTTATCCCTCCCCGGAGTGAACTTCAGCTGATAGTCATACTGTCTGAGGAGGTCTGCCACCACGTTATCCCTCCCCGGAGTGAACTTCAGCTGATAGTCATACTGTCTGAGGAGGTCTGCCACCACGTTATCCCTCCCCGGAGTGAACTTCAGCTGATAGTCATACTGTCTGAGGAGGTCTGCCACCACGTTATCCCTCCTCGGAGTGAACTTCAGCTGATAGTCATACTGTCTGAGGAGGTCTGCCACCACGTTATCCCTCCCGGAGTGAACTTCAGCTGATAGTCATACTGTCTGAGGAGGTCTGCCACCACGTTATCCCTCCCCGGAGTGAACTTCAGCTGATAGTCATACTGTCTGAGGAGGTCTGCCACCACGTTATCCCTCCCCGGAGTGAACTTCAGCTGAGAGTCATACTGTCTGAGGAGGTCTGCCACCACGTTATCCCTCCCCAGAGTGAACAACAGCTGATAGTCATACTGTCTCAGGCGGTCTGCCACCACGTTATCCCTCCCCAGAGTGAACAACAGCTGAGAGTCATACTGTCTGAGGAGGTCTGCCACCACGTTATCCCTCCTCGGAGTGAACTTCAGCTGATAGTCATACTGTCTGAGGAGGTCTGCCACCACGTTATCCCTCCTCGGAGTGAACTTCAGCTGATAGTCATACTGTCTGAGGAGGTCTGCCACCACGTTATCCCTCCTCGGAGTGAACTTCAGCTGATAGTCATACTGTCTGAGGAGGTCTGCCACCACGTTATCCCTCCCCGGAGTGAACTTCAGCTGAGAGTCATACTGTCTGAGGAGGTCTGCCACCACGTTATCCCTCCTCGGAGTGAACTTCAGCTGAGAGTCATACTGTCTGAGGAGGTCTGCCACCACGTTATCCCTCCCCGGAGTGAACTTCAGCTGAGAGTCATACTGTCTGAGGAGGTCTGCCACCACGTTATCCCTCCCCGGAGTGAACAACAGCTGAGAGTCATACTGTCTGAGGAGGTCTGCCACCACGTTATCCCTCCCCGGAGTGAACTTCAGCTGATAGTCATACTGTCTGAGGAGGTCTGCCACCACGTTATCCCTCCCCGGAGTGAACTTCAGCTGAGAGTCATACTGTCTGAGGAGGTCTGCCACCACGTTATCCCTCCCCAGAGTGAACAACAGCTGATAGTCATACTGTCTCAGGCGGTCTGCCACCACGTTATCCCTCCCCAGAGTGAACAACAGCTGAGAGTCATACTGTCTGAGGAGGTCTGCCACCACGTTATCCCTCCTCGGAGTGAACTTCAGCTGATAGTCATACTGTCTGAGGAGGTCTGCCACCACGTTATCCCTCCTCGGAGTGAACTTCAGCTGATAGTCATACTGTCTGAGGAGGTCTGCCACCACGTTATCCCTCCTCGGAGTGAACTTCAGCTGATAGTCATACTGTCTGAGGAGGTCTGCCACCACGTTATCCCTCCTCGGAGTGAACTTCAGCTGATAGTCATACTGTCTGAGGAGGTCTGCCACCACGTTATCCCTCCTCGGAGTGAACTTCAGCTGATAGTCATACTGTCTGAGGAGGTCTGCCACCACGTTATCCCTCCTCGGAGTGAACTTCAGCTGATAGTCATACTGTCTCAGGCGGTCGGCCACCACGTTATCGCTCCTCGGAGTGAACTTCAGCTGAGAGTCATACTGTCTGAGGCGGTCGGCCCATCTGTGCAGCCGAATTGGCTTGTGGCCAGTTCCTAATGCTGACAGTAGCATTGTGAGGGACTGGTGGTCGGTTCGGAGCGTGAACAGCCGGCCGTATCGGTAGAGGTGCCACCTTTCACATGCCCAGACACAGGCCAGTGCTTCTCATTCGCCCACAGAGTACCGTTGTTCAGTGGGGATTAGGGCCCTTGAGGCGAAGGCGACGGGCCTCTCAATGTCATTCTGCAGCTGTGAGGCGACAGCTCCTAGTGTTTCAGCTGAGGCGTCACAGGTGACAATGGTGGGACAGACGGGGTCAAAGTGAGCCAAGACTGGGGTTGTGGTCAGCTGGCTCTTCAGTGAGCAGACCGCATCTGAGCAGGCTGCCGTCCAGGCCCATGGCTCGTCCTTCTTGAGGAGCTGGTGAAGGGGCGCTGTGGTCTGAAAGTAGTGGGGCAGAAACCGGAGGTAGTAGGCTGTCATGCCCAAGAACGAGGCCACCTGAGAGGCTGAGGTCGGTTCCAGGATGCGATGGATGGTTTAAATGTTTGACATGAGTGGGGCAATGCCTTTGGATGATAGGCGGAACCCCACAAATTTGACGGCTGGAGCTGCAAAGGTGCATTTTCCACCCTTCAGGGCCAGGTTGTTCCTTAGAGCACTGGATACACTGTGGAGTCGATGGTCATAAATGTGGAGGTCAGGGCTGTGGACCATGATGTTGTCCAGATAGACAGTCACACGTGGGTATTCCAGCGAGGATGGTGCTCATCACCTTCTGGAAGCAGCTGGGGGCGGAGCTAAGTCCAAAAGGAATGTGTGTGTATCTAAACACAACAGTATGCGTAACAAAGGCCGTGAGGTCTCTGCTGGCTGGGTGGAGAGGCACCTGAAGATAACCCTGACGCAGGTCGAGCTTTGTGAAGACCCTGGAGCCATGAAAATGTGCGGTCATTTCCTCAGCTGTAGGCAAGGGGTACTTATTTTGGACAACAGCCTTGTTCACAGCACAGAGATCCACACAGGTCAGGATTCCACCAGACTTTTTGGTTGCAATGACCAAGTTTGAAATCCAGGAGACAGTGTTGACTGGCTCAATGATGCCTGCCTCCAACTGTGACTGTAGATATTTTGTGACATCATCACGCTATGCAAAGGGCATGCGCCGCAGGGGCTGCAAGACTGGGGTCACGTCCGGGTTCACTAGGGGCCTGTGAGTAAAAGCTGTGAGGCAGCCCAGTCCATCAAACAGAGCTGGCCAGTTATGTTGCCATGTGCCGGCAACTTGGTGGATAGCTGACCCACTGTCATCTCTCAGTGTGAATCCCAAGCCTGTGAAGAGGTCGAGGCCCAGGAGGTTGGCACCCCGCTTCGAAAACAGCTGCTTGGCGCAAAAGTGCACTAGGACCTGGAGGGTGCCTGCAATGTCTATCTTGGATCTACCATACCCACACAGGGCAGTGCAGGGCTGTTGGAGTGGTAGGTGACTGAAAAACTTGTAGTAAGTGGCAAGGTTGAGCAACAACATCGCAGTGCCAGTATCCAGTAGCAAAGGCAAACCCACCTTGCCCAGCTGCACAGTGCATGTCTTGAATGACACATGGTTGGTGGAGACAGTTCGAATTTCAGTGTGTTCATGTTGAGAGTGAGACGAAAATAAGGCCCTGTTCTGAGTGGAGCTAGTAGCTGGGGCAGAACGACACACTTTTGCAAAGTGATTCGATTTTTGAACAGTTCTTGCATATTTTCCCATGGGCTGGGCAGTTTGAAGCCCTTGAATTGTGAGAGCGAGCACCACAGTTGCCACAACTACTTCTATTTGTTTGTCTGTGTCCATGCAGCTATCGACGTGGGAGGGCGTGCGCCGCTTGTGGTCGCTGTAGTGCGCCTGCTCGGGCTGAAGCTGCTGTGTGAGAATGGCAGGGGGCCGAGTGTATGCTGCAGAACTGTCTGTTAGCGTAGTAGAGCATTCCCAAGTCGCTTCAACCTGGAGTGCTATTTTAATAGCTCCATCAAGTTGTAAATGATCCGATTCCAAAAGCAGTTTCTCCCTTGTCTTTTCACATAACGTTCCCTCTATCAGCTGATCCCTGATGATCTCATCCTGAAGTGTCCCGTAGTTACAAGAGCTAGCCAAATCCCTCAGACTAGCCACCTAGCTTTGAATGGTCTCTACCGGCCGTTGTTGTCTTTTCCGTAGCCGGTAGCGTTGGAGGAGCACTTGCTCTTTCCCGGCAAAGTGGTTCCATAGGAGGCTGACTGCAGCGTTGAGATGTGCCACTCATTCTCACAACACATTCATCCATAAAGCAGCATACTGTCGTAAACCATAACAATGTACAGTATGACCATACATAACAATGTACAGTATGACCATACATAACAATGTACAGTATGACCATACATAACAATGTACAGTATAACCATACATAACAATAACAAAACACTGATGAAAACATTGTCCAAGTGGATGGCTATTGTCCATGTGAGGCGGTTGGACTCTAAAAGTGCCGTTGATCAGCCAGACTAAAACGCTAGCTGTGTTGCTAGCTGATCTTCGGTTTTTCTTGACACTGAGCCATGAGAGGGTGTTGGTGTTGGGGACAGTTGAGAAGCCGTCACATTACTTGCTTGAGAGAGAGAGAGGAGTAGTGGCGGCAGGACCAGATGGCTCTCTGGACTCAATGTACCATCCCTCTGATAAACCCAGACAGAGCCGTTACACTTTCCAAAAGAGAGATGAAAGGAAATACAGGGAGGGAGGGAGGGAGGGGAAAAAAACAAAGGCTCGCCTTTCGCAAATCTTTAATTACCCAACTGTCGGCTGCTTTTCAGATTGCTGCTTTTTAAAACATCCCCTTCCCCAAAGAACACACACATATACACAAACACACACACACACACACACACACACACACACACACACACACACACACACACACACACACACACACACACACACACACACACACACACACACACACACACACACACACACACACACACACACACACACAGCGACCCCCCGCCAGAGGATCCCTATTCGACAGTCTTGCTCTGCTGAAGAGAGGGAATCAAAACTGCTAAAAAAAGGAGGAAAAAACACATAAAAGATATGCAAATACAACTGTCTGGGGGCGACGATGAGCATTACCCAGAGTTGAGGTTCTGCTATTTTTAGCTGGCGTCTCTTTGCAGACTCTGAAAGATGTGTGATGACTTCCTTAAGCGCAGGATTTTATGTGCTACAGACACAGCTTGGCTGTGCAGAGATGTCGGGAGAAATATTCCCCTTAATTGAGACACTTCACAAATGAGGCTGTCAAACCCAGTACAAGCAGAATACAGTGAGAGTTGAAACTGGATTTCGAGGAAAGAGCTACGTTGGAGTCTTCACTCTTCACACATAAAAAAGTAGAGTGTATAGCGATTAGCGAGTTTTGGAGCTGATCTTACGGAGACGGTTAGGCAGTAGCACAAATATTCTCTCCCTTTCACTAATATAACCACTGGCAAGTGTACAGTGCATTCAGGAAGTACTCAGACCCTTTATCCTTTTCCACCTTTTGTTACTTTACTTTATTCTAAAATTGATTAAATAAAAAAATGTCCTCATCAAGCTAAACACAATACCCCATAATGACGAAGCGAAAACAGGTTTTTAGACATTTGTGCAAATCTATTAAAAATAAAAAACTGAAATACCTTATTTACATAAGTATTTAGACCCTATTTGACTTTGAGTGCAGCTGCATCCTGTTTCTATTGATCATCCTTCAGATGTTTCTACAACTTGATTGGAGACCACCTGTGGTAAATTCAATTGATTGGACATGATTTGGAAAGGCACACACTTGTCAATATTTATAAAAGGTCCCACATTTGACAGTGCACAGACATGGGGAAGGGTACCAAAACATTTTTTGCAGCATTGAAGGTTCCCAAGAAAACTGTGGCCTCCATTATTTGTAAATGGAAGAAGTTTGGAACCACCAAGACTCTTCCTAGAGCTGGCCACCTGGCCAAACTGAGCAATCGGGGGAGAAGGGCCTTGGTCAGGGAGGTGACCAAGAACCCGATGGTCACTCTGACAGAGCTCCAGAGTTCCTCTGTGGAGATTGGAGAACCTTCCAGAAGGACAACCATCTCTGCAGCACTCCACCAATCAGGCCTTTATGGCAGAGTGGCCAGACGGAAGCCACTCCTCAGTAAAAGGCACAAAACAGTCCGCTTAGTTTGCCAAAAGGCACCTAAAGGACTCTCAGACCATGAGAAACAAGATTATCTGGTCTGAAGAAACCAAGATTGAACTCTTTGGCCTGAATGCCAAGCGTCACGTCTGGAAGAAACCTTGCACCATCCCTACGGTGAAGCATGGTGGTGGCAGCATCATGTTGTGGTGATGTTTTTCAGAGGCAGGGACTGGGAGACTAGTCAGGATTGAGAAAAAGATGAACGAAGCAAAGTACAGAGAGATCCTTGATGAAAACATGCTCCAAAGCGCTCAGGACCTCAGGACCTTCACCTTCAAACAGGTCAACAAGCCTAAGCACAAGACAACGCAGGAGGGACTGGATGTCCTTGAGTGGCCCAGCCAGAGCACGGAACCCGATCGAACATCTCTGGAGAGATTGAAAAAAACTCTTCAGCGACGCTCCCCATCCAACCTGACAGAGCTTGGGAGGATCTGCAGAGAAGAATGGAAGAAACTGCCCAAATACAGGTGTGCCAAGTTTGTAGCGTTATACCCAAGAAGACTCGAGGCTGTAATCGCTGCCAAAGGTGCTTCAACTAAGAACTGAATTAAGGGTCCGAATAATTATGTAAATATGATTTATTTTTTATACATTAGCAAACATTTCTACAAACCTATTTTGTCTTCATGGGGTATTTTGTGTAGATTGATGAGGGAGGAAAAAACTATGTAATCCATTTTAGCATAAGGCTGGTACGTAACAAAATGTGGAAAATGGGAAGAGGTCTGAATAATATCCGAATGCACTGTATGTGGCCCATAATTAAAGCAATAGAAAAGGGTGTTAATTATGCTACTCCAAGTGTATGTGCCACATAATTAGAGCACTGCCCTCCAAGGCCCAGCCATGGCTGCATCCCTGCCCAGTCATGTGAAATCTATAGATTAGGGCCTAATAAATTGATTTCAATTGACTTGTTTCATTATATGAACTGTAACTCAGTAAAAACGTTGAATATGTTGCGTCTATATTTCTGTTCAGTATGTTAGAGTTGAGGTGGACTGCTGTAAAAGGTCTGAAGCCAGGACAGTTCTACCAGTGTAGCAACCCTTTTCTCTTTGTTTACATACTCCTTGTTTACATGAAGTGAGTCAATCCCTGAAAACAGCAGACTAGCTCAAAGTGTGATTCTCCTTTTTAAATACAACACAAACAAACAGATGGCGTAAAATAGGAGCTATGGTTCCATTCAGTGCAATACGTCATAAAACATGGTGTGTGTGTGTGTGTGTGTGTGTGTGTGTGTGTGTGTGGGTGGGTGGGTGTGTGTGTCTGACATACATACACACACACACCTTCAAGAACTGGAGCCCCAGCAGCAACAGTTCTTGAGGGAGATACTGAGCATCAGATGGGAGGATCGACGGACCAATGTCAGCGTCCTGACCCAGGCAAACATTCCCAGCACAGAATCCCAAATCATTGGGCACTCTGATGGACAGGATACCGTGATTCAAGGCTGCCCAAACAACTGCGTACGGGCAACTGGAAGAGGGGAAATGGATGCAAATGGGGACAAATGAAAGGGTAGAAAGACACCCTGAAAAGTAATACATAATGAAACAAACTGGCAACTCCACACCACAAAAAGAGCCACCTGGTGACTTCAGGTTGTTGTCTGCTCAAGTACGGACGTCTAATTAGCATAATACACAAATCCCCATCAAAATCTGTCCGTTTAACCATCAAACTACCGAATGGGGTGATTTTGATCAGGACTTTGTTCTTAATAAATCAAAAATAATTGTTTCCTGTTTCTGTAACAATGTGGACATTGGGGGAATTCCTATATACTCTTCAATATTCTATATGTGCAACTTGTTATGGTATTTGGGTCGCTATAACATTTGTTTTAAAGTGACTGAGGATTTGGGCATGCTTTTTGAAGCATCCTGGCTCTACCACTCCCATTGTTTCACTAGCAGGGATGCTAATGATGGCTTTGGGGTATGTAAATAAACAAAACTAAGGCATATGTTTGGTCATTGTCTCTCAGGATCAATGGATGCATCAAATTAAGTATATTTCACATTTTGATGTACTACCCTTTAAATGGCTGTTTAAGACCAACTAGTCAATAAACTCCCCTCACCTCCAGACTCACTTGAAATGTCAGTGGACAGGTCTGAGGCTCCAGAATCTGCCTGCTCAGCCACAGCCGGACCCACAACAATCAAGCTACCTAAAAAAACAGTGAGGAGAAGATCATCCTTGAGGGATTACGTGTGAGCATGCATGTGTGAGCATGCGTGTTTTGTGCGGGTGTGTGAGCATGTATGTGTTTTCATGCATGCATGTGTGTGTACAGTATGTGCATGCATTTGTATGTGTATGTGTGTGGTATTTACAGTAGAACATAATTGGTGCGGGGCAGCGGCGGATGAGGGGAAGGCCAGTGGGTCTGACAAAAAGCAGGGTAGCCAGGCAGAGGCAGTGCTAAGGCCTGGTGGGTATGAGTGGTGTGCAGGGGGACAGACAGAGAAAACTGAGCAACTCTCACTGGGAAACAATATGCAGTTTCATCTGGGGAAGACATTTTGCAGCTCTCTCTCTCTCTCAGAGCCAGAGAGCCGACAGCACAAAGAGCTCCATTGTTTCTTCTGCAGCAACCTCACCGCTCCCAACTAGAGCAGCAGGGTCGAGGCCACACAGGACCTGCCAGGGGCTGTTAGAACCTGCTCCCACTGTGTGTGTGTGTGTGTGTGTGTGTGTGTGTGTGTGTGTGTGTGTGTGTGTGTGTGTGTGTGTGTGTGTGTGTGTGTGTGTGTGTGTGTGTGTGTGTGTGTGTGTGTGTGTGTGTGTGTGTGTGTGTGTGTGTGTGTGTGTGTGTGTGTGAATATCGCTTTTCTTCAATATAATGTTTCATGCTAGTTCTTGGTCAGGATTATCGTACAGTTATATCAGTTTTTTTTCCTGTACTGTATAAATGGTAGCGAGTTCTAACACTGTACCTACCACACACTGTATGTGGTTCTAATGTTTCATACAGGGATGTGTTTCAGCGGGTTGTGTCAGTATCAGATCATGGACAGTTAGGACAGATATGCCTCCCTCTGTCCGTCTTTCGCTCTCTCACCCTGTTTCACCCTCCATCACCGTCACTCTGTAACACACACTTACAGTACTCGAGCACGCACACACATGCACACACAAGGCTACAGGACACAATGGAAAATCCTTTTATATAGAAGTGCGGGTCACATCCTTAGAGGATCCAGCAGATTTCTAGTTCATAATACTCTGGCAGGCAGGCAGGGTCTGTGGAGAGAGGAGGGGAAGAGAGGTAGAGGGAGGGAAAGGGAGAAGGGAGGGGAGGTGAGGTCAGGGAAGGGAGGGAGGGTAGGCTAAAGACTAATTGAATAGATAAGATCAAAGGCTGGATGAGAGAATTCTTCAAACTCAAAGGACTATGAGAAAATTAGGAGACATGGAGGGCCGCGACTAATCAGCAGTTGGAAAATCCTAATGCTCCACTACCGGGTACGGCAGTAATCCCCGTAAATTGTAGCGAGACAAATGCTTGCATCGTTCAGTGAAGTCGAAATCCATTTTCAGAGAGGTGAAAACTAGTATGAGTGTAATAATGAAGGTGATTTGGTGAGCCACGGTAGTGTGATAAGTAACCTTGCCTGAGACTTGTGTTTGCTCCCCGAACTAATGCCTAGGCTTGAGCTCAGCGAGCTAACAGAGTCAAATAATGAGAAAAAAACCTCTTCTTCAGTACATACAGAGGAAATCAAGATTACTGCTATCAATCATGGGTGCTAGTTTAGCAGAAGTGAAGTAGTTAGCTGTGTGCGCTAGGAACGGCACGGTAGTGTTTAGCATGTTAGTTAACACCCAATAGTGTGTCCTTACCAACCAAGACCATGGTTTTGGCAAGGTAATGGTTAGCATGCTAGCTTCAGGAGCACAAAGTGTCGTTGTTGTTGGGGATTGAATCCTGGGTCGGACTTAAGCTCTTATCAGATTCCAAAAACGTGTACGTGTCTACACATCAGTGTTCTAAAATATTGGACCATTGGCTTTCATACTTTTCGAAGCAATTTCTCTAGAGTAGTTTAGCTATGTTACAATGGGCGACAGACTATCGGGTCTCTGCGTCTCTGGACTCTAAATTACAGCTTAAAGGGATGGCCTACATCAGGGGTTCTCACTGGTGTTTTGCAGGTACTATTTAATGAAGCTGCCAGTTGAGGACTAGTGAGGAATCTGTTTCTCAAACTAGACACTCTAATGTACTTGTCCTCTTGCTCAGTTGTGCACCGGGGCCTCCCACTCCTCTTTCTATTCTGGTCAGGGCCAGTTTGCGCTGTTCTGCGAAGGGAGTAGTACACAGCGTTGTACGAGATCTTCAGTTTCTTGCATGGAATAGCCTTAATTTCCCAGAACAATAATAGACTGATGAGTTTCAGAAGAAAGGTCTTTGTTTCTAGCAGTTTTGAGCCTGTAATCGAACCCTCAAATGTTTTTGCTCCAGATACTCAACTATTCTAAAGAATACCAGTTGTATTGCTTCTTTAATCAGAACAACAGTTTTCAGCTGTGCTAACATAATTGCAAAAGGGTTTTCTAATAATCAACTAGCTTTTTAAAATTATAAACTTGGATTACTTGGATTAGCTAACACAATGTGCCAGTGGAACACAGGAATGATGGTTGCCGATAATGGCAAAGGGTGGCTACTTTGAAGGATCTCAAATCTAAAATATATTTTAATTTGTTTAACACGTTTTTGGTTACTACATGATTCCATATGTGTTATTTCATAGTTTTGATGTCTTGACAATTATTCTGCCATGTAGAACATAGTACAAATAAAGAAAACCCTTGCATGAGTAGGTGTGTCCAAACTTTTGACTGGTACTGTATATACAGTGGGGCAAAAAAGTATTTAGTCAGCCACCAATTGTGCAAGTTCTCCCACTTAAAAAGATGAGAGAGGCCAGTCATGTTTTATCATAGGTACACTTCAACTATGACAGACAAAATGAAAAAAAAAATCCAGAAAATCACATTGTAGGATTTTTAATGAATTTATTTGCAAATTGTGGTGGAAAATAAGTATTTGGTCAATAACAAAAGTTTATCTTAATACTGTTATATACCCTTTGTTGGCAATGACAGAGGTCAAACGTTTTCTGTAAGTCTTCACAAGGTTTTCACACACTGTTGCTGGTATTTTGGCCCATTCCTCCATGCAGATCTCCTCTAGAGCAGTAATGTTTTGGGGCTGTTGCTGGGCAACACGGACTTTCAACTCCCTCCAAAGATTTTCTATGGGGTTGAGATCTGGAGACTGGCTAGGCCACTCCAGGACCTTGAAACGCTTCTTACGAAGCCACTCCTTTGTTGCCCGGGCGGTGTGTTTGGGATCATTGTCATGCTGAAAGACCTAGCCACGTTTCATCTTCAATGCCCTTGCTGATGGAAGGAGGTTTTCACTCAAAATCTCACGATACATGGCCCCATTCATTCTTTCCTTTACACGGATCAGTCGTCCTGGTCCCTTTGCAGAAAAACAGCACCAAAGCATGATGTTTCCACCCCCATGATTCACGGTAGGTATGGTGTTCTTTGGATGCAACTCAACATTCTTTGTCCTCCATACACGACGAGTTGAGTTTTTACCAAAAAGTTTTATTTTGGTTTCATCTGACCATATGACATTCTCCCAATCGTCTTCTGGATCATCCAAATGCTCCCTAGCAAACTTCAGACGGGCCTGGACATGTACTGGCTTAAGCAGGGGGACACGTCTGGCACTGCAGGATTTGAGTCCCTGGCGGCGTAGTGTGTTACTGAAGGTAGGCTTTGTTACTTTGGTCCCAGCTCTCTGCAGGTCATTCACTAGGTCCCCCCGTGTGGTTGTGGGATTTTTGCTCACCGTTCTTGTGATCATTTTGACCCCACGGGGTGAGATCTTGCGTGGAGCCCCAGATCGAGGGAGATTATCAGTGGTCTTGTATGTCTTCCATTCCCTAATAATTGCTCCCACAGTTGATTTCTTCAAACCAAGTTGCTTACCTATTGCAGATTCAGTCTTCCCAGCCTGGTGCAGGTCTACAATTTTGTTTCTGGTGTCCTTTGACAGCTCTTTGGTCTTGGCCATAGTGGAGTTTGGAGTGTGACCTTTTGAGGTTGTGGACAGGTGTCTTTTATACTGATAACAAATTCCAACAGGTGCCATTAAAACTTGTTGAGGACGTGGTACCGAAGTGGGGACCACAATCAGCAGAAATGCTCAAGAGCGCCACCATAGAGGTTGATAAACCTCAAACTTTCATTAAAATTGACATACAATATACTGAATTAAAGCTACACTCGTTGTGAATCTATCGACCGAGTCAGATTTGTAAAATGCTTTTCGGGGAAAGCATGAGAAGCTATTATCTGATACCATGCACCCTCAAAATACTGCACCGTCACCTAAAACTACAGATTTTGCGTTAGCCGTCGCAAACGAAAACGCTGAAATAAAATATAAAACATTCATTACCTTTGACGAGCTTCTTTCTTGGCACTCCTAGATGTCCCATAAACATCATTTAGGGTCTTTTTTCGATTAAATCGGTCCATATATAGCCTAGATATCGAACTACGACTCCGTCGCGAGTAAAGAAAAAAAATTAGCATTTCATAACGTAACGTAATTTTTTAAAACGATAAACTTTCACAAAACACTTCGAAATACTTTTGTAATGCAACTTTAGGTATTAGTACACGTTAATAAGCGATAAAATTCCTCAGGAGGCGATGTGGAATGATTAGCTTGTCTGTGGAGAAAATGCTGTCTTGAAAAGGTCGAACCAAAATCTGGGCGGGGACAGTAGGAAAGGAGTTCCCTTGTTTCGGTTAGACCAAGAATCAATTGCGCAACAAATGACGTGACTCTAGACAACCTGGGGAAGCTGTAGCCAATGAAAACTCGGCTCTATGTAATTCTGTTCGCTTTTAACAATTGCCTGTAGTCGCGGAAGAATATATTTTTCCATTTTCAGTGAACATATTTTCATGCACTATTCGATGAAACGCACGTTCTGTAAATGCCACAGGCGTGATTTAAACAGTTTTGGAAACGTCTGAGTGTTTTCTATCCACACACACTAATCATATGCATATACTATATTCCTGGCATGAATAGCAGGGCGCTGAAATGCTGCGCGATTTTTAATAAAATGCTGCGAAAATCTGCTTGAATTCTGAACTTCCCTAAGAGGTTACAGGTAATACCTTCGGTAGGTAATGTACACGCTAGACATGCCGCACATTAAAGCTATCTACTCAAATCAAATCAAATTTGATTTGTCACATGCGCCGAATACAACAGACATTACAGTGAAATGCCTACTTACAAGCCCTTATCAAATGATGCCGTTTTAATAGAAAATAAGTGTTAAGAAAGTATTTACTAAATAAACTGAAGTAAACAATCAATACAAATAAAGAAGAAAATAGAAAAATAACAAATAATTAAAGAGCAACAATAAAATAACTGTAACTAGGCTATATACAGGGGGTACCGGTACAGAGTCAATGTGCAGGGGTACAGGTTAGTTGAGGTAATTGAGGTAATATGTACATGTAGGTAGAGGTAAAGTGACTATGTATATATAATAAACAGGTTAGTTGAGGTAATTGAGGTAATATGTACATGTAGGTAGAGGTAAAGTGACTATGTATAGATAATAAATAGGTTAGTTGAGGTAATTGAGGTAATATGTACATGTAGGTAGGGGTAAAGTGACTATGTATAGATAATAAACAGGTTAGTCGAGGTAATTGAGGTAATATGTACATGTAGGTAGAGGTAAAGTGACTATGTATAGATAATAAACAGGTTAGTCGAGGTAATTGAGGTAATATGTACATGTAGGTAGAGGTAAAGTGACTATGTATAGATAATAAACAGGTTAGTCGAGGTAATTGAGGTAATATGTACATGTAGGTAGAGGTAAAGTGACTATGTATAGATAATAAACAGGTTAGTCGAGGTAATTGAGGTAATATGTACATGTAGGTAGAGGTAAAGTGACTATGTATAGATAATAAACAGGTTAGTTGAGGTAATATGTACATGTAGGTAGAGGTAAAGTGACTATGTATAGATAATAAACAGGTTAGTTGAGGTAATTGAGGTAATATGTACATGTAGGTAGAGGTAAAGTGACTATGTATAGATAATAAACAGGTTAGTTGAGGTAATTGAGGTAATATGTACATGTAGGTAGAGGTAAAGTGACTATGTATAGATAATAAACAGGTTAGTCGAGGTAATTGAGGTAATATGTACATGTAGGTAGAGGTAAAGTGACTATGCATGGATAATAAGTAGCAGCAGCTATGCCATTATTAGCTGAATTAATAGTGTTCCCCTGACCACAGCATACCAAGTTGTTTGCCACATAAACCAATAAAACAATGACTGTATTGGGAATGAGAATTTAGAGTAGAAATGACAACCGCATCCTCTGTCAAAAACAAAAATGCAGACAATCTTGTTTTAAGAGGCAATGGAAGACCACCAGCTCTTACTGGTTAATGACAGATTATCAGATCCTCTGACAGCCCTCACACAGGCAGGCGCACACACACACACACACACACACACACACACACACACACACACACACACACACGGAAATGCGCTGGTGGCAAATCAACAGCTGTTCCCATAGTAAAATCATTCATCTGAAACATGCTCAGAACTGCTCTGTTTCAGTAGTGTTGTATGTTAACCCCAATAAGACGACGAGCTCTAATCATAGTTGTTTTTTCTTTGTTTAATGATCTATTGTTGCAGCCTAGATATCGCTGCTTTGTATAGGTTCACCATCATATCACCCATAACTATTCACAACAGTTATGCATGAAGCATTTGGTGCTTAACTTCTCTCATTATTAGGTTTCAATAACCATATTTTCACTTTGACAGGTTCATTAAAGCCTCTCAAAAATATTCAAATATTCAAACGTGCCATCATACATTTAATCTCCAAACAACCGCAGAGCCATGTCTCCCTGTAACCAGCTCATCTCTGTCACAATTTCAAAGGCTCTCTCTCAATCCCTTTCTCTCTTCCTCTCTCTTTTCATTATCTCCCTTCTCTCTCTCTCTCTCTCTCTCTCATTCCCTCACTCTCTTTCTCCCCCCCACTCCCCCCCTCTCTTTTTCTGTCTCTTTCTCTCTCCCACCCTCTTTCACTCTCTGCCACAAAACACAGACAGCTCCTATTGGCTGATAGTCTGTCTCGAACCACGTCAATATTCCCTGACTCATGTGTGGGTATTGGCAGGCACTGGCTCAGCTAATGGCAGGTGAGGCAGTAGCGCTGTGCTGTGCTGTTTTGTGTCACTTAATCAATGCCCTGCAGAGGAAAGAAGTGCCAGACAGCTCAGCATTGGCAGCTCCCTCGGCGTTGGGCACGGCAAACCTTCTGGAGCCAGCAGAGCTGGGGAGGGCATGGCATTGCTGCACACAAACACACACACGCGCATACCCAACCCCTTCCTCTTCGAAACACCCTGCCCCCACCCCCTGCCCCCACATCGGCTCTAGTGGTGTGTTGTCGGGTACAGACAGCGTATTCCAGGCTGGTCTGACGTACCCTACACCCCACGTCGCCCATCCTGGCTTGGATCAGGGACAACATCCAAGATTCCGTCTCTCACTCTCACGCTCTCTCTCACGCTCCCTCTCTGTCTCTCTATTTCTAGCAGCTGCGGTAGCCATGAGCTGCAGTAGACAGTGGCTCCAGGCCCCAGACTGAAAAACCCTCAGCTTAAAGCTTTCAGCATTATCTCTGTAACCCCAAAGCAATTGGCTAGAGGAACTTGGCCTTTTCTGCTGTCCTCAAAATGTATTCCTGGCATAGGGACCTTATCCCACTTCTCTCTCTTTCGACGACGTGCTGCTGGGCTTTAACCTTGCAATGACTCCTCCTCCTCTGCACCAGGTTAATGCCTGGGATTGTTTGCCACGCTCACTCAGTCAAATCCTTTCAAGCTTTCATCTGCTAATTTCATTGTTCATTTACAAAGAATTGTAATGGATGTCTGTGGTTGCAAGTGTTGTAGACAACATGTACTTGAGGCAGTTTTTTTTGTGCCAAAAACAATAAACAGACGGCATTTGAAATGATAAAAATGAAAGGTATAGGAGTGGTCCATTTGCTGCTGTCATGGGCAGCAGGCAGACTCTGCTGGGGTAAGTATTATGTGTGTTGGTACAGGGATTTTGCTATCGCTCACAAATAACATCAATGTGATGAGAACTACCATTATACTGTACTTGTGGTTTGGTATTTTAATGAACATACACTACATGACCAAAAGTATGTGGACACCTGGTTGTCCAACATCTCATTCCAAAATCATGGGCATTAATATGGAGTTGCTCCCCCTTTACAGCCTCCACTATTCTGGGAAGGCTTTCCACTAGATGTTGGAACATTGCTGCAGGGACTTGCTTCCATTCAGCCACAAAAGCATTGGTGAGGTAGGGCACTGATGTTGGGCGATTATGCCTGGCTCGCAGTTGGTGTTCCAATTCATCCCAAAGGTGTTCGATGGGGTTGAGGTCAGGGCTCTGTGCAGACCAGTCAAGTTCTTCCACACTGATCTCAACAAACCATTTCTTTATGGACCTCACTTTATGCACTGGGGCATTGTCATGCTGAAACAGGAAAGGGCCTTCCCCAAACTGTTGCCACAAAGTAGGAAGCACAGAATCATCTAGAATCTCGTATGCTGTAGCTTTTTTTTCTTCGGGGGGCATATTATTGTGACCCTGGTGGCACAAAATAATCAAAAGTCTGACTGCACAGAGATGCTTGGGGAAATGGTCACAATGGGGGACCAGTGTGTGTGTGTTTCAGGGGAAGGGATCTCTCTCCATCAACTAGGATTTGACATTGGTTAATTTAATCTCCCCATTTTTGCAAATTTTGCTCAATCTTGCATGCTTTCTCAAACAGCTGAAACTGTATATGCATTCCTAAATCAAGTCCTTTCAAGAGTTGGGCTCTGGGATGTAACAACCGTTGGGCATCTGAGCTTATGGATGATTGTAGGGGAAGTGTGTAAGAGTATGTGTGTGTGTGTGTGTGTGTGTGTGTGTGTGTGTGTGTGTGTGTGTGTGTGTGTGTGTGTGTGTGTGTGTGTGTGTGTGTGTGTGTGTGTGTGTGTGTGTGTGTGTGTGTATATCCCACATCTGTTGCTCGGGAGTAAGGATGTTAGGGATATGGGATGACTTGACAAAAATGTAACAAAATGGCAATCCTGGTTATCGGTAACAATCCTTTGCATGATCTGTCGACATTATTACGCATATAAATTGTTAATGATGGGAATTAAGTTACGCAATATTTTTGAATATATATCGTTTTTTAATATCTATATATAAAGCAAATCGAGGTGAGGGTGATGGAAATGCTTTTGGCAGTTGATCTGCTTCTGTTCTGTGGTTGGCACCGTGTTCTCTTTTCAAAGAGTGGGTCCTGGCCTCTCGGGGGGCATAGAGATGACAACCCAACTTGGGATGGGGAGGGGCTTTAGCGGGTGGAATAGTGGAGAACAATTGGAGGGTTACATAGTAGCAATGAAAATATCATGGTACAGCTATATGGACACTCAATCATTATGGTACTTTTCAATGGTAAATTTACAAACATATATTATGATAAATAGATCTGAAACTTGTATCTCATTATGGTAATTGGTGAAATAAGTATAGCCAGTTATAATTGTAATGGCTTAGCAGATAATAAGAAAAGACAAACAATATTTACCTGGCTTAAAGAGAAAGAATATAACATCTATTGTTTACAAGAAACTCATTCAACTCATTCAATTAAATTGTGTGGGAAAAGGACTGAGGGGGGGGGCGGGGGGGGTGCAATATACTTCTCCCATGGGCAAAGAAACTCAAAAGGGGTGATGATATTAATTAACAGTAATGTTGATCCGAATGCGCAAATTGTCCAAGCAGAACCGCAAGGTAGATGGATAATTTGAAATATGTTATTGGACCTTAACCTTTATGGACCAAATAATGATGATCCACGTTTCTTTGAAAATACAATACCAGTCAACATTTTGGACACACCTACTCATTCAAGGGTTTTTCTTTATTTTACTATTTTCTACATATGAAATAACACATTTGGAATCATGTAGTAACCAAAAAAAGTGTTAAAATATATTTTATATTTGAGATTCTTCAAAGTAGCCACCCTTTGTCTTGATGACAGCTTTGCACACATTTTGGCACCATCCCTACGGTGAAGCATGGTGGTGGCAGCATCATGCTGTGGGGATGTTTTTCAGCGGCAGGGACTGGGAGACTGGTCAGGATTGAGGGAAAGATGAACAGAGAAAAGTACCGAGAGATCCTTGATGAAAACCTGCTTCAGAGCGCTCAGGATTGGGGCGGGGCGAAGATTTACCTTCCAACAGGACAACAACCCTAAGCACACAGCTAAGACAACGCAGGAATAGCTTCGTGACAAGTCTATGAATGTCCTTGAGTGGCGCAGCCAGAGCACGGACTTGAACCTGATCGAACATCACTGGAGAGACCTGACAATAGCTGTGCAGCGACTCCCCATCCAACCTGACAGAGCTTGAGAGGATCTGTAGAGAAGAGTGGGAAAACTCCCCAAATAAAGGTGTGCCAAGCTTGTAGCGTCATACCCAAGAAGACTCGAGGCTGTAATCACTGCCAAAGGTGCTTTAACAGAGCACTGAATACATTTCGATTTTTTATTTTATTTTTGTTTAAAAAAAATCACCTTTATTTAACTAGGCAGGTCAGTTAAGAACAAATATTTTTTTACAATGACGGCCTACAACGGCTGGGCCGCCCTATTGGACTCTCACTGCCGCTTGGGATCTGAATACTTATGTAAATGCAGCTGTTGGCAGGTCAGCTGATGTATGTATAGGCTCATGACCATAGAGAGGGCACAGCTGCAGTAGCTGAACAGAGTTGAGAGAGGAGGCCCAGACCCTTCACTGTGTTTGTTTACCATCTCCTCCATCTCAGTAGACCGTTCAAGGTACATTCCAGCAGGGTGGCTAGCTCCAAGGACTGCTCCAATACAGACACTACAGGAACACTTGAAATGCGGTTTGGTAAAAGTAGCTGGATCGTTCCACCATTTCAGTTCCTTTTGAGTAGTGTAACTTGGTCAAAAGAAACTTTTGATTTCACCAAATGTAAAATTCTGTCATAAAGAGCACCTGCAACGTAATAAAAACATGTTTTCCCATCTCGAGAGGTTAAATAAAATAAAGTAACAGGGTTGATGATTTCATCTTAAATCAGCCAAAAATCCCCTTGTGACAGGGGGAATGGAAGCTTGTTGTGTACAACAGGGAGTAGCAATTGAATGCAAACTTCACAAAAAAAACATTCCTGCCTGTCTATCTATGGGTAACAGGGTTGATGTGCTCTGCTCGACCCGCTCAGTTTTCCATCACAAACACCAGATAATGGTCAAAAAGAGTAGAACCAGCTCACCTGCTTTCATACTATGATTTGACTATTAGAATGTTTCTTTTGAAAAAAAACTTTTTTTAAGGAATAGTTTCAACATATTAAAAAGAGAGTTCAGTTCACTAACAGGGTTGACCTTTAAATGAGGGACAGATGTAAATGAATCACTAATCACATAAACTCAATAATACTCTTCTGAAATGACTTTGTCAAAGCAACAAAAAAACAGGGTCTTACAATGATGGTGAAAACATTAAGACATTGTGGGGTTATGTGGCTTATGTTAATGTAAAGTGCAGAATTCTTTAATTATATTTTTAAAAAATCAGATTAATTGAATTCTCCAGGGCACTTAATATAGCAGGCTTTTAAATTCAATATTGGTGCAGAATTTCTACTTAAAATATCTAAGGGATGCAAAAGGCCCTCTTTTCGTGGAACGACCCAGCTGATAATACTCTACTCACAGTCCAGAAGTGGTGCTAATCATCATGTGAGGCTGCTCTCTTCCACTCATTGGCTTCTATGGATACTGTCTCTGGTTCCTGAAAAACATGAAAAACTCCAATATCTTATCATCATGCCACCATGTTGACATACACTGAGTATATAAAACATTAGGAACACCTGCTCTTTTCATGACATAGACTGACCAGGTGAATCCAGGTGAAAGCTATGATCCCTTATTGATGTCACTTGTTAAATCCACTTCAATCTGTACAGATGAAGGGGAGGAGACAGGTTCAAGAAGGATTTTCAAGCATTGAGACAATTGAGACATAGATTGTGTATGTATGCCATTCAGAGAGGGAATGGGCAAGACAAAAGAGTTAAGTGCCTTTGAACGGGGTATGGTAGTAGGTGCCAGGCGTAAAGGTTTGTGTCAAGAACTGCAACACTGCTGGGTTTTTCAAGGTCAACAGTTTCACGTGTGTATCAAGAATGGTCCACCACCCAAAGGACATCCAGCCAACTTGACACAACTGTGGGAAGCATTGGAGTCAACACCTTGTAGAAGTCCATGCCCCGACATATTGAGGCTGTTCTAAGGGCAAAAGGGGGTGTAACTCAATATTAGGAAGGTGTTCCTAATTATTTGGTATACTCAGTGTGCTGTATATGGCATGAAGGATCTAAGCTAGATGAGCAGTATCTGATGCTTCACTAGTATCAGTCTATGTACAGAACTGCTGAATCACATGCAGAGAGATGGTGGATTACACAGCACACTCATTTCAATAGAGGGAAAAACAGATGCTGGTTTAAAATATGACATTAACTGAGAGTGAACAATAATCATTGTTGTAAATGATTGTTGCATGACACACTAGATTCGCGACTACATTAGGCAGCCATGATGTAGAATAGAGTGGAAACAAGTAGTGTTTTACGGCCATTATTTTTATTGTAACAATTACAACCCAAATAAAAATGCAATTCCGCTCATTCCTGGCATGTCGCATAATGCCTGGAAAATCTGGGAATCTTTCAAAGGGGAAATTCTCATTTTTTCCCTTTGCATTTCTCAAGACGAGTGGTCTATTCTGGGCACCGATTCAAAAAACACAGGGAAAAAAAACCTCTCTCTCCAAATTAGCCGGCGGTTCCTTTTATTGGAGTGGATTCTGTTCTAATTTTAAAGCCTTTTGTAATAAAAGGTCTTAATTATGACCTTGCATTCCAAGTAGCGGTGGTGTAACCGGAGAGATATTACAGTGAGCCTCCTTCTGGGTGCCCATTAGCCAATAGCCAGGCACTACACCGCTAGTCTCTGACTAGACAGCCTCTCTGCTTTACTGGCAGCCTCTGCGTGTTCCCTCCCAGCCTACCTGGTAACACAGGTAATCAAAGGAGCAGTTAATGCCATGTACTTTGAGTTAACGTCTATAGCGGTGTTGTGTAATTATGTGCGCCCTGGTCATGACTCAGACACGGATTGACTGACAACGGTAGAGCGCTCCTCTGTCTGGTGTAGAAGACACAGCCGTTGGTGTAAGATGTAAGGTAATAGAAAATGGGCAGGTAATGATGCTATTCTGACTGTAGGGTAAACAGGGAAAGGGGGAAAGGAATGAGTATTTCAGGAATATTTTAACTGTGAATGTGTGTTTTGTAGGTCCCCACTGGTATCACAGGTTGTCAACCTAAGTGTATCCTAAACGACATCCTATTCCCTATATTGCAGTGCTTTTGACCAGAGCCCTAAAATAAGTATGCTATAGTATATAGGCTAGGGAACAGGGTTCCATTTCAGACACAACCCCTGTCCCATGTTGTGGGTGGTGTGGACTGACGGACTGAGGGCTAGGATGGCTCCAGGCTGATGCCGGGGTGTACTGCAGTCATCAAGGGTGCTTTGAGAGATGTCAGTATGAGAGAAGCCTTTTTGTGTGTCCTCAAATAACCCAATGTCCCACCCTCCTCTCTGCCTCTCTTTCGCCATTCCAGACCACCCTCCCTCTTGTCGTATCTTCATTGCCTTTCCTCGTTCCCGGCTCCTCGTATCGTTCCATTTCGTTCTCCCTCCTTTCTCTTTGTCGCTCTGTCTGTCATCCGCCTGCCTCTCTCAACCTCTAGCCAACCTTCCACCCCTGTTTCTTCTCAGCATCTCTTCTATTAAAGATCCCCCCCCCCCGTCTATCACTCTATCACAGGAGTGTCAAAGATAGCGACGGGGTGCAATCCAGCCCAAGGGTGGTTTGATTTAAAAAGTATATATACTGTACTGTATATAATATTTTGGGGGTGGAAAACAAACTCAATATTTATTTTTAATGACTCAAACCAAATTAAAACTGAGTAGAAAAGATAATGGACCTAAATTCATAGTTTCTTGACTGTGTCCAACTCACTAATAATCACTGAAATGAAAGCTAGTCAGTCAGGGAGCATCAAACATTCACCAAAAACGATGTACAGAGGACTCTTTTTTGCAAACGTTGACAGCATGGAAATATAACACATTTTCAGTGGGGCCCTCCGGACCTCGTTGAAGACTGAAGGCGGCCCGCGGTGAGAAATTTGTTCCACACCCCTGCTCTATTCCATCTATTCAGTCTATCTTTCATCATGTCCTTTACAGGATACCCACCCAGAGCACAAAGACAGAAAGTTATGGCTAGCCTGTAGCTATCTTCAGGTTGCTACCTTCCTTTCCGCTCCCTCTGCTACAGTTTTCAGATTCATCAGATCCTTTAAAATATCCTACTAGATGTATTTACATTCTAAAATATATTTGATCCAGGGCTTCCGGAGTGACACAGCGGTCTAAGGCACTGCATTGCAGTGCTAGAGGTGTCACTACAGACTCTGGTTCGATCCCAGGCTGTGTCGCGCACAATTGGCCCAGCGTTAGGTTAGGTTAGGGTTTGGCTGGCTGGGATATCCTTGTCCCATTGCGCTCTTGCGACTCCTGTGGCGGGCCAGGTGCATGCACGCTGACTACGGTCGCCAGCTGTACAGTGTTTCCTCCGACACATTGGTGCGGCTGGCTTCCGGGTTAAGCGAGCAGTGTGTCAAGAAGCAGTGTGACTTGGCGGGTTCGTGTTTCGGAGGACGCATGGCTCTTGACCTTCGCCTCTCCCAAGTCCATACGGGAGTTGCAGCGATGGGACAAGACTGTAACTTCCAAAATTGGGGTGAAAAGGGGGTACAAAAATATATATATATTTGATCTATAAAAAGATATAGGCTAATACAGACATACCTGTACCCCAAACCCACCATCTATCTCTCTCTCACGCTCTCTCTCTTCCTGATGGAGGGAGGGTGGGGTAATCCACACTGGTTGCCATGACACCAGACAGCCCTTGCTCGGTGAAGGGTCGAAGCTTCCTCTCTGGTCTATTTCTTCCACAGAGGAGTGAGTAAGTGAGTGAGAGAGTGAATGAGTGTGTGTGTGTGTGTGTGTGTGTGTGTGTGTGTGTGTCTATTTGTCTATGTTAGTGTGTGTGAGTGTGTGTATATAACTCCATTCTTGTGTATTTTATTCCTCTTGTGTTACTATTTTACTTTTCTTATTATTTTCTTTTACTCTGCATCGCTGGAAAGGGCTCATAAGCAAGCATTTCACAGTGAAGTCTACACTATTCGGCGCATGTACAATATTGAACCATTATTATTTTAAAACTTCTAAATCAAACTCTGATTTTGCCTTTGCTTATATCTGTATTCCATTTCTTCCCAAACATAACACTTTGTATTCAAGACAAAAAGTTAATTTATTTTCCACATTTTTGCAGTATTACTTAAGCGCCTTGTTGCAAACAGGATGGATGTTTTTCAATATTTTATTCTGTACAGGCATCTTTCGTTTCACTCTGTCATTTAGGTTAGTATTGTGGAGTAACTACAATGATTTCTCATACCATTAAACTCTGTAACTGTTTTAAAATCATCATTGGCCTCACTAGGGTAGCCTAGTGGTTAGAGCATTGGACTTGTAACCGGAAGGACTTGTAACCGGAAGGTTGCAAGTTCAAACCCCATGAGCTGACAAGGTACAAATCTGTCGTTCTGCCCCTGAACAGGCAGTTAACCCACTGTTCCTAGGCTGTCATTGAAAATAAGAATTTGTTCTTAACTGACTTGCCTGGTTAAATAAATATATATATTTTTTTAAATGGTGAAATCCCTGAGCAGTTTCCTTCCTCTCCAGCAACTGAGTTAGGAAGGATGTCTATCATTGTAAGGACTGGGTGTATTGACCACTATTATTGAACATGGAATGAATCCTTGCAACTTATTATGTGTGGCGGTGGCAGGTAACCTAGTGGTTAGAGCATTGGGGCACTAACCGAAAGGTTGCTGGACTGAATCCCCGAGCTGACAAGGTAACAAATCTGTCGTACTGCCCCTGAACAAGGCCGTTAACCCACTGTAGGCAGTCATTGTAAATAAGAATTTGTTCTTTAACTGACTTTCCTAGTTAAATAAAGGTAAAATTGAAAAAATACGATTTGTTTAAGCACATTTTTACTCCTGAACTTATTTTGACTTGCCATAACAA
This sequence comes from Oncorhynchus nerka, assembly GCF_034236695.1. NCBI lineage: Eukaryota > Metazoa > Chordata > Actinopteri > Salmoniformes > Salmonidae > Oncorhynchus > Oncorhynchus nerka. Next base: position 41,981,322 of record NC_088406.1, read on the forward strand.
AGGAGTTGAATACTTATTGACTGAAGACATTTCGGCATTACATTTTTTATTAATTTAAAAAAATGTCTACAAACAAAATTCCACTTTCACATTATGGGGTATTGTGTGCAGATCAGTGAGGCTGTAACACATCAAAATGTGGAAAAAGTTAAGGGGTGTGAATACTTTTTGAAGTCACTGTAAGTCATGCCGACCCGAGTTAAGTGAACGCAAATGGAATGTATTCCCTTTCTATGTACTTTTCTCTCTAAGCATATTCTGACCTTGAATTTAAGCATGAGAATAGGATGCTATTCACCCACTATTCATTTGGGGCAAAAAATATTTTCAATAAGAACAAATATCATTTTTACAGCTATTTAAAGCTGGTGGACAAAAAATGAAAGTTACTTTTGGTTTTGGTCCACCAGCTTCAAACAGCTGTAAAATCTATATTTTCTGTTATTGAAAATATATTTAACAGAGATTTAGATAATACAATGATTCTCTACACTAAACTGAAATTGAGCGAACAGTGTAGAATTTTTGCAATCAGGAAATGAATGATTTCCACTAGACAGATGCTGCTCCGGCGAAAGGAATCCATACGCGAATGAATATCACAGCGAAACCACAACACTGGAACGTAAGTAATACTGTGAAATCTATCATTCCACTATTAGCACCAGATATAAAATGAACATTTTCTGAAATTACAAAGCAAAAATAAAAATAAATCCTATGTAGCACCTTCAATTGATCCCTAATATTCTGGACTGTTCTCTCCATATATTCGATTGACTCTAATTAAAGGTACACCAAATTGAAATGGATGGATTTAAGATAAATGTAATAAAAAACCCATTGAATGAAAACTCAAGTTTGAGGGCTTTCAGCAGTTGGGAGGGCTTTCAGTGGGAGGGCTTTCAGCAGTTGGGAGGGCTTTCAGTGGGAGGGCTTTCAGCAGTTGGGAGGGCTTTCAGTGGGAGGGCTTTCAGCAGTTGGGAGGGCTTTCAGTGGGAGGGCTTTCAGCAGTTGGGAGGGCTTTCAGTGGGAGGGCTTTCAGCAATTGAATTAAATGTATTCAGTGCTCGCAAGCGAACCATGCATGGAAAGCCTGTTATGCACCTGCATAAGGTAAGTCTGAATACCAATCATTTAGAAGTGTGTAGGAAATCCATGCATAGGAAAGGAGTCTGAATTGGGCCCAAGGTAAAAAAGAATACACTTAATGTGTCATGCATCAGATGCAGCATGCAACAAAAATGTATCATGAATAAAGTGCAACGCTATCTTACTTCAACACCATGTAATGAGCCTCTTTTGAAATATTGTGTGTAATCATGCTCATCCCATTTACAGTAATGTAGACAACATGCAAAACAGTAAGGGGCCGATTCCAACTCAGGAAATGTACGCCTTTCCTAGGCACACCTTTCCTAGGCATTTCTCAGACTAATAATTTACGCAGGTGCGTAATGAGCTTTGCAGGTGTGGTTCCCTTACGCGCTGAATACATTTAATTCAACTGCTGAAAACCCTCCCACTTACTGACCAACAGATTTTCTCATGGCATTTTTTTGTACATTTATCTTAGGCCATCCCTTTAAATGTCAACAGACTAGAATACATAGAGAGAACCGGTTCAGAGTATAGGGATCAATGATAGAATGCCATCTATGCATCTTTGTATTCGTTTCAGCACCAACTGGTAGATTTAAAAATACTCTAATCTTATAGATTATTTTGGCAAACTTTAAAAGTTAAAAGTTGTGTCTATGTCCTCTTTTGTTGGCCTAGTCTTGTTAAATGTTTCTAGAAAGTATCGTTTTTCATTAAAAGGTGGCAAAAAAGTGTACACTAGGTGTTGAACAAAAGTCCTATTAATCTACCCTAATTCTCAATGTTCATGGAACTGTGTGACAAAGGTCCAGTCCTCATAAACCATGTGCCAGGCTCCAGAGGCTCCAGGTTTAACCTGTTACTTGTGGTCTGAGTTCCATAATGATTCATAGAGGCTACATGTCCCAACATTAACCTAATATGATCCGGTAATGTTAGTGACCCTCAGGAACAACTACACAGGCGTGACAGAGGAAAGAAAGGTCAACGGAATGAAATGAAATGATGCAGAATGTAGACTACAAATGGAAGAAAACTAACACCTAAGTGACAGTTATAAATGTATGTGGGTATTACTGACCGTGGCTCCCGATAGTGACTAATATTTAACATGGTAGAAATGGTCAAATAAAACGGAGAAAAGCCCGGGTATATAATTGAAACGTTCTAAAGCGGATACATAAACGCAGCAGGTTCAGCCCCACAGAAGCCTATAGCGTGGGTCTCCAAATTTCATCCACGCAAATTATGATGGCACACAGTTACAATTCTGAATGATGGCACAGCTATTTATAGCCTACTTCACTGTGGAAAAGGGGCCACAATACATTTCATGTTAATATCATTTTCAGTTTGCTTCGATGTGACTGGTTTCACATTCGTCTTCCGGGATCATAAGAAAAAAATGATCTAAAACTATTTCTATGTGTATTTACAATTCCCTTCTTCAAGCGGATTACTAATTGATCTAGCTATTATCGATAGCTCTTATCAATTTATAAATGAAAATGTGTGGAGAATGCTGTTATTTCTATAGGAGAAAATAAGTCGATGCTTTTCGACTTTGAACCGGCAGGTTGGCTCAACCTTGCAAGTAAAGGTGGTGGAATTATTCAAGATCGGAGTCAAGCTCAGAATATGGTGTATCTGTAGACACACCTCCACCACACCTTCATTACTTACATCTCCAAGCCGAGTGAATAGCGGGTGAATAGCATGCTATTTTCATGCTTAAATTCAAGGTCAGAATAAGCACAGAGAGAAAAGTGCATCAAAAGGGAATAATGTTCAATTTATGTACGCTTAACTATGAGTACAGAACAGCTTGTATTCTAGACTGTATACAGTATCTCTTCCCCCCACCTCAATCTCTCTCTTTCTCTCTGCCCACCCACTCCCCCACCACTTCTCTCTCTCTCTGAGTCCTCCACCAACTCCTAGCTAATAAAACCGTCCACTCTAGCTAGCTTCCCATTCATCCCAAGGCTCCAAACCTGATGAATAATTTAGCAGTCTATATTTCCAGCCATCTGCTTCTCTTTGCCTGGCCATCAGTCCTCCTCCTAGTCTACGGACACTGGCTGCCTGCATAGCCTTCAAACATACACATACCTATTCACACCCATAGACATATGCAGTACATAGGCACATTCATATACATTGGCATACATATTCATACTCGGTGTCCATAATTGACTTTAAATGGTGTGCTTCTCATTCGCATAGTGGAGGAAGATAGCCACAGATCATTATAATGATAAAGCCATGACAGCCATGTCATATTTGTATGAATTTATTATACTTCTGTGAAGTAGCTGACTTTTACTCAGCATGCAACAAAAGTGCAACTTAAGGGAAATGTACGACAAACGCAGCAATCATACTTTTCCCTCTGTAACGACAATCAAAATGAATCGCTGTCATATGAACACCACCTTAAAGCTAAAACGACTTTCACCAGTCCAAATGCCACTTTCTGGTCATGAACCTGCTGCACTAGCCAACACCCACCAGCAGAGGACAGAGTAACCCCTCTGTCCCCTTTAACAAATGATTCTCCAGAGAGGACCATACCAGGTTCAACGCCATACAATAAAACAGGGTTAGGGTTCTGATCAGTGAGGTTCACGATGACAGCAACAATCTTCATCTAAAAACATAATTACATTCATTTTGATATTGACACAGCACATGGTTATGAGCAACTAAAACTGGCGGACATCTTGAAATGACTGTTTAGATGGGGTTGCTGTGCTGTGCTTATTGAAATAGATCATTTGAGAAAAAAATCAGATGATGGGAAAAGCTGGGAATCCCTCCCTCCCTCCCTCCTTCCCTCCATCCCTCCCTCTACTGAACACTGTCCTTTTCTCTGTTAAATTACAGCGCACAGAGATCAAGCCCCTGGTGGAGCGCCAACACAACCAGCCTCTTTGTTCAGGTGAAATTCTTCCCTGGTATCTCCGGCTCCCAAACTCCCGAGCTGCGTTTACTCAGCTTAAAGAAATGAGACGAGTCTTGTAGCTAGCTGCTTGGCGCCCACCCTCTTCCCCAGCCATCTCCATAGACAGAGGATGCGTCCCAAGTGGCACCCTATGTCCTATATAGTGCACTAAAAAGAAAATAGGATGCCGTTTGGGACCATAGACAGAGATGAGCATTTAAAGATGCACTTGTAACAGCAAAGATAATCCAGTCGTTCTTCGGGTGCAGGCCTACCCTGTAAACAGGATTTATATGGTGCCGGCATAACCTAGACATACCTGAGGTAATGATATTAGGGATCATAAAAGGCATTCTATAAATGTAACATATGTCTCTGTAGTGTCATAAAACGAAATACCAGGGTAAATTAGGTTCATAAAAGGAAAGCTGCAGTGAAATGGGGATGTGTATGAAATGACAGCACTGGATAAGCCACCGTGCCATGACAGTACCTAAGGAAACCACAGTGAAAACACTTTTGGTTCAGTGAAAAACCCCACATTTGTCTATTGTATGAGAGGTAGCCCAGCGGAATGAATGTGTGGCTCACTGTGCTCCCTGCCCTGACAGCTTCCCCACCCATCCCAGACACATTAAATATCAGCCCTCCAGCATCGGCAGTTATGTGTGTGTGTGTGTGTGTGTGTGTGTGTGTGTGTGTGTATACATGCATATATCTGTGTGTACACACGTGTGCGAGCGTGCATGTGCGTACATTGGTCTGTGTATATGTACAGTATGTGTGTAGGGGTGGCTTGCTGTATCTTCTAAACATGACTGAGCCCAGTCTGGCTGGCCCAGAAAGAGAGAGGAGGTCAAACATTCATGTTACACTGCCTTTACACACACTGACAGATGCTGTCGGCTTTGATCTAACTTTAGCTGATCCACTCTTGTCTGTCAGTTCGCTGGTGGTGACTGCATGGTCAGGAAGCAGCTTAAAGGTTCTGCTTGTCCTGCGCCACAGAAAGATAAGCTATGCAATCTAACACTATGGGGAGAGGTCCAAATCACAGGCAAATACAAACACCATTAAGGCAGTAACCCTTTGCTTTTCAATGCTTTACAGCTGCCTTTCAGTGCACAACCAATCGCCCAGGCAGGGACACTACCTTGGTCTCCGTGCCACATAACATATTTCCAGGAACCGCAAGCTACTGTGGTGTGTGTGGCTCTGTGTGGACGTAATGAGGAGTTGTGAGGAGTGACAGTTAAAGGGGAGAGGGGGGAAGAGGGCATTAGGGAGGGGGTGGGGGGGTTGCAGTGTGCCAGGCACTGCACACAATGGGGTTCGCCCGCCACGGAGAGAGCGAGAGAGAGAGAGCAGGAAGGAATCTGGCCGCTCTGTTTCTCTCTCCCTCATTCCCTCTCTCTCTGTCTCTCACTGGCTCAAATAGGAGAGGAGCGGCGAGGGGAGAGGAGAGAGAGGAGAGGGGCTAGGTGAGGGGAGAGGAGCTGGCTGCACTCGGAGCACTGCACGGCCAGGCTGAACTGAGTGAACTGCACCAGAGTGTTTGCTGTGAGGTCAGAGAGTCCAACATTCCTCTGGAGCTGTGTGTTTACACTGCTTGGGAGAGAAAGAGAGAGAGAGAGAGAGAGAGAGAGAGAGAGACAGAGAGAGAGAGAGAGAGAGAGAGAGAGAGAGAGAGAGGGGGGGCAGGGGGGAATGAGGGGGCTTACAAAACGGGAACAAATCAACGTCCCGTCTCTCTTTGTGCCATACAGTCTCGTCCTGCTCTACTCTACTCTAACGCTGAACCAATCCAACACTACCTATCACTTGAACTGGGTTTTTGAATCATCACAAACTTTACATTATCTGTGAAGAAAAGCAACAGGCTGACAGAGTGTTTATTATTTAAAGCCTGGGATCAAGTACAGATTTTTGTACGTTTGCAAGATGTGTGGTTTATTTAACGTTAATAATTTATGTGTTGAAAAGTTGGGAGAAAACTGAAAGGAGCCGAGTTAAGTCTGGTAATCAAACACATATTTCTCTGTGTCTCTAGAAACACACATGTAAAGGGAACTCCAACAATGGTAAATTCTGCAGAGTGAATTTCTTCTTTTTTTTAAATGTAAAACTCACAAAGTGAGATTCTACATAAAACTAGCTCGGCTTAACAATTGTGAAAACCCCGGAGCCTATGGTAAAACTAGAAACGACTCATATTGCTATTTATATTGATTTGATTCTGTTTATTTTACATTTACCATTTACTATAGTATACAAAAAATACATAGTTTCCATCAAACATTCTTCAGTACAATTTAAATCCAAATCACAAAAAAATGTAATGCTATTTGTTAGTAAATCATTGTAAAAATCAAACTAATTTTCTGGTAAAAAATTTCATAAGCATTTCCTTCTTAAAGCTTATTTTCTAATGAAGACACATAGTACAGTAAGTAGTTCCTATGGAATAATCTCAACTTTAAAAACTAAAACCACCTTTGTCTTTACAAAATCCTTGCATCATTATTATAGAAATAGAACGTGTTAAGTATAAATTCTAGATCATGATCTTGAATAAACATGACTGGCTCATGCAAAAATTGCAATTTTCACTATTAGCTACTACATGATCTTGGCTTAATAATAGGCAGACATATGCCATTCACCATTCATGTACATTGCTCATACTTATTTAATGAAATGCATTAAAAAAACAGCTTGGCCAAAGATACAGTGGTTTTATGATAGTGGCCCTCTACCATTAAATCAACCAGACCTCTCTCAGATCTGGGCCTGTGTTCAAAAAGCATTTAATAAATAAAATGACATGGACAGGTAGGAGCTGATCCTAGACCAGCACTCTTAAACTGAGAATCTTTGTGTAAATGGGTACTGGTCTGCTGTACTGGGACTCAGAGCTGGGACGATCAGAAGTGCAGTTCAACGGAGAGATTTTCATTCACTGAATAAAGATGTTTCCATTCCCCCTCTCCTGGACAGTCAGACATACTACACGCCGAGCACTAACACTTTAGGTAAGAACATTTGGCAACTGAATGAATCTGTCCACTTTTATAAATAGCATGTAATATTATCTATTGGTTGAAAGTATTCTCACAATCTCAGAGGCTATAATGAAGAAAGTATACAATTTACTGACTATACACTATAGAATTCTAAAGGGGCGATTTCTACAGTAATCCTACAAAATTTAGCGAGTTAAAAGAATACGTCATTGTAAAGATTTTTGCTTTATGCTAAATTTACTACTTTGAAATATATGTCTATTTAATTGTACTTTTCCATTTGTAAAGTACAAAAGTTTCTCTCTCTCTCTTTCTCCCTCTCTCCCTGTCTCTCTCTAGTCTCCTTTAGTTTCCCGTCAAACACTTTTTTTGTGGCTAAATAATCACACAATTTCTCAACAAAAGAAATGGAAAATGTATTTGCCAGTGTTTTACTAGTATATATAACAGGGGTCCCCTCAGAACCAAAGAGTTCAGATTGCTCTTTTTAGGAAGCCTCAGCAATCGTGATTACAAATCACATCCAATCTGCATAAAACAATAAAAAATAAAAAAATAAATCCTAATGATTGATTCCAGAAATAATCTCTGTTTCATCTGCCATTATGTGCAACCATGATCAGGTTTCTTGACTTATACTATAATGATTTAGAATTACCATTTGAATTGCACGCGTTGGTTGCCTTTCAGGAAATCGTCACATCTGGCATCTGCTCGAATGTCATTTCAGCAAATCAAACCTGAGTGTTAGACTATTGGTTGTCTGGCATTCAAGACTGTTTAATCAATTTCAGACTGCTGCATATGAACACCAGTTGGTAGGAGCTCAAGTATGCACCCTGACAAAAACAAATCTAATACTGAACTACAGGGGAGGAACACGGCAAAATCCTGATAATTATTTAATACATTTTAAATCTGCTGACTAAGACGATAGGGTGAGTTACAAAGTTGCTTAGATGGTCTATTTTACATTTCTGAAGCTGAAATATAGGAGATTGAAAAGACATTATACTAGCTTCAGATGACAGCTGTAATGCCACAGTATAGTTTCATTATTGTGGGAGTAGAACTTAAAAACAGTTTTTTAAAGCACAGTCAAAATTGAGAAACAAAAACAACAGCAGCTTATCAAGAACAAACAGGCACCAGACTATCCAAATGAACTGAACCATCAAATTCTCTCACTTTTTTTTACCATCTTTCATCAGAAAAACAAACATGTATTATTTGTTGAAACATGTCATTCAATTCAGAACAATTTGAGTCAGTACCAAAACCTTCGGCTCTGTAAATATATCAGTTAAGTATTTGAGCTCTGTCCTTCAATTTATGAACGTCTACAGCAATAAAATCAAGTCACAGACAGATTGAGGAAATGATAGGAGGAAGTGCGCTTTGCTTCCAAAGGTTGAGCTATCCTTCATAGTTGTGTATTCTTTTGGTAAAAGTCCTGACGCACAAAAACAATATAAAAGATCCAAACTGTCACGTCGTGCATTTGTGTGTGACTGGTGGTTGTGTGGATACGTTTACCAACGGCCTCAATTTTGCCTTGCTCTCCGAGCAAACAGAAAATGCTCAGTGATTTACTAAACAGAAACATGCACTCTTTAGACCCACGGCCCCTATAGGTGAACGGCTCTAACACTACATTTTAACACTCAATTTAAGGGAAACATGCACTTAAAAAGCACTTAGTAACAACTGACAGGTAAGAGGTAATTAAAAACTATCTTTACCCAGTGGAGAGATGGACAAGGGGGATGAGCGAGAGACAGAATGAAGAGGTATATGATAAGGTGGAGGTTTTGGCAGTTCAGCTACCGGTTAAGGGGATAAGGGGACAATGTGAGAGAGAGAGGGAGAACTCACTGTGGCCAGACCTCCATTCCTCAGCTCCCCAGGAGGTACAGCCACAGTCACAGCCCCAGCAACCAGCTCTGCCGCAGGGGAGCGTAGCTAGACACCCACCCAGGACATCAGTTCCCCAAACAAACCACTCCGGGAGGGAACCATCGCAAAGGAAAAGGCGGCAGGATTTTTCCAATGCAGCTGGGCACCGGGCAGCTGCCAAATCGCCGCCACGCTTCTCTTCTTCTTTTCTCTCTCTGTCAATCCCTCGCTCCAGAGCTGAGAGAGGCCCAGGATTGGGAGAGCGGAGGGAGAGAGAGAGGAGAGAGGGAGAGTCAGCCGCACAGACACAATAGATAGCCGTGGCTTTGACAATGCCTTCCCCAAACGCCAGAACATTTGCTCCCTCTCCATGACACCCGCATTCAGCCAGACAGACTACGCTGGACACAGACAAAGGTAAGTGCAAAGAAGGATGGAAAGAATGGAGAGAGCAAGCAGGGGATAGCAGAGGGGAAAAAGGGGGTTAAGGATAAATGGAAGATTAAGATCGGCGAACTGCACTCACCTTTCGTCCGACTCTTTGTTGTGTGTGTTTCATTAATTTTCCGAATTTTTTCATAGTAATCCATCACAAAGTTTGGGACAGAGTACTGCAACTGTAATGCGATGAGTACTGTTTTGTATTTTCATATGCAGCCTTGCGCACTTTTCAGAATATGGGAAGTGTTTTTTCCCCCGCATGCGGTCATTGTCCAGTCCTAGTTGGAGATTACACAGAAAAGGAAAGGAATGTGAGATAGTCAGCTCAGCTGTTGATGTTTTGCTGTTGTTTGCCCTGAATCCTTCCTGCTTCTCTACACAGTTGCGGCATAAGGACTTTCTTGTCCCCCTCCCTCTCTTTTCACTCACAAGTATAACAGTAAGTATAAGTAGTGCCAATGAGTGTGTGTGTGCGTGCGTGCGTGCGTGCGTGTGCAGAGGGGGGGTGATTGCGTGTCTGAGTGTGTGTACGTACATGAGCGTGTGTGTGTGTGTGCGTGCGTGTGTGTGCGGAGGGGGGTGATTGCGTGTCTGAGTATGTGTACGTGCATGAGCGTGTGTGTGTGTGTGTGTGTGTGCGTGCGTGCGTGTGTGTGTGGAGGGGGGGGTGATTGCGTGTCTGAGTGTGTGTACGTACATGAGCGTGTGTGTGTGTGTGTGTGTGTGTGTGTGTGTGTGTGTGTGTATGGAGGGGGGGTGATTGCGTGTCTGAGTGTGTGTACGTACATGAGCGTGTGTGCGTTTGCTCGCACATACATCCAGTGTGTTTTAATAAGGCACTGGGTCAGATGTGAAGACCTGTCTTCAGCAGCTCATTAAACCTCTCACACCAATCATTCAACAGGAGCCTGCCTATAGGACATGGGAAACACAGGAGAACAAAGGTACGGTGCACCCAATAGCACCTCCGCTACGCTACCCGACAGAACAGACCCACTTCTCTTTTTCTTAAACAATCGCAGCTTGGCTGTGCACTATGGGCAGTAACAATTCCCTTAGTAAGAAACAGACAGTTCTGCCCACTCCACAATATATTGCAGCTACAGGGGCTGTGCATACAGGTGTAGGATCTTAACTTGATCACCTTTATGCAGGATAACTTTCCTGCATAGCAGGAAATGTAAGACATGTAGTGTATTTTGTCATTTTGTCATTTCAGACTTGATTTTCCCTTACAAAAAAATAATCAACCCCTACAAAAATGTCCATTAATTATAATTCCCATAATAATTTCCATTGCCTGTAGCTGCAGGAGTATTTTCCTGATGTAGCAAACTGGCTCAAATTAAGATCCTACATCTGTAGTTTCATATAGACAGACCCAGGCGAGAAAAAAGCTTGTTTTTAACGGTTCAGCAGAGAGAGGAAGCCAGGAGGAAACGTGCAACAAAGCAGGCAGAGGAGGAACTTTTCTAGTGAACTTGGTAAGGCAAATACTGTATGTGGCAATGGAGGAGAGACTATGGAGTCTTGGCATTTACTGTCTCTTAAAGACTGGGATGTAGGATTTGATTAGAAAACTATAATACATACAAATATACAGTAGCCAATTGAAAACTACCTACCTGATCATCATGTTCAACCTATAATTGAATTAAACATAAATAGCTTATAAATAGTATATCTAATATCTTAAATACAGTACCAGTCAAAAGTTTGGACACACCTAATTTTTGAAAATATTTTCTATGTTGTAGAATAAAAGTGAAGACATCAAACTATGAAATAACTCATATGGAATCATGTAGTAACCAAAGTGTTAAACAAATCTAAATATATTTTAAAGTTTAGATTCTTCGAAGTAGCCACCCTTTGCCTTGATTACAGCTTTACACATTCTTAGCATTCTCTCAACCAGCTTCACCTGGAATGCTTTTCCAACCGTCTTGAAGGAGTTCCCACATATGCTGAGCTGATGGCTGCTTTTCCCTCACTCTGCAGTCCAACTCATCCCGAACCAGCTCAATTGGGTTGAGGTTGGGTGATTGTGGAGGCCAGGTCATCTGATGCAGCACTCCATCACTCTCCTTCTTGGTCAAATAGCCCTTACACAGCCTGGAGGTGTGTTGGGTCATTGTCCTGTTGAAAAACAAATTATAGTCCCACTAAGCGCAAACCAGATGTGTATCGCTGCAGAATACTGTGGTAGTCATGCTGGTTAAGTGTGCCTTGAATTCTAAATAAATCACAGACAGTGTCACAAGCAAAGCACCCCCACACTATCACACCTCCTCCTCCACGCCTCACGGTGGGAACCACACATCCGTTCACCTACTCTGTGTCTCACAAAGACATGGTGGTTGGAACCAAAAATCTCAAATTTGGACTCATCAGACCAAAAGACATATTTCCGGTCTAGTGTCCATTGCTGTGTTTCTTGGCCCAAGCAAGTCTCTTCTTCTCATTGGTGTCCTTAAGTAGTGGTTTCTTTGCAGCAATTCAATCATGAAGGCCTGATTCACGGTCTCTTCTGAACAGTTGATGTTAAGATGCATCACCATCACACCTCCTCCTCCCTGCTTCAAGGTGGGAACTACACATGCAGAGATCATCCGTTCACCTACTCTGCATTTTAGGAACAAAAATCTCACATTTGGACTCATCAGACCAAAGGACAGATCTCCACCTGTCTAATGTCCATTGCTTGTGTTTTTTTGGCCCAAGTATGTCTCTTCTTCTTATTAGTGTCCTTAAGTAGTGGTTTCTTTGCAGCAATCCGACCATGAAGGCCTGAATCACGCAGTCTCCTCTGAGCAGTTGATGTTGAGATGTGTCTGTTACTTGAACTTTGTGAAGCATTTATTTGGGCTGCAATTTCTGAGACTGGTAACTCGGATGAACTTATCCTCTGCAGCAGAGGTAACTTTGTGTCTTCCTTTCCTGTGGTGGTCCTCATGAGAGCCAGTTTCATCATAGCACTTGATGGTTTCTGCAACTGCGCTTGAAGAAACTTTCAAAGTTCTTGACATTTTCCAGATTGACAGACCTTCATGTCTTAAAGTAATGATGGACTGTCATTTCTCTTTAATTATTTGAGCTGTTCTTGCCATAATATGGACTTGGTCTTTTACCAAATATGGCTATATTCTTTATATACCACCCCTACCTTGTCACAACACAACAGATTGGCTCAAACACATTAAGAAGGAAAGAAATTCCACAAATTAACTTTTAACAAGGCACACCTGTTCATTGAAATGCATTCCAGGTGACTACCTCATGAAGCTGGTTGATAGAATGCCAAGAGTGTGCAAAGCTGTCAACAAGGTAAAGGGTGGCTACTTTGAAGAATCTCAAATGCAAAATATATTTGGATTTGTTTAACACTTTTCTGGTTACTACATGATTCCATACGTGTTACTTCATAGTTTTGATGTCTTCACTATTATTCTACAATGTAGAAAATAGCAAAAATAAAGAAAAACCCTGGAATGGGTAGATGTGTCCAAACTTTTGACTGGTACTGTATATATCAGTGAAATGCATGTAATCAAAATATTCCATTTGAAGAATGTTACTACAGGGTACAGTCTGACAGCGTGGCCATATCTTATGCATGCAGTTTGTGTACAAATATGATGTGTGTGATCATGGGGTCAGTCTGTCTCCGAAGACCGAGAGAAAGAGGAAGGAAGAGATGACGAGAGGGAGAAAGGGAAGAGACAGGGAGACAGAGATAAAGAGGAAGGAAGAGATGACGAGAGGGAGAAAGGGAAGAGACAGGGAGACAGAGATAAAGGGAGAGCGAGAGAGAGAGAGAGAGAGAGAGAGACAGAGACAGGGAGACAGAGAGAAAGAGGAAGGAAGAGATGACGACAGGGAGAAAGGGAAGAGACAGGGAGACAGAGATAAAGAGGAAGGAAGAGATGACGAGAGGGAGAAAGGGAAGAGACAGGGAGACAGAGATAAAGGGAGAGCGAGAGAGAGACAGAGACAGGCAGACAGAAAATAAGAGAATGAGATAGAAAGAGAGAAAGAAAGAAGGGGAGAGATGGAAAGAGGGAGGGAGGAGGGAGAGTCAAGGCGAGGCCAGGCCAGGAAGAAATTGGGTGTCTGGTGCACATGCCCAGAAGAATAAGGCTGCTCGACACTTCTTAAGTCTTCACTTGTACTCCATGTATTATTTATATTCCCCACTGCAACTGTCTCAGAGGAACATTGACATGTGTCTCTGTCTGATTCATAGCAGCTATGGGCCCTAGCACAGTGCACTGAGGAGCCATTGCCATCCGTTTGATCAAAAACCTAGGGAAAGAGTCTGTTGATGGGGACATCGACTCATATAAATGAGTTATAGGAGGTGTTACCAAACTTGGTTACTTAACGCTGGTATAATGCATTATGATGCGGTTCAAATGCAATGGAATACGTGTCACAAGCATGTATGACCTTCTTAAGATATGTTATTATCATCTCACAATGATCCTGAATGAATAGCAGCCATTTTGAGTCAAGTGACATAGAGGGGTATAACTTTTTGTAAGACATTATAAAGGCTCATGCATGTTTATAACAAGTAGGCCTAATGAAGCATTATACAGTAAGTAAATCAAATGTTACCAGTGATAAACTTCTCCATGGTTCTTTTCTCAGACAATCTCTAATCACCAGGGAAGGTGACGGAAACTTTCCGCCCCCCCTTCTAAAATATGTTAATCCTAATTTAATTAATTATTAGATAATGATCATTCATGAGGATGAGGACATTACAGCAACATTCTGCGAAAACGGAACCTTTTTTATTAGCATAGCTTTCAGTTCAAGACACCTGAACACAGCACAAGACATGCTATTACTAAAATATCATAGAATTATCATATATGTCGTGTATGATATTCTGTCACATTCTCACCAACAAACTCAAATCACCAAATTACTCACTACAATTATGCCCGTATGAGTTATGCGACTCAACAAAAACAAACTTTTCCAGATGAACATAAATTCACCCCTGTCTGTATGCTACATCCCTAGGGTACTCCTGGCATATTTATTCATAGTCTGGAAGTGCCCAGAGGTTCTCACCTTTTGGCAATCTGTGGATTCATCATTATTAGGTATTTTGTAAAACCCATCCCATGTCTGCCCAATGCACTACTGCTTAATGATGACTCGTCACTGAATTTAACATAAAGGCAGAGAATGATTTGGCTTGCCGCCTTAACAGCAGCCAAGAGCTGTTTGCCTTACGATGGCAAGCCCCATACACTTTGCCACACCAAATGTACAGTCCCAGTCAAAAGTTTGGACACACCTACTCATTCAAGGATTTTTCTTTATTTTTACTATTTTGTATGATGTAGAATAATAGTGTAGACATCAAAACTATGAAATAACACATATGGAATCATGTAGTAACAAAAAAAGTGTTAAACAAATCTAAATATATTTTAAAGTTTAGATCTTCAAAGTAGCCACCCTTTGCCTTGATGACAGCTTTGTACACTCTTCGCATTCTCTCAACCAGCTTCATGAGGAATGCTTTTCCAACAGTTTTGAAGGAGTTCCCTCACATGCTGAGCACTTGTTGGCTGCTTTTCCTTCACTCTGCGGTCCAACTCATCCCGAACCAGCTCAATTGGGTTGAGGTTGGGTGATTGTGGAGGCCAGGTCATCTGATGCAGCACTCCATCACTCTCCTTCTTGGTCAAATAGCTCTTACACAGCCTGGAGGTGTGATTTTGGTCATTGTCCTGTTGAAAAACAAATTATAGTCCCACTAAGCGCAAACCAGATGGGATGGCGTATCACTGAAGAATGCTGTGGTAGCCATGCTGGTTAAGTGTGCCTTTCTAAATATATCACCGACAGTATCACCAGCAAAGCCCCCCCACACCATAACACCTCCTCCTCCATGCTTCACGGGGGGAATCACACATGCAGAGATCATCCGTTCACCTACTCTGCTTCTCACAAAGACATGGGGTTGGAACCAAAACTCTCAAATTTGGACTCATCAGACCAAAGGACAGATTTCCACCTGTCTAATGTCCATTGCTCGTGTTCCTTGGCCCAAGCATGTCTCTTCTTCTTATTGGTGTCCTTTAGTAGTGGTTTCTTTGCAGCAATTTGACCATGAAGACCTGAATCACACAGTCTCCTCTGAACAGTTGATGTTGAGATGTGTCTGTTACTTGAACTCTGTGAAGCATTTATTTGAACTGCAATATCTGAGGATTGTAACTCGAATGAACTTATCCTCTGCAGCAGAGGTAACCCTAACTTGTCACAACACAACTGAACTACTCAAACGCATTAAGGAAAGAAATTCCACAAATTAACTTTTAACAAGGCACACCTGTTAATTGAAATGCATTCCAGGTGACTACCTAATGAAGCTGGTTGAGAGAATACCAAGCATGTGCAAAGCTGTCATCAAGGCAAAAGGTGGCTACTTTGAAGAATCTCAAATATATAATATATTTAGATTTGTTTAACACTTTTTTGGTTACTACATGATTCCATACGTGTTACTTCATAGTTTTGATGTCTTCACTATTATTCTACAATGTAGAAAATAGTTTAAATAAAACCCTGGAATGATTAGGTGTGTCCAAACTTTTGACTGGTACTGTATATATTTATGGACATAGGTCAACATGAACTGTCAATTTCCCGACTGCATGGTGCAAAATCCGAGAATATTAACATATGGACTACAGCATTTGGCAGTATAAAATCATGACTTTAAGATATGTACTGAAGTAAGCAGGTCCTGTGGGTGGGATGTGGAGGTGGAATAAATGTATTTGTGTATTGTCTGTTGGTTTGTTGTTTTTTGTTTGTCAGCTAAAAAAATTATCAAAACTTGATCACAAAAAGAAGTATGATGTTGTAGCGAATCCACAGGTCTGTGGTTGAAGTCTCATAAAGCAACTGCTCTAAACATGAGTAGTCCAGACAGGACAGAAGCTGTCTGGGGAGAGGGATTTTAGTGGATACTTTGGTAGAAAAGGCAGGGAAAAAATACCCCCCCAAAAAGAGAACGAATCTCCTTTTTGGCTGTTCAAATCCTTCAATAGGAGAGTTCATTCAGAGTTCGCTCACAAGTCGACAAAAAACAACATTCTTCGTAAACATAGCATGGGTGGAAATTGACTTGGTGCATCTTTAATGAATGAGATTCTCGCTTTTTGAATGGGATCATTTTGGGCCAGCAAATAAAAGCTTAGCTGCGTTCGAAAACACCAAATCAGCTGGAGGCACTTTATAACTAAGTGTAATTAAAGTGATACATCACAACTAAACAAGCCTCATTTCTTTACAACAACCCTGTATCTCTCACAGGCAGACAATTGTCTTTGCACCAAGGAGACAAAAGCACTGCAATAATTAGCATGAAAACAAAGATGGGCGTCGGTGTGGTGGTAAACGAGCAGTGAGCTCATGGAGTGTTGACCACCTTCCAGATGTGCTGATCAATACAGTGTCTTTTGACTGGTATCGACACACAGCACCATGTGTGAAACTGTACAGCCGTGGAGCCGTGCGGGCGTTCTGCATTCAGAGCATGCCGTTCTCCCAGCAGTGGCGAGAAGGAGTAATAAAAATGGTGGGTCCAAGTCCAGGCTGCAGAGGAGAGCAGCACATCTGCAGCCAGCCAAAGCGGACTGTGGTCGCTGGTGTGTGTGTGTGTGTGTGTGTGTGTGAGACGCACTGTGTGTGCAGGGCTATCAATCACACCCACCATAGGCCCTTCACCTATGCATACGTGCGCATGCACACACACGCATGTATGCACATGCATACACACACACGCATACATACACGCATACACACACACTCTCTCCCTCGCATAAGACTAACACACACAAACACAAATGCAATCTCTTATCTCCTAACACACACACACACAATCATGCACTTAGTGTCACTGCAGTCAGATTGATTAAAGTGAGAGAGGGATCAGGCTTTCCTTTGCATTTCTGCACTTATTAATTCACTGACTAACTCAGGCTGACGTGCTTGGGGAGAGAATCCAGTTAAGTGTGTGGGAGCAATTAAAGCTACACCCAGAGACATACAGTAGACCACTGTTCTACAGAATGCCTCTGTTTTGATGAAAGAATGAGGTACTTTTGATCAAAGAGCAGCAGTAGCTTTTCACATTTGAAAAATGAAAGCCTGTATTCCATACAGAACTCACAAATGCATGTGTCTAGTAGGTTCTGGAGTAGGCATGCAATCTCACAGAGCTTCTTTGCAATCCAGTAGAAAATCAATTCACTTCAGTTTTCATCATATATCTTGACGCTGGTCCTCACAAGTGTACTTAAAGACGTAATCCTTAGATGCACTTCATCTTACAGCAATGACATACACTACCTTTCCAAAGGTACGGTAGACTCTTCTATGTGATTTCAATGCTGCATGTGAAGTGACTGAGATATGCAACATAAAGATGCCACAGTAGGTTGGCATCCAGATCTTAAAAATAATGACTGCAATTCACAGATACCCCTTGTCTAGGCCCGGCAATTGACATCGACAGTAAAATATCTAAGCAATACTGGAAATAGACAATGTTTTTTGATGGACACCATTCTTTTGAAGACAGAGGCATGTCGAGTGAAGTATACAGACAGACAGACAGACAGACAGACAGACAGACAGACAGACAGACAGACAGACAGACAGACAGACAGACAGACGGACGCAGACAGACAGACAGACAGACAGACAGACAGACAGACAGACAGACAGACAGACAGACAGACAGACAGACAGATAGACACAGACAGACAGACAGACAGACAGACAGACAGACAGACAGACAGACAGACAGACAGACACAGACAGACAGACAGACAGACGGACGGACACAGACAGACAGACAGACAGACAGACAGACAGACAGACAGACAGACAGACAGACAGACGGACAGACGGACGGACGGACGGACGGACGGACGGAGGGACGGACACAGACAGACAGACGGACACAGACAGACAGACGGACACAGACAGACAGACAGACAGACAGACAGACAGACAGACAGACAGACAGACAGACAGACAGACAGACAGACAGACAGACAGACAGACAGACAGACAGACAGACAGACAGACAGACGGACGGACGGACGGACGGACGGACGGACGGACACAGACAGACAGACGGGCGGGCAGGCGGGCGTGCGGGCAGGCGGGCGGACAGACATATCATAAACACTGTAAAAATAACTCTGCTTTCTATGCATCCTCTCTTGCTACAAACAACCTGACAAATAGCTGGAGCCAGGATGAGTTACAATGTCACCAGCAGTCTACCAGCAATGAACCGACTGACCGGCCCTCTGCTTCACAATCTGTGTCCTGTGTCTCTAATGTTCAAAACCCCATCGGCAACAAACAAATCACACCTGTTCCCTGTTAAAGTACCACCAGTAGCTCGTTTTGGGATTGGGGAGGAAACCTGATATGAGCCCCTGAGGCGCTGTACAAGGTGAGGCACTATATTTGAGCAGAGCCCTGGGAATAGGGAGACATTTGGGACTCATCCATAGACCTGTTGGTGTTGCTTTATTATGTTTACACCAAATACATACGAGCAACAACTTACAGACGCACACAAACAACGATCTCCTCTGCCCAGACCCGCATGCTCACACCCCCATCCCTAGTGCCTGCATTATGGCCTTAAATGTTGATGTTTCTTTAGAAAGCACATATTCATACAGTATCTACTTAGACATATAATGAGAGGAGGGTGACTGTCACTGATGATCTCTCCCTTCCCACTAAACATATGATAAAACATGAGGGGGAACCAGCCCATGCCCACAGGCCTCCAGGCCTCCAGGCTCCTCTATCCCGGTGAGAGGCAGGGAGAGGAGACCAGGACCCACACACTCCTCAGCCCCGGCTGGTGCTGTAGTAGCACCCACCGCTGCCCCACATTCCTCTCACTTAACTGGGGCAGCTGGGGCTTAGCTGAAACTCATTTGGCAGCCAGGGCCCTGAGAGAGATGGCTGGGGAGGAAACAGAGGAGGAGGAGGAGGAGGAGGGAGGTGTACGGCTGGAGCTCCAGACATAAATAATGACCTGTCACGAAAGCGATCGTGTGAGTAGCAGTCATTTTTGGTGAAATTAAAAAAATTGTCCTGGAGATTAATAGCCCTCTCCGTTCCTCTCCTTCACTTGGACTGATGCTTTCAGAATGGCTGCTGCACATTGAGACAGCTGAACATGTTGAATATGGAGCACACAAGATGGACGCTAAACGATCTGGTATGATAGGTCTTATGGGTGGCAAGGACCTATTATCTGAACAAATTACACAAGAAAAATAAGCCATTACACATACCTACACGGACACACACACAGTGTAAAGGCTATATATAAAATCATTTTGATTTACTTTGATAACTTTCCTAATTTTATCAACCTAGCCCTTCCTCATCTGTGTGTGGTGTTATCGTCTTGTGAAAAGAGGTGAATATTATATGAACAACCTGTAAGTTGGTCCTGAAGGGACTCTTCAGTATTTAGTGAGCTGATAGAAGTAGTGTTTTATGAACAGTGCTGTGGCTTCATGCCCTGAGGTGTGATGTTGTGTGTGAACGTGTGATGCTGTGTGTGTGTGTGTGTGTGTGTGTGTGTGTGTGTGTGTGTGTGTGTGTGTGTGTGTGTGTGTGTGTGTGTGTGTGTGTGTGTGTGTGTGTGTGTGTGTGTGTGTGTGACTACAGTTGAAAATTAAACTGCTGGAGAGAATTGTTGATTAATGTGCAAATACATTAAACAAAGTAAAGGAAGTAAAGTAAAGGAAGTAGTGTATTTGGCTGTGTGTGATGCTGGTCTACAGATGGCAGCTGTGTTGGGGCCCACCTCAGGGGGGTTAGACCAAACCACAGTCCACACAGGAGAGAACACCAGTCATTCCACAACGTCCTCCGAGGCAGATTCGGTGTTCTTTGCCGCTCACGCCCTATGACAAAACAAACAGCATTTGTGATGTTTGGCTCGCCTCTAGGATTTCAGAAAAAAATATATACATAAATCTTTCCCTGTCTGTCTCGAGTCTCGCTGCCCAACTGCTGTCAGAGAGTTGTGGGTGTCGAGATCAGCTCAACCCCCCCCAACTGACTCCCTCAGGACAGGGGAGGTGTGTTATTTATTTTTAAGAATACCGCTAGTTGACTTTTCTTTCCATTCCCACTGTACTTTGGGTTGGGCGAGTGTAAACATTCCAGAATCGTACGTAGCACACTGCTCACACAGTGGTGTGAAGTACTTACTGTAAGTAAAAATACTTTAAAGTAAGACATAAGTCATTTTTTTAGGGTATCTGTACTTTACTTTACTATTTACAGTATAATTTTGACAACATTTACTTTTACTTCACTACATTTTCGCTGACAACCAATAGTACTCGTTACATTTCGAATGCTTAGCAGGACAGAAAAAATGTCAAATTCACCACTTATCAAGAGAACATCCCTGGTCATCCCTACTGCCTCTGATCTGGCAGACTCAAATGCTCAAAAAACACAAATGCTTCGTTTGTAAATGATGTCTGAGTATTGGAGTGTGCCCCTAGCTATCCATGAAATGAAATAACAAAATAATTGTGCCGTCAATTTTGCTTAATATAAGGAATGTGAAATGAATTACACTTTTACTCTTGATACTTAAGTATATTTTAGCAATTAACATTGACTTTTGATACTTCAATTTAAACCAAATACTTTTAGTCAAGTATGACAATTCTGAACTTTTTCCACCACTGCTCACACAAAAGACTGAATTCTACTGTGAAAAAGCTTTTTTACTGTACATTATTTAGGCACTTCTTCAACCTAATATAGTTGACCTATTATGGAATATTTTGCAAAGGCTCTATGGATTTTCCATGGGCATACATATACAGTACTAGTCAAAAGATTGGACACACCTACTCATTCCAGGGTTCTTCTTTATTTATTTTTTACTATTTTCTACATTATACAATAATAGTGAAGACATCAAAACTATGAAATAACACATATGGAATCATGTATTAACCAAAAAAGTGTTAAACAAATCAAAATCTATTTTACATTTGAGATTCTTCAAAGTAGCCACCCTTTACCTTGTTGACAGCTTTGCACACTCTTGGCATTCTCTCAACCAGCTTCATGAGGTAGTCACGTGGAATGCATTTCAATGAACAGGTGTGCCTTGTTAAAAGTTAATTTGTGGAATTCCTTTCCTTCTCAATGTGTATGAGCCAATCAGTTGGGTTCTGACAA
Source organism: Oncorhynchus nerka (assembly GCF_034236695.1). NCBI lineage: Eukaryota > Metazoa > Chordata > Actinopteri > Salmoniformes > Salmonidae > Oncorhynchus > Oncorhynchus nerka. Next base: position 42,003,018 of record NC_088406.1, read on the forward strand.
GGAAGGGTTGGTATATAGAAGATAGCCATATTTGGTAAAAGACCAAGTCCATATTATGGCAAGAACAGCTCAAATAAGCAAAGAGAAATGACAGTCCATCATTACTTTAACCTCTTCAACCTAAGGGGGCGCTATTTCATTATTGTATAAAAAAACATGCCCGTTTTAAGCGCAATATTTTGTCACAAAAAGATGCTCGACTATGCATATAATTGACAGCTTTGGAAAGAAAACACTCTGACGTTTCCAAAACTGCAAAGATATTATCTGTGCGTGCCCCAGAACTGATGCTACAGGCGAAACCAAGATGAAACTTCAAACAGGAAATGAGCAGGATTTTTGACGCTCTGTTTTTCATTGTCTCCTTATACGGCTGTGAAAGAGCCACGAATTAGCCTGCCCTTTCTATCGTTTCTCCAAGTTGTCTGCAGCATTGTGACGTATTTGTAGGCATATCATTGGAAGATTGGCCATAAGAGACTATATTTACCACGTGTCCGCCCGGTGTCCTTTGTTGAAATTGTTGCGTAATCTCCAAGCTGCTCGCATTCATCCATGTGATTGAGACAGAGAGGAGACTTCCAGGAATGATATATCATGAAGAGATATGTGAAAAACACCTTGAGGATTGATTCTAAACAACGTTTACCATGTTTTAGTCGATATTATGGAGTTAATGTGGAAGAAAGTTTGGCGTTTGGATGAATGAATTTTCGTTTTTTTTTGGTAGCCAAACATAACGCAGAAAACGGAACAATTTCTCCTAAACAAATAATCTTTCAGGAAAAACTGAACATTTGCTATCTAACTGAGAGTCTCCTCATTGAAAACATCAGAAGTTCTTCAAAGGTAAATTATTTTATTTGAATGGTTTTCTGGTTTTTGTGAAAATGTTGCCTGCTGAATGCTAACGCTAAATGCTATGCTAACTATCAATGCTGTTACACAAATGCTTGTTTTGCTATGGTTGAGAAGCATATTTTTGAAAATCTGAGATGACAGTGTTGTTAACAAAAGGCTAAGCTTGAGAGCTAGCATATTTATTTCATTTCATTTGCGATTTTCATGAATAGTTAACGTTGCGTTATGGTAATGGGCTTGAGGCTGTAGTCACGATCCCGGATCCGGGATGGCTCGACGCAAGAAGTTAAGATACGAAGGTCTGTAAATCTGGAAAATGTCAAGAACTTTTGAAAGTTTCTTCAAGCACAGTTGCATCTCAACATCAACTGTTCAGAAGAGTCCGTGATTCAGGCCTTCATGATTGAATTGCTGCAAAGAAACCACTACTTAAGGACACCAATGAGAAGAAGAGACTTGCTTGGGCCAAGAAACACAGCAATGGACACTAGACCGGAAATATGTCCTTTGGTCTGATGAGTCCAAATTTGAGATTTTTGGTTCCAACCACCATGTCTTTGTGAGACACAGAATAGGTGAACGGATGTGTGGTTCCCACAATGAGGTGTGGAGGAGGAGGTGTGATAGTGTGGGGGTGCTTTGCTGGTGACACTGTCTGTGATTTATTTAGAATTCAAGGCACACTTAACCAGCATGGCTACCACAGTATTCTGCAGCGATTCACCATCACATCTGGTTTGCGCATAGTGGGACTATCATTTGTTTTTCAACAGGACAATGACCCAACACACCTCCAGGCTGTGTAAGGGCTACTTGACCAAGAAGGACAGTGATGGAGTGCTGCATCAGATGACCTGGCCTTCACAATCACCCGACCTCAAACCTACTGAGATGGTTTGGGATGAGTTGGACCGCAGAGGAAAGGATAAGCAGCCAACAAGAGGTCAGCATATGTGGGAACTCCTTCAAAACTGTTGGAAAAGCATTCCAGGTGAAGCTGGTTGAGAGAATGCCAAGCGTGTGCAGAGCTGTCATCAAGGCAAAGAGTGGCTACTTCGAAGAATGTCAAATATAAAATATATTTAGATTTTTTGTTTAACACTTTTTTGGTTACTACATGATTCCACGTGTTATTTCATAGTTTTGTTGACTTCACTATTATTCTATAATGTAGAAAATAGTCAAAATAAAGAAAGACGCTTGAATGATTAAGTGTGCCCAAACTTGTGACTGGTACTGTAATCAGAAATACAAAGAGGTGTTGTGTAAATGACAACAGCCAGTTAGGAATAGGCTATTCTACAGAAGAGACAAATACCCTTTAAGCTTTGTCACTATGATAAGTCTGCGGCAAGCATTTGTCAGTGATAAGCCTGCAATTGGTATCTTAAAGGCTTTCATCAATATTAGTTCAACTAAAAATAGTGCAATCAATTCACAGCAATAGCTTTATAAAACCAACCAGTATGGGTGGAGTGGAAAAAATAGATGACCTCGAATATCTGGATATCCCTTAAAATAGAACATCAACAATAAATTACGTCAAAAACATTGTCAAGAAGTCGCACTAGTTTTACTCTGCCAACTTCAGATTAGCGTTCAAACCTTTTCCGCTAAATGATGACTATTGTTTTGTTTTGCCTAGATTTTGTTTTAGCGAAGGAGGTGATGGCGAACAAGAAAAGAAACATTCGACATCTTTTGGCTGGGCAGCCTTGTTTTCCTTCCAATTCAACTTTTATGATACCATTCAGTCATTTAACTTCTCAACTCCTGACTTACACAAACACGGGTGCTACTGTATATCACTATATTATTGATAGACACCACTAGCGTAGCCGCAGGGAAAATGCCCTAATCAGTTCCTGTTTCAGCAGACCCAGGGGCATGGGCAGTAATTAATGGAGTTAATGTTTCCCTACTGAGGAAATCTCTGATTACTCAAGGTAACACAGAGAATGGACTCTATTCATAAAACTCTTGCTGTTCTCCTAAAATGTAAGTATTACCTAAACAAGTACTTTTCCAAAACCACCATATATATGCCCCAACCTTCAGCTGATTGCCTTTCCAACTACATACACTGAAATACCACATGTAATTTGCCTGTTTCAGCCATGGGCGAAAAATAATTATAAACGTCTCTTGCATATAGGCCATGAAATTATGACGCAGTTTCTGAAAATGACCCACAATTGCGAGGCTTGGCAAAGTGGTTAATCATGTTTACAAAATTCCCGAGTTCCCGTATCTCAGTGCAAGAGACATGACTGCAGTACCTGGTTCAAATCCAGGCTGCATCACATCTGGCTGTGATTGGAAGTCCCGTAGGGTGACGCATAATAGGCCCAGCGTCGTCTGGGTTTGGCTGGTGTAGGCCATCATTGTAAATAAGAATTTGTTCTTAACGGACTTGCCTAGTTAAATAAAAAATACATTTAAAAAAGCTAACTTGGGCCTCCCGGGTAGCGCAGTGGTCTAAGGCAGTGCTGGCTGTGCCGTCAGAGACTCTAGGTTCGAGCCCAGGCTCTGTCGCAGCCGGGCCGCGACCGGGAGGTCCATGGGGCGATGCACAATTGGCTTAGTGTCGTCTGGGTTAGGTAGGGTTTGGCCGGTAGGGATATCCTTGTCTCATCGCGCACTAGCAACTCCTGTGGTGGGCCGGGGGCAGTGCACGCTGACCAGGTTGCCAGGTGCACGGGGTTTCCTCCGACACATTGGTGCGGCTGGCTTCCAGCAGTGCGGCTTGGCTTGGTTGGGTTGTGTTTCGGAGGACGCATGGCTTTCAACCTTCGTCTCTCCCGAGCCCATATGGGAGTTGTAGCGATGAGACAAGTAACTACTAACAATTGGATACCACGAAATTGGAGAGAAAAATGGGGTAAAATAAAATAAATAAATAAAAAGCAAAGTTAATGACAATCGATCAGAACTGAAATGTTTACAAACTCCTAACTTCATGCAGAAGCTGTTCAGTGGCCTAAGTACATTGCTAAATAAAAATATCTATTTTGTTACTGTATATGGTGACTTCTTAGAGTCCCCTTAAATTCTATGGATCCGCAAGCATCCACAGAACAACAGATCATCCCCAATCTGCTGTTTAGCTATTGTTCTAACTTTTCCTTTTACTAAATAATAATTACAAAGTCAATGGACCTTTGTCTAAAGGTCCAACATATCCCTAATAGGTTCACCCTTGGCAGCTCTAGAGTTTAAAGCCCAGCTCCAGACTCCTACCCCAACCCCAAGCCCGAGACCCCAGCCTCTGCATAGTTTCAGCCCAATGTCAAACCCCAACTCATCCCAAACCTCAAAATCAGCCCAAATCAGCAGCCCAAGCCCAAACTCAGGCAAATCTAGAAAAGCCAAAAGCCAGCCCAGACCAGACCTGCTCCTTCCCCAGGTGGTCAGTCCCAGCTTGTAAAGCCAGCCCATGCCCCAGCCCAAAGCCAATCCCATTGGGGAATTTCAACAGACTTTCATTTCACTTCTGGCTTCTGTCCAGGCAGCTTGAGCCACAGCCACACAAAGGACCCAAGTTTCAAGTTGAACGTGAGAACCACCTCATCTCTTGACCTCTATTAGCATATGAATGGTCCAGAAAGGAACTGAAAGCAAAGAAAGATGAGGGAAAGGGAGAGTGACCGAACACAGCTCAGAGTGTGCCCTTGGCCGACTCTCCTCCTCAGTTTCAGTTACTGTGAAAACAAACTATGCCCTTTCATACAGATCTCTTTACAGGGTGACATGCTCTGACAAAGAGCTACGCCCAAAAACATGTTGCTCCAACATTGCGCACACATTTTGGAAAATATGATTGGATACACAAAAACATTGCAAAGGTTTTTTTCTCACTGTCTACATGTCTGAAATGTGGTTAAATTTATCAAATGAAATATATATTGGGGGAAAACATCTGCGCAAAGAGCATACATTTCCTATAAAGAAAGTGCCTATTGACTATAATATTCAATGCATCTAAATCAAATTCATGGCAGTTCAGTTGCTCTTATTTTCAGTTGTGTTAATAGGTGTAAATCTATGCTGATAAAGGCCAAACCATACCTGGTGTAGTCCTTTACTGTGAGAGACTCATTGGATAATCTGCCTAGCCAGCAGTCCCCAGGTTGGCACTATTCATTGAGTTTATCTGGGAGTGGGGAGGGGAGTCAAACACACTGACCTTACTCTCAGTCCACTAACAAAAGGGCACGCTCTCTCTGCCCTCAGTTCCAGCTGGTTAGAGGAAGAAATAGAAAAGGTAGGTGAAGGAGTAGAGGAGGACCGGAAAAGAGGGGGAGGGAGACAGAGACAGATCACTAACTCATCAAAGAAATTCTATCAGTACAAGTGGGGTCCAATGTGATAAGCAAAACAGTTCTTTCGGACACCAATAACAACCACAATGCCTATGTGTGGTAACAATACATCCAACAGTGTTACAAAAATATGCGATGACCCAACCTTAAGTGGCAGGAGTAGGGAGAGGAAGAAATTACAGCAGAGGTGTGGACTCCAGTTACATGACATGGACTAGAGTCTGACTCATCACAAATTTGATAACTTGAGACTCAACTTGATAGAAAATAAAATAACTTGAGACTTGAAGACTCAGGACTTTGACTTGATACTGATGACTTGAAATGATTTGTGGATTACTCTCCACGTAGCCAGATACTGTAGCCGCAGCATCGCATTTGCAAATAGTTTTTTTGCAACAGATTTGCGAGTGAAACGCACACTCGGCCCTCTGATTGGACCAGCAAACTGTCAATCAACACAGGTCGGGTGAGCTAGCGAAGATTGCTGATTGGATCGGGTGCAGCGCAAACGCCAAATTGTAGGGAGAGAGGATTGCCATAAATAAATATGCAGCTCTATAAATTGTTTGGGGATCAATAATATGAACTGTTTACTTGGCAAGCTCACCAGCAATGGGTCATCAAGCAACAATTACTGTTTTTTTGGTATGTCAAAATTGCTTGAAATGTATCATTTACTTATGAAGCATTTGGAATTTGTTGTTAAAATTAATGATTGAAATGTGTTGTAAACCAAATAATGAAAAGGGCTGTATGGTAGCCTTAATAAATAGACAAATATTTGTAGTCATTGCACATATAGATTTTTTTTCTTACTTCACTTGAGACTTCACTTGATAAAAACGCGTGACTCGACTCGACTTGCTCTTAGAATGCACGACTTGGATTTAACTCAAAGCTCGACCCATTCTACTTGGGATTCAAACTGAAATTATAGTGGCAGGCAGGAAGAGGCATATGAACGTCAAAGACATTGGCTGCTGTGGACATACAGTATGTTATATTATGCTTGGCCTGCCAGTCCTCAACATGAAACAAAGCTCTGTAAATCTGTTCTCCGTGTGTCCATTATCCACCTCTCTCTCTCTCTCTCTCTCTCTCTCTCATTTCCCCCTCCTCACTTTGTCTGCCAACTACACACCACTCCTGTATAATTTGTTATTTTCTTCATATTATTGTCAGAGAAGTGAGAGCAAGAGAGTGAGCTGCCAGGAGAGGCAACATTTCAAAGGCACGATGCGAGAAAAAAAATATCACATATTATCTAGCTGCTATCTTATTCCATTGTTGGAAAACCACCAGTATCTTTACACCCAGACAAGCACCCGATTCTCACAAACACCTTTAGTGGCACAGAAAAGTCTTTCCATCCGTCTGTCCGAGGTAGATTATGTCCTGTGAGATGTGAGTAGACAGGGCTTGGAGGAGCATCCGTCTGGGCTGTGGCATTATTGCTCTCCTCCACTGCTTTTATCATCTCTATAAATCTCCACTGTCTGAGCCCCAGCCTCCCCATAAAGAGCCAACCTGTGAGTATCACCAAGAGAGAGAGAGAGAGAGAGAGAGAGAGAGAGAGAGAGAGAGAGAGAGAGAGAGAGAGAGAGAGAGAGAGAGAGAGAATAGTAGTAGCCCGTACCCAGACACATCCATCTCACACGCCTCTGTCTGGAACAGACAGACGGACACGCCTGGTATATACTGTAAGCTACAACTGAGATTTGAACTTTATAATATTGATCAGAAACATCCAATAGTATAACATTTTAGACCCCAAAGACTCATTGTCTTGCAGGAAAGCACATTTTGAACACTTGGACTGGTTATTACAGTGCAGAATCACTGGTATGAGGATGTTACATGGCAAGCTACAGTAGTACAGTGAAAGGGAAATAGCAGATAATAACAGAAGAAAGATTGGTGAATTGATACAGGGTTCAGAGGAAGTGCATTGCCACAGGATCTCTCCAGTGTCAGTCAATCAAAAAGACGGAGCTCTCTGAAAATGAGAATCCACACAGATAAGTGACCCAGGTGCCGGCGAAGGTTCTTTCGTCTCGCACAAAGCCGAGATAACCTCTTACACAACGTGAACCGCAACCAAGAACAATGGACACAATCTACACCAAACGACTGTTGAAAACTACCTATCGCTGTATTGTGTGCGTCAAATATGTCCACCTTCAGTTAGCAAGTAGGCCTACAGGCTACTCTTAGTACAGTATCACCTTTATGGAAAAAACACATTTGAGTCAATAACTAAAATGTACCAATATTGACCTCCAATAAAGCACAATGTTCTGTGTTCATGTATCCTCTGTGCAGGCATGCCGTTAGCTTTATGTCAACAGACGACTGAGTCCTTTTACCCCGTATTCATAACACAGCCCTGATGTCACTGAGATAACCTTAAGTAACCACTGACGTGGATCTGCTAGATAGACCAAACACAAGGCTTGAGTTGACACATAGAATGTACTTTGCCCAAAGACGGCTAACTTGAAACATCTTAAAACATTCACAACTATTTCTTCATGCCATTCTGAGTCAGTTTGAACTTTTGAACAGTGAAATATCACCGCAAATATCCCTTTTTTCCATGTCATTCTGAGTCACTTTTGACTGTTGGATTCATAGTCTTCAGTCAGTTTCTTATGATTCCCCATTCAGTTCTGCCAAGGCTATTCAACTATTCCTCTGGCAGTGACAGATGGCCAGGGAGAATCATTTGATCACTTCAACAGTATATGACATATTTCTTCATTTGGCATCTCTTTACAAGGCACATTAAACTGGACAAGGAACTAACACGGTCCGTTCTCTAGCCTCGCTCCCACTCACCCTCTCATTAAATGGTCCTCCAGACAGTGACAGCGACTGTGTCAGATTGGAGACTTGCCGTGCAGCTCATACTGAAATAAATATAATCCACTCCACCTTCCCACCTATGAGCCTCTTTATACCCTTCAATATCATAATCACACAACAATTTTCTGACAAGCACCAGAAAACATTGAACAAACCCCCTTGAGGTTGCAATTTGAATATCAGCCACTTGTACAGAGATTCAGGACTCCCTAGACGGGATACCTCAGTATCTGCCCATCTAAGCTCTCATCGCCATGGTGATTGTTAGGATCACCATGGTGACGATAGGCTGCCCTGCTCCCATCATGCATCTGTCTACCCATCATGCCCTAGCCTTTGTCCTCTCCCCAGGAGAGATGTGGCAACACCCAGAGTGGCATTAGATTGATGCATCTATTTCCAACCATCATACAAGCCCTAGTAGTCCCAATGACTGGAGGTCAATAGTCATTGGAGCGTTTCAATGTCCCTCACCCCGGGACTAAAAAGTAACAAACAACTAAATGTGACAGGGAGCCGAAGGGAGTTGACAAGTTCACAGCTCTTTCAGAGAACATGGCTTCATACTGCTTGATGGATCCTGGGCCTACAGAGGGCAAAGACAGTAGTAGTGCACTACTTTTGACCAGAGCCCAATGGGCCAAGGTCTGGGCTCATGCCTCCCCAGGCCTCTGGCCTCCATTCTCCTTCCTCTGGCTCGGCATCTAGGGTGATGTTTAATGAGAAATCTTTATTGGAGTTCTCTGGGAAGAGTTGGACCCCATGAGGTTTCTACTCATCCCAAGTTTAATTGTGAGCTGCTTGCTTGCTTGGCCCATGGCCTATGTGAGGCTACCCAAGTATATTATTATGTCTAAAACGATGCCAATGATGACTTTTACAACTGTAATTAAGCTTATGAGATAGACAATAATGTGTGATTTGATCATGTCCACTGTCACATCTGAAAACATTCAGTCTAAATCTTTTCATTTACTCAAAATCACTGCTGTCATTTGATCAAAACCAGCCTAACGTGTCTCTGCCTCAATGTTTTTTTATCTATGAAATTATTGAAAGATTGATCATATATCCTCTTGGCAATTCATCAGGCCACCATTATCCATCATATCTACTGACAAATCTACTGACCAGGCAGGTAGCCTAGCAGTTAAGAGTTTTGGGACAGTAACCGAAAAGTCACTGGTTTGAATCCCCGAGCCAGCAAGGTAGGGGTGTTATCGTAAGAGTAGGGGTGTTAACCACGGTGTCCTGGCTAAATTCCCAATCTGGCTCTCAAACCATCACGGTCACCTAATAATCCCCAGTTTACAATTGGCTCATTCATCCCCTGCCTCTCCCCTGTAACTATTCCCCAGGTCGTTGCTGCAAATGAGAATGTGTTCTCAGTCAACTTACCTGGTAAAATAACGGATAAATAAATAAACAAAAAAGGTGGTGGAAAAATCTGCCGCTCTGCCCTTGAGCAAGACAATTAACCCGACAGAACATCTGCTCTCTGTGGATGTGGATTAAGGCTTCCCCTGCACCTCTGATTTAGAGGGGTTGGGTTACATTTCAGCTGAACGTATTCAGTTTTGCAACTGACTAGGTATCCCCTAGTGTAGCTGGTGGTTCATAGTCAAATACTCAGTGTAAAGAGGACAACAGGGTGGTTCATAGTCAAATACTCAGTGTAAAGAGGACAACGGGGTGATTCATAGTCAAATACTCAGTGTAAAGAGGACAACGGGGTGGTTCATAGTCAAATACTCAGTGTAAAGAGGACAACAGGGTGGTTCATAGTCAAATACTCAGTGTAAAAAGGACAACAGGGTGGTTCATAGTCAAATACTCAGTGTAAAGAGAACAACAGGGTGGTTCATAGTCAAATACTCAGTGTAAAGAGAACAACAGGGTGGTTCATAGTCAAATACTCAGTGTAAAGAGGACAACAGGGTGGTTCATAGTCAAATACTCAGTGTAAAGAGGACAACAGGGTGGTTCATAGTCAAATACTCCGTGTAAAGAGGACAACAGGGTGGTTCATAGTCAAATACTCAGTGTAAAGAGGACAACAGGGTGGTTCATAGTCAAATACTCAGTGTAAAGAGGACAACAGGGTGGTTCATAGTCAAATACTCAGTGTAAAGAGAACAACAGGGTGGTTCATAGTCAAATACTCAGTGTAAAGAGAACAACAGGGTGGTTCATAGTCAAAATATGTCTGTTATGCCACAGTTACCAAACAGCATGGTGATTGTACTGAAGCCATTGCTCATCTCTACCAAACCTTAGCCAATGGGAGGTAATGATAGACACAGCTGTCAGTACCTGAGGGGCTTCTTTCATTAACTTTCTCTGTCACGACCAAAGGAAAGACTGACTTAAGAGAATGGAAGGGTGATGAAATCATGGCAGCCGAGAAGACAGTTGGTAGAGAATGTTTTTTCTAATGCTAAGAGTTATGGGTTCGATTCCCACTGGGGGCCGTCCATATGTAAAAAATGTATGCATTGACTGTAAGTTGTTGGACAAAAGCATCAACTAAATGGCATACAGTATATTAGCTGGTGCAGTAGAGTAGTAGCACCACTTGTCCCACACTTCCTAGTGCTCTTGCACCACTCTCTGCCCAGAGACAGGCTGAACGTACATTTCTCATCAACAGGTTTCTCCGAAAATGTTAGTGAACAGGCGTCATAGTTTACTATGATATTGTCACGCCCTGACCTTAGTGAGCCTTTTTATGTCTCTATTTGGTTTGGTCCGGGTGTGATTTGGGTGGGCATTCTATGTGTTGTATTTCTTTGTCTTTGGCCGAGTGTGGTTCCCAATCAGAGGCAGCTGTCTATCGTTGTCTCTGATTGGGAATCATACTTAGGTATGATCCCTCCTAGATCCCTCCTATGTTTTGGGATCTTGTCCTTGTGTTGTTGCTGTTGAGCCCTACAAGGCTGTACGTTTTGTTGGTGCTCTCTTTCTTGTTTTTCTGGTTATCATTAAAGAATATGATTAACCTACCCCACGCTGCATCTTGGTCCACTTCTTCAGGAAATTGTTACAGAAGATCCCACCACAAAAAGACCAAGCAGTGTTTTCTGGAGGAGTGGACATGGGAGGAGATACTGGGAGGAGATACTGGAAGGCAAGGGACCCTGGGCGCAGGCTGGAGAATATCGTCGTCCTAAGGAGGAAATGGAAGCAGCAAAAGCGGAACGGCGAAGATACGAGGAGTTGACACGACGAAGCATGCACAAGAGGCAGCCCCCCAAATGTTTTGGGGGTGGCACACGGGGAGATTGGCGGAGTCAGGTTATAGACCTGAGCCAAGTCCCCGTGCTTACCGTGGGGAGCGTGGTACTGGTCAGGCACCGTGTTATGCAGTGAAGCGCACGGTGTCTCCAGTGTGCGTTCACAGCCCGGTGCGCTACATTCTAGCTCCTCGCATTTGTCGAGCTAGAGTGGGCATTCAGCCAGGGTGGATTGTGCCGGCTCAGCGCTCCTGGCCTCCGGTGCGTCTCTTTGGTCAAGGATATCCTGCGCCGGCTCTGTGCACTGTGTCTCCGGTGCGTCTCCACAGCCCAGTACATCCTGTGCCAGCGCCTCGCAGTTGCCAGGCTAGGGTGAGCAGCCAGCCAGGATGGGTTGTGCCAGCTCTGCGCTCCAGACCTCCAGTGTGTCTTCACGGCCCAGTATATCCTGTACCAGCTCCACAAACTAAGCCTCCAGTGATGATCCATGGCACGAAGCCTCCAGTGATGATCCATGGCACGAAGCCTCCAGTGATGATCTAGGGCATGAAGCCTCCAGTGATGATCCAGGACACGAAGCCTCCAGTGAGGATCCATGGCACGAAGCCTCCAGTGATGATCCATGGCACGAAGCCTTCAGTGATGATCCATGGCACGAAGCTTCCAGTCATGATCCATGGCACGAAGCCTCCAGTGATGATCCATGGCACGGGCCCTCCAGTGATGATACATGGCCCGGAGCCTGCAGTGAGGATCCATGGCACGAAGCCTCTAGCGTCGGTCTCCAGTCCGGGGTCTCCAGCGACGGTCTCCAGTCCGGAGCCTACGGTGACGGTCTCCAGTCCGAAGTCTCCGGCGACGGTCCCCAGTCCGGAGCCTCTGGCGACGGTCTCCTGTCCGGAGCCTCCGGCGACTGTCTCCTGTCCGGAGCCTCTGGCGACGGTCTCCAGTCCGAAGTATCCGGCAACGGTCCCCAGTCCGGAGCCTCTGGCGACGGTCTCCTGTCCGGAGCCTCCGGCGACTGTCTCCAGTCCGGAGGCTCTGGCGACGGTCCCCAGTCTGGGGCCTGCGGCGAGGGTTCCCAGTCCGGGGCCTGCAGAGAGGGTTCCCAGTTCGGTGCCTACAGCGAGGGTCCCCAGCCCGGGGCCTACAACGAGGGTCCCCAGTCCGGGGCCTGCAGAGAGGGCCGCCAGTTTGGGGTCGGCGACGAGGGTCCCCGCACCAGAGGCGCCACCAAAGTGGGGGGAGCCAGAGGTGGAGCGGGGTCTGCGTCCCGCACCGGAGCCGCCACCGAGGATAGATGCCCACCTGGACCCTCCCCTATAGGTTCAGGTTTTGCGGACGGAGTCCGCACCTTTGGGGGTGGGGGGGTGGGGGGGGGGACTGTCACGCCCTGACCTTAGAGAGCCTTTTTATGTCTCTATTTGGTTTGGTCAGGGTGTGATTTGGGTGGGCATTCTATGTGTTGTATTTCTTTGTGTTTGACCAAGTGTGGTTCCCAATCAGAGGCAGCTGTCTATTGTTGTCTCTGATTGGGAATCATACTTAGGTAGCCTTTTTTCCCACCTATGTTGTGGGATCTTGTCCTTGTATTGTTGCCGTTGAGCCTTACAAAGCTGTACGTTTCGTTGGTTCTCTCTTTCTTGTTTTTCTGTTTATCATTAAAGAACATGATTAACGATTAACGCTGCATCATTTCTTCAGACAATTGTTACAGATATACTCTACCTACCTCATATCTATGGAGTAAGAGAGGGCATATCCGTTAGATAATATTGCATCCTCTGTATGTCATTGAATTTCTGTCAAAGTGTGTATTGGAAAGCTACAACCAGAACCACTATGAGCTTGGATTGAACTAAACAGATGCCACATACCTCATTTAGGAAAGGTCCTGAAATACTATCAACGTTACATGTTGTCTGGAAATTCATAAAGAAGTGTGTACTTCTGTGCCTTATTTAATGAGTAAATAACAAGGAGGCTATAGGGTGATGTACACAATGTTCAACTCTACCAGCACTAGCTCTCTCTCCCCCTGATGACATATTCTGCCCCAGTTCTAGAAGCATAAATTATAAATCTGGCAACACAATGTCTGTGGGGAGGTCACCACTGACACCAACCAGTAGCAAGGCATGAAACATGCTGGGATATACCTGGGTAGTGTTCATTAGAGCACACACCGGAAAATGATTTAAAAAACGAAATTAGCATTTCTTATGGAGGAAGTCCCGCTCCTGTTTCAATCTGTTTTCTTCCATTTGATACCAAACGAACACAACCCAGGAATTATATCTTCAGTATTTGCACAGCCAGGTAAGCTGCCTAATACTATGAATAGTAAAACGACAGGTTCATTATTGTATTCTTTCTCTCTGGTGATCATACCAAGATGCTGTTTATTGCTGCAATACAATGATTTCAGGGCGAAATATTCCACTACTATGTTGAAGTTAATGTAAAATTGTGAGAATAGAATAAAATAGAATGGAATAGAATTGGAATATAACATTGTGACATTAAGTGTGTGAAGATAAGTAATCTTTGAAAATGGGCAATCATTCAAGGCTGCAGTATGAGTGTCAGTATGCAAACTATGATCATTTGTTTCTTGACATCTGAATGCATGGTATTGAATCAACAAAAACAAAATGTACTCTACACTTAGAAAAAAAGAGTTCCAAAAGGGTTCTTCGAATGTCCCCATAGCTGAACACTTTTTGGTTCCAAGTAGAACCCTTTTTGATTCCAGGTATAACTATTTGGGGTTCCAAGGGTTCTACATGGAACTCAAAAGGGTTTTTATCTGAAACCAAAAGGGTTCTGCCTGGAACCAAAAAGGGTTCTTCAAAGGGTTCTGCTATGGGGACAGCTGAAGAACCCTTTTAGGTTCTAGATAGAACCTTTTTTTCTAAGCGTGTATTGAAGAAAAACAGTTTTCACTCTTTCAATGACCACTGTCAAATAAGATTGACCAGAGCCATGTAGAATATCTCTACATATTGCTCCAACCTGCACGCCGTAGTCATTTCTCACTGATTCTTCCTTTATTAAATCCCCTTGGCTTCGGTCAAGACAGCAAGACAAATCCTTCTATGGCTAAGGCTCTGGACTCCTATTCCAAGTCTCTCCAAAAAAGGGTCGCATAATATGCTGTGGAAGAATGCAGTTAAACCAGTTACAGACTACAGTAGGTGCCACTCAGCAACACTGAAGGGCATAAAGAGAGTCCATGTGTCTGTCTGCTCACCCTGTAACATTGCACAATTCTCAACCAATAAATCCTTTCCAGGACGGTGCACCCTATAACACCATATTTCCACATACAAGCAAACATGAGATGAAATAACTTTTGACTGTGCAATAACCAGGAGAAATACATGAAATGGAAACTGCTGTCACTTGCTTGAGAACCTCATAGTACTGACCTTATCAGAAGACCACGGGTTTCTCATCTCTCCTTCCTGCTCATACTTCACACCAGCTTCCTCTTGCCTTTCTTTTGAAGTTAGTCCCTCCAGATCCACTGTTTCTGAGGCAAAGTTAGTCTGTTCATTTTCTTGCTTCTTTCAGCTGTTTTGTCTAGTCTTCCTCCCTCGGCTATCTCTCCACACCAAAACAAAAGGGGCAAAGAAAACGAAAGGAGAGAGCTGTGCAGCGAGAGAGCATGACAGAGACAGAGAATGTGTGGCACAAAAGTCTGCTCGGACACAGTCACCTCACAACTCTCCTGTTCAAATTTAGAGGCTGGACCTGGTAGAGCAGAGCCGAGCCCCACTGAGCATGCTCAGAACTGAGAAGCACACTTTTAAATTAACATTAGTTCCTTTCCAGTCCCTGGCTTCCCCTCCCCTCTCTCCAATATCTCTCTCTCTCTCTCTCCCTACCTCCTCCCGCATGCCTCACAGTTGAACAGGAATCAGGAATGCTACTCTCAAGCCATTTTCCTTACCTCTCTGGATCAACACGTATAGCCCCCCTCTGGCTGACAGACAGTCAGACAGGCAGCGGAAGCAGTATTTAGTAATATTGGAGCAAGACATGCTCTACTTACAGGAACTCACAGCTTCAAGCTCATTTTCAATCCAGATTACTTGCAACAATCTTTTCATCTTTCTGTGAAGTCTAGACAGGAATGAGAGTTGATTTGAGGGTTTCTAATACTAGAACCAAAATGCTCCAGTGTTCCATAGGTCAAGTCAGAAATAAGGTCAGAATGATGTCACATGTGACCTTTGTCATTTCCCCAACATATCTCCACACGCAGCACCTTTTCGGTCATCACAAAAACACAATTTCTTGCAAATGCTTTATGAAAACATGAAATGTTTAAACAATCATATATCTATTTAACACTCTCGTTCTCTCTCTGGTCCCTTATATCTGGGCTTGACTGATAACAACATAATCTCTTCCTATGTGTGAGCCCCCTATTTGGCATCAGACTGGTGATCCAGCAGGAATTCAGCTTACTGTTCACTGTGTCCCACACCACTACCTCCCACAGATGGGTGACTAACTCCCACCACTTTTCACTGTTCCCACACACAAACACACACACACACACACACACACACACACACACACACACACACACACACACACACACACACACACACACACACACACACACACACACACACACAGTTTTCAGTGCAGTGTACTTGGCTGATTGCAGAGGCTTGGGAAATGGAGAGTCATTCTGTAGAGAGTGATTATATTGCACAGTGAGAGAAGCAGCCAATTAGATCCTGAACAGGGGTGACTAACACTGACCAGTACATATGGCACATAATGTACTGACAACAACCTAAGCATTTTATAAACATTGAGCCACCTTAACACCATTACATAAAACACTCAACATGTCTTCCAGAACAAAATTACTTAACTGCCTAATACAGCCGAAATATATAAATATTGGTTATTCCTTTAAATTGTGGATCTTCTGAGACCATGTTACGCAGTTAGGTGCCTGTGTAATCTCAAGACTCCATGTTGACCCAATTCCTCTTTTTCATGGAATCTGTATGTATTGAAACCAGGCTATGCAACCAGGACAGCAGTTGGAAGACAACAACATTCCTTATACATCTGTCCTCTGGTAGTATACAGTAGCTAAGACCACATCACAAAAACATATACACTCAAATGGCAAAGCAAAGCTATGTAATGTTTGTAACACAGAAGGGTTCACTGCTTAATTATTTGGTTCAAGATCTCTAATAAGAAAATAGTATAAATTATTTATCTTTAATTTCATAAATAGAGTTTTAAAGGACTAGGAATATCTGTAAAACTAAAATAAATTAAATTTCAATGTAATCTTGTCGACATTATAGCATTTAAAGCAATCTCTCTGAAACCTGTCCAATGTATTGGAGCTAACCTGACTGATCATGCTCTCAACAAGCTCGCAGAGTCTCACTTCAGAATTAAACGTTCATCCATGTTTCTCAAACATCAAATTTTCGAAGTTGTTCAAAAGTCACATTTCGAAGCGATTAAGTTTAAGTTTTAAGGTCGGGCATTAACTCTGAATGGTTAAGGTAAGGGTTAAGGTTTAGGATAGGCATAAAACTAAAATCTCAAAAACAACTTCCCATTACTGGATTTGAACATGCAACCTCTTGCATGAGAGGCAGAAGCTCATGCCCATCCACCTTCCCCATTCACAACACCCTAGCAAAAAGCCTACTTGAAGGTAACAGCGCTCACTGTTGCCCGTAGTTGCCAGATTCCACATCATCTCTCAACGTCCTCAGTCATGGATGGACGTCTAATACTGACTTGTATCACGGCTGACCTGGCTGACCTGGCTAAATTAGTCTCTGATTGGGCTGACCTGGCAAATAACGGGGAGCTCAGATTCAAATTCACAAAAGTCTGTTAATATGGGGGGTTGGACAAGATGGGGGTGAGGATCGGGGGAAGGGGGTGTCAGTCAAGCTCCAGACGGTTATGGACTGGTCCTAGAGGTCAAAGGTCAATCAAAGGTCGTGGGAAAGCACAGGTCTATATGGTGATGTCAGGGTGGTGCTCCAACTGACCAGGGAGCAGACAGACAGGCTAGGGGGGAGAAGGGTCCTAGCTACTAATTTATTACCCCCCCCACCTTTATTTGTGAAGGTGCGGTTTCGAACTGCGTGTCCCCCCGCGGTGGTCTCAGAGCAGCGTCACTATGTCACAATGGGATGCTGGACTATCGCGTCTCAGCGTCTGTGGGCTATGCTTTATGCTTTAGGGATTCCTTGGGATAACTGTTTGGGGCATTGTGAGGTAGTTTGTGGTAATTAACCTGACCTGGGGAGAGAAGGAGGCGAATCATCAACAAAGTGACTAAAGCTAAGACCCTTTAGAGATAGGGCTTGCTATGCCTATCTGAGCTTTAGGAGAGCCCCAGTAGGATAGTGGCCAGTCCCTCTTAGCTCCATGCTGCCTCATTAGCTTTCTTTTACGGGGGACATGGGGGCCGGAGGCCGAACATGACCTCTGACATTGTGTGCTGACAAGCTGTGCACCGAGAACAAAGCACTGTCATTAAGAGTAGCTCAGAAGGGGCTGAGCCTTACAATGTGCAGCAGTGTCAGTCTGTAATGAAATGAAATGGCCAAATGCATTAGTTCACTCAAACGCACTGCTTGTCAACTCAAGTCTTGCACTGAAAAGGGAAGGCAGGCGGCAACAACACGCTGTTAATGGACCACACTTAACTTCCACCTGTTCCTGTGCAAATACATGTGTAAAGTCTATTGTTTGTTTGTTTTTGACCATCAAGTGCCCAAAACCCCATAATCATGGTAGTCCACGGTAGTATATTTCCCCTCTCTTTAAGTCAATAAATCAAGAAACAATTAAAAAAAACATGTCTAAGGTGCGCAGAGAATCTAAAGCCAAGAGCCATTCTAATCTTAAGAGTTTGTGAACCAACCT
This sequence comes from Oncorhynchus nerka, assembly GCF_034236695.1. NCBI lineage: Eukaryota > Metazoa > Chordata > Actinopteri > Salmoniformes > Salmonidae > Oncorhynchus > Oncorhynchus nerka. The sequence continues at coordinate 42,021,238 of NC_088406.1, forward strand.
AGGGCTTGTTGTCGAGAGTGGTAGAGTAGTTGACTTGAAAACATTGAGGAGAAAAACATGTTTGGTCTGCCAAAGACCACTTCTACCATTAAGAGTGGGGGGGGTCAGGAAAGGTTCAATAAGGTCTGCTGTGTTTTCTATGTGGAAAGTCTCCACAAGGCAATAGCAAAATGAGAGAGATGGAGAGGAAATGCGTTGCATTCCCCTGATAATAGCTACTGTATGAGGACCTAACCTCAGAGACCACTTTATGTATTGACATAGCAATTAATGGATATACAGTTAATGATATCTGTGTTATCAATTAACTGCATGTATTGACAAAGCACAAACAATACCATTACCCACAGATCTCATATCAACTTTCCCTACTTTAAATAACATTGATGCAATATTTACTTCTGGATCGATTTTGTGTCTTAAGGAAATATTATTTGCATTACCTTTATTTGTGGAAAACCAAGCTCAATAAAAAATGATTAAGTTGTTAGTTCAGGAATACATTCTCAATGACATTTGTAAAAAAGAAAAACACTCAACTTAAAACTTGTAGTTATTATGCATTATTATGCCGTTATAATGCATTGCAAGACTTGTCAAGAGCATGTATAAGCCCATGATGTAAGGGATGATCAATGAGAGGCTATGTGTTCTATGGAAAATAATGAATGAGGAACGAGGAGCTAACCTTCCACAGAGTTTTTTTATGCTAGAAATGTGTTCATTTGCCTCTAGAAATGTGTTCAACATCAACTGAAATAGCTAACGTTAGCAAGTTTACTAGATAGACAGTAGTTTCCTCGGTATCCAAACAAACAGACTTGCTCGTTTAGGTAACCAAACTAGCTTGCTATTATAAAATCTAATTCAACAATGACAATAATGTTTTCAATTTGGCTGTTGCTTTCAAAAGCAGCTCAAACACAGATCATGTAAGAATTAACTATAGCCTTTGAATTCCACTGTGCAAATATACCGTGCGTTATATTGAAATAATGCACGCTCTAGAATGCCCTTCAAGCCATTTAGAAACGAGCACTGGTTGCCAATATATCCTCCAAACACCGGCTTCGAGGCCATTATCACCTTTACAGTATACAACGGGTTACCAACATATTCAAATAATGATTGACATAATTTCATCAAAAAATGTATTTATCCATACTATTTCATCCTTCCAAAAGATATAGTCCCGACACAAATTTAGGGTTGCTACCCAAGCCGGCAAGTCGTTCGTTCAATCAGGTTCGGTTGCTAGAGACAAGACCCAGTGGTTCAGTCTTTTTGTTCTGTATCTATGGAAGCGACCCAGTCGTTCATTCTAAATGTTCCATTGCCATACTGGCTGGCAACGTTCTTATCCCTTGCTTGCTAGCTAGCTAGCCAACTACGGCTAACTTACTGTCACGTCAAACAGTGCAGACAGAATAACAACAGTAGCTGCATTTGTTTAAGCTGTTTTCTAGTTAAATTTATTTGGATACATCAATAACAATGAGTTAATGAGGCTCGATTTCGCCTGGCATAGAAAATGTGCTCTCTCATCAGGACACTGTTGGTCAAAGGAGCTAGCCAACAACACAGCTAACACAATAACTTCAAACTGAAGCTGAAAAAATTTGTATATATTTTTTACCTTTATTTAACTAGGTCTTATTTCCAATGACGGCCTATGTTTTACTTTGTTTCCTTTTACCTTTTTTTTCAATTGACATTTCTTTGTATATATCCATAAAAACGATGCCATCTGATTCATAATTTCGACTGGCTGAGAAACGCTGCCCGCTTGTCTGTCTTGTCCCTACATGTTCATTTCTAGGGGACAGCTGGAGATCGAATTTGAATATTGAAACAATGTTGCAAATGTCGGAGAGACAGAAAGCAAGGTTTATACAAATCTACACTGTTGAAAACTAAATGTTAGTCTAAAAGAAATGTGAGATAATGTCTAGATGCTTTTTATAATGGAGATCAAGTTTATAAATTGCCTGGCTGGGCTGTTGAGACAGTGGATTGTGCAGTCAGAGTAAAAAGTAATTTTAACGTCATAGATTTAGCCCGTGGTCACTTGTGGAATAGACACCGGCTGGAATGTGGATTAGACCCACCCGTTGAATAAATGTCATTATAAACTGGGTGGTTGGAGCCCTGAATGTTGATTGGCTGACAGCCATTATATATCAGACAGTATACCACTGGTATGACAAAAAAATCATTTTTACTGCTCTATTTATATTGATAACCAGTTTATAATAGCAATAAGGCACCTCCGGGATTTGTGATATATGGCCATTATACCACGGCTAAGGGCTGTATCCAAGTACACTGTATTAATTACCTCGCAGTGATTCAAGCCATTTTGAGTCAGTTGAATTGTCAATCAGACTTATAGTATGCATATTACATACAGTGGTATGCATTGTTATAAGATTATAACAAGTTATACACATTAATGCATACCTGCATTGAAAATAAAATGTTACAAAAAGAAAACAAGGCAACCACATGTTGTCCCCTGGAATTTGGTCCAATCAGAGCCCTCCACATAACCTCTCCAATCTGTCTTGCAAGAGAGAGGCCTTGATGACAGCTTGGTAATTGTTCTGTCTCCTATGACTGCTAGGTGTATTACTAACCATGATCAAAAAAGGCAAAAGTAAACATCTAGTCCCCCACAAATGATGCAGCGCCTCCCTGGGCCAATCATTGTAATTTTGTTAATGATCGCTCTCTTATGGCAAGATGCATCATTCACTCACGTTTTGTCAAAATCGGGCCAGTGCTGTCAGAGATATCACGTGTGATTTTTGTAGAAACGGACAGACTGAGACAGATCCACAGTCCCTTCCCCGATTTCATTGTGGGTGACAATACAAATACATGCGTATTTACTGTACATTATTTCAAACAATATAACAACAACATTCACAGTTATGCAAGTGCAATGACATATATTACCATGAAATAACAGTTAAAAGAGCATCAAAACATAGACCTACATCAAAGCCAATTTAACAACGTTTTCAACTGTAGGTCCTAAGGTTCAAGACCGATTACAACATAGTTCAAACCAGAGCAACCAACAACAGTGACTGACTGGATTGTTGAGGGCGCTAGCTCGGCTAGAGGGGTTGGAGCATCATGTCTACACCTCATAAAATGGAGCTCTAGTGACCCTCACTGGATTTAAATTGCACATCATCTCACAGGTGTTTCGCTTTCAGATGTTCTATCACTCATTTGCCCAAACGTCCATGCCTGATCATGTATCCAAGTAATCGACAGTGAAAGCCACCAAGTTCATTCTAGGAAAAACTAGAAATAGAAATGATAACCTCTTTAAAAACTAGAAATAGAAATGATAACCTCTCACTGCATTAGAATACCATCTACAACAAGTCTCTCCACGGATGCAGTCGGGACACAAACATTTGCAGAAAGTCCATTCAATAAGAGAGGGCCTTATGTGAAATGTATCCATGATTTACTGTATGTGAAGTGTACACCTTATTATTGTCAAACTACCCTTTTCATCTTGAAACCCATATATTTTGCAAATATAAACGTTCCTGGAAAAATTCAGAACGTTAAGCCACAATTAACTGGACTAATGCTGAATTGACCTCTTGAATATGTTTGCCATAAACAACTGAATTCAAACAATATAGGCAGACAATAAACATAGACCCAGATTTCGACCTACATGTTTATGTTAATTGCTGATTACTGAAACTTGAATTGATTAACAATTAGGCTATTATTATCATTATCAGCATTATCATGATCATTCATATACTACCATTATTATTATTATTATTATTACAGGATTTGATCATCAAATTGGCCTATAAATCAAGAATGGTATAACATTTACATACCTGGCTCTTATAGCCTATCGCGTAGCCTACGTGTCAAGTGCAGCGCATGGTTTGGTCCTCTTTTGGTCCCTAATTTTGTCAGAGAATGGTCGGTCAGGAGATATTCTTTGGTCACCTGTTACGGTAGACTAGCCTACAACTGAGTTTGCCAGCATCACTGATGCAGGCTAGCCTTTATGTGCTGCTTTAAAACGAAGTCCACTTTTATAGCCTGAGAATCGAGGCAACGCAATTGAGCGAATAGATTTCCAAGACAGACAAAAGCAGACCTCAATTGATCTAGCGCTGAAAACAAATACATTGTCATTGACGACACCCATTATTAATGTTTTTCTTAGAGGGAGAATAGCGATTTATATCCAAATAGCGCACATCAATTGCGCAAGCCATTGAGAGCACCTCGTGTCATGTGCCTCCTGGAGAATGGAACAATTTAAGGGGTTCTTGAGACAACATTTTTGACTCACTCTAATCAATAGGTTGCCAATTTGGAATCGTTTCTTGTACTATTTCACTGTGATATTTGTACATGTTTAGCGATCTTCTAGGTCTAGGATATACACCTAGGAAGCAGCAGTAGCCTAGGCTATGGAACCATATTCAACTGTAATAATATGGAACCATATTCAATTGTAATAATTTCATTCTAAATTGTTGTTTGTTTAGCAGTGCTTACCATTATTGCACAATACATAATGTAATATTGGGTGCCCGATGCTTTATTGTTGTGAAGCAACCTTCTTTATCGGGAAAGAGCACAATGATTATTCAAACGTCTGGAAGTCTATTGACTCGCCCAACGAACAGAGTCCACTGTTGGAAAGTTATAGCTCCTTCGATATGTGAAAAGGCGGGGAGATGTTTGAGGTGGGAAGTATAGCTGTCTCGAGAGCCTCCGTCACCGATAATTAGCGATCAATCACGAATTAGTTTAAAAGCTTGAGAAGAACACCGAGAGCACTATTAGATTGCAAAGATTCACTGCTCTCCGATAATTACTTGTTTTTTTTAGAGGAATGAAACCGCCTCAGCCTCTTTGGTGGCCTTTCACTCCATAAATCAAGTGGAAATTTAAGGCAACAAACACATTGGCCTACAGTGAAGGTAGACCTATGGAAAACTGTTGCTTGCATATGGAGTAAGGGTTTAATAAAAACGTTCTAGTCCTACTGCAACTAGTTCATTATTTCATGAGGATCCTTTTTTTATAAGTATTATTTATTTTCTGATAATTAAGACCCGCCTGAAAGACATCTGTACAAAAACCCTAAGTCAATATCCTTAATGTACGATCAGTACTTCAGCTGCCAGAGCTTCATTTAATGGATAGTGTTGTATGAGAAAATGCACTGGAATTAGAAAAGGGCTATAGCCACCAAAACCTATTCACTATATTGTCCCAATAATATGGCATCTCCAACATATATTGTGAGGAAAAGCAAGATAAACACAGCACATGGACAACTAGCAGGTCATGGTAGATTGGATATACAAGCTACCATGACATTTGGCTCTTGTCATTATAAAGTGTGTGACATGATGGATAATCAACACAAAGCTACCTACTACATTTGAATTCATACATATGATAGTACCATTATGTATATTGTCCCGGCGATAAGTGAACAAAAATATTAATCCTTTCATAAAAGCATGAAAATTGGTACAGGCCTGAATGAATACCGTTGCCATGACTCTATCTCATTCGCACCTTCTCAAAATCATTATTTGGGGTGTAAGGCCAATGCGATAATCAACTTACAACATTTCCCTTTTTTTAAATATTGGTCAATGAATGGGCATAGTGTATTCTTGTGGAAGTTCCATAAAAACAACACTCATCCTGTATCCTGTCCAATACAAATGAGGTTTCAGGCAATAATAGAAGATAAACTGTGATGCATTTAATTGGGTCCCTCAGACATCCGTGAGGAATTCGTGTGGTTTAGAGCTTGGCATAAAACAAAAGGCTAAAGAAATTAAGCAACATCAAACTAATGAGAGACTGGAAAATAGCAATCACTGAGGATAGCTTCGGGAATAATACAGACAGCACAATCCAGTGGGGATGAGAGTTTCTTCAAAGTTGACATCTGCCCACGTAAACATTGGTATTACCAGAAACATGCAAAAATGTAGTTCTTCAGAGGCAGCGCAGGCCTACTCTTCCAGGCTGAGTTTGTGGAGATTAGAGTGTGCAGTAGTCTGGTAGGTCCCTGTAATTAGTTGTACAATGATGCCAAAGCCAGCAGCTACCTCAACTACCTCAGCTACCTCAGCCACAGAAAACAACTTGTCGGTGAGTTCACTACAGAGGCATTGAGTGGAGTTTTCCTTATTCAACATTGCGCAACTTTGTTTTTTTTTAACCTTACTTCAACCCTTAACCCTAAAATGAACCAATCACATTTATTGCCGGAATTTAACTAATCCCATTTGTTTCTGCCCTCAAAACAGATCTGCCCTCAGAACAAAACGGAATAAGGAAAATTCAAATCGGCAACAGAGGCTCGACATTGACAATGATGTGAGACAGATGTACCACACTTACACAGGTTTGGGGGTCGACTGCCCTTTATCTGCATGCTAGACAGCGTTTTCAACTCAGGTCTCCTTCTGGCTCCAGGCAGGTGGCTGCTGGGTGAAGGTGGTGGTGGTGTTTGTGTTGGTGGACTGGAAGCTCCATTTGAAGGAGCTCAGGGAAGCTTGTTAGTTAACAGGCACAGTTGTAGCAGACCTTGACCAACTCCCGTCTCCAAGGTGACCAGCCAAGGGGCAGGAGTCTCCAATAAATCAAGTAGGCCAAACAAAAAGAGAAGCATAGCAAAGCAAGTTAAATCTTGCAAAACTAAAAATACACCATTTCTAATAAAAAGTCACTGCAAACTCAAAATAATTCATAGACGGACACAATAATTGTGTGCTGGTCTTCAATTTGGGGGGGAATGTACTACTGTAGATGGGGAATAGATGAAAAGGTATAGCCTAAACAACACTTTTGTTTTCACAAGAAGATTACTCAGACTGAACTGTATATTTACGTTGAATATCTACATAAGTATATCTAACTGATATCTACCTTGAGATCAGTTTCTTCAATATTTTATTTTGTTGACCTAGTTGTATATAGGTTTTCAACTAAGTTGTATATTCAGAAAAAAAAAAAAAATCATGCATCAATATGCATTTAAAATTATGTCTGTCTGTCTGTCTGTCTGTCTGTCTGTCTGTCCGTCTGTCTGTCTGTCTGTCTGTCTGTCTGTCCGTCCTGTCTGTCTGTCTGTCTTTCTTTCTGTCTTTCTTTCTGTCTGTCTGTCTTTCTTTTCTGTCTGTCTGTCTTTCTTTTCTGTCTTTCTTTCTGTCTGTCTGTCTTTCTTTTTTGTCTGTCTTTCTTTCTGTCTTTCTTTCTGTCTGTCTGTCTTTCTTTTCTGTCTTTCTTTCTGTCTGTCTGTCTTTCTTTTCTGTCTGTCTTTCTTTCTGTCTTTCTTTCTGTCTGTCTGTCTTTCTTTTCTGTCTGTCTGTCTTTCTGTAAGATTTAACGTAAACTTGTTTGTTTTTAGACGGTTGCAGAGTTTTTCTGCACTGCAGTAGTAGATGAGGCTTTTCTGAGTGGAGATTTTAGCCCTAGGAAATAAAAAGTCTGTTTACATCCAAGTGGGTCAATGCTTCACTTCTCTCATTTCCCAGTCTACTTTAGGTATTTTAGTAGAAGGCAATCATAGCACAGACAAGAAATCCAACTAATACATTTAATTTGGCCTCCAAATTTCAGGTCTGTTGGGGATGGTGGAGGACACATTACAGGAGAGTCCAGGCTAAATCAGGACAAGAGTGGCAGAGATCGAATATCCCCAGCTCGGATAAACCCGTTGGCCAGGATTTTTAAGCTGCTGCTGGTGCTGAGACAGTTTCTGAAACCAGAGCCCCAAAGCCCCAGGTGTATTTATACACTGGAGTAAATAGGGGTGAGCAGGCCACCAAATATAATTACAAGTCAGTGCAACAATAACTCAACGTCAGAGGTCTCTTTGGGTTTCCTTTTGGGGTATAATTATACATAGATAAGTACTCAACGAGCGAGAAAGATGCTATTGATGGAAGGATGCTGTTTCTTTCCCAAAATATTCAACAAGATGATTGATACACAATTGACTCTCATTCAAGTTTTATGCACATAATCAGAGATATGATTTGGCTGTCAAATTTGTAGTCATCATAGAGTATGCCAGTATGAGGAAATTACGTGTACTGCGAGCATGCAGGGACCAACTGGCAAGTGTCTTCACTGACATTTTCAACCTCTTCCTGTCCGAGTCTGTAATACCAACATGTTTTAAGCAGATCACCATAGTCCCTGTGCCCAAGAACACTAAGGTAGCCAGCCTAAATGACTACCGACCCGTAGCGCTCACATCTGTAGCTATAACGTGCTTTGAAAGGCTGGTCATGGCTCACATCAACACCATTATCCCAGAAATCCTAGACCCACCCCAATTTGCATACCGCCCTAACAGATCCACAGATGACGCAATCTCTATTGCACTCCACACTGCCCTTTCACACCTGGACAAAAGGAACACCTATGTGAGAATGCTGTTCATTGACTGCAGCTCAGCATTCAACACCATAGTGCCCTCAAAGCTCATCAGGAGCTAAGCTAAGGACCCTGGGACTAAACACCTCCCTCTGCAACTGGATCCTGGACATCCTGATGGGCCGCCCCCAGGTGCTAAGGGTAGGTAACAACACATCCGCCACGCTGATCCTCAACACGGGGGCCCCTCAGGGGTGCGTGCTCAGACCCCTCCTGTACTCCCTGTTCACTCATGACTGCACGACTCCAACACCATCATTAAGTTTACCGATGACACAACAGCGGTAGGCCTGATCACCGACAATGACGAGAGCCTATAGGGAGGATGTGGTGCCAGGACAACAACCTCTCCTTCAACGTGATCAAGACAAAGGAGATGATTGTGGACTACAGGAAAAAGAGGACAGAACATGCCCCCATTCTTATCGACAGGGCAGTGGTGGAGCAGATTGAGAGCTTCAAGTTCCTCTGTGTCCACATCACCAACAAACTAACATGGTCCAAGCACACCAAGACAGTCGTAAAGAGGGCACGACAAAACCTATTCCTTCTCAGGAGATTGAAAAGATTTAGCATGGGTCTTCAGATCCTCAAAAGGTTCTACAGCTTCACCTTTGAGAGCATCCTGACTGGTTGCATCACTGCCTGGTATGGCAACTGCTAAGGGCTGTGTTTTGTGTAGGCTAAATATGGCGTGACGTTTTGATATCCGTGTAAATCTCTCTAGGACAAGGTGACTTTTTTCAATATATTTGCCTGTATTTACCCCCCAAAATGAAATGCTAATTAGATGCTAATGTGGCTATCAAAAAGAACTACAAATGCCATGATGATCTGAACAAGACAATACCTGAAGACAAAGGTGTCAGCTAGAGATGCATGGTTATCAAAACGTCACGCCAGGGTAAGCCTACACGAAATACAGCCCTTAATTTAAGTGTTTCTAAAATTCTCTATGGAAAAATGAATGGTGGAAACATTATTGGAGCCATTTACCTGTTTGACCACTAGGTTTTATGATGTTTTATGCATGATTATTTGTGTGGCAAGGTACGTTATCGGTGGTGCTGACATGCATGCATCATCATCATCAGGTGTGATAGGGTCACTTTTGCCTGGTAAATCAGACTGACAGCAGAGTTCAGTCTGGTTTAACCAGGCTTGGGTTGCTTAACCTGAGGATTTTGGCAATGAGGCCCTTTATCTACTTCCCCAGATTCAAATGAACTTGTCGATAACATGTTTATGTCTCTGCATGCCTTTTGAAGGAAGTTGCTAACTAGCGCTAGAGCAATTGCTAACTAGAGTGATACCCATAGACTTCCAGTCATTGCACTTTCGCTAGTTAGCATTGACTCATGAAACTACCTCTAACTTCCCTTATAATGGACACAGAGACATAAAAATGGCTAAATACTGAAGTATCCCATTAAAGGTCCAATGCGGCTGTTTGTATCCTCATATTATGTCATTTTTAGGTAACAATTAAGTACCTTACTGTGATTGTTTTCAATTAAAATGGTCAAAAAGAAACAAAAATAACTTCATGCAAAGAGCATTTTCTCAAGCAAGAATTTTGCTAGGACTGTCTAGGAGAGGTCTGAATGGGGAGGAGAAAACTAGCTGTTATTGGCAAAGATGTTTGGAGCTCTCTTTCTTATCAGTCTATTAACTAATTTAATTCACCAGGCAGGCCAAAACTCCAACATTTTTTTTTACACACAATATGACAGTATCTTATTCCTTTCAGTTCGTTATTTATGTCTACTTACTGCATAATTTTCTAAGGATTTCTTTATTTTTAAATCACTTCAGGCCAGGGGTGTCATGGACCTATTATTTTATAGGGGGCACCAAGTACGTAATGATGGAGAATTTTAAATTTTTCAAACACCTGAAGCATATTTTTCCTGCAATCTAGAGCCATAAGTTTAGTGATTAATTTAACATCTGAAAAAAAAATACAAGACAAATATGAGGGGTCGCGTTTCCGTGTGCCCCATGTGGGGCTTCAGGCTCATTTTCTCCCTAAGATATGTAGTCCATTCCAAAGGTCTTATACCTACACCTAGTGGCTAAACCATAATACTATTGAACAAGGTGTTGAAGGAGTTCTCGATCTAATAAAATAAAAATAGATAACAATACAAAAATAAATGACCCGATTTGTTATTTATTTCATATGTATCTTCTACATATCTGAAACAGTGATCATGTCTGTAACATATAGAGGGGGGAATTCAGACCATTTTTGAATCAAAATAAAGAACACACTTCAGATATGCTCATATCTGAATATACAAGTGGCAATCTTTTCAATCTTTTGCAAATCTTCGCCCAAATATAAAGAATATGTTTGACTTAACTTTTAGCATTTTGGTGAAAAACTTAAATTACTTAAATTAAAATGTATATACATTTGGAAATACAATATTTGAGACAATAAATGAACACAAATTGACACAGATGGCTTCCTCCTCAGTTTCCAGAGTTTCCTCAACAGTGCATGTGGCTAACCTCTGATGTAGGTCTGCTTTGTTCCTCACTGACACCTTTATCACAAATTTCGATCAGATAGATTTAGATGAGGCTACACAAAAGCATTCAAGTTGACATAATGAGCAGTGAACCTCCCTCTGATTTCACCACTGAGACGTCAAGAGAAATCAGGTTCAATCTTCAGAGGCACTCACAACAATGACCCAATGAAATGCAAATACTGTATTAGGTCACAATGAAAACTGCACCTGAGAAAAACTTATTTTCCTACCACAGGACAGGTCTTTTTAATAAGATTTGATAAAAGCTCTTCAATTGTTAAGTATCTGAATAAAATATAAATGGTCACAACTGGAAGACTGAAAGATATTTTCTAGTGCAGTGGTCGACAACTATTCTGCCGTAAGACCTTACATTATGTAAAATAAACACATACAGTGGAGGTTCCTAACTTCTGGTTATTAGACCTGCCTCACCAAGGCTCATCTGTGATTGTCAATAGTTCATTTTGTCCCATCGAGACTGTTTCAAACAAATCCCGGGTGAAAAGCCACCCAGTGGAAAACATTTGGCCCATGCCGTCTTAATGAACTCATTTTCTGGTTGTAAACTGTTTTTCTGGTTGTGAAGAAGTCATAAAACCAGATGGTCAACTGGTCTCAGTTACAACCATGTAAAGATGCATTTTGTATGACGAGATCATGATGTCAAAGTAAATCCTTCATATGTTGGTTGCCATCTGGTCACATAACAACCAGGCAGACAGATTTTTCTGGTTACCTTCGTTAACAAAATGTTTTTATACAACCAGCATACAACGTGACCATAAAGTCATAAACGATGTCATACTGAACACATTGCAAGAGATCATGAACTAAGTTTAGCATGTTTTCTCCCACAATGAGTTCAACTTTATACACACAGAAACACAGATTCCACACGTGAAACATCCGAGACATGACTTGCGGCTACAATCAAGGGCTTTTGAGGATAACATCTGCAAGCGGGACTAGGGATACAATTGCTTTTCGAAACACAAACTACTCTGTTCGGTTTTTTAGGTCAATGTTCTCAACCTTGTGACTTCCTTCTGGCACGCAGTTGATTATATAATATGTAATGGTTCATGTGCTTAGCCTCCATGATCAACCAGGCCGAGACTTAGCCCTGCCCTCTCCACTCTCACTAACAACAATACTGTCAAATTAGAAATGTCAACAATACTGTCAAATGACAATATGTACAGTATAGTACATCCAGGTCCAACCACCCATTGACTCTGGTGGGGTCTTTCAGTGCTGTTTGACCAGAAACTACATCCTCGGGATGGGGCTGAGCAAGTCTGCTCTCCACGGAAGCGGATGTCATTCCTGGAGGAGGGTCTCCCTCCAGTTGAAGCTGTGGTTGGGTCCATGTGTGAGGGGCAGGATGGGTGGGTCCACCAGCTGCCAGATCCCCGTGTCACTCTGCTCCTCGCACGTACAGAAACCCAGGTAGGGGATCTACAGGAGGGAAAGAGGCTCTCGTCAGCCGCAATAAAGGCAGAATGAAAGTTAGGAAGTGGGGTGGAAAGGCAGAGGGGGAGAAAGAGAGAGAGAGAGAGAGGCGGACCAAGAGAGACAGACAGACAGAAACACAGATACAGAGAGATAGGCACAGGGTGAAAGTAAGAGTGAAAAAGAGTGAGGGGGAAGACACAATGAGATCAAAATAAAATATCACATTGAGCGAGTAAAATAAACTTCAGCTGACCTTCCTGACTACTTGGATGAAGTCCTTGGAGGTCTGGGGGCTGCGGCCCTGGAGCTGTCGGGTGCAGGCCTCCAGAGAGGAAGCATGGGCCACAATCAGTATGTTGTTTCCTACAGAGTGAGAGATGAGGAGATGAGGGAAGGGAAGATCAACACGGACCAGATGAATCCCAAAGTCCATCCCACACAAGATGTTTCTGTATCACATCTGGGATTCAAATTGTATTGGTTTGCTTTCAAATGCAACGAGCATTTGATTGAGCCTGTCTAGCGTGGAGTGGGAGATGAACAGGGTTTGCACTTTTGGGACTATTACGTTGATTCCATTGCGCCAGGCAAGCTCAATTGAGCACAGCTAAAGGATTTGAAAGATAGGTACTAATTGAATGCAGGACTGTTTTTTTTATACACATCCCATCCAAAGCCACAGCAGTGACTGAACCCTGCATCATAATTACCCATATTTTTGCAGTCAGACAGAATGTCTTTGGTCACTTGGTAGCTCCGGCTCACGTACGTGTCATAGGACTCCGACACGCTAAGTTTGCATATTGGGATGAGAGGTCTGTGGGAAGAAGGAGTGAGAACATGTGAGACAGAGGCATGGCTGAAAAGGCCCCGGCCCCATCCAGCAACAACCCTTAGCCCCTACCTTTACCACTTCATGTACGTAGGTCAGAAGGAATTAAATAAGCATAGGCAACATGGTAGTAGCTCCATCATTTTCTTTGATAGGCTTAATGGAATGTTAAACATATTATTTGTACATATCTGGTTGTCTTTATACCTGTGCCTAGTCCCAAGGTTAAAGGGACTAGGGGTGGTTTCTGGATGGAGCCTAAATCTGCGTTTACACATGGAAGTGGCATCGCGCGGTGAAACATCGGCCATTCATCTTCAATGGAAGGAAAGCGAGAGAAGCGGAGAGTTGGCGAGGGACCGTTGAGCGATGCGAGCATGGGCGCGGAAGCTGAAAAGGGCAGGACTAAAGCTGGGGAAAGCAGAATTTTCATTAAATCCTCCGTGATATGGTGAAGCGACTGACCAATCGATTCTCACCATAGCTTCCAAACCCTACTGGATTGGCTGACAATGGCTGTTAATACGTAGCACAACCAAGCTTGCTTGCTAGCTTGTTAGCACGAGGGCGAGGCTAGCGTGGCTAGGCAAGTGCCGCTTGTATAGTGTAAATGGCCAGTAAGAGTACAGTATGGAGGTGAACCAGGAAACAGTCTTGCCTGTATCACCTGTATGTTGTGTCAACACTGAAGTGGGATGCAGCCAGGTCTGTGGGAGGGATCCAGGCAGGAAGAGAGCTCCCAGAGACCCACTTGGTCCATTCGAATAGCCCTGGTTCCACTCTGATCTTCAGCTTGCCATCCTGCTGCAGACCTGCAAGGGGAGATAGAGAGGCGCATAAGCAAAAGAGCAAGACTGCAGCCTCTGCTGCACACACCAGCCTTGTCCAAAAACAACCCCTAGTCCCCTAGCCACTTACGTAGATCTGAAATGATTGGATTGAGATAAGCAATTTGGAAACAATTTCACTTAGCCTATCAGAAGGAAAGGGAACTACTACCATATTGGCTAAACTTATCAACCCCCTCTCAGATCCACATAAGTGCCTCGGAGGAAAGGGTTGGACCAGAACACATGATATGCTCTCAACTATGTTCATTGACAACATTTCAACCACTAAAGGGGCAATCCACAGTTGAAACAATAACAAAGCGTCCTCCCTGCCACGGGATGGGTCTGGAGAAATCTAATTCATAGACAGAGCTATGGATGCAAGAACTGACCATCCATGATATCAAATGATAGTTTTAACTATGTTTGTAGGCTATATAGTGTATTCTTACATTTACTTTGTTTACAAACATTGGAGTGAAAAAGTGTATAATTTTGGTTCTGATGGAGTACAACAGTTGCTAAACTCATGAAGCATTTATAAATGAGATTGTTCAAGAATCAATGGGTACATATAATTCATTTGTAAATTAAATTGTTCTCGAATCAATGGGTAGATACAATTAATTTACAAGTTATATTCTTCTAGAATCAATGGGTACATATCATTCATTTATAAGCCCCAAAATGGATGTAGAAACTGCAGATCGCCCTTTAAAGTCTTCATCAGGGGTTAGAGAGGCGAACACAATCGATAAGGCTTTTTATCCTAAGCAGGATTTGTGGTGGCAAGTAACTACATGCTGGTTACCTTTGAGGATGTTCTGAGCAGTCTGGACACAGCGCAGAGAAGGCGAACAGTACACAAAGTCTATCACTGTGTTGCTCTCCAACAACGCCTGACCTGCAACACAGGCAGACAGATAGACAGAGGAATAGGTTGTTATCACACTGTAATGAAACATTAAACATGGAATTGGGCAGATAACATATGTGTTGACAACCACGTACCCACTATTTGTGCTTGTGTGGAACCAAACACAGTGATGGGGGTGTCCATGTCGTAATCTCGGTGTCCTCCATTCCACATGGGCAGGCTGACTGGCATGTTCAGGTTAGTGCGCACATATCTACCTGTAGAACAGAATACCACAACCCAGCACACTGCTGTTATGGTTTCAAAACCTACAAACAATACTGCCGTTTTATCTATCCAATCAAAACATCAGATTCATCCAACTCAAATTGTATGACTCCTTTGAAAGCACACTTGCTTTTAGGATTGATGCGCGATGTCTAATATTAAAGAAGTCTCGAGGTATTGCTCGCCTCAGATAGAGTACCTTATGATAAGCTGTAGACCACACTATCTACCAAGAGAGTTCTCATCTATATTATTCGTAGCCGTCTATTTACCACCACAGACCGATGCTGGCACTAAGACCGCACTCAGCCAACTCTATAAGGCCATAAGCAAACAAAAAAATACTCATCCAGAAGCGGCACTCCTAGTGGCCGGGAACTTTAATGCAGGCAAACTTAAATCAGTTTTACCAAATATTTACCAGCATGTCACATGCAACCAGAGGGAAAAAAAAACTCTAGACTACCTTTACTCCACACACAGAGATGCATACAAAGCTCTCCCTACCCTCCATTTGGCAAATCTATCCTCCTGATTCCTGCGTACAAGCAAAAACTAAAGCAGGAAGTACCAGTGTCTCGCTCAATACGGAAGTGGTCAGATGACGCGGATGCTACGCTACAGGACTGTTTTGCTAGCACAGACTGTAATATGTTCCGGGATTCATCCAATGGCATTGAGGAGTATACCACCTCCGTCATCGGCTTCATCAATAAGCATATCGAAGGACGTCTTTCCCCACAGTGACCGGACGTACATATCCTAACCAGAAGCCATGGATTACAGGCAATATCCACATCGAGCTAAAGGCTAGAGCTGCTGCTTTCAAGGAGCGGGACACTAATCCGGATATTATCCGCTATGCCCTCAGAAGAACCATCAAACAAGCAAAGCGTCAATTATGGCAGTTTGGGTCTGGGATTTATGATAAATAGTTACGAGCCTAAATGACTCACGGATGATTACTATTGACTTCTTAATGAACTGGACTGTTGAATTCCCTAAATTATGTTAATAATGAATGATATGATTTGATCTTTGATTATGAATTTGATTGGATACATGTTATTTGTTTCCTTTGTGATGCAGCACAGACTACTCAGTAAATATACCACATTATGGTTAAAGGAATTCCTGCCTCAGTCTCATCCATTCCTCTGTCACCTGACACGTGACCACCTGTTCACCTTCACTGTCAGTCATCCTACCTGCCCATCTACCCACACAGATTCCACTAATCTTTCAACAGGATTAAGACTGAATCTTACTACACCGGCTCTGACGCTCGTCGGACGAGGCATGGCTGTGAAAACTATTATGGACTACAAAGGAAACCCAGACGCGAGCTGCCCACTGAAGCGAGCCTACCAGACGAGCTAAATGCCTTTTATGCTCGCTTCGAGGCAAGCAACACTGAAGCATGCACGAGAGCACCAGCTGTTCTGGATGACTGTGTGATAACGCTCTTGGTAGCCGATGTGAGCAAGACCTTTAAACAGGTCAACACTCACAAAGCCACGGGACCAGACGGATTACCAGGACGTGTACTCAAAGCATGCGCGGACTAACTGGCAAGTGTCTTCACTGGCATTTTCAACCTCTCCCTGACCGAGTCTGTAATACCTACATGTTTCAAGCAGACCACCATAGTCCCTGTGCCCAAGGAAGTGAAGGTAACCTGCCTAAATGATTACCGCCCCGTAGCACTCACGTCGGTAGCCATGAAGTGCTTTGAAAGGCTGGTCATGGCTCACATCAACAGCATCCTCATGGATACCCTAGACCCACTCCAATTCGCATACAACCCCAACAGATCCACAGATGACGCAATCTCAATAGCACTCCACACTGCCCTTTCCCACCTGGACAAAAGGAACACCTATGCGAGAATGCTGTTCATTGACTACAGCTCAGCGTTCAACACCATAGTGCCCACAAAGCTCATCACTAAGCTAAGGACACTGGGACTAAACACCTCCCTCTGGATCTTGGACTTCCTGACGGGCCGCCCCCAGGTGGTAAGGGTAGGCAACAACATGTCTGCCACACTGATCCTCAACACCGGGATCCTTCAGGGGTGTGTACTCAGTCCCCTCCTGTACTCCCTGTTCACCCAGAACTGTTTAGCCAAACACGACTATAGGTGGGAGGTCAGAGAACTGGCAGTGTGGTGCCAAGACAACAACCTCTCCCTCAATGTGATCAAGACAAAGGAGCTGATCATGGACTACAGGAAAAGGCAGGCAGAACAGGCCCCCAAAAACATTGATGGGGTTGTAATGGAGCGGTCGAGAGTTTTAAGTTCCTTGGTGTCCACATCACCAACAAACTATCATGGTCCAAACACACCAAGACAGTTATGAAGACAGCACGACAAAACCTTTTTCTCCCCAGGAGACTATTATACTGTATATGCGTAGTCACTTCACTTCTACCTACATGTATAAATTACCTCAACTAACCTGTACCCCAGCACACTTACTCGGTACCGGTACCCCCTGTATATAGCCTCGTTACTGTTATGTTATTGTGTTACTTTTAATTATTTTTTAAGTTTTACTTTAGTTTATTTGGTAAATATTTTCTTAACTCTTTTTGAACTGCACTGTTGGTTAAGGGCTTGTACTGTAAGTAAGCATTTCACGGTAAGGTCTACACTTGTATCCGGCGCATGTGACAAATAAAGTTTTATTTGATTTGATTTGACTCTGCTCACCTTTGGAGTCAGAGCACAGTGAAAGCCAGTGTTTCCCAAACACCACATCCATCCGCTCACTGTGCCGGCAGACAAACAGGGTCCGCTTGGGCAGCTGAGAGTGATTGCTACCGACCCGAAGCACCTAAGAAACAATACAGTGAATTGGGGCATCAAATCCATAACATTTCCCAACATTTTCAAGAATTGATCAGTACACCAGAAAAACAGCTTTGTATTGCAGCAAGGTTATTATGGTTTGTGTTTTTATATTCGTTTTTATTAACATTAGTTAGTATTTTTTTATTTGAAGTTCAGTTTAATTTCCTTTTCAGACCGGATTTGCTAGTTTTAATTTAGTTATAGTTGTATACAAATATTTATATTTCATTTTTATATGATTTAGTTTCAGTTTTAGGGGCGGCAGGTAGTCTAGGGTTAGAGTGTTGGGCTAGTAACCAAAAGGTTGCTAAATCGAATCCCCGAGCTGACAAGGTAAAAATCTGTCGTTCTGTCCCTGAACAAGGCAGTTAACCCACTGTTCCTAGGCCGTCAGTGTAAATAAGAATATGTTCTTATTAACTGACTTGCATAGTTAAATAAAGGCTAAATAAATAAATAAATGTTTTGGTGTTAGGGACAGAAAGCATGCGTTGGAGGCTAGGAGCCATTGGTGTTGTATAGTGTTTTGGGGATGTCATTTCTCGCAACTGAGGGCAGTAGTACAGTCGTGGCCAAAAGTTGAGAATGACACAAATATTAATTTCCACAAAGTTTGCTGCTTCAGTGTCTTTATATACTTTTGTCAGATGTTACTATGGAATACTGAAGTATAATTACAAGTGTTTCAGTGTCAAAGGCTTTCATTGACAATTACATGATGTTGATGCAAAGAGTCAATATTTGCAGTGTTGACCCTTCTTTTTCAAGACCTCTGCAATCCACCCTGGCATCCTGTCAATTAACTTCTGGACCACATCCTGACTGATGGCAGCCCATTCTTGCATAATCAATGCTTGGAGTTTGTCAGAATTTGTGTTTTTTTTTTGTCCACCCACCTCTTGAGTATTGACCACAAGTTCTCAATGGGATTAAGGTCTGGGAAGTGTCTGGCCATGGACCCAAAATATCAATGTTTTGTTCCCCGAACCACTTACTTATCACTTTTGCCTCATGGCAAGGTGATCCATCATACTGGAAAAGGCATTGTTCATCACCAAACTGTCCCTAGATGGTTGGGAGAAGTTGCTCTCGGAGGATGTGTTGGTACCATTCTTTATTCATGGCTGTGTTCTTAGGCAGAATTGTGAGTGAGCCCACTCCCTTGGCTGAGAAGCAACCCCACACATGAATGGTCTCAGGATGCTTTACTGTTGGCATGACACAGGACTGATGGTAGCGCTCACCTTGTCTTCTCTGAACAAGTTTTTTTCCGGATGCCCCAAAAAGGGGATTCATCAGAGAAAATGACTTTACCACAGTCCTCAGCAGTCCAATCCCTGTACCTTTTGCAGAATATCAGTCTGTCCCTGATGTTTTTCCTGGAGAGAAGTGGATTCTTTGCTGTCCTTCTTGACACCAGGCCATCCTCCAAAAGTCTTTGCCTCACTGTGTGTGCAGATGCACTCACACCTGCCTGCTGCCATTCCTGAGCAAGCTCTGTACTGGTGGTGCCCCAATCCCACAGCTGAATCAACTTTAGGAGACAGTCCTGGCGCTTGCTGGACTTTCTTGGGCGCCCTGAAGCCTTCTTCACAACAATTGAACCGCTCTCCTTGAAGTTCTTGATGATCCGATAAATGGTTGATTTAGGTGCAATCTTACTGGCAGCAATATCCTTGCCTGTGAAGCCCTTTTTGTACAAAGCAATGATGACGGCACGTATTTCCTTGCAGGTAACCATGATTGACAGAGGAAGAACAATGATTCCAAGCACCACCCTCTTTTTGAAGCTTCCAGCCTGTTATTGGAACTCAATCAGCATGACAGAGTGATCTCCAGCCTTGTCGTCGTCAACACTCACACCCGTGTTAACAAGAGAATCACTGACATGATGTCAGCTGGTCCTTTTGTGGCAGAGCTGAAATGCAGTGGAAATGTTTGGGGGGGTTCTGTTCATTTGCATGACAAAGAGGGACTTTGCAATTAATTGCATTTCATCTGATCACTCTTCATAACATTCTGGAGTATATGCAAATTGCCATCATACAAACTGAGGCAGCAGACTTTGTGAAAATGAATATTTGTGTAATTCTCAAAACTTTTGGCCACCAATGTACATACATTCTAAAGTCAATCTCAATGAGACTTGGATTTAATATGAATAGCGCAAAGACTGGTGCAAAAAAATATGGTGGAAGGATTTGTTTTTGTTTTCATTTACTATGATAACCTTGATTTGAAGTCATTCTTCAAGAATAATAAGAATCCTGCTGCATATCATAACCAGGACCAGGAATTTTTCCTGATCAGGATTAAACGCTAGCCACTAGTTATCCTGGTTAGGAAAAGCTGTATGGTTTAGTTAAAGAAACTTCTTTCTTTTCTTTGGAAAAAGTGCCAGTACCTGCATGGGATGATAGATGAGGCTCGAAGTGGGTGTGTCCCCAGGGCTTGCGTTGTCGAGGCGACGGCTGTCCAGCAGCCCATCGAACAGGCCCCTTTCCCTGCTCTCTTTGTCGGAGGTGGCGGAGCAATTGAAGAAGGAGTGTGATCTGCACAGGGTAGAAGACAAGAGTTAACACACATACTCACTACTACTCATTCATCACTACTGACTACTGAGCAGAACTCTCCATGCTCTTTTACAGTGTTCTGGCCCTGGGTACGGGTCAATTCCAATTCAAGATGCAAACAGTTCCTTCTGGATTGACTGAATTGAAATGGAATTGACCCCTGCCCCTATGTTCTGGACCCAGGACTGTAAGTAGTAAGAAGTAAGAAGCACGCCAGGGGTGTAAGTAAGAAGCACATTCTGAGGGCTCACCCGTGGAAGACCCAGGTGTCACACTCGTCTGCCCGGCTGACGTAGTTCTCAGGCAATAGGCCGGACAGCCCCGTGGCCAGGGAGGACCCGTAGACCCAGCCCTCGCTGGTGTTTTTCTGCTCCAAGGGAGACGTGAAGACAAAGTCACCCAGGACCAGCTCCAGCTCGTCCTCATTCTGAGGGGCGTAGGGATACATCACGCGCAGCGTCTGCAACAGAGGGAGGGAAGGACACAGCTTTAGCACACCAACGCTGTATCTAACACCAGAATACAGTACAATGCAAGGCTATAGGTGTAAATGGGCAAGCTCGTAAAGGGCCACTGTGACATTTACAGCTGTTTCTAAATTAATTATACTGTATATTCCCATTGATTCTTGAAGAATATCAATTATTATAAATGGCTCATGAGCTTGTCTTGTAGAAGGTACAAGGTCTATTTCATGGTGTTGATTAGTAGAAAGTACAAGAGTAGTATTGGATGTGAAATGAAAACAAAGTGTTATTATTACCTCATGATTGGCAAACCGAATGTCCCGGGAGAAAAGGACAGCCAGCCAATCACAGCCTAGCTTCACCTCGATTCCCTTGGCCAGCTTTTCCAGGGAGGTCAGGTGATTGGTGGGGAAGTAGTAGGCTAACGTCACATGGAGCTGCTTCTTATGGGGCTCTAAATGGACATCTGAGACAGAGAGAGGAGCACGAGTGAATAAAGGTAAAGAACATAAAGAAAGCCATTTCTGTGGGGCAAACTACTACAGTGGAAATCTAGCTCAACAAATCATAGAACTACAGACTTGAGCAAAATGTCCCCATATTTTCCAAGCAATCTTTTTTGACGTGTTATAATCCACCATGCACAATTTGAAATGAAGCTCCAAACTGCCGGTGCTTTATGGTGAGGATAATCTCTTTAGGATTAAGCATTACAGTCAGGGCCGGCGCCAGAACGAATCAGTTGGACAAGCATTTGATTTTTATTCACGGGCACATCCTGTGTGCTTGCGCGCAAACACATTTTGTTAATGGGTGTTATGATAAAGACCATACACTCTTAGAAAAAAAGCTGCTATCTAGAACACAGAAGGGTTCTTTGGCTGTACCCATAGGAGAACCCTTTGAAGAACCATTTCCACAGAGGGTTCTACATGGAACCCAAAAGGGTTCTACCTGTAACCAAAAAGGGGTTTTACCAGCAACCAAAAAGGGTTCTCCTATGGTCTGAAGAACCGTTTTGGAACCCTTTTTTCTAAGAGTGTAGGCAGCTCGTGAATTTCAAGTTTGGGGAAGCTTACAATTTATCCTACCATTTAAACCTATCTGCGTGCCATATGACTATAGGCCAATGCAGCAGTAGGCCTTTAACGTCCATCATCACCTAAATAAAATACATAGGACTAAAGCCGCAAAAAAAAGTGGAAAATATCCTGATGAAAATTCTGGTTCTTTCAATCACATTAATATCTCTGCCTCCCTTTCTATCTGTCTTGACTTGAGCTATCGCTAGCGCAATGCAACATTGTACCAACTCGGCAGGTTGGCGTACTCAGACGCGAACGCTCCCTTCATGTTATCAGGACAGAGAAACCACACACATGCTCATTGCTCACATGGAGCACTCCAAACAAAAGACAGTGAAAAAATTGACAAAACTCCTAAACGATGGTTATGAAATAAACCAAATCGTGTTTCTCACAAGTGTAGCAGGTTGTGAACTCTGCAAACAACGTTTCCACTCTGAGAATGGTAAATTACTGTAATACATGCATTAACCGAAATGAATGTAACTAAATGACAGAGATGAACGGTATATTTACTAGGACTACTGGTTACATATGTAATGTTGAATTGACAAAAAGAAACAATCAAAGGTCAAACAATTCACACAATGAAACAATGACTGTGCAAGATTTGGCGGGAGACACCGGAGAACATTCTGGAGTGCTGAGTGCATGTATTCTGGAGAGAGAACCCCATATCTTCGCCACACACCCAGCCCCTTCTTCTAGTCTCAACATTTTATACTCAAGACACATGATCTTCACACATTTTAGATGCTTTTCACTGATAGCCGCAACTCAATAATCAGCTAGGCCTATTGCCACGCGCTCTGCCCAAATTGCTGCCTATCCCAATAGGCATAGACCTATACACTTGTGATTTGAAACAATCCACAGCAACAAAACAAACATTTTAAGAAGATAATGATCCTCTGTGGCCAAGTCAAGTTCTCTGGTAGAGTATTTTTGAATGATTTTATTTAGACAGGAGTAATTATATAATTTTGGCAAAACATCAATTTACTTTAGGGGAAGCCAGCCTCCGAACAGTGCACTGTGCACCCACCAACTTTCCTTTCTAATGTTCAAGTGGCTGAAACCAAGTGGCTGAAACTATCTCGTATGTAATGACGAGATGCTCATGTCTCCGCCCTAACAATGTGAGTCGTTGTCCCAAAGGCCGGAATGCAGGTGACAAGTTTAGGTCTGCATATAAACGCAACGGGCTTATTCAGGACAGATTTGCGGGAGAGCAAGCCCTCTCACTTCGCCTCTTCCTCTCTGCAGAAACTAGCGAGCGAAACAGCACCCCTCTGTCTTACTATATGTAGCCCGTGTATCTGATGCTGTCTGGCCAGAAAGAGTATGACATGCCATAACCATTTTGTCTAGACAGCATCAGATACATGGTCCACACATACAGAGACAGAGACGAGCTGTTTCACTCGCTCAGATGCTTAATCTGAGATTGATGTGTCTTTCTTTCTTTGCGTGTCTCAGTCAAATAATTGATCAGTCGGTAGGGCCCGCCAATAAATTCAGCCCTGATTACAGTCATCCCTTACCAGCTTAAAATATGTAATTTTCTGACCAAAGCATGTGGAGTGATAGACTGCCTGTAAAAAGGCAACGTGGGTATGCTTGTGTGTGTGTGTCTGGCGTGCTTACGTGCGTGCGTGAGTGTGTGTCCATGTGTCACAGGTAGAGATAGTTCCTACCTGCTTTTCTGGCAGCCTCGGAAGCAAAGTCAGCAGCAAACTGCTTGAGGACATCTGCGATCTGCTCCTCGACGAAGAGGCCTATGAAGTTGAAGGAGGTGTAGAGTTCCAGGGGCAGAGGGCTAGGGAAACGACCCCTCCATTGGCCGACCGTGGCCTGCAGGGCCTCCAACAGGGCATCCACCTTCTTGTCTGCACACTGCGGGACAGGGTAGAGTCTGAGTACCACACAAACACTGAGTCTTACATTAACATTTAGGGCCAGTTTTCCAGACACAGATTAGTCCTAGTCCTTGGACTTGTGCTCAATGGAGAATCACCATTGAAAGCACGTTTTAGTCCAGGACTAGGCTTAATCTGTAAACTGGCCCTTACTAGACAGATGTTACAGTCTCTTGACCTCAACGGGACTTCCTGGATAAATGCACACTTAGAAAAAAGGGTTCCAAAAGGGTTCTTCGGCTGTCCCCATAGAATAACTATTTTTGGTTACAGGTGGAACTTTTTTAGGTTCTACATGGAACCAAAAAGTGTTTTTCAAAGGCTTCACCTATTGGGACAGTCAAAGAACACCTTCAGCACCTTTTCATAAGTCTTAAGTAATATAATTACAATACTTCATGGTTAGCTGAATTCGAGGGAGAAGCATTCATGTGTTGATGTATGACGTGAGGTGTGTCATTTCCCCCTGGGCTCACCATGAAGAACTGGCAGAGCGTGATGTGGGGGAAGATGTTGTGGGCCTTGTTCTTGCCGCAGGAGACGCGGGACTGCTGCCAGAAGTGATGGAGCTGATTCTGCAGGGGTCCGCTGGGGCGCAAGTACAGGACGTACTCTCTGGGCAACGGGTCATCCAGGAAGGGGTCATCCACATGGGAGAACAGCCTGAGGAAGAGCAGGAGAAGAAGAAGAGGAGGAGGAGGCTTATCAACGACTGAGGTAGAAGATGTGTGTGTGTGGGGGGGAGCGGGGCTCCAATGCAGCTGTTTTTATCTCAATATGAAATCATTTCTGGGTAACAATTAAGTACCTTACTGTGAATGTTTCCATTTAAAATGGTCAAAAATAAACTAAAAAATAGCTTCTTAGAAAATAGTAATTTCTCAAGCAAGAACAGCTAGGACTGTCTGGACGTGGTCTGAGTAGGGAGGGGAAAACTGAAAAACTAGCTGGCTGTTATTGAAAAAGAGGTTTGGAACTCTCTTTCTTATTGGTCTATTAACTCATTTACCATCTGGTGATGTCACCAGGCAAGCCAAAACTCCATCCCACCAAAACAAGCTGAAATTTCAGATAGTCTTTTCAAACAGCTCTTACATCATTATATACTTTTCACAATTTCACAGTATTATTCCAACCTCATAGTGTGGAAATATATATAAAACCCAGGAAATGTTGACTGCACTGGGCCTTTAAAGAATTGTAGTCATTCACACATATGCAGCACAGCAGAGGGCAGCATAACACACATGGTTAATCTCTGGGAGTGTGTGTTTGTATACCTGTGCATGTGTGTGTTAGAACTCACCAGTCACATGCTGCCTGTACACTCCTGCCTCCTGTTGATACTAGTGCCTTCAATCTGCAAAGACAGAAAACAGTAATGGCTACAATGCTTCCTTTTGAAGGCACAAAGTCAGAGTTCACCATCTCTGTTCTCTATTTGTCTGAGATAAGTGACCCAGGTTGCGTCCCAAATGGCACCCTGTTGCCTATTGGGCCCCCGTCAAAAGTAGTGCACAATATAGGGAAAAGGCTCCCATCTGGGAGGCACAGATTCACACAGTTGTAAGAAGCACTACTGAGGCAGAGTTCATACACTGTATCTTTAGTCATGTGGAGCATGGTTCAGCAGGAATAACACAGCCTTTATTATAAAGAGCGGAGTCTGATACAGTGGACAGTTGTGCTAAGTTCATCATATCGTTTCAATAAGACACGCCAGAGGGAAGTGTGGAGGAGATTCCTTCGATACAGTATGAGTATGAATAAAACATAAAGGTGTGAAGTGAACAACCCACCGCATATCATTTCCACGAAGCCATTTCAAATGTCAAAACCAATTCAATCCATGAAAATAGACACACATGCTAAGTCACTCTCCAAAATAGCAGACAACCGTATTGTGAGACAGCTTCCTAAATCCAGCAGCACCTGGAGGCCTGGTTAACAAGCAGTGGAGGGAGCATGCTGATTCTTATTAGGCCATCAAAACCTAATTGCAAACTATTTAAGGGAAGGAAAAAAACTTGGAAACTGCTAATGCGATTCACCTCTCTGGGGACTATAGTCTCCATGGCATCCGCAGCGGTGGAAACCAAGACAGCACCTAGTACCGAGACCTGGGGGATACCAGTAGGGCAGAGACAGACCCTCTCCAATGTAAATGTAGACGTTTGGTTTGGACAGGGCCTCTTGGCCTTACCTTTTGGCTCACTTATTAAAAGTACAAATACAATGTTGATCCAGTTTAACTTACTTCTGTATCCGCAAACACGGGTTGACGCAATAGAGTCAAAAGGTATTAACCAACCAGTTTAACATTTGAGCTCCACCAGACACCCAAGTCAATCTGTGGAAAAGGGTAGTACAGATGCTTAATGGTATATCTACCGTAAGAATGTAGGACATATTTCACCTTTCACCCAGGCCCTTCAACAGTACTAGTTTAAACTTGACAATACTATGATTGTGTGAAGATGTAATGTTGCGGACAGGGAGTGTCCACAGAGGATTTATTTCATGCATTACATCAGCCAAACATACAGTGGGGCAAAAAAGTATTTAGTCAGCCACCAATTGTGCAAGTTCTCCCACTTAAAAAGATGAGAGAGGCCTGTAATTTTCATCATAGGTACACTTCAACTATGACAGACAAAATGAGAAAATAAATCCAGAAAATCACATTGTAGGATTTTTATGAATTTATTTGCAAATTATGGTGGAAAATAAGTATTTGGTCAATAACAAAAGTTTATCTCAATACTTTGTTATATACCCTTTGTTGGCAATGACAGAGGTCAAACATTTTCTGTAAGTCTTCACAAGGTTTTCACACTCTGTTGCTGGTATTTTGGCCCATTCCTCCATGCAGATCTCCTCTAGAGCAGTGATGTTTTGGGGCTGTTGCTGGGCAACACAGACTTTCAACTCCCCCAAAGATTTTCTATGGGGTTGAGATCTGGAGACTGGCTAGGCCATTCCAGGACCTTGAAACACTCCTTCGTTGCTCGGGCGGTGTGTTTGGGATCATTGTCATGCTGAAAGACCCAGCCACGTTTCATCTTCAATGCCCTTGCTGATGGAAGGAGATTTTCACTCAAAATCTCACGATACATGGCCCCATTCATTCTTTCCTTTACATGGATCAGTCGTCCTGGTCCCTTTGCAGAAAAACAGCCCCAAGCATGATGTTTCCACCCCCATGCTTCACAGTAGGCATGGTGTTCTTTGGATGCAACTCAGCATTCTTTGTCCTCCAAACACAACGAATTGAGTTTTTACCAAAAAGCTATATTTTTGTTTCATCTGACCATATGACATTCTCCCAATCTTCTTCTGGATCATCCAAATGCTCTCTAGCAAACTTCAGACGGGCCTGGACATGTACTGGCTTAAGCAGGGGGACACGTCTGGCACTGCAGGATTTGAGTCCCTGGCGGTGTAGTGTGTTACTGATGGTAGGCTTTGTTACTTTGGTCCCAGCTCTCTGCAGGTCATTCACTAGGTCCCCCCGTGTGGTTCTGGGATTTTTGCTCACCGTTCTTGTGATCATTTTGACCCCACGGGGTGAGATCTTGCGTGGAGCCCCAGATCGAGGGAGATTATCAGTGGTCTTGTATGTCTTCCATTTCCTAATAATTGCTCCCACAGTTGATTTCTTCAAACCAAGCTGCTTACCTATTGCAGATTCAGTCTTCCCAGCCTGGCGCAGGTCTACAATTTTGTTTCTGGTGTCCTTTGACAGCTCTTTGGTCTTGGCCATAGTGGAGTTTGGAGTGTGACTGTTTGAGGTTGTGGACAGGTGTCTTTTACACTGATAACAAGTTCAAACACGTGTCATTAATACAGGTAACAAGTGGAGGACAGAGGAGCCTCTTAAAGAAGAAGTTACAGGTCTGTGAGAGCCAGAAATCTTGTTTGTTTGTAGGTGACCAAATACTTATTTTCCACCATAATTTGCAAATAAATTCATTAAAAATCCTACAATGTGATTTTCTGGATTTTTTTTCTTCTCATTTTGTCTGTCATAGTTGAAGTGTACCTATGATGAAAATGACAGGCCTCTCTCATCTTTTTAAGTGGGAGAACTTGCACAATTGGTGGCTGACTAAATACTTTTGTGCCCCACTGTATGAGGCCACAGGGGAGCAGCTACATAGGAACAACAAACACTCTACCCTCACACAGGAAATGCTCAATACGAGTGCATGTATCTCTTTAATCTTTGATCATTCGCTCCAACTCAACATAGGGCTCCCATATTGAGTTCATTCAAATGTCTCCCTACATCAGAAGCAGTGTCACAGGTTACATGGCCTGAAGTTCGTCATTACACCAGTCACAGATATGAAGACATGGGAGAGCAACTACATAGGAACCACAAACACTCTACCATCACACAGTAAAGGCTCAATGTGTGCATGTGTCTCTTGTATTTCAATATGAATATCTTTAAGGACCATATACACCCATATCATTCTATTGTTGGGGTATACCCACACGATTCCAACACAGAAAAGCTGATTTTCAACATACTTCCTTAAACATTTTTGGGAAATTATTTCACTCATATTGTAATTAATTTTATATTTTTTATTATATATGAATGATCATATTTCATAGAAATCTAGAAACACTGGACAGTTACTTTAAAGGAGGCTACAATTGTCAGATCAACTGGGTGTCCTGCCACAAGACTGGCTTTAGCCCGAGATAAAACTGAATACATCGGAGCTAAAACCTGGGCATTAGTTTAGGTAGCTAATGCTAGTCTTCAGGTCTAAGGCGCAGTTACTCCTTAGACCAAAAGTGAGTGTGTATACAGTTGAAGTCAGAAGTTTGCATACACCTTAGCCAAATACATTTAAACTCAGTTTTTCGCAAATCCTGATATTTAATCCTAATAAAAATTCCCTGTCTTAGGTCAGTAAGGATCACCACTTTATTTTAAGAATGTGAAATGTCAGAATAATAGTAGAGAGAATGATTTTTTTCCAGCTTTTATTTCTTTCATCACATTCCCAGTGGGTCAGAAGTTTACACACACTCAATTAGTATTTGGTAGCATTGTCTTTCAATTGTTTAACTTGGGTCAAACGTTTCGGGTAGCCTTCCACAAGCTTCCCACAAGAAGTTGGGTGAATTTGGGCTCATTTCTCCTGACAAAACTGGTGTAACTGAATCAGGTTTGTAGGCCACCTTGCTCGCACACGCTCTTTCAGTTCTGCCCACAAATTTTCTATAGGATTGAGGTCAGGGCTTTGTGATGGCCACTCCAGTACCTTGACTTTGTTGTCCTTAAGTTACTTTGCCACAACTTTGAAAGTATGCTTGGGGTCATTGTCTATTTGGAAGACCCATTTGTGACCAAGCTTTAACTTCCTGACTGACGTCTTGAGATGTTGCTTCAATATAGCCACATAATTTTCCTTCCTCGTCATGCCATCTATTTTGTGAAGTGCACCAGTCCCTCCTGCAGCAAAGCACCCCCACAACATGATGCTGCCACCCTCGTGCTTCACGGTTGGGATGGTGTTCTTCGACTTGCAAGCCTCCCCCTTTTCCTCCAAACATAATGATGGTCAATATGGTCAAACAGATCTATTTTGACCAGAGGACATTTCTCCAAAAAGTACGATCTTTGTCCCCATGTGAAGTTGCAAACCGTTGTCGGGCATTTTATGCTGGGTTTGTAGCAGTGGCTTCTTCCTTACTGGACGGCCTTTCAGGTTATGTCGATATAGGACAAATTTTACTGTGGATATAGATACTTTTGTACCTGTTCCCTCCAGCATCTTCACAAGGTCCTTTGCTGCTGTTCTGGGATTGATTTGCACTTTTCGCACCAAAGTACATTAATCTCTAGGAGACAGAACGCGTCTCCTTCCTGAGCGGTATGACGGCTGTGGTACCATGGTGTTTATACTTGTGTACTATTGTTTGTACAGATGAACGTGGTACCTTCAGGCATTTGGAAATTGCTCCCAAGGATGAACCAGACTTGTGGCGGTCTACAATTTCTCTTCTGAGGTCTTGGCTGATTTCCCCATGATGTCAAGCAAAAGGGCACTGAGTCTGAAGGTAGGCCTTGAAATACATCCACAGGTACACCTTCAATTGACTCAAATTATGTCAATTAGCCTATCAGAAGCTTTTAAAGCCATGACATCATTTTCTGGAATTTTCCAAGCTGTTTAAAGGCACAGTTTACTTAGTGTATGTAAACTTTTGACCCACTGGAATTGTGATACATAGAATAATAAGTGAAATAATTTGTCTGCATACAATTGTTGGAAAAATTACCTGTGTCATGCACAAAGTAGATGTCCTAACTGACTTGCCAAAACTATAGTTTGTTAACAAGAAACTTGTGGAGTGGTTGAAAAACTAGTTTTCATGACTCCAACGGTAGTGTATGTAAACTTCTGACTTCAACTGTATATGACAAGCCCTGTTCCAGAGTGGAAGCTAAATGTGGCCCATGTACCAAGTGTGTATCAAATTCTGAATCAAAGGAGGTGCAGCGATCAGATCTCTGTAACTGAATATATTAGGTGCATAACACAATCATGCATACAAAAGCCACGGTTGTGTGAGTTCAGCTACATCTACATTCAGCTCAAAGTTGTTCCAACCTCAATGGAAAAAACAGGCAGCTGCTTTTGACTTGTGGCCTGTTCTCTGTACTGGAGATCCTCTGTGAACCGCACAGGCCTCAGTCCAACATCCTGAAAAAGGTAGCGAAAGCATTCTCCCTGTCAGGCTGTCTATGGGCTGCGCTGAAATGAACCCCTTAAGAGTATCACAGTGCTTCCCCATCTACACTTCAGATGCTTCTGACAGGAAACACAGAAGTAAATCAGCTGAGGACAATGTGGTCTGTCTTTCTCAGATCTGAACCAGGCGTAAAAATAAGCTGTGGTCACTGGTATTTAAAGGTTTGCAATCAACCGAAATGGTTTGAATGAAGAGAGAACCAGTGTGACAGTTAGATCACTCCCACATGTGAACACATCATAGCTCAGCAGCGTTCCCCAACAAGTTGGTTTTATTCATCCCTCCAAGTTTTTTTGTTTAGTTTTTTTAATGAAAAAAAAAAGAGTATATATTATTTTGGGGGCTTGGTGGGTCGTTTTCTTTGTTGGACATAAAAGACAGTAAAAACATCAGGAAATCAGCTATTTTTTTATGTTTAACTTTTTCATGATATCCAATTGGTAGCTACAGGCTTGTCCCATCGCTGCAACTCCCGTAAGAACTCGAGAGAGGCGAAAGCCATGCGTCCTTCGAAACACAACCCTGCCAAACCGCACTGCTGGCTTAACCAGGAAGCCAGCCGCACCAATGTGCTGGAGGAAACACCGTACAACTGGCGGCTGTAGTCAGCGTGCATGCACCCGGCCCACCACAGGAGTCGCAAGAGCGCAATTGGACAAGGACATCCCGGCCGGCCAAACCCTCCCCTAACCCAGACGACACTGGGACAATTGTGCGTCACCTCGTGTATCCCGATCACGGCCGGCTGCGACACAGCCCAGGATCGAACCCGGATCTGTAGTGACGCCTTAAGCACAGCAGTGCTTTAGACCGCTGCACCACTCAGGAAGCCCTGCAATTTTAATTTCAGAAATCTGTTCCTAAGTATTCCCACACATAATAGAGAGATGTGATCGTACACAAATAATAATTAATAATAATTGATTGGATTTATATAGCACTTTTCTACTAACTGAGGTACTCTAAGCGCTTTACATAGTAGGGGGAAACTCACCTCATCCACCATCAATGTGTAGCACCAACCTCAGTGATGCACAAGGACCATTTTTGTGCCAGAACCACACATCAGCTATCAGATGGAGAGCTGAGGAGTGATATATATATATGCCAATTAGGAATGAAGGGGATGATTAAGTGGCCATGATGGAATGTGGCCAGATTGGGAATTGAGCCATGACACCGAGGTGAACACCCCTACTCTTACAATAAGCGCCATGGGATTTTGAGGGACCACAGAGAGTCAGGACACCCGTTTTAACGTCCCATCCCGAAAGACGGCACCCTACGCACGACAATGTTCCCAAATGTAATTAAGGTTTGAAATTATTAAATTTTTGTCAAATATTATATCCTTCTAGGCTTCTTGCGGTCAGTTTGCAGTGGAAATGTTTTTATTTTATTATTATGCTCCGGCCCCCCGACCGTCCGCTTCAAGAACAAATTGGCCCGTGGCTGAATCTAGTTGATGATGCCTAAGTTGACAGAGACACAGAGCCAGCAACAGCAGTGCTGTGCTGTGGTCGTCCACCACAGCAGGATGAGAACTGCATCAAGTATGAACATGGTGTAGACACTGACTCTTAATTGAGCATAACTGCTGTTTTTCTGGTCCATGAATTCATTTAAATTCAATTCAACTTTATTTGACCCTACGGCTATTACAATTAATGACGTTCCCAGAATAGACCTTTGTTTGAGCAGTAAAGTAGTCTTACCAGGGCTGGGGTGAATTTAGAAATGGAATTCAAATGAATTTCATTATGACTGAGCTACTGTAATAGTGTTGTGTGTCTGTAGCATGGAAGAGCTCAGCTTCATCCTGAGGTATTTATTTACACTATCACTCCACACACCCATGTCTTGCACTCAGTTTCTCAACCTATCACATCTGTCCAGCAATAACATGACATCAACGATCCCACAAGTCCATGTGCACTTGTAATTGACTACATTTTGATCTGTGAGTTTGGGTGCAAGGCTTGGACCCAGTTGGATCCAGTTTCCTCCAGAGCTGATGAAGTACAAATGCTGTACAACATTCTGTTTTGTGAGCTAATATAATTTTAGTCCAATCTCTCTGGGAAAAATAAAATAAATATGAACATTTCAAAACACACAATGTCGTCTGCAACTCATCAAAGTATGGGGGAAATCAACGTAGAAGACCATCCTTGAGAGCCTTCTCACCAATCGCCAAGTTATTACTCCCTAGGAGTCTACAGATCCTATACCAACTTTAATTTGTGTAATAACAATCTCTCGTGACAGCCTTAACATCTAGTGGCTGATTTGGTCGTGGGTGTAGAGTCTAGTGCAATAATAACTGTTCATATAGTGCTGAAATACTTACTCTACTACAGTGTATGGAGCGACATGGGAAGTCAGCTTGTCTCAGTCCATGGTTCATGATCTATTCTAGTGTATTTCTATACCCATTGATCATTTAACCTTGTGTTACATGGATTGCTTGTTATTCAGATCACAGTCAGTGGTTGTAAAGGACTTTATCTCACAAACTAAACATTCTTGAAGGTTAGAAAACCACTTGCTTTTTCTAACGCCCACTACGCTATGAAAGTGAGATTTTCCAACCAGAGAGTTCCTGTGAGCTTCTCAAGACAGGAAGAGGAACAGATGAGCCTCTAAGCAGGACACCCCCACAATCAGCGCACTCGTGTACGTATGTATTTGTACGCCGAGTGTATGTGTGTGTCTGTGTGCACGTTTTTGAGGTGCACAAATAAACTAACATGTCCTTTTGTAGCACTGTAGACAGCATTATGTTCCTTCTTCTGAGTAATACAATGTAGGACTTCACACATAATTGGGCAGACATACAAGTACACATGGAGACAATGACTAATATTGTCCAAAGGTTCTGAAAAATAACTAACTATGAAGCTGAGGAAACCAGGGGTTAGTTAGTCAACCTTTAAGCTGAACTTTAGTCACTTAATTTCCACGTGTTGAAAGACTGAATCATAAGGAATAATACCCAAAAGGTGTTGTGAAGACCACGAGATGAACAAGGAGACAATTAAATGTCAAGTTGGTCAGGACAGGCTGAGATAGCAATAAAGGGCTACAACACTCCACCAGATCTGTGATTAAGCCCGGGTTTCAACCCAAGGCACAGCATAGGGCAGCCCAATAGACAACCGACAATTCAACTTTTAAAGGTAACTTATGTTTGAGCCAATGTTTCCAGTGTTGACCATGAATGCGATCTCTGCGAACATTGGGGAAATTACCTTTAAGAGGGTGTATTGTCAGCTGTTTAGTGTGCTGCTCTAGTAACGTGCCTTGTATTGAATCATGGACTAAGTCAACGAAAGGAGGTGGGGAAGGATGCAATTCTTAAATATTGGAACAGGGCCTTTGTTTCATGCCAAAGTTACCATGCGCACTAAAGCCTTCCAGTGTGATATTTACCGCTCAGAACACGACTGTGTGTATGATTATCACCCCTGGCTTCCTCTCCTCTCAGTCTACTCTTGGCCAACCAGGGCAGCAGACAGACGGTGTGAAGTCACAAATGCAGACACAACATGGAATGTCCAAGTCTTAAGACCCTGGGATATTTCTGAGCTCTCAATTCAACAGGCTTTATTGTCATGGGAAACATGTGTTTACAAAGTCAGTGAAATAGATCATAAACAAAAGTGAAATAATCCACCAAAAATGAACAGTAAACATTACACTCACAAGTTTCAAAAGAATAGTCACCTTTCAAATGTCATATTATGGCTATGCACAGTCTTGTAATGATGTGCAAATAGTTCAAGTACAACAGGGAAACTAAATAAACATTTGGATTGTACAATGGTGTTTGTTCTTCACTAGTTGCCCTTTTCTTGTGGCAACAGGTCACAAATCTTGCTGCTGTGACGGCAAACTGTGGTATTTCACCCAACAGATACGGGAGTTTATCAGAATTTGATTTGTTTTGGAATTCTTTGTGGGTCTGTGTAATCTGAGGGAAATGTGTTTCTCTAATATGGTCATACATTTGGCAGGAGGTTAGGAAGTGCAGCTCAGTTTCCACCTCATTTTGTGGGCAGTGTGCAAATACAGTAGCCTGTATTCTATTGAGAGCCAGGTCAAGCTTTCCTTAGTTTTGGGTCAGTCACAGTTGTCAGGTATTCTGCCACTGTGTACTCTCTGTTTACGGCCAAGTAGCATTCCAGTTTGCTTAGTCTTTTGGTAAATTCTTTCAAATTTGTTAAGTAATTACATTTTTGTTGATTTGGTTGGGTCTAATTGTGTTGATGTCCCGGGGCTCTGTGGGGTGTGTTTGTTTGTGTACAGAGCGCCAGGACCAGCTTGCTTAGGGGACTCTTCTTCAGGTTCATATCTCTGTAGGTGATGGCTTTGTTATAGAAGGTTTGGGAATCACTTATTTTTAGGTGGTGGTAGAATTTAACGTCTCTTTTCTGGATTTTGATCAGCTAATTATTCAGCTCTGCGTGCATTATTGGTGATTTACATTGTACACTGAAGATGTTGTTGCAGAATTCTGCATGCAAAGTCTTAATTAGGTGTTTTTCCCATTATGTGAATCTTTGGTTGGTGAGCAGACCCCAGACCTCACAACCATAAAGGGCAATGGGTTCTATAACTGATTCAAGTATTTTTAGCCAGATCCTAAATAGGATGTCAAATGTTGTGTTCCTTTTGATGGCATAGAATGCCCTTCTTGCCTTGTCTCTCAGATCGTTCACAGCTTTGTGGAAGTTACCCGTGGTGCTGATGTTTAGGACGAGATAAATATATTTTTTGTGTGCTCTAGGGCAACAGTGTCTAGACAGAATTAATATTTGTGGTCCTAGCAATATGTGCTGAAGATCTAGGTGCTGCTGTAGGTCCTCCTTGGTTGCGGACAGAATAACCAGATCATCAGCAAACAGTAGACATTTGACTTCAGCTTCTATCCGGGTGCTGCAGACTGATTGAGTGATCTCGCCAATTCGTTGATATACAGTGCCTTCGGAAAGTATTCAGACCCCTTGACTTTTTCCAAATGTTGTTACGTTACAGTCTTATTCTAAAATAGATAAGAACAAAACATCCTCACCAATCTACACACAATACCCCATAGTGACAAAGCAAAAACAGTTTATTTTCAACGGAAATATCTTATTTACATAAGTTTTCAGACCCTTTGCTATAAGACTCGAAATTGAGCTCAGCTGCATGCTGTTTCCATTGATCATCCTTGAGATGTTTCTACAACTTGATTGGAGTCCACCTGTGGTAAATTCAATTGATTGGACATGATTTGGAAAGGCACACACCTGTCTATATAAGGTCCCACAGTTGACAGCGCATGTCAGAGCAAAAACCAAGCCATGAGGTCGAAAGAATTGTCCATAGAGCTCAGAGACTGGATTGTGTCAAGACAGATCTGGGGAAGGGTACCAAAACATTTCTGCAGCATTGAAGGTCCTCAATAACACAGTGGCCTCCACCATTCTTAAATGGAAGAAGTTTAGAACTACCAAGACTCTTCCTAGAGCTGGCCGCCCGGCCAAATTGAGCAATTGGGGGAGAAAGGCCTTGGTTACGGAGGTGAACAAGAACCCGATGGTCACTCTGACAGAGCTCTAGAGGTACCCTGTGGAGAGGGGACAACCTTCCAGAAGGAGAACCATCTCTGCAGCACTCCACCAATCAGGACTTTATGGTAGAGTGGCCAGAAGGAAGCCACTCCTTAGTAAAAAGGCACATGACAGCCTGCTTGGTGTTTGCCAAAAGGCACTCAAAGACTCTCAGACCATGAAAAACAAGATTCTCTGGTCTGATAAAACCAAGATTGAACTCTTTGGCCTGAATGCCAAGCATCACATCAGGAGGAAACTTGGCACCATCGCTACAGTGAAGCACAGTTGTGGCAACATCATGCTGTGGGGATGTTTTATTTAATTAACCTTGATTTACCTAGGCAAGTCAGTTAAGAACAAATTCTTATTTACAATGATGGCCTACCCCAGCCAAACCCTAATCCAGACGATGCTGGACCAATTGTGCACTGCCCTATGGGACTCCCAATCACAGCCTGCTGTGATATAGCCTGGAAACAAACCAGGGTCTGTAGTGCCACCTCTAGCACTGAGATGCAGTGCCTTAGACCACTGCGCCAATCGGGAGCCCACTTGGGAAGTCGGGAGACTAGATGAACAGATGAACAGATGAACAGCGCAAAGTACAGAGTTCCTTAACTTCTTTGGGATAGGGGGCAGCATTTTCACTTTTGGATGAATAGCGTGCCCAGAGTGAACTGCCTCCTACTCAGTCCCAGATGCTAATATATGCATATTATTATTAGTATTGGATAGAAAACACTCTGAAGTTTCTAAAACTGTTTGAATGATGTCTGTGTGTATAACAGAACTCATATGG
This sequence comes from Oncorhynchus nerka, assembly GCF_034236695.1. Classification (NCBI taxonomy): domain Eukaryota; kingdom Metazoa; phylum Chordata; class Actinopteri; order Salmoniformes; family Salmonidae; genus Oncorhynchus; species Oncorhynchus nerka. Next base: position 42,058,591 of record NC_088406.1, read on the forward strand.
CAGGCAACAACCTGAGAAAAAAATCCAAACAGGAAGTGGGAAATCTGAGGTTTGTAGTTTTTGAACTCACCCCTATCGAATACACAGTGGGATATGGGTTATTTTGCACTTTCCTAAGGCTTCCACTAGATGTCATCCGTCTTTAGAACGTTGTTTCAGGCTGCTCCTGTGAAGGGTGGCCGGATGAGAGCTGTTTGACTAAGGGGTTCCATTGCCTTTCTACAGAAAATGGAATTCTCCGGTTGGAACATTATTGAACATTTATGATAAAAAAACATCCTAAAGATTGATTCTATACTTAGTTTGACAAGTTTCTTCGACCTGTAATATAACTTTTTGAACTTTTCGTCCGACTGGACCAGAACGCGCTTTTGGATTTGTTTACCAAACGCCCTAACAAAAGAATCTATTTGGACATAAATGGACATAAACGATGGACATCATCGAACAAAACAAGCATTTATTGTGGAACTGCGATTCCTGGGAGTGCATTCTGATGAAGATCATCAAAGGTAAGTGAATATTTATAATGCTATTTATGACTAATGTTGACTACCCCAACATGGCGAATATTTCTCTGGCTGGTTTGGGCTCTGAGCACTGTTCTCAGATTTTCCTTTTTCCGTAAAGTTTTTAAAAAATCTGACACAGCGGTTGCATTAAGGGGAAGTGTATATAAAGTTCAATGCATAACACTTGAATATTCATCAACATTTATAATGTGTATTTCTGTGAATTCATGTGGCTTTCTGCAATATCACTGCATGTTTTGGAACCACTGAACATAACACGCCAATGTAAAATACGATTTTTGGATATAAATATGAACTTGATCAAACAAAACATACATGTATTGTATAACATGAAGTCCTATGAGTGTCATCTGATGAAGATCATCAAAGGTTAGTGATTCATTTGATCTCTATTTGTGCTTTTTGTGACTCCTCTCTTTGGCTGGAAAAATGGCTGGGTTTTTCTGTGAGTTGGTGGTGACCTAACATAATCGTTTGTGGAGCTTTCGCTGTAAAGCATTTTTTAAATCAGACACTGTGGCTGGATTAACGAGAATTTTATCTTTAAATGGTGCCTAATACTTGTATGTTTGAGAAATTTGATTTATGAGATTTCTGTTGATTTGTATTTGGCGCCTTGCAATTTCATTGGCTGTTGGCGAGGGGTAGCGGAACCCCAGTCCTAGACAGGTTAATAAAAACATGCTCCAGAGTGCTCAGGACCTGAGACTGGGGCGAAGATTCACATTCCAACAGGACAATGACCCAAAGCAGGAGTTGCTTCAGGACAAGTCTCTAAATGCCCTAGAGTGGCCCAGCCAGAGCATGGACTTGAACCCAATCGAACATCTCTGGAGAGACCTGAAAATAGCTGTGCAGCAACACTCCCCATCCAACCTGACAGAGCTTCAGAGGATCAGCAGAGAAGAATGGGAGAAGCTCCCCACATACAGGTTTGCCAAGCTTGTAAAGTCATACCAAAGAAGACTTGAGGCTGTAATCGCTGCCACAGCGGCTTCAACAAAGTACTGATTAAAGGGTCTGAATACTTTTGATATTTCTGTTTTTTTTATTTTTAATAAATTGGCAAATATTTCTAAAAGCCGTTTTTGCTTTGTCATTATGGGGTGGCAGGGCAGGTAACCTAGTGGTTAGAGCGTTGGGCTAGTAACCGAAAGGTTACAAGTTCTAATCCCCGAACTGACAAGGTACAAATATGTCGTTCTGCCTCTGAACAAGGTTAACCCACTGTTCTAGGCAGTCAAAGAAAATAAGAAATTGTTCTTACTGACTTGCCTAGTAAAATAAATAAAAGTTTGTTGAGGATAAAAAAAAAAAAAAAAATAGAATAAGGCTGTAATGTAACAAAATGAGGGAAAAGTAATGGGGTCTGAATACTTTCCAAATGCACTGTATATGTTGAAGAGGGTGGGGCCGAAGCTGCATCCCTGTCTCAAAAGCTTTTTTTGTTGCTCTCTCTCTCTCTCTCACTTATCTCTTTTCAAAAGGGTGAAACAATCATTACTGCACTATAAAACAGAAAACTGCATTGCTGGAAATGGTAAACTAATGAGAATGGATGTTGAGTTAATATTTATTATAGCCTGTCAGTATCAGACAGACGAGGGAACTCTCATACAAATTTGTGAAAAAGTGCTTTACATTATAACCAGGATATCTCTGTGAGGGATGATCGGAGCAATGAGAAGGCTCCCGAATTCAGCTCTGACATCCCATTTAAAAGATGTGTGCTAGAAAATGTAGCTCATTTTGTATATTCAATGGCCCCTCCTCCTTGTTTGACAACAGTTGTGCCCCATCACCCCCCACCCTGCCAGTCACACACAAACACACATGCACCACCCATCACCCATTCACAAGAAATGTCCCATACCATTTCAACACCAGCTGACCTCCACCCAGACAGACACACTCTCACCCCTCCCATCTCAGCTCTGCGGGGAAATCCCATGGCTCTGGCCCTTGCATACGGACAGTTCCTGTTTACAAACCTGCCAGAGACCTTGAGGCCCTGTCACACTGAAGCTAAGCCACTGACCACTAGAGCATGACCAGAGTGAAACACCATGGGCTTGCACCCCACCCCCCTCTCTCTCTCTGATTATGCTCCTCTTTCAAAATCTCAAATTGTAAAGCATGCAAAGATGACTGACAGCAACCATAAAAATATAAAGAAAATAGTAATATCGGTAATGATAACGGAAATATCTGAACTTGTTCATGATCTTATCTGGGACAGGTCAATGTGGGGGTGTAACTGCTTTGTTCTACTCACAGAAGGTTATATTTCTTCTGGGAGACTTTGTTTCCTCCTGCATTGTGCTGTGATGGTGGAAGAATTCCGTCCTCCTCACGTTAATAGAACGGATCATCTTTTTCCTGTACATTGTTACAGCCTCTATGTGTTTGCCTGCCTCTACTCTCACAGTCAAACAGACACCCGAGGAAGTAGTAAAATAACTTGAGAGGAATTTGTTGATCTACTCCCAGGAGCAGTGAAGATGTGTTTTGAATTGAAAGTTAGGGGGTGGGGAATTTAATTGAACTAAATATTGAACTGCACAATTTAAACGGCATTGGAATAACACATCTTATTGCACTGTGGCTTGCAGGAAGGCAGGCAGGCGGGCGGGCAGACACGCACGTACGCACGCACGCACGCACACATATTCTTATTAATAACGTGTCAATGTAGAATATTTGTAAGCCCACTCTCACGTGCAGACTCTCGCTGGATTCAGAGCCCCATGAGCAACAACATTAAGGCTTTTACTGACGACTAATTCTCTGCTGTGTTTTCCTCTCATTATGCATTTCATTGATGTCTAGAGGAAGAGTTGAGGGGTAAATGAAGGACTTACTGTTCAGACAGAACTCCCCTCACTGTGCTCTACCACACTGACTGCAATTATCTACCGTGCTACAATTATGCTCAAATGATTTGTGAGGGAGGCCTTTACTTATCCACAGATCGAAGATCTCTGGAGAGACCTGAAAATAGCTGTGCAGAGACGCTCCCCATCCAACCTGGCAGAGATTGAGAGAATTTGCAGAGAGAATGGGAAAAATTCCCCAAATACCGGCATGCCAAGCTTGTACCGTCATACCCAAGAAGACTCGAGGCTGAATACTTTAATGTGAGAGTTCTGTTTTTTTTAAATACATTTTCAAACATTCAAAAAAAAAAAAAAAGTTTGATGAGAATTTTTTAAAATACATTTTAGAATACTTTCCGAATGCACTGTACAGCAGGCGTTATACATTTTAATGCTAGCCTCTTTGATAAAAATCTGATGAAGAGACTGCTGGTTAAGGAAAGATGCTCCACAGCTGTAAGTACCTTGTGCTTGCCAAACCAAGCCTCAAACACACTTGCCTTGTCATTACGGCTCTAGTACAGAGTCAAGAAACCCCCTCTGGTTCAGTGCCTAGTCTACATTCACAGAAATCAGAGGAATCTCTGTCACTAATCCGAATGGCATTATTTAGGCAATAAAACACATTGTTGTTTCTCCAGTGAGTTGTTTCTGACTCTGGGTTGGTACACACCTTTGTTTTTCACATTGCTAGTAGGGAAGTAGGTGAAAACTGGATCTAGTATGCTACACATATGTATACGTGTTTACAGTATACATACAGTAGCTATGTACTGTGTACATAACAATGATAAAGTAAGCTGCATCATATATGGACATCTGCATATCATTGCACGGGCACACACTATGAGGGCAAATGCATTTTGACATAATCATTTTGTCATTCACGCACGCCTGTCATCATATCAAATTGTAATTAAAAGCGCATCATTTGTAACTTCATCTCGGATCATTTGGACCCAATGTCCAGCAAACTGACAGGGATTTGGAGCTCCCTATGTCCAAACATAGTGACTCCAGTCAGCGGTTTGGATGCCGCAGTATGCTGGAAGCATGAGGCTGGAAGGACACTAGCTCTTGAATTGGCTGTCATAGTTCTGGCAAAGATAGCACAGACACATATGGCGCAGCCACAACGATACAAACAAACACAGACACAGCATACACACACACACACACACACACACACACACACACACACACACACAGAGTACACACACACACAGAGTACACACACACATAAAGAGTACACACACACACACAGAGTACACACACACACACACACACACACAGAGAGGACACACACAAAGACAAATACATAAAGAGAGAAAAAGGATGGCAAGCTAAAAAGCAGTTACCAATGGACCACATTGCATCCACACAAGATGATGTATTTTCAAGCAGGATCAGCTCAGCTACTGCTAGTGCATGTGTGAGGTGAAGGTACAGAAAGGCTGGATTGTAAATGTGCTTTGTCTCCAATGTGTCTGTTGCAAAGCTCCTAGTGGTCTGTTGCTGATGGCATCACTGAACAGATGCAACGCCGTCAGTATCACTCTGAGCGAACCCTGTACGACTTAATGCAAACAACAGCTGCCTCGCAGGCCGGGGGGACAGAAAGGGGCAGAGACGGTACTAGTAGTAGAGGGGACCGAAGGAGCACAGCTGTCAGTCCCAAAATATACCAGGGCGGGCACCTGCGGGTATGTCAGCAACTGTGGCCTCTCGTCAGACTGGCGAGACAATAGGCAACATTGAGGAGAGCAGACTGGCACACTTATCTCTTTGTGCTGGTCACCCACGGGATTTTAAAGAAGAGTCTTCTTAACTGACCATACTGTGTTATATTGGAGACAACAATGACAACATGATATGGTATCTGAGTGTCTGGACAGACCAAAGATACACTATGGAGGTTGAGTTGCTAATCATTTACGTTCAATGTTTGCTTGAATCTTGGCTGTGAGGTTCATGATATAATATGAATCAATTTATTATCTCATGAAAACACACAAATCCTTTGGAACGTTTGCCACTTTGCCACTCTCTGGCCAGTGAAGTCATTTCAGGACAATACTTCTATCCAAAGGTCCTGTATAGACTCTTTAACTGGTCTTGTTGCGTGATATTAGAGAACAATTACATTATGTGGTGTCCTGAGTTTCCAGACAGAACTTTAAAGACATTATAGACATGAGGGTTATATTCAGTGATGTACCTCACTTTGGAATGAAACACATGACATTTACACACCCTAGGTTGATCCTCCTGCTACAGAGTGATGCAGTGATGCAGCGTTAATGTAACGTTAGTGCAAAGTTGGCATATAAATGGATCGTTTGCTCTTAGAATTGTAATATTTAAACTGCAAAATCCTTACGCACCACTGCACTTTGTATACCGGGGTTGGCTGGCCTTCTCTAGTCACTCGTAGGCTCAGTCACTGGTATATTTTTTATTTACAAAGCCATTTGGGGTTTACTACCTTTTTATATGTGCATTTTAATTGTTCAGAAATGTGGTGGGTACTCTCTTCGTTCGCTGGACTTTATCCTGCTAACTGTTTCAAATGTCCGAACTGAATTTAGTAAAAGGGCTTTGGCCCCGATTGGTGTTTTTAAATCACTGATGAAGGATTTTGAGGCTGATTCCCTGACCTGTCAATGTTTTTAATTTGCTGTCTTATACTCTTGTGAATTCAATGGTTTTTACTAGATTACTTGTAGTTTTTCCATGTTGTCTGTCTGTCATTTTTATGTAATGACTTGGTGCTGCCTATCTTGGCCAGGGTGCTCTTGAAAAATAGATTTTAATCTCAATGAGCCCTTCCTGGTTAAATAAAGTTCAAATAAAAAATAAAATAAAAAATATGTATGATAAAATAACTAATGGCTTCTGTGGCAAAAAAGTGAACCTCACTGATATGTTAAACAATATATTAAAACAATCCAAGGAATCTCATTTACATAACTATTTCAAAGACAGAGAAAATGACCTGAACAAAAACACCAAAAAAACAATCATGCATAATAAAAGCACTATTCTACATCCAATGTTGCTGCTTAAGAAGGGGGAGGCAGCTAGAGCAATGCCCTTTACAATATAGGTTCCACTGTGTCAGCCCCTGTGTCGTCCACTCATGCTCCAACACTTCAGACTTTCCAGCCACAGTTAACAGATATGTCCCACTCATCATCACAGAGGAAGGCAAGACAGGAACAGCACATACTGTAGGTACCAGCATATTTACACAATTTTCCACAAACCTCTCCGGCAAATACTCAGAACATTACAGAGGTGTGGAGATAAAAAATGACAAACTAAACTGCTCAGAAACCGAGGGGAATGCTCTAAGACAGCATTCGTAGCATACTGTGTTACTTGAACTGCGACTAGGCTGCAATTTTCAGAGATGTCAAAAACAGTGTTTGCCTGCACTAAACCAAATCATATGAGCCAGAAATATCCCTAGAAGCTGCAGTGCATTGCAATTTTGGATTATGCAGTGAGCATAGTTAATTGGTGAAAGCCGCATTTACTACTACACACGAAATGTGTGGTGAACATCCCTGGAAAAGAGTCATGTGCAGAATAATGAGATATTATATACCTACTCTTTTCCAACTTTTCCTTAGAGTAAATATAATCATAAAAACATATACAGTACACAGTTATACAGAATATAGATATAGAGTAAATATATTGTTAAAAAGAAACTGTACAGGCTATGTCTTCCTAAATATATTTTTGGTCATCATCAGCTTAAACCAAGTAGTAGAAGACTTGGAAGATAATCTGAAAGCCTGCATCAGACCAAGCCATGGAACGCAGTATAAACGAAGTCCCCAGAGAGTATTGGAAACTCAGAGCCTGATTATGAGATAGCAGCTCAAGAACAGAGGAATTCAGATGGGAAGAACACTGTCCAACTGTCGCCATTTGCGTCGGCTAATGAAGAGGCTAATGAATCAAATCAAAACAGTACCAATGTGTTCCAATTAATGAACACTGTTTTAGTCAGTCGTGGCAAATACTGAGGGAGAAACGACAAACCTCAAGGGCAGCCTTTCACAAAAGCATCTCTGAGGCGTATTGTTTTGAACCCTTGGTGTAAATGCAAACCAAAAGAGTCATTTGTTTGTAGACTGTGAGAATGATGTCAGACAGTGGCAGCAAATAGGGTATCTGGTCATTGTTGGAGTCTAAGCAAGTGCCATAAACATTTTCTTTGCTAAATGCCTTAACCATTTTAATTGATTGTCTTGTCTTGAAACAATTAGGCACTAAACATACAACACAAGAATAGAGCACCTCATATCCTCTATTCAGGGTTTCATAGCCTCTATTGTTGTGTTGTATATGTAGTGCATTATTTACCATCAACCAAATCAAAAGGAACTGATGCCAAACAGACAATGAAGTGAAATGAGAGAGGGTTTTTTCCCCTAAGGGCAGAGTTGTACATTAGACACAACTACTGAGTGCATGGCACAACCAACCGAGAAGCATCACGTGCAGGGTCAAATCATTGGCCCTTGGGGTGCACTAAATATTTTTACATTCATTAGTGGTTCAAGCAGCGAAGCTGGCTGAAACACTATTATGTTTGTAGGCGTTCATTATTCCGGTTCTCCTTAGATTTACAATGGTGCCGGAAGGGCTCCTAACCGACTGTGCTATTTTTTGTGATTTTACGCATTGTTTGTAACTTATTTTGTACATAATGTTGCTGCTACCTTCACTTAGGACCGAAATCAGAACAGAGATTACTCACCTCGAACTGGACAAAGATTTTTTCTTTAATGAGTCCAACGCGAAGGATATACTGCTTCTCCGAGACAGGCCCAAATCCCTGTCATTCGCGTGAAGAAAATATGGAAATATAGGGGGCAGAGATCAGCATGCCTTGTGACAGACAATTTGTCAGCGAGTGGGTAATCCACCTCTACCATCTGTTCTATTGGCCAACATGCAATCACTGGAAAATAAACTGGATGATCTCTGTTCGAGACTATCCTACCAACGGGACATTTAAAAACAAATGTCTGCCCCACGAGTGGCAGTTTTTTTAACGTTTATTTTATCTTTCTTTAACTAGGCAAGTCAGTTAAGAACAAGTTGGTTAACTGCCTTGTTCAGGGGCAGAACAACAGATTTTTACCTTGTCAGCTCGGGGATTCAATCTTGCAACCTTTCGGTTACTAGTCCAATGCTATAACCACTAGGCTACCTGCTGCACCGTGGTCGAAGGCACTGCATCGCAGTGCTATCTGTGCCACTAGAGATCCTGGTTCGAGTCCAGGCTCTGTCGCAGCCGGCCACGACCGGGAGACCCATGGGGTGGTGCGCAATTGGCCCAGTGTCGTCCGGGTTAGGGGAGGTTAGGGTTTGGCTGGCAGGGATGTTCTTGCCCCATCACGCTCTAGCAACTCCTGTGTCGGGACGGGCTCAAAGCACGCTGACACGGTCGCCAGGTGTACGGTGTTTCCTCCGACACATTGGTGCGGCTGTGTCCCGGGCTATGCGGGCATTGTGTCAAGAAGCAGCGTGGCTTGGCTGGGTTGTGTTTTGGAGGATGCACGGCTCTCGACCTTTGCCTCTCAAGTCTGTACAGGAGTTGCAGCAATGAGACAAAATTGTAACTACCAATTGGATAACACGAAATTGGGGAGAAAAAAGGGGTAAAAGTTTGTTTTTTTATACTAAAAAAAGACTAAAAACTGTAATGTCTTATGTTTCACTGAGTCAGGGCTGAAAGATGACATGGATAATATACATTTGGCTGGATTTTCCGTGCAGCGGCAGGACAGAACAGGGGTGGGGGTGTGTGTCTATTTGTCAATAACAGCTGGTGCGCGATGTGTAATATTAGTCTCGCGTTATTGCTCACATGAGGTTAAGTACCTCATGACAAACTGTAGACCACATCAACCAAGAGAGTTTATGTATATTTTTTGTCGTCGTCTATTCACCACCCCAAACCGATGCTGGCACTAAGACCGCACTCATGGGGCCATAAGCAAATAAGAAAATGCTCATCCAGAAGCAGCGATCCTAGTGCCCGGGGACCTTAATGCAGGCAAACTTAAATCCATTTTACCTAATTTCTACCAGCATGTCACATGTGCAACCAGAGGGGAAAAAAACTCTAGACCACCTTTAACCCACACACAGAGATGCATACAAGCTCCCCCTCGTCCTCCATTTGGCAAATCTGACTATAGTGCTATCCTCCTGATTCCTGCTTACAAGCAAAAACTAACGCAGGAAGTACCAGTGACTCGCTCAATATGGAAGTGATCAGATGACATGTATGCTACGCTAAAGGATTGTTTTACTAGCACAGACTGGAATATGTTCAGTGATTCATCCAATGGCATTGAGGAGTATACCACCTAAGTCACCAGCTTCATCAATAAGTGCATCAACGACGTCATCCCCACAGTGACCGCACATACATATCCCAACCAGAAGCCATGGATTACAGGCAGCATTCACACCAAGCTAAAGGCTAGAGCTGCCGCTTTCAAGGAGCGGGACACTAATCCGGATGCTTATAAGAAATCCCGCTATGCCCTCAGACGGACCATCAAACAGGCAAAGTGGCAATACAGGACTAAAATTGAATCCTACTACACCGGCTCTGACGCTTGTCAGATGTGACAGAGCTTGCAAACTATTATGGACTACAAAGGGAAACCCAGACACGAGCCTACCAGACGAGCGAAATGCCTTTTATGGTCACTTTGAGGCGAACAACACTGAAGAATGAATGAGAGCACCAGTTGTTCCGAATAACTGTGTGATCACGCTATCCGTAGCCGATGTGAGCAAGACCTTTAAACAGGTCAACATTCACAAGGCCGCGGGGCCAGATGGATTACCAGGATTGTACTCAGAGCAATTGTTTTACCTTTATTTAACTAGGCAAGTCAGTAAAGAACTAAATCTTATTTACAATGACGGCCTACCCCGGCCAAACCCAGACGACGCTGAGCCAATTGTGCGCCGCCCTTTGGGACTCCCAATCACAGCCGGATGTGATTCAGCCTGGATTCGAACCAGAGACTGTAATGACGCCTCTTGCACTGAGATGCAGTGCCTTAGACCGCTGTGCCACTCAGGAGCCCATGCATGGACCAATTGGCAAGTGTCTTCACTGACAGTCTGTAATACCTACATGTTTCTAGCAGACCACCATAGTCCCTGTGCCCAAGAAAGCGAAGGTAACCTGCCTAAATGATTACCGCCCCGTAGCACTCACGTCAGTAGCCATGAAGTGATTTGAAAATCTGGTCATGGCTCACATCAACACCATCATCCCGGAAACCCTAGACCCTCTTCAATTCGCATACCGCCACAACAGATCCACAGATGATGCAATCTCTATTGCACTACACACTGCCCTTTCACAAATGGACAAAAGGAACACCTATGTGAGAATGCCGTTCATTGACTACAGCTCAACATTCAACACCATAGTGCCCACAAAGCTCATCACTAAGCTAAGGACCCTGGGACTAAACACCTCCCTCTGAAACTGGATCCTGGAGCTTTTACCCCTGCACATCGACTTGGTACTGGTACCCCCTGTATATAGCCTCGTTATTGTTATTTTTTACTTTTTATTTTAAAAAATTACTTTATTTTATTTAGTAAATATAACTCTATTTCTTGAACTGTATTGTTGGTTAAGGGCTCGTAAGTAAGCATTTCACAGTAAAGTCTACACCTGTTGTATTCGGCGCATGTGAGAAATAAAATGTTACTTATTTGGTAAAAATGCTAATTCCCGTGAGATGGTAAGGTTTAGGAGGGTGCAACTTGGTATGATGGTAAAGGCCCATGGCCCACACTCCCTAATGCAATGTCATGGCAATTGGCCAGATGGTGTAAATGTATTTCCGGGTTGGAGCGAGTGGTCGCATCCGCACTTCGGTCCGCAGGTAGTATAACTTTTCATTACATTTCATTATAGTACAACGGTTTGATTTGTCTAATCTTAGCAATTTCTTCTTAGCTAGCTAACATAGCCGTCTTTGTATCAAAGATAATTGCGTAATTATCGTTTTCGTCGTCCTAACGTTCTACACTGCAAGCGGTCGCATCCCCTATCTGCCCAGGTTGTATAAGTACAACGGTAGCCAGCTTTCTTCTTAGCTAGCTACGTAGCCGTCATCAAAGATAATTGCGTAATTATCTATTTCGTCGTCCTCCTATCTGCCCAGCAGCTAGCCAGCTAGCTAACGTTCACCGTAGCGTAGCACTGTAGTAACTATCACACTCAACTGAACGACTTGATTAGTGTAGTGTTAGCTAGCTACATAGTTGTCTTTGCTGTCTTCGTATCCAAGATAATTGTGTAGTTTAGAGTGTGTAGTCTTAGAGTGACTATCTTAATTTACCGAGGTTAGCTAGCCAGCTATTTGTCGTCCTTAACGTAGGAGTCACTCCTAGCTAGTCAACAGCTAGCCAACGTCTACTGAATAGAACTTTCGCATTCCGGTCGCATTCCGCTTCGCTCCACAGGTAGTATCACATTTTCATTTCATTTCATTACAGTCCCAACGGTGTGATTTGTTTGATCGTAGCTAGCTACATAGCCGTCTTTGTTTCAAAGATAATTGTGTAGTCTAGAGCGATTTTCTAGGTTAGCTAGCCAGCTATTGTCGTTCTTTTAACGCAACGTAACGTAATCAACACTGCTAGCTAGCCAGCTAGCCCCCGAATAGCAGCATTGTAGAAACTTTACACTCAACGGAACGACTTGATTAGTGTAGTGTCAACAACGCAGCCACTGCCAGCTAGCCTACAAAGTCAACAACGCAGCCACTGCCAGCTAGCCTACCTCAGCAGTACTGTATCATTTTAATCATTTTAGTCAATTAGATTCTTGCTACGCAAGCTTAACTTTCTGAACATTCGAGACGTGTAGTCCACTTGTCATTCCAATCTCCTTTGCATTAGCCACAGCAGTGATTTAATCAGTTTTATAAACGTCTGAGTGTTTTCTATCCACACAGACTAAGCAAATGCATATACTATATTCCTGGCATGAGTAGCAGGGCGCTGAAATGTTGCGCGATTTTTAACAGAATGTTCAAAAAAGTAGAGGGTCGACTTAAGAGGTTAAACCCCTACAACTCATCCAGAACGCCGCAGCCCGTCTGGTGTTCAACCTTCCCAAGTTCTCTCACGTCACCCCGCTCCTCCGCTCTCTCCACTGGCTTCCAGTTGAAGCTTGCATCCGCTACAAGACCATGGTGCTTGCCTACGGAGCTGTGAGGGGAACGGCACCTCAGTACCTCCAGGCTCTGATCAGGCCCTACACCCAAACAAGGGCACTGCGTTCATCCACCTCTGGCCTGCTCGCCTCCCTACCACTGAGGAAGTCCAGTTCCCGCTCAGCCCAGTCAAAACTGTTCGCTGCTCTGGCCCCCCAATGGTGGAACAAACTCCCTCACGTCGCCAGGACAGCGGAGTCAATCACCACCTTCCGGAGACACCTGAAACCCCACCTCTTTAAGGAATACCTAGGATAGGATAAAGTAATCCTTCTCACCCCCCCCCCTTAAAAAGACTTAGATGCACTATTGTAAAGTGGCTGTTCCACTGGATGTCATAAGGTGAAAGCACCAATTTGTAAGTCGCTCTGGATAAGAGCGTCTGCTAAATGACTTAAATGTAAATGTAAATGTAAATAACAAGCAATTGAAACTGCAAAATTTGAAAAGGTTGGTACTAGGGTTGCACATTTTGGGGAATATTCAGAGGTGGAAACTTTCCGTGGGAATTAACGGGAATATATGGGAATTAATGGAAAATATATGCAAATTAATATTAATACCATTTAAATGTAGATGTTTTTGCATTGGATATATTTACCATATCATATGGAGACAGAAACATATTACCTTATCAAAAGTAGACATAATTGCCAATGATTAAATCCTTCCAATAGAAATTTTAAAAACAATTTAGTTATTAATTGAACTTTAATTAAATGAGTTGACTATTCACATGGGATTATTTCACTGAACAACAAAAGAAAGGGAATATTGAATGATCCCCAATGATCCGTCGCATCTCCCAAAAATGTTTTTAACATACATCTGTAAAATTATAGTCCAGAAACTAAAGCTTTGGTTGTCCTCCTCTCAGGCTTCCATGTCTTCTCCCTGGACCTCCTCAATGTCCACCTCTTGAACATCAGACTCTGAGGCCTCATCTTCAGTTACTTTCCAAACTTGTTGAGGATGTCTCGTTGTCAGGCTCAAAAAGCCTCAAAATTGGTTGGCCACCATTTTTTTCGACCCTTGAATTGATCAGCCTGTTGCGTGCTTTGGTGTGTGTGTTCCCAAACAAGGACCAGTTGCACTCTGAGGCGGCTGATGTGGGTGGGATTTGGAGGATGATGGAGAGGCAACCTGAGAAAGAGCCTCAGATCCACAAAGTTCATTCCACCAGGTGGCTGATGAGATGTTGACATGACTGCCCTATTGCATCTCCATCCCAAAGCCCTTGCTTGGATGTGTACTTTGCCAGACTGCCAAGAGCCTTGCCCTCATCCTGGCCAAGGTGGCGAGACACAGTAGTGATGACACCATAAGCCTTGTGGATCTCTGCACCAGACAGGATGTTCTTGCCAGCATACTTGGGGTCCAATATGTACGCTACAGCATGTAGGGCTTCAGGCAGAAGTCTTCATGCTTTTTTTAACCTATTTCACAACTGCAGTTTCCTCTGCTTGGAGCAACAGTGAAGTGGGCAGGGCAGTACGGATTTATTCTCTTACACCTACAAGCAGAGTCTGAACATCAGACAGGATGGAATTGTCTCCCTCAATCCATGCAATGGCTACTGCTATAGGTTTCAGGAGTTTCAGGCTGCTTACCACTCTCTCCCAAAATACATCATCCAGGAGGATCCTCTTGATGCGGCTGTCCATATCGGCAGACTATGATATGGCCATTTCTTGGAGACTCCTTCCCCTCCAGGAGACTGTCAAACATGATGACAACACCACCCCAACGGGTGTTGCTGGGCAGCTTCAATGTAGTGCTCTTATTTTTCTCACTTTGCTTTGTGAGGTAGGTTGCTACTATTACTTGATGACCCTTCACATACCTAACCATTTCCTTGGCTCCTTTGTATACTGTATCCATTGTTTTCAGGCCATGATGTGCTTGAAGAGCAGATTCAATGCATGAGCAGCACAGCCAATAGATGTGACGTGAGGGAAGGACTCACATTACCTGTGAGCATCAGAGGTGAACCAGTTGCATACACAGCTCAAGCAAGACATTCATCAGCATTTCTCTGACTACGTTCCTCCATTGAGTCAAAAAAACATTGATTCCAGGAGGACCATGAGCTGTTGCTATCAATAAGAAATCTGATTCATCATTTTCACCTTGAATAGAAGTAGAGGGACTTTTGTCAGAGGTTGCTTGTCGTGAGCGCTGGGGGAATTTTATGCACTTGGCCAGATGATTCTGCATCTTTGTTGCATTCTTCACATATGATTTGGCACAGTATTTACACATTTACACCGCTTTTTCTTCTACATTAGCTGCAGTGAAATGTCTCCACACATCAGATAGTGCCCGTGGCATTTTCCTGTAAAGATTAGAAAAAAAAATATAAAAAAAAAAAAAAAAATCCATGTACAGATAAATAGTTAAGCAGTTAAGTTAAACAACTCCTTTGTAAGATACATTTTTTAAATTACACTTGTATGGAAACAGGTGAATTAACAATCCTCGGTTAGCAGTCTCAAGCAAGCTAAAACCCACATGGTAGCAGAACATGGTAACAAGTTAGAAATGATTTAAACACACTTTGCTGTAGGCTATTATTTACTAATTAACAAAAAATAATGTATGTCATATAAAATATATTCACCCCACCCAGTATTGTAATCAAAACTTACCAGAAAGCATGTAGTCCTTAGCTCATACAGTGTAGTAGTGTGGGCTCAATAGCATCTCATTAGTATGCAAGATCTTGAGAATCAGCTGTACATGTGATGGAAGAATGCACTGTGCATGCAGAGGGTTGCAATTCCATTGAATTGGGGATAGTTTAACCAAAATATGCCACAAGACCTAGAATTGCCTTATGTGTATCCCACAAAAAAAGGGTCACTGTTATAAGCTAATTTTTTTGATGAATTTAAGCAAAATTCCCCATATTCCAGGGCTTTACTTCCCATGGAAAATTTCAGCAAAATTTACCAGAAAGTTTCCGATCCTTTGCAACCCTAGTCGGTACATAGGTTCCTCTCCTCACAAGGAACAAATGAGCCTCAAGAATCCATAAGGTCCGCAATGATGGATTTTCTGCCATTTGTAATTCTTTGTTAAAACACTACTCCTCTGGCAGCGAATGACCGATTTGCGTAAAACATGATATATAGTATGTATGGACCAAGGTCTCTCAACCCAATATTTTCCAGGCTAGCATCTCAAACAACATGGCCGTTACTGACCAATAAATATTAATGTGGGCGTGGTCTGGCACATAAATGCATATAAATCACACACAGATATTTGTACTGTAACAAAACTTGATAAACTTGATGTTCCAATCACTGTCTATACTCAACGTATGCAAGCACATTCAGGTCAACCACACAGTGGCGCTATAACGGGCACATGTTGATATCTCTTTATCTGTTTGACTTCGAGTGATACATTTTGCACACATGCTCAGGGATATGAGTCCAGCTAACCTGTACTGTATGGTTCAGATTGGCCACATGGTGGCGCCATTTTGCAGGAAAAACATTAATGCAAGCTCATTGGCTTATAGCAGACATATTGTTTGAGATAGAGTCCTGGAAAAACGTGTGTTTAAAGATATCGGTATTATAGATGCTATATACCAAATTTGGTGCGAATCAGTCTAGCAGTTGTGGAGAAGAAGACGTTTAAAGTCGTCAACATCATTACAATTGGTCCAAAAACCAACAGCAGCATATTGCATGATCTTACGATGTTGAGTTCTGATATTTGGCAAGCGTGGCAAGGAGTACAGTTCATCCTAGGGAAATGTGTCAAATTTCTCCTGGTGGTGGCGCTATGGGGCCAAAGTGTGAGCCCTGGCATGGCTGTTTGCAGCTATATTTATCTTTATACATTTAAGTCATTTAGCAGACGCTCTTATCCAGAGCGACTTACAAATTGGTGCATTCACCTTATGACATCCAGTGGAGCAGCCACTTTACAATAGTGCATCTAAATCTTTTAAGGGGGGTGAGAAGGATTACTTTATCCTATCCTAGGTATTCCTTAAAGAGGTGGGGTTTCAGGTGTCTCCGGAAGGTGGTGATTGACTCCGCTGTCCTGGCGTCGTGAGGGAGTTTGTTCCACCATTGGGGGGCCAGAGCAGCGAACAGTTTTGACTGGGCTGAGCGGGAACTGTACTTCCTCAGTGGTAGGGAGGCGAGCAGGCCAGAGGTGGATGAACGCAGTGCCCTTGTTTGGGTGTAGGGCCTGATCAGAGCCTGGAGGTACTGAGGTGCCGTTCCCCTCACAGCTCCGTAGGCAAGCACCATGGTCTTGTAGCGGATGCGAGCTTCAACTGGAAGCCAGTGGAGAGAGCGGAGGAGCGGGGTGACGTGAGAGAACTTGGGAAGGTTGAACACCAGACGGGCTGCTGCGTTCTGGATGAGTTGTAGGGGTTTAATGGCACAGGCAGGGAGCCCAGCCAACAGTGAGTTGCAGTAATCCAGACGGGAGATGACAAGTGCCTGGATTAGGACCTGCGCCGCTTCCTGTGTGAGGCAGGGTCGTACTCTGCGGATGTTGTAGAGCATGAACCTACAGGAACGGGCCACCGCCTTGATGTTAGTTGAGAACGACAGGGTGTTGTCCAGGATCACGCCAAGGTTCTTAGCGCTCTGGGAGGAGGACACAGTGGAGTTGTCAACCGTGATGGCGAGATCATGGAACGGGCAGTCCTTCCCTGGGAGGAAGAGCAGCTCCGTCTTGCCGAGGTTCAGCTTGAGGTGGTGATCCGTCATCCACACTGATATGTCTGCCAGACATGCAGAGATGCGATTCGCCACCTGGTCATCAGAAGGGGGAAAGGAGAAGATTAATTGTGTGTCGTCTGCATAGCAATGATAGGAGAGACCATGTGAGGTTATGACAGAGCCAAGTGACTTGGTGTATAGCGAGAATAGGAGAGGGCCTAGAACAGAGCCCTGGGGGACACCAGTGGTGAGAGCACGTGGTGAGGAGACGGATTCTCGCCACGCCACCTGGTAGGAGCGACCTGTCAGGTAGGGACGCAATCCAAGCGTGGGCCGCGCCGGAGATGCCCAACTCGGAGAGGGTGGAGAGGAGGATCTGATGGTTCACAGTATCGAAGGCAGCCGATAGGTCTAGAAGGATGAGAGCAGAGGAGAGAGAGTTAGCTTTAGCAGTGCGGAGCGCCTCCGTGATACAGAGAAGAGCAGTCTCAGTTGAATGACTAGTCTTGAAACCTGACTGATTTGGATCAAGAAGGTCATTCTGAGAGAGATAGCGGGAGAGCTGGCCAAGGACGGCACGTTCAAGGGTTTTGGAGAGAAAAGAAAGAAGGGATACTGGTCTGTAGTTGTTGACATCGGAGGGATCGAGTGTAGGTTTTTTCAGAAGGGTGCAACTCTCGCTCTCTTGAAGACGGAAGGGACGTAGCCAGCGGTCAGGGATGAGTTGATGAGCGAGGTGAGGTAAGGGAGAAGGTCTCCGGAAATGGTCTGGAGAAGAGAGGAGGGGATAGGGTCAAGCGGGCAGGTTGTTGGGCGGCCGGCCGTCACAAGACGCGAGATTTCATCTGGAGAGAGAGGGGAGAAAGAGGTCAGAGCACAGGGTAGGGCAGTGTGAGCAGAACCAGCGGTGTCGTTTGACTTCGCAAACGAGGATCGGATGTCGTCGACCTTCTTTTCAAAATGGTTGACGAAGTCATCTGCAGAGAGGGAGGAGGGGGGAGGGGGATTCAGGAGGGAGGAGAAGGTGGCAAAGAGCTTCCTAGGGTTAGAGGCAGATGCTTGGAATTTAGAGTGGTAGAAAGTGGCTTTAGCAGCAGCGACAGAAGAGGAAAATGTAGAGGAGGGAGTGAAAGGATGCCAGGTCCGCAGGGAGGCGAGTTTTCCTCCATTTCCGCTCGGCTGCCCGGAGCCCTGTTCTGTGAGCTCGCAATGAGTCGTCGAGCCACGGAGCGGGAGGGGAGGACCGAGCCGGCCTGGAGGATAGGGGACATAGAGAGTCAAAGGATGCAGAAAGGGAGGAGAGGAGGGTTGAGGAGGCAGAATCAGGAGATAGGTTGGAGAAGGTTTGAGCAGAGGGAAGAGATGATAGGATGGAAGAGGAGAGAGTAGCGGGGGAGAGAGAGCGAAGGTTGGGACGGCGCGATACCATCCGAGTAGGGGCAGTGTGGGAAGTGTTGGATGAGAGCGAGAGGGAAAAGGATACAAGGTAGTGGTCGGAGACTTGGAGGAGTTGCAATGAGGTTAGTGGAAGAACAGCATCTAGTAAAGATGAGGTCGAGCGTATTGCCTGCCTTGTGAGTAGGGGGAAGGTGAGAGGGAGAGGTCAAAAGAGGAGAGGAGTGGAAAGAAGGAGGCAGAGAGGAAAGAGTCAAAGGTAGACGTGGGGAGGTTAAAGTCGCCCAGAACTGTGAGAGGTGAGCCGTCCTCAGGAAAGGAGCTTATCAAGGCATCAAGCTCATTGATGAACTCTCCGAGGGAACCTGGAGGGCGATAAATGATAAGGATGTTAAGCTTGAAAGGGCTGGTAACTGTGACAGCATGGAATTCAAAGGAGGCGATAGACAGATGGGTAAGGGGAGAAAGAGAGAATGACCACTTGGGAGAGATGAGGATCCCGGTGCCACCACCCCGCTGACCAGAAGCTCTCGGGGTGTGCGAGAACACGTGGGCGGACGAAGAGAGAGCAGTAGGAGTAGCAGTGTTATCTGTGGTGATCCATGTTTCCGTCAGTGCCAAGAAGTCGAGGGACTGGAGGGAGGCATAGGCTGAGATGAACTCTGCCTTGTTGGCCGCAGATCGGCAGTTCCAGAGGCTACCGGAGACCTGGAACCCACGTGGGTCGTGCGCGCTGGGACCACCAGATTAGGTGGCCGCGGCCACGCGGTGTGGAGCGTTTGTATGGTCTGTGCAGAGAGGAGAGAACAGGGATAGACAGACACATAGTTGACAGGCTACAGAAGAGGCTACGCTAATGCAAAGGAGATTGGAATGACAAGTGGACTACACGTCTCGAATGTTCAGAAAGTTGAGCTTACGTAGCAAGAATCTTATTGACTAAAATGATTAAAAATGATACAGTACTGCTGAAGTAGGCTAGCTGGCAGTGGCTGCGTTGTTGACTTTGTAGGCTAGCTGGCAGTGGCTGCGTTGTTGATTCGGGGGCTAGCTGGCTAGCTAGCAGTGTTGATTACGTTACGTTAAAAGAACGACAATAGCTGGCTAGGTAACCTAGAAAATCGCTCTAGACTACACAATTATCTACACAATTATCTTTGATACAGAGACGGCTATGTAGCTAGCTATGTAGACGGTGGGCGTTAGCTAGCTGGCTAGCTGCTGGGCAGATACGTTAGGACGACGAAATACGATAATTACGCAATTATCTTTGATACAAAGACGGCTATGTAGCTAGCTAAGAAGAAATTGCTAAGATTAGACAAATCAAACCGTTGTACTATAATGAAATGTAATGAAATGTAATGAAAAGTTATACTACCTGCAGACCGAAGTGCAGACCGAAGTGCAGATGCGACTGCTCGCTCCAACCCGGAAAACAGCAGTGTGCACAGCACGCACCGCCAGGTATGACTGGAATCAAATCCCTGCTGAAGGGTTGTATGTTTGGCAAAATGACAATGTGTAGAAAGCAAGTCTGAAAAACAGCACCTCGTGACTGAGTTTCATCATCCCAGATATTATTCGGTACATTGTTGCCTTTTGCTCTTTCACTCCTCAGTGATATCTCTCACACACTGTAGCTACTGTGGTTCATCCCACCATAGAATATCTAGTAAATGTCAGTTGATGCTGACCCAGCTTTGTTCCCATCCTGCATTGTCATTCTCCTAAGCATCTAAGTGAATATCCGACTGCTTGACTATTTCAGTCCATGCACAGCGTCCAGTGATTCCAACATGCTCTCAGGCAACCCCTTCTCCCCCTCCCTGGACCAAAACACTAGTCAGTGACAGAGGTGGCAGATATGATGAATCTCCTAGTGTATGTCCCTTTAAGTCAGCCAGGAAATGTAGTGGGGTCAATACTTGAGTGAGGGAGATAGAGAGAGAAAGAGGAAGAGGTTATTAATAACTTGCTCTGTCATGGCCGAGCAGTCACGGGCTGTCTAATGTAAAAGAGCTTGTGGCTTCTCTCACAGCTTCTAGGCATTCTCTCTCCCTCTTTCTTTCTCTCTCTGCTGACAAAGGGAGCCTCAAGGCATTCCTACTGCCATGTGTGTGTGCGCATGCGTAATGTCTGTGACCATTCAACATGCAAGTCACAACAGACTCCCTATGACATCTGACCTCAATGTCTAGGAGGTAATACAGATTTGAGACTGTGACTTAAAAGTGTGAGATGTAAAATAATGCTATTGTGAATAACTTTGATAATAATCCCTGGGATGCATATTTCATATTCTACTGAACAATGATGTGGGTTGTGATCCTGATCACATAGAAATTATGCAATTGATATAAGTTTGAAAAGTTAACAATGTATTTACTCTCCATAATGGTGACATGAGGACAACTGTAAATGCTTCCTTACATGGTGGGTCTGTCTCAGTCTGTGAGTCTCTCCAAGTGAGGACCCAGCTGACATAATAGTTGTATACTGTGCTGCAGTAATTTGGTCACATCAAGAACAGTCAATCCATTCAGCTCAAAACATAAAATTGAGCGTGATCCATATGACACACAGTCTCTCAAGGTCACGTAATTTCAGTTTCTTCCAGACTTAAAAACGTTTTCTGTTGGCTATCATATCTGTGTAGGTGAAGTGTATATCTCATCTCATCAATACCATCTGCATTTATAAGAATTCCAGCTTACATACAGTCTCCACCAACTACCATTAATGTCTATTGTGCACCAAACTCCAACCCAGACCAAGAGCAACATTCATGATTACAGTAGCCTATGACATGACCTATTGAGACAGACCGGTTTCATAGAGTAGACGTTACATATTAAACAAACATCTGGGGCACTCAAATTAATATGATATGTTATGTTTTGTATTGTTACATAAGACAACCTGGACTCAGGGATAGACGCGATACAGTAAAAACAAATCCGAGACACTGAAATTAGTATAATATGTTACGTTTTGTATAGTATGTATTAACTTGTGGATCCATTTAGTATGATATGTTACAAATTCCAATTTGTACAATATATTACGAATTTGCAATACGTATAATAAGTTACGAATTCCAATTTGTTGTGGCTAAAGTTAGCTAGGGGGCTAATGTTAGCTAAGCAAGGGGATAGGCATTAAGGTTAGGGTTAAGGTTCGGGTTAGGTGTTAAGTTAATGGGTTAAGGTTAGGGGAAGGGTTAGTTAACATGCTAAGTAGTTGCAAAGTAGCTAAAAAGTAGTAAGTAGTTGCAAAGTTGTTTATTAGCTAAAATTGTCTGCGATGAGATTCGAACACGCAACATTCGGGTTACTTGTTTTAATGGTGTTGGTTGTTTGTGTTGATTTTAGTTTTTTTAACAACAGTTAATGGTCACATGAAATTACTTATGGGCTGCTTGTAAAACCCATACAGCGCTGTGAAGCGCAGAGCCAGAGATATGATGTCATGTATAGCATGTTACTGTACGGCCACTAACTTCCAATTTAGGTGTTTATTAGTGCCCAAATCTTCCAATTTCAACAAGTATACGTGTAAGACTGTAAAGGGCTACCATATCATACTAATTTGAGTGGCCCAAATTGCCCAGATTGTTACATCTATTCTATGAGGCCAGGCTGTTACTTAAGGTAAAAACAAAAAGGTAGGTGGATGGTCGTATAACGTGAACACAGCCTGAATCTCATCACGGACAACTTCAGCATTTTGCAAGTACTTACTACTTTTTAGCTACTTAGCATGTTAGCTAACCCTTCCCCTAACCCCAATCTTAACCCTTTAACTTAACTCCTAACCTTAACACTAACCCCTAGCCTACCTAACAGTAACCACTTAGCTAACATTAGCATTACCCACCTAGCGAACGTTAGCCAAAACAAATTGGAATTCATAACATATCATACAGTGCCTTCAAAATGTATTCATACCCCTTGACTTATTCCACATTTTGTTGTGTTGCAGTCTGAAATCAAAATGGATTAAATATATTTTTCCTCACCCATCTACACACAATACCCAACAATGACAAAGTGAAAACATGTTATTAGAAATTTTTGCAAATGTATTGAAAATTAAATATAGAAATATCTAATTTACATACTTATTCCACACCCCTCAGTCAACACGTTAGAATCACCTTTTGGCAGGGATTATAGCTGTGTCTTTCTGGGTAAGTCTCTAAGAGCTTTACACACCTGGATTGTACAATAATAGTACATTATTATTTTTCAAATTCTTCAAGCTCTGTCAAGTTGGTTGTTGATCATTGCTAGCCAGCCATTTTTAAGTCTTGCCATAGATTCTCAAGCTGATTTAAGTAAAAACTGTAACTAGGCCACTCATGAACATTCAATGTCATCTTGGTAAGCAACTCCAGTATATGGCAGTATACTCCAGTATTTGGCCTAGTATTTTAGGTTATTGTCCTGCTGAAACGTGAATTTTCCTCCCATTGTCTGTTGAAAAGCAGAATGAAACAGGTTTTCCTTTAGAATTTTACCTGTGCTTAGCTCTATTCCGTTTATTTTTATCCTAAAAAACTCCCTCGTCATTGCCAATGACAAGCATACCCATAACATGATGCATCCACCACCATGCTTGGAAATATGAAGAGTGGTACTCAGTGATGTGTTGGATTTTCCCCAAACATAACACTTTGTATTCGGAAAAGAAAAGTTCATTTCTTTGCCTAATTTTTGATCAGTTTAACATTAGTGCGTTATTGCAAACAGGATGCATGTTTTGGAATATTTTTATTCTGTAAACGCTTCCTTCTTTTCACTCATGTAGGTTAGTACTGTGGAGTAACTATAATGTTGTTGATCCATCCTCAGTTCACAGCCATTAAACTCTGTAACTGTTTTAAAGTCACCACCATGAAATCCCAGAGAGGTTTCCTTCCTCTCCGGATGCCGGTATCTTTGTAGTAACTGGGTATATTGAAACACAATCAAACATGTAATTATTATCTTCATCATGCTCAAAGGGATTTTCAATGTCTACATTTTTTTTTTACTACCAATAGGTACCCTTCTTTTGTGGATGAACCTGTGTTTGAAGTTCACTGCTCGACTGAGAGACCTTACATATAAATTGTATGTGTGGGGTACAGAGATGAGATAGTCATTCAAAAATCCTCAAGACTATTATTGCACACAGAGTGAGTCCATGCAATTTATTATGTGACTTGTTAAGTGGTACATTTGTACTCCTAAACTTATTTAGGCTTGCCATAACAAAGGGTTTGACTACTTATTGACTCGACATTTCAGCTTTTCATTTTTTATTAATTTGTAAAAAATGTCTAAAAGGATATTTCTACTGACATTATGGTGCAATTTGTGTAAGCCAGTAATAGAACATCTAAATGTAATCCATTTTAAATTCAGTAACACATCATACGAATTGTAATTCGTAACACATACGAAATGGATCCAAAAATAATATATACCCTACCAACGTAACATATCATACTAACTTGAGTATCCCGGGTTTTAGTTTTGTATAATACGTCTACCCCTACCCCCGAGTACAGGTTGCGTGAGAGTTTCTGGTCATGAGGAAAAGTAGGCAACTGCCAGCCAATTGCGCATGGTGAGAAAGAGAATGGGATCAATACTTTGCCTTCGAAGGTGAAATACGACAGTGCGTCAGAAAACATTATTTTTAACAATGCAAATTGTCATTTTAACACATGCTAAAACTATACCCAAAGAGCTAGTGTTCATCTCTACGAGTGACTCGGATAAAGTACACAGTAGCCTACTTACGCCCTGGCTTTGGGGAAACCCATCGATAAGAGGACGTCCAAATTCGATCCATATTTCACAGTGCCGGATACTTTCGGCCGAAGGCTTCGCGGGATGATTTTGCTGAAGAGATCCTCTTTTGCAGCCATGATTCAGGATTCCATTGGTTTCAGACTAGATCCAGTCTACGATACTGTAGCGAGTGGTGGGGAAAGATATCTAATAGTCTACAACCGATCATTTTTGTGAGCAAGTGCGGTCGCTCCCTCCCCGCCCCCAGAAACTCAAATTATGTCTGCTGCTGCGATTTGAATTTAAAAAGGAAAGATACGTGCAGAGCGCACGGGATTTATTATGCATTTTCGCCTCTTCTCTGTATGGGACCCATTGCGGTATGCTAAATTATAGTAGCCGAATAATAATAGGTATACTAGCATAATAATAGACTATTCAGTATAGCTTGAGCCAAAAATAAAAGAGAATTGTAGATAGTGAGCAATATGTAATACAGAGTAACGTTAGACCCAGTCTAATATGGAACAATAAATAAGTGAAATTAGGCTACTAATAAACTGCATTTGCCTAATAAATTAATAACCCATATTTATTCAATGTTCATAAAAAGACAATGTGTTACATTTATAAAATGACTCACAAACCATTACCTGGCACATTCATTTCACAACTGTCTCATCATATACGATTCATACAGGATATCATGGGCTACAAATCTGCCCACATGAATAGAAAAATATAATGCTGTGTCATCTTAGCTCCAGATTTTATATTTGATTGATTATAATGACGTCCATTATAGATCATTTAAAATCATACTTGGCTGTTGGTTGCAATGGTACCAGATGGGTTATATGGTACAATCACACAGAACGCTTTCCTCATCTCCACCTAGTGTGAAAGCAAAGACATGCACAACATTACTACTGTACTGGTAACACTGGATTTGGATAGTCCTCTATAATAGACCCTACAGATGGACCAGTTTATAGATGCTCAAGTACTATCAACAAACTTTAGCTCTAACCGTAGGAAGCTGTGGCGTTTCAAGATAAGTCAAGTTATATAACAGTTGCAGTTGATAGTTTGAGCGTCAATTAACCATTTATGCGGGACTATCAAAATAAAGTGACCAAAGTATGACAAACAATTCAGCTCTTTTACATTGATTTCACTGCGTACACAGTATACAGTTTTGTTTAAGATGTGAAAGTATAAGTCTTATCAGTCTTCCTTGATCCAGATACAAGCCCACCACAGCACCACCACTGCTGGGCAGTATAGCAGCTGAACCAGACTGCATTGACAAGCAATGTAAGCAAACACAACCAATGATTTTTTTTAAAGTACAAAGAAACATAGTAGGAAAATATTAGATCATCTTGAAAATTGTAACTCTATACTGTGCCTGTCTTGCCATTTGCACCATCTTGAGATTACCTGGTCCCAAACAGTCTTCTGTGTACACAGACCAGTAGGACAGAGATCGTTCCAGTATTAGTGGTTTCCTGTGTGAACAAAAAATTGCTATGTAAACTCATAAATCTTTGGTTGATGACAATCAACTCTTTAGGACCATGAGTTTTTTTTCCCTGATCAGGTCATGTGGTCAGAAAAATCTTTCTGGCTCTATAACATTTGGCGACCATGTTTTATCTTTCCAAGGTCACAGATATAAAATGCTAATTCATGGGAGCAAAGAGATTAACTTCCTCAAATCAATGACAGACTCAAAGGTTGTCACGCTTGTCTTTATCGTCACAGCTCTAAGTTCTCACCCATCAACTGTGCCAGCCTGCTCCAGTCCATTCCCTGCAGTGCGGAGGACAAGAGAACCCAAACGTTACATTACCAGGTAATGCTCACTTAAAGATGCACTCTCAAACGTTTATATAACTCAGCCAGTAGTTTTGAGTGGTGCTTACGAGCCAAAAGTGGTCCCTGGTTTTTTGTGTACTCTGTCATCAAATTGTGCACTACATCATCCATTTCATATATGTTACATCCTGCAAATACATATATACTTTTTAAACATTACGAATTTGTTGTGCTTAAGATCCTAGATTGGATCTTTAAGCAATATCACAGAGACAGGCAATAACTCTGTGGGGGAGGATGTAGATAGAGGTTAGAGGGGTAGACCAGTACCGGATGGCTGCTGGTTCAAATTCAATAACTACCATCCACTGATGTTGTGCCTTTGCTATCGCACCAGGGGCACTATTGCCACTGAACCTGTGAGCCTCCAAACATCTCACACAAATCTGTCTTGATCTGTGAGCTCAGCAAAAGACTTCATGGCCTTGACCACTTCTGCTTCTCCTGAGAAAAAGTGGAGGACGGAGGGCCTAAATACGAATAGAGAACAAAGGTATCCCTTTTCATTATCATCTGATTCGTCTAGCCTACCATTTAACATCGACCAAGTGATAATTCCATCAGTACAGGAAGAAAAACTGAAATTCCCAATGGAATTGAACTCGACCTTGGTGAACATTGCTGCCTGCCAACTGAGCTTACCGTGTGTGAGTGTGTGTGTTTTACAGTTGAGCCAGCGCTGTCAGACAAGCTAACCAGAACGGTGGCAGGTTGCTCATGTCCATAGGAGTGTAATCCCCTGTGTACAGTCAACACACAAACATGAACATTTAAAATGTTCATTGTAAACTCAGTTACATAATGTATACATAAATGTTCAGCTCTAGATATATGTAAGAGGATGCACAAAGATATCCACAAGGGGGCGAGTGTCTGCGGGGTGTTCTCTCCACCCTTGTATTTGGTTGTCTAGGTATAAATTGAAAGTAAAAAACAAAAACCTGCAGACACTCACCCCTCCATGGAATGAGTTTGACTCCCCTGCAGGGGTTCACAGTTGTCAAGCGTAGACTGGTAACGTTTATTATTTATTTGGCGCGCGGAAACTAGAGGCCATGAATAACTTGATAAAAAAGAATGGCATCGATTGGCCTATAGGTGGCACTATTATAAGTAGTCTAACTTAAACCCTCATATCCGTTGCCCGGTTTGACATAAAGACTTGAAACTTTGTATGTCGGTGTCTTTCCTCATGTTGAACAAATTTGCTTCAATGTTCATCTCTTCGCTTAGTTTGAGAAAATATAAAGGATTGGTTAAGAGATGGATGAGTTATTGATAAATCTGAAAGTATTTTTTTATGGGTCCATCCTTCGTAAATCCACTCCACAATGGCCTATCAACTTGAAACATTGTAAGGTCATCAAAGCCATTACCATTATGTACCATGTTAAGTTTGCATTGATATCTTAAAAAATAATGAAACTATTAGCACTTTCTTGACTTTGTAATGAATGCGAATGCATAAAATCGTAATAAAAAAATCTTCTCATAGACAAAGTCAGATTCACTCCAAATTTGCTCTTTGGACAATAGTCCATAAAGAGTTTGAGAAATATATGGCAACGGTATATGCATATTAGCACATATGCTAATATGCTACAATACGGCAAGATATACTTCAAAAATCTTCTTCTAGTGAACCATAGGACCAAATGACACCAAATGTGAAATTTAGGCCCATGGCTCAGGTCTTAACTAGTTTGAGAAAAGCTAAGGGATTAGTCAAAAGATGGCTAAGCTATTGACAAATCAAAAATCGGATTTTATGCGTCAACATGTCCTATCAACTTCAAACTTGTCATCGCTACCATGGATGTCCTTAAAATGAACCACACTGAATTTGGTATTGATATCTCAACATAGTCTTTTATAGTTTTGAGAGAATAAATAGTTGCATTCAAATATGGCCGCACTGTACCTATAGATGACAGTTAGCACATAAATAGTTTACAAATATTTTTCTCGTGAACCATACGTCAGATTGACTCCAGATTTGATAAAAAACTAATTGAACTAGCCTCTAGCTACATTCAAAGTCGGCCACGCCACACCACTAGACATTTGGTATGTAAACCTTAAGAACATTTCCTTAGAAGCTGTGTGAATATAAAGTCACGGCCACCTTAGATTGCTGCACCAGACTAGTTGGTGGCACTATAGATGTCATTGGCACCAGTAATAGATACAGTTGAAGTCGGAAGTTTACATACACCTTAACCAAATACATTTAAACTCCTGACATTTAATCCTAGTAAAATTTCTCTGTCTTAGGTCAGTTTGGATCACCACTTTATTTTAAGAATGTGAAATGTCAAAATAATAGTGGAGAGAATGATTTATTCAGCTTTTATTTCTTTCATCACATTCCCAGTGGGTCAGAAGTTTACATACACTCAATTAGTATTTGGTAGCATTGCCTTTAAATTGTTTAACTTGGGTCAAACATTTCAGCTAGCCTTCCACAAGCTTCCCACAATAAGTTGGGTGAATTTGGCCCATTCCTCCTGACAGAGATGGTGTAACTGAGTCAGGTTTCCAGGCCTCCTTGCTCGCACATGCTTTTTCAGTTCTGCCAACAAATAGTCTATAGGATTGAGGTCTGGGCTTTGTGATGGCCACTCCAATACCTTGACTTTGCTGTCCTTATGCTATTTTGCCAAAACTTTGGAAGTATGCTTGGGGTCATTGTCCATTTGGAAGACCCATTTGCGACCAAGCTTTCACTTCCTGACTGATGTCTTGAGGTGTTGCTTCAATATATCAACATAATTTTCCGACCTCATGATGCCATCTATTTTGTGAAGTGCACCAGTCCCTCCTGCAGCAAAGCACCCCATAACATGATCCTAACACACCTGTTCTTCACGGTTGGGATGGTGTTCTTGGACTTGCAAGCCTCACCCTTTTTTCTCCAAACATAACAATGGTCATTATGGCCAAACAGTTCTATTTTTGTTTCATCAGACCAGAGGACATTTCTCCAAAAAGTACGATCTTTGTCCCTATGTGCAGTTACAAACGTAGTCTGGCCTTTTTATGCAGGTTTTGGAGCAGTGGCTTCTTCTTGGCTGAGCGGCCTTTCACGTTATGTCGATGTAGGACTTTTACTGTGGGTCTAGATACTTTTGTACCTGTTTCCTCCAGCATCTTCACAGGGTCGTTTGCTGTTGTTCTGGGATTGATTTGCACTTTTCGTACCACAGTATGTTCATCTCTAGGAGACGGAACCCGTCTCCTTCCTGAGCGGTAGGCCGGCGCGTGGTCCCATAGTCTTTATACTTGTGTACTATTGTTTGTACAAATGAACGTGGTACCTTCAGGCATTTGGAAATTGCTCCCAAGGATGAACCAGACTTGTAGAGGTCTACAATTATTTTTCTGATGTCTTGGCTGATTTCTTTTAATTTTCCCATGATGTCAAGCAAAGAGGCACTGAGTTTGAAGGTAGGCCTTGAAATACATCCACAGGTACACCTCCAATTGACTCAAATTATGTCAATTAGCCTATCAGAAGCTTCTAAAGCCATGACATCATTTTCTGGAATTTTCCAAGCTGTTTAAAGGCACAGTCAACTTAGTGTACAGTGGGGCAAAAAAGTTTAGTCAGCCACCAATTGTGCAAGTTCTCCCACTTAAAAAGATGAGAGAGGCCTGTAATTATCATCATAGGTACACTTCAACTATGACAGACAAAATGAGAAAATAAAATCCAGAAAATTGCATTGTATGATTATTAATGAATTTATTTGCAAATTATGGTGGAAAATAAGTATTTTGTCATAGTTGAAGTGTACCTATGATGAAAATTACAGGCCTCTCATCTTTTTAAGTGGGAGAACTTGCACAATTGGTGGCTGACTAAATACTTTTGCCCCACTGTATTTAGCAGATGTTATTGCGGGTGTAGCGAAATGCTTGGGTTTCTAGCTCAGACAGTGCAGTAGTATCTTAACAATTCACAACAATACACACAAATCTAAAAGTTAAAGAATTGAATTAAGAAATATAAATATTAGGACGAGCAATGTCGGAGTGGCATTGATTAAAATATAGTAGAATACAGAATATACATATGGAAAGAGTAAAGCAGTATGTAAACATTATTAAAGTGACTAGTGTTCCATTATTAAAGTGACCAATGATTCCATGTCTATGTATCAACGGCAGCAGCCTATAAGGTGCAGTGTTGAGCAACCGGGTGGTAGCCGACTAGTGATGGCTATTTAACAGTCTGATGGCCTTGGGATAGAAGCTGTTATTCAGTCTCTCAGTCCCAGCTTTGATGCACCTGTACTGACCTCACCTTCTGGATGATAGCGGTGTGAACAGGCCGTGGCTCCGGTGGTTGATGTCCTTTGATCCTTTTTGTCTTCCTGTGACATCAGGTGCTGTAGGTATCCTGGAGGCAGTGGTGGAAAAAGTACCTAATTGTCATACTTGAGTAAAAGTATAGATACCTTCATAGAAAGTTACTCAAGTAAAAGTAAAAGTCACCCAGTAAAATACTACTTGAGTAAAAGTCTAAAAGTATTTGGTTCTACATATACTTAAGTATCAAAAGTAAATGTAATTGCTAAAATGTACTTAAGTATCAAAAGTAAAAGTATGAATAATTTCAAATCCCTTCTTTTAGCAAAGCAGATGGCACCATTTTCTTGTTTTTTAAATGTATGGATAGCCAGGGGCACACTCCAACACTCACGACATAATTGACAAAAGATGCATTTGTGGTTAGTGAGCCCGCCAGATCAGAGGCAGAAGGGGTGACCATGTGTTGTGCATGAATTGGACCATTTTCCTGTCCTGCTAAGCCTTCAAAATGTAATGAGTACTTTTGGGTGTCAGGTAAATTGTATGGAGTAAAAATTACGTTGTTTTCTTCAGGAATGTAGTGAAGTAAAAGTTGTCAAATATAAATAGTAAAGTAAAGTACAGATACCCCAAAAAACGAATTAAGTAGTACTTTAAAGTATTTTTACTTAAGTAATTTACACCACTGCCTGGAGGGCAGGCAGTGTGCCCCCGGTGACGCGTTGGGCACACCGCACCACCCTCTGGCGAGCCCTGCGGTTGCTGGCGGTGCAGTTGTTATGATACAGTCAGACAGGGTGCTCTTAATTATGCATCTGTAAAAGTTTGTGAGGGTCTTAGGGGCCAAGCCAAATTTCTTCAGATTCCTGAGGCTGAACAGGCGCTATTGCACCTTCTTCACCACACTATCTGTGTGGGTGGACCATTTCAGATTGTCAGTGATGTGTACGGCAAGGAACTTCTCCACTGTGGTCCCGTTGATGTGGATAGGGGCGTGCTCTCTCGGCTGTCTCCTGAAGACCACGTTCAGCTCCTTTGTTTTGTTAACGTTAAGGTTATTTTCCTGGCAACACTCTGCCAGGGCCCTCACCTCCTCCCTGTAGACTGTCTCGTCATTGTTGGTAATCAGGCTTTCTACTGTTGTGTTGTCTGCAAACTTGATGATTGAGTTGGAGGCTTGCGTGGCCACACAGTCATGGGTGAACAGGGAGAACCGGAGGGAGCTGAGCACGCACCCTTGTGGGGCCCCTATAGACTGCCAGTATATTAACGCTAACAATAATGATAAATACAGCTGCGAGCAGCAATCAACAGGGTTCACAGGATGTCAGAAATGACACAAGATCAGTCTCATAACAAAGCAAGCACTCTATCATGTAGGAACTGTCTTCCTTTATATGCAAATAGTGAATGCATTACCACGTTTATTTACATTTACATTTAAGTCATTTAGCAGACGCTCTTATCCAGAGCGACTTACAAATTGGTGCATTCACCTTATGACATCCAGTGGAACAGTAGTGCATCTAAATATTTTAAGGGGGGGGTGAGAGGGATTACTTTATCCTATCCTAGGTATTCCTTAAAGAGGTGGGGTTTCAGGTGTCTCCGGAAGGTGGTGATTGACTCCGCTGTCCTGGCGTCGTGAGGGAGTTTGTTCCACCATTGGGGGGCCAGAGCAGCGAACAGTTTTGACTGGGCTGAGCGGGAACTGTACTTCCTCAGTGGTAGGGAGGCGAGCAGGCCAGAGGTGGATGAACGCAGTGCCCTTGTTTGGGTGTAGGGCCTGATCAGAGCCTGGAGGTACTGAGGTGCCGTTCCCCTCACAGCTCCGTAGGCAAGCACCATGGTCTTGTAGCGGATGCGAGCTTCAACTGGAAGCCAGTGGAGAGAGCGGAGGAGCGGGGTGACGTGAGAGAACTTGGGAAGGTTGAACACCAGACGGGCTGCGGCGTTCTGGATGAGTTGTAGGGTTTAATGGCACAGGCAGGGAGCCCAGCCAACAGCGAGTTGCAGTAATCCAGACGGGAGATGACAAGTGCCTGGATTAGGACCTGCGCCGCTTCCTGTGTGAGGCAGGGTCGTACTCTGCGGATGTTGTAGAGCATGAACCTACAGGAACGGGCCACCGCCTTGATGTTAGTTGAGAACGACAGGGTGTTGTCCAGGATCACGCCAAGGTTCTTAGCGCTCAGGGAGGAGGACACAATGGAGTTGTCAACCGTGATGGCGAGATCATGGAACGGGCAGTCCTTCCCGGGAGGAAGAGCAGCTCCGTCTTGCCGAGGTTCAGCTTGAGGTGGTGATCCGTCATCCACACTGATATGTCTGCCAGACATGCAGAGATGCGATTCGCCACCTGGTCATCAGAAGGGGGAAAGGAGAAGATTAATTGTGTGTCGTCTGCATAGCAATGATAGGAGAGACCATGTGAGGTTATGACAGAGCCAAGTGACTTGGTGTATAGCGAGAATAGGAGAGGGCCTAGAACAGAGCCCTGGGGACACCAGTGGTGAGAGCACGTGGTGAGGAGACGGATTCTCGCCACGCCACCTGGTAGGAGCGACCTGTCAGGTAGGACGCAATCAAGCGTGGGCCGCGCCGGAGATGCCCAACTCGGAGAGGGTGGAGAGGAGGATCTGATGGTTCACAGTATCGAAGGCAGCCGATAGGTCTAGAAGGATGAGAGCAGAGGAGAGAGAGTTAGCTTTAGCAGTGCGGAGCGCCTCCGTGATACAGAGAAGAGCAGTCTCAGTTGAATGACTAGTCTTGAAACCTGACTGATTTGGATCAAGAAGGTCATTCTGAGAGAGATAGCGGGAGAGCTGGCCAAGGACGGCACGTTCAAGAGTTTTGGAGAGAAAAGAAAGAAGGGATACTGGTCTGTAGTTGTTGACATCGGAGGGATCGAGTGTAGGTTTTTTCAGAAGGGGTTTATCTCTCAATACCACAAGTATGACGCAAGTGTAGTCTGGTGCTGTAGGTTGGTTATCTTGGAATGCAGCAGGTAATCATACATAATGTATTGAGTTTATATATAAATATGAGTATTGGAACTCTGCTGGGTTTGTCATACTCATACTCAACAGTTTCCCGCGTGTATCAAGAATGATCCACCACCCAAAGGACATCCGGCCAACTTGACACAACTGTGGGAAGCATTGGAGTCAACATGGGCCAGCATCCCAGTGGATTGCTTTCGACACCTTGGAGAGTCCATGCACTGACGAATTGAGGCTGTTCTGAGGGCAAAAGGAGGAGGTACAACTCAGTATTAGTAAGGGGTTGTTAATGTTTTATACTCATTGTATATGCTGATTGTGTGCGCAAGCAGCAGAACTTCCAGTTTCTTATTTTCCAAAAAAAAGATCCACTTTTCAATACATTCATACCACATAATAGGGCAACATTATGTGATTATACTGATCTACTAATCACGATATTTCAAATTGTTCGTATGCATAATTAAAATTAACATTATTTTGCATGAGATAAAGTCCACTTGATCAATAGTTATTGGGAGTTTGTGCATGTGTGTTTTTAAAGTTGGAAGTTTACATACACTTAGGTTGGAGTCATTAACTCGCTCACAGAGGATCTCTAGAACAGAGAGCAGGCCACAAGTCAAAAGCAGCTGCCTGTTTTTTCCATTGAGGTTGGAACAATTCTGAGCTGAATGTAGATGTAGCTGAACTCACACAACAGTGGCTTTTCTATGTGTGATTGGGTTATGCACCTAACATATTCAGTTACAGAGATCTGATCGCTGCACCTCCTCTGATTCAGAGTTTGATACACACTTGGTACATGGGCCACATTTGATTTGATATTATTTATAAGAGTTCATAATATATGTTTATGTGCCATAATAGCTATTGAGACTGCACATTTGAAATACCATAGCCCTGTTCATCCATCAGTTGTTTGCTAAAGTCCATGTAGACAAGGCCCTCATAGACCTGCAATGAAAAGACACCATTTT
Organism: Oncorhynchus nerka; assembly: GCF_034236695.1. Taxonomy (NCBI): domain Eukaryota; kingdom Metazoa; phylum Chordata; class Actinopteri; order Salmoniformes; family Salmonidae; genus Oncorhynchus; species Oncorhynchus nerka. The sequence continues at coordinate 42,093,333 of NC_088406.1, forward strand.
AGTCCTTTCCAGGACAATTACAACAACTACAGTAACCATGCCAGCATAGTACAGCTTGGCTTGGCTCAGCTCAGTAGTGTGAAAAGGGGAGCGTTGTCTTTTTATTGCTGACCTGAACAACTCTGTCCTGAAGACCAGCAGTGAGGAAGAGTTCATCCGTCTCTTCGTCACTGCCGGGTCTTGGCCCTGATGGGTTTGGAAAGGTCCTAGGGCTAACAACGGAACAAAACAACTTAAAACACAGGTTGATCATTTGGCACATGAGTAGAGTGAACTCCAGAGTAACATGTTATTCTTCTTAAACTTTCTGAGATGTTGTAGAATTTCAGACTCTTCAGAGTGGCAGACACTATTGCACTGTTAAAGAAGAGAATGTTATAAAATAATTACATACTATTTTTTAAATAAAATTAACACAAAAGGGAGTTCGAGATAGAAAAGATAATACCAAAAAAAGGCAAAAAATCAAGAAGTATATGACTCAGAACAAATATTGATTACTATGTGGTTAATCTATAAAATATAGAAGAAAAATTTAAAACAGTATTCTCTCAGGGACTTTCACAGGATGCACTGTCATGATAAGCTCATGACACATTTATAAGTGACATTCTTCAAGAATGAATGGGTATCATTAATTCAAATGAACAAAAATACCTAATAAATATCACAGAGTGGGCCTTTAACTATAGAGACTGTAGTGAAGACACTTACCACCTGGCAAGGAATGTTGGTATCATATTTGAGAGTGAAGTTCTGCTTTGTCAAAGCAGTGTTAGTTGCTAACTGATTTGATAGACAGTACTAACGATACAATAATAACCTGGGTTGGGGTCAATCCAGTTTTCAATTCAGAAAGTGAATTGAAATTCAAATCATGACTAGAAAATCCTTCTATAAAACAACAGGCAATTATTAATATATTTCACTTCCAGAAGTCTCTGAATTGAAAACTGAACCCAAACATTGCCGCTTTCACAGTCCTTACTGACCCAGAACCTGCTGAAGGTCCTGTCTGGGCTTGTGGCTGCAGGATGATGAAATCTGAGAGGTAAGGCAGTAGAACACCACATTGGCCAGACGCAATGCTGTCACTCCCTCCTGTGACTTCTCAAGGAAGCGAGTTATCCTAAAATACAGAGATACCTAGGCTTTTAGGCTTTTCTGTTGGTGGCAAATGACCCATACAGTCATCAAATGTGAGTACTGTTATCAACAATATATTGGTATCAAGATGGATTGATTTTTCCTGTTGCCTACCAGTGGGTCTCAGTGCATACCCCCACTATACCCCTTGAGCTGCTCTTCTCCCCCTCTTGCTCATAGTATATGGCCAGCTCTCCATGCTAAGTCAAAGAGAGAGATACTAACATGTAAACTAGGCCAAAAAAAACTACTCCACTATGAATTTGGTTAGTTTCTCAGAGGTGAGGTATATGTTGTTATTCACCAGAAGGAGCACATATGATATCTTACCTTGGAGCTGAAGAAGGGGACAACCTGAGTAATATCAAAGTTCTGGTCTGCACAAAACATATCCCCTGCAATCTGAGTTATCAGCCCCTGCTCATAGCCGGCCCTCGAGGGTGGCGCTGCCGTCATTCACTACTTTCTCCACAGGGAAGTTATTAGCAGTTGCCCAGCACTCAGTGCTTATACCTAGAATGAGAGACACGTGTCAATACTGTTACTACATGTTACTGTACTTACTAGTCTGCATTTGTGACCAGATAGACCTCACTGCACAACTACTGCCTGGAGAGAAATGGATATTCCAAAGTTAAAGGAATTCAATAATGTATTTATGTATAAGGGACTGAGTATAAGACATGTAGTACAGCAAAACTGTAAGGGCAGTCGACAGTCATTAACTTGACTGATAACTCATTTGTTCACGTCTCCCACCAGGAATCCAGGATTTGATTTTCTCCTATCCCAGACAACAATGCATTTGGTACCCCAGTCTGCTGTCCATACAAACATGACATCATTCTAGAAAAATGACAAATATTGAAGTAAAGGGATGTGGGTTTGTCAGTTGTGGCACACCTTTACTCTTCTTAAAATAATATTCCCCCAAAATATGTTGATACTTGAATATATTTCAACAGGCCTTTAGCATAGTGACCAGTTATCGCTCTCACCTCAGCCTGCCCTACAGTCATGAAGGTGAATAGGAAGAGACTTACGTAACACTCCGAGACTGACTGAACGCTGTCATTGAACATACCCGTTTCTTCCTGAGAAAACTAAACTACATATTTGCATTATTCTGGTAGTTTGCCTACCTTGTGCGGCGGAAAGTCTGATTTGGTATTATTTAAGTGCAGTTTGTTTGTGTGCATTGACCTGCTTGTGTTGTGAAATGAACCAACCACGTATGCGAACTCTGCACCAAAACCTCGCCTGCTCACATAAACAACTTACCTTCATCTGAGCTTATAGAACGGTGCTGTGGCCAGCTACCAATAAAATGCATATAATTATATTGGCCCTAGTCTTATTCGCTTGTAAACGACATCAAATACATTGGTTTATGCGATACAGTACAATAAACAGTTAAATTGTGAACCCATAAAATTTCAAGTCGAAATGTGACTGCGACACTAGCCTAATTCTTAAAGGGCCAGTCTCCGAATGATGACCCCCTGCCGACGAGTTCCCATAAATTACATGCATTCAGGAAACAGTAAAGTTAGAAAATGTAGTTCATACGTCCATATTACTTGTATATTTTTGTTTAATTAAAAATGCTAATGACAATCATACATTATGTACTAGGTTAGCTAATGATGAAATTAAAACTCAGAATGATACAACTGATGTTCATAGTGGATTCAATAAGTGAACAGAACAGAAAGCTCTCAATCCCATTACGTTTTTCACTCAATTGTGAAGTTCCATCATCATTTACCAATACAAAGATCCTTTATTACAATATGTATATCATTGTAATACCTATTCCACTGACAACTTTAGAAAAACAAAGTGCTGAGCCATTTCTGGAAGTGGGGACATCTGATACTAGATGTATCAAATGTAAATATATTTTGAGACTTACACTAAGAGTTACTAAATATACTTGATACAATGAAGCGCAATTGTGTCAAAGGTAAAAAAGCTAAACAATTGTATGTACATGACAGCTGAATAGCTGCGGGAAAAATCTTTACTTATAAGAGCTAAGATGGTTTTCCGTATGTAAAATGTGACCATTTAATGACCTATCCGCAAACTCCTTCAGACTGATTTTATAGTGAAGTGAGAATTTTCTTCTGGTTTGGGGTCAAAAGTTCTGTCACAAGGTAATTATACCATTCCTCCACTGAGATATTCAAATTCTATGATCTAACATACTTCTTCTCCCCTGACTACCCATCACTGAGCGTCTGCCGTTGCTGCTCCAACAATGCCATTCTGTCGCATCTGGTTCCTCAGAATCTGGTTCTTGGATTTCCAGTCTTCTACCTGTGCAAAATTGGAGGGATAAAGCAGCTCAATCAAAGCCTATTATTACAGCTGATGCATGGATTTGTGAAAAACTATCCTATGGTTTGGTATTTTGTTTGCAAGTTACATTTTCAGCATGTTTGAGGGGTACAGTTTGAGCACAGCGAGGTGCAGACCCCGTAACCTTGATCACTTTATAAGTAGGTAATATGTTGTTGTTTGGATGCACAGTGATTCGTAGATCAGTGATGTTGCGCAGTCTGACAACAATGCTGTCAAATCTCCAACACACATTTTTTTCTGTGGTTATGTGTGATTGCATACAATTAGTGTTGCAGTAAGTAGTTGAACAGGATTGATGATAGAACAAAAATCTCTCACTCACTAATCCTACAGCCTAATCAGCAAAATCCAAACCTGAACCGATTACAAAGCGTGAATGAATCATAGTAGGCTGCATTTACACAGGCAGACCAATTCTGATCTTTTCCCACTTATTGGTCTATAGACCAATCCGATCAGCTCAGAATTGGGCTGCCTGTGTAAACACAGCCAGAGGGTCTTACCTCCTGCCTCAGTAGTTGGTTGTCCATTCTGAGCCTTTCCAGGGTGCTTAGGTCATCCCCTAGTCTAAGGTTGTTCTGCCGAAGCTCCTGGATATAGTCACAGGCTTTGGAGAGGATCCCACCTTTACTCTGGACCAAAACAGAAGGACCGTGTCACCCTCTCCCATGTAGGGCCAGGATGTTTTTCCTGAGAATGTGTTCTGACATGGAAAAACTCTAGGTCCTCATTTTTATAGCTAAATTATTTCTAGTCAGTTGACATGTTCAAGAAAAACTCCTGGCCATACCCATGAGACTAGAGTGTGACCCATTTTATGGTGATACTGACCTCATTACTGATACTGACCTGCCCTGACTTGGTAGGGTCAATGTTGCAGTCTGGGATGGTCTTTGAGAGCGTGACAATCCAGTTGTTGATCTTGTCCCTGCGTCTACGTTCAACTTGGAGACAAATTACACAATAACACATTTGAGTAGGCAAGCAGGGCAACATATGATTCTGAGCTCAACGTGACATGCAAACCCAACTAGCATTTAATAGACATTTCATATGAAGTATTGTATGAGTAATTTATGATGGCTATCTAGGTCTCACCCTCGTTGTGCTGGGCTCGCCTTTTGTCATCTCTAGAAGTGCGTGGGACCTCTGATTTTCTGCAAGACACAATCAGTATAGACATGAATAAACAGATATTACCATGGAAACCATTGTCATACACAGTATACATACCTATGTGCAGCTAAAACAGTAACAAGGCTAAGTAATTAAGACCCAACACAAAAAGAAACATGAATGTGCACGGGACAGTGTGACTAACTAGTATGGTAACTGTGATGATTCTCCTGGCTTCTCCAGTCCAGTACCTACTGTACTGATCAAAATGGCAGCTTACGTGTTGTAAGGTTGTGTGCGAGGTGCAATGGACCTCTGGTTGGCTCCAGTCAGCACTTCCTGGGGAGACATCATCACATACAACTGCCCTGAAACAAAGAACAAAGAAGTCCCTTGTTTCCTTCAATCCAAATGGTCCATATAAATGTATCAATATCAAATGTCAATCAAAATGGAAAGCCAATTGGAAATAAATGCATAACCTGGTGGAGCATAGAAATGGGATCTATTCATTCTATGTGATTGAGTCTCCTTAATCTCCTCACCAGTGGGAGTGCTCTGACTTAGATGTGTATCAGATGCCTGCACCACGCTGGTTACCATGGTGCCTGGTGAAGTATCAGCGATGGTGGCAGGGTAGTAGGTGTAATGAGTCTCAGTGCCGTCCCCTTCCAACCCCTCGGACTGAGAGAACACAGCCTACAGTAAGAGGACACCTTTGTCAGTGTTGAATAACAATCAGAACTGTATACAGTAAGGAGTAGAAGTAGAGGAATAGAGTAGATCATCTGTATTATCCCAGATGAAAAACAATGCTGTTTGATTTACAGAATCTGATTGAATACTACTAGCCTGGTGGACAAAACTGGTTAAAATGTATGTAATTACAACCAGAAACAGGTTGAAATGACTAATTTTGGCATAATTTCAAACCAGTGTTTCCCGCTGGGAGAGCCCCAAGTACTGCTCGTATAAATTCTCACCTGGGTCATAGGCTGTGTGGCTGCAGGGAATCCAGTGAGCACACTGACCGCTGTGGCTCCATCACTTTGAGCCTCCAACTGTCCATCAGACACCTGGATGACTCTGTATGTCACCTTCAGCAAAAAGAAAACACACAGGTTTGCTGGGCGAAACATCAAATCGGTCATTAGTAATGACAGAAGACTGAGCCTCAGAAAACTGTGGATGGGCATTGGCTGGGCTCAGAGCTCTAGCTCAGAGACTTCAGCTAGATCTAGTGAGCCCTGTAGAGTATGCTCTCCCTAACTGTACCTGCCCAGCGGGAGGGTAGTACAGCTCCCCTACCTGCCCCCCAGCTCCCTCCGTCTTGAATAGATACTTTATGGGATGCTCTGAGGAGAAGGTGGCGGCAGACTGAATGGTGGCGATGGCAGCTGATGGATCATCAGCTGTAGCCACTGCACCTGAAAGAGCAAAAAAACTCTATAAGAAAATACCAAGAAAATACCATGGGTGTCTTCTGATGTTTTGAGGGGCATTATTTCCTTTCCACATGACATTCGTTACCTTCTTCAATGACATGTGCACTTTCATCCGGGTCTGGACTTTTCTGTTGACTACATAACAAAATGAGAAGAACAATGATAATACACAGTAACACACCGCTCTTTCAACTTGTACTAGAATATGATCTTTATGTACATATTCTTTATCCCTTTACACTTGTGTGTATAAGGTAGTAGTTGTGGAATTGTTAGGTTAGATTACTCATTGGTTACTACTGCATTGTCAGAACTAGAAGCACAAGCATTTCGCTACACTCGCATTAACATCTGCTAACCATGTGTATGTGACAAATAAAATTGATTTGATCATCCAGCCCAACACTCAAATGTATTACAACAAATCATGTGGAAGTAGCTTTGGTTAAAAATTGATGATGGTTAAATAAATGTATTTTTAGCTCACCCCTTCATTTTCACGGTGTCAACTGGAAAGAGAATCTCCTTCATTCACCCGGGAGATAAACAGGCTTGAGGAAAATGGACAAGTTGGTTGTTTTGGGGGGGAAACAAACTAGGCTACAGAAACCCAATCACAAACCTAAAACCTCTGATATCCAAACATTGATACAGGCTCTGCGTGTATTCAACTAGAATCTAGAAAGCCTTCAAGGAAATATACTGTGTGTTTAATTGAAGTGATAACAGTACTCTTTAGGCCCCTTCAGTAGTTAGTCAACGTTACACACTACAATGTAGCCGCGAGCGTAGTACCTCATTCAACAAATAACTAGCGAACATTACCCGATAACTTTAGCAGATGCATTATATTGCTGAAGACGTCATGCAAACAGCTGCAACGAAATATAAAAATTATAAATGCCGAATCCAGCTTTCTAAAGTAGTAAGTTAACTAACCAACACACATACCGATGTTTACTTGTATAAATGAGGAATATGTAGCTAGCATTAGCATAAAGCTGCATTATTCCAGCGGTTCCTTCAAGCTGCGACGGGTCACAAAGCATCTTTGCTATAGCTAATGTTATGATTTAACGTAAACTAGCTATTTAGCCAGTAATAACGCCAAGCAAATGTCCAATATATGGTATTTGTACAACACTGCTTAAAACATCGAAGAAAATAGCTACATACAAGAACGGAAATTTGTAGCTACTTACCGTACAATTGGCCCCTCCCCAGTTGTTTGTCAACATTACTGGCTGTCTGCGCCAATGACTGAATGGTCTGCGCATGTACCAACTTTTCGGTGCGCTTCATTTACACCATCTGGCGCGCTCAATAGCAGATTAGGCCTGTTTATCATTCCACTGCTCCGCGAAATTGCGCCGGGTAAGAAATCAAACGGATCTAGATTTGTGGCCATCTTTACCGGGCTTCATCAACTGTGCAGATCTAGGATCAGCAGTTTAACCACACCACTGGTATTTTATTTTTTATTTTAATTTTATTTCACCTTTATTTAACCAGGTAGTTAAGTTGAGAACAAGTTCTCATTTACAATTGCGACCTGGCCAAGATAAAGCAAAGCAGTTCGACACATACAACGACACAGAGTTACACATGGAGTAAAACAAACATACAGTCAATAATACAGTATAAACAAGTCTATATATGATGTGAGCAAATGAGGTGAGATAAGGGAGGTAAAGGCAAAAAAAGGCCATGGTGGCAAAGTAAATACAATATAGCAAGTAAAACACTGGAATGGTAGATTTGCAATGGAAGAATGTGCAAAGTAGAAATAAAAATAATGGGGTGCAAAGGAGCAAAATAAATAAATAAATAAAATTCAGTAGGGAAAGAGGTAGTTGTTTGGGCTAAATTATAGGTGGGCTATGTCTGTTCAACGCTGGTCCGACCAATCTGATTCCACACTCCAAGACTGCTTCCATCACGTGGACTGGGATATGTTTCGTATTGCGTCAGACAACAACATTGACGAATACGCTGATTCGGTGTGCGAGTTCATTAGAACTTGCGTTGAAGATGTCGTTCCAATAGCAACGATTAAAACATTCCCAAACCAGAAACCGTGGATTGATGGCAGCATTTGCGTGAAACTGAAAGCGCGAACCACTGCTTTTAATCAGGGCAAGGTGACCGGAAACATGACCGAATACAAACAGTGTAACTATTCCCTCCACAAGGCAATCAAACAAGCTAAGCATCAGTATAGAGACAAAGTAGAATCTCAATTAAACGGCTCAGACACAAGATGTGGCAGGGTCTACAGTCAATCACGGATTACAAAAAGACATCCTGGTCCATGACGGGGCTGGTTGTCTTGCTCCCAAGCAGACTAAATAACTTTTTTGCCCGCTTTGAGGACAATACAGTGCCCACTGACATGGCCCGCAACTAAAACATGAGGACTCTCCTTCACTGCAACCGAGGTGAGGAAAACATTTAAATGTGTCAACCCTCGCAAGGCTGCAGGCCCAGATGGCATCCCCAGCCGCGCCCTCAGAGCATGCGCAGACCAGCTGGCTGGTGTGTTTACGGACATATTCAATCAATCCCGATCCCAGTCTGTTGTTCCCACATGCTTCAAGAGGGCCACCATTGTTCCTGTTCCCAAGAAAGCTAAGGTAACTGAGCTAAACGACTACCGCCCCGTAGCACTCACTTCCGTCATCATGAAGTGCTTTGAGAGACTAGTCAAGGACCATATCACCTCCACCCTACCTGACACCCTAGACCCACTCCAATTTGCTTACCGCCCAAATAGGTCCACAGACGATGCAATCTCAACCACACTGCACACTGCCCTAACCCATCTGGACAAAAGGAATACCTATGTGAGAATGCTGTTCATCGACTACAGCTCGGCATTTAACACCATAGTGCCCTCCAAGCTCGTCATCAAGCTCGAGGCCCTGGGCCTCGACCCCGCCCTGTGCAACTGGGTACTGGACTTTCTGACGGGCCGCCCCCAGGTGGTGAGGGTAGGCAACAACATCTCCACCCCGCTGATCCTCAACACTGGGGCCCCACAAGGGTGCGTTCTGAGCCCTCTCCTGTACTCCCTGTTCACCCACGACTGCGTGGCCACGCACACCTCCAACTCAATCATCAAGTTTGCGGACGACAAAACAGTGGTAGGCTTGATTACCAACAACTACGAGACGGCCTACAGGGAGGAGGTGAGGGCCCTCGGAGTGTGGTGTCAGGAAAATAACCTCACACTCAACGTCAACAAAACTAAGGAGATGATTGTGGACTTCAGGAAACAGCAGAGGGAACACCCCCCTATCCACATCGATGGAACAGTAGTGGAGAGGGTAGTAAGTTTTAAGTTCCTCGGCGTACACATCACAGGCAAACTGAATTGGTCCACCCACACAGACAGCATCGTGAAGAAGGCGCAGCAGCGCCTCTTCAACCTCAGGAGGCTGAAGAAATTTGGCTTGTCACCAAAAGCACTCGCAAACTTCTACAGATGCACAATCGAGAGCATCCTGTCGGGCTGTATCACCGCCTGGTACGGCAACTGCTCCGCCCACAACCGTAAGGCTCTCCAGAGGGTAGTGAGGTCTGCACAATGCATCACCGGGGGCAAACTACCTGCCCTCCAGGACACCTACACCACCCGATGTCACAGGAAGGCAATAAAGATCATCAAGGACAACAACCAACCGAGCCACTGCCTGTTCACCCCGCTATCATCCAGAAGGCGAGGTCAGTACAGGTGCATCAAAGCTGGGACCGAGAGACTGAAAAACAGCTTCTATCTCAAGGCCATCAGACTGTTAAATAGCCACCACTAACATTGAGTGGCTGCTGCCAACACACTGACTCAACTCCAGCCACTTTAATAATGGGAATTGATGGGAAATTATGTAAAATATATCACTAGCCACTTTAAACAATGCTACCTAATATAATGTTTACATACGTATACATATGAGATGAATAATGTAGGGTATATACTGTACTCTATATCATCTACTGCATCTTTATGTAATACATGTATCACTAGCCACTTTAACTATGCCACTTTGTTTACATACTCATCTCATATGTATATACTGCACTCAATACCATCTACTGTATCTTTCCTATGCCGCTCTGTACCATCACTCATTCATATATCTTTATGTACATATTCTTTATCCCCTTACACTTGCGTCTATAAGGTAGTAGTTTTGGAATTGTTAGCTAGATTACTTGTTGGTTATTACTGCATTGTCGGAACTAGAAGCACAAGCATTTCGCTACACTCGCATTAACATCTGCTAACCATGTGTATTGTAACGGTTTTGACTTGAGGTTATTATTTATAGGGGTGCCAGGTAGGTTGTGCCTACCAGAGAAAACATTGGTTTCTCCTTTTAGTTTGGGTGGGAATGAGTCCCATCTGGTCCGTCAAGTCTACACCAATACAAAGGACTTATGTAAAAGTCAGGATGGAAATAAACTTTTCATAAACCCTTAAAACATTGGAAAGAACTTCAAAAACAACTATACTCTTTTGCGTGGGTTGTATTAACAACATCAATGATTACACACACATATAATAATATAACACAATGAGTTCTGGTTCCTCCAGAAATGTCCTGTACCTCGGGCCTAAAAAGAGTCCTGCCCGGTAGAGTTCAGGGAACTCAAGTGACTTCTGTCACGCAATGTTTGTCCGTTCATTCCGTGTAGCGTAAACCCAGTATTAATCATACCATCAATAGAACAATAAGTTTACCACAGAACTTTAAAGCGTATCAACTCTTAATAAGTCCTCAACTACAACTAACTACATAAATCACAGTATACATCACATCAAAACAAATGAAATACCATATACAAAAAGGTGGTAGTCAGTCGGTCGGTCAGACAATCCAATCCGCCAATAGATCTCCCGCTGAGAAAGGCCACGAAGAACGGAGAGGTGTAGTCCAGGGACGCAAAGAGTGGATCCGATCCTGGGTAAACTCTATTAGGCAACAAAACAACGGAATAGAGAAGCTTCGCGAACTGAGGGTTGAACACATCCTCAGTCACGTCTCTCTCACAACCCCACTTTTGCGCAGCTGATGCTGGCTATTTAATTGGGAATTAAAGGGAAAGCGCCCTATTGGAAGGAGCTGCACTGAGACGGTTCAGAAAAATTCAGGGCCGTCACAGTATGTGACAAATAAAATTGGATTTTGATTTTGATTTGTACAGGTACAGTAATCTGTGAGCTGCTCTGACAGTTGGTGCTTAAAGCTAGTGAGGGAGATAAGTTTTTCCAGTTTCAGAGATTTTTGTAGTTCGTTCCAGTCATTGGCAGCAGAGAACTGGAAGGAGAGGCGAAATAATTGGTTTTGGGGGTGACTAAAGAGATATACCTGCTGGAGCGTGTGCTACAGGTGGGAGATGCTATGGTGACCAGCGAGCTGAGATAAGGGGGGACTTTACCTAGCAGGGTCTTGTAGATAACATGGAGCCAGTGGGTTTGGCGACGAGTATGAAGCGAGGGCCAGCCAACGAGAGCGTACAGGTCGCAATGGTGGGTAGTATATGGGGCTTTGGTGACAAAACCGATTGCACTGTGATAGACTGCATCCAATTTGTTGAGTAGGGTATTGGAGGCTATTTTGTAAATGACATCGCCAAAGTTGAGGATTGGTAGGATGGTCAGTTTTACAAGGGTATGTTTGGCAGCATGAGTGAAGGATGCTTTGTTGCGAAATAGGAAGCCAATTCTAGATTACAGTCTAACCAGACACCTAAGTATTTGTAGTTGTCCACGTATTCTAAGTCAGAGCCGTCCAGAGTAGTGATGTTGGACAGGCGGGCAGGTGCAGGTAGCGATCGGTTGAAGAGCATGCATTTAGTTTTACTTGTATTTAAGAGCAATTGGAGGCCACGGAAGGATGGCATTGAAGCTTGCCTGGAGGGTTGTTAACACAGTGTCCAAAGAAGGGCCAGAAGTATACAGAATGGTGTCGTCTGCGTAGAGGTGGATCAGAGACTCACCAGCAGCAAGAGCGACCTCATTGATGTATACAGAGAAGAGAGTCGGTCCAAGAATTGAACCCTGTGGCACCCCCATAGAGACTGCCAGAGGTCCGGACAGCAGACCCTCCGATTTGACACACTGAACTCTATCAGAGAAGTAGTTGGTGAACCAGGCGAGGCAATCATTTGAGAAACCAAGGCTGTCGAGTCTGCCGATGAGGATGTGGTGATTGACAGAGTCGAAAGCCTTGGCCAGATCAATGAATACGGCTGCACAGTAATGTTTCTTATCGATGGCGGTTAATATATCATTTAGGACCTTGAGCGTGGCTGAGGTGCACCCATGACCAGCTCTGAAACCAGATTGCATAGCAGAGAAGGTATGGTGAGATTCGAAATGGTCGGTAATCTGTTTGTTGACTTGGCTTTCGAAGACCTTAGAAAGGCATGGTAGGATAGATATAGGTCTGTAGCAGTTTGGGTCAAGAGTGTCCCCCCCTTTGAAGAGGGGGATGACCGCAGCTGCTTTCCAATCTTTGGGAATCTCAGACGACACGAAAGAGAGGTTGAACAGGCTAGTAATAGGGGTGGCAACAATTTCGGCAGATCATTTTAGAAAGAAATGTTCCAGATTGTCTAGCCCGGCTGATTTGTAGGGGTCCAGATTTTGCAGCGCTTTCAGAACATCAGCTGAACGGATTTGGGAGGAGAAATGGGGAAGGCTTGGGCGAGTTGCTGTGGGGGGTGCAGTGCTGTTGACCGGGGTAGGAGTAGCCAGGTGGAAAGCATGGCCAGCCGTAGAAAAATGCTTATTGAAATTCTCAATTATGGTGGATTTATCAGTGGTGACAGTGTTTCCTATCTTCAGTGCAGTGGGCAGCTGGGAGGAGGTGTTCTTATTCTCCATGGACTTTACAGTGTCCCAGAACCTTTTTGAGTTAGTGTTGCAGGAAGCAAATTTCTGCTTGAAAAAGCAAGCCTTAGCTTTTCTAACTGCCTGTGTATAATGGTTTCTAGCTTCCCTGAACAGCTGCATATCACGGGGGCTGTTCGATGCTAATGCAGAACGCCATAGGATGTTTTTGTGTTGGTTAAGGGCAGTCAGGTCTGGGGAGAACCAAGGGCTATATCTGTTCCTGGTTCTAAATTTCTTGAACGGGGCATGTTTATTTAAGATGGTTAGGAAGGCAGTTAAAAAAAAAATCCAGGCATCCTCTACTGACGGGATGAGATCAATATCCTTCCAGGATATCCCGGCCAGGTCGATTAGAAAGGCCTGCTCGCTGAAGTGTTTCAGGGAGCGTTTGACAGTGATGAGTGGAGGTCGTTTGACCATTACGGATGCAGGCAATGAGGCAGTGATCGCTGAGATCTTGGTTGAAGACAGCAGAGGTGTATTTAGAGGGCAAGTTGGTTAGGATGATATCTATGAGGGTGCCCGTGTTTAAGGTTTTGGGGAGGTACCTGGTAGGTTCATTGATAATTTGTGTGAGATTGAGGGCATCAAGTTTAGATTGTAGGATGGCTGGGGTGTTAAGCATGTTCCAGTTTAGGTCGCCTAGCAGCACGAGCTCTGAAGATAGATGGGGGCAATCAGTTCACATATGGTGTCCAGAGCACAGCTGGGGGCAGAGGGTGGTCTATAGCAGGCGGCAACGGTGAGAGACTTGTTTTTAGAGAGGTGGATTTTTAAAAGTAGAAGTTCAAATTGTTTGGGTACAGACCTGGATAGTAGAACAGAACTCTGCAGGCTATCTTTGCAGTAGATTGCAACACCGCCCCCTTTGGCAGTTCTATCTTGTCTGAAAATGTTGTAGTTTGGGATTAAAATTTCAGAATTTTTGGTGGTCTTCCTAAACCAGGATTCAGACACAGCTAGAACATCTGGGTTGGCAGAGTGTGCTAAAGCAGCGAATAGAACAAACTTAGGGAGGAGGCTTCTAATGTTAACATGCATGAAACCAAGGCTATTACGGTTACAGAAGTCGTCAAAAGAGAGCGCCTGGGGAATAGGAGTCGAGCTAGGCACTGCAGGGCCTGGATTCACCTCTACATCGCCAGAGGAACAGAGGAGGAGTAAAATAAGGGTACGGCTAAAAGCAATAAGAATTGGTCGTCTAGAACGTCTGGAACAGAGAGTAAAAGGAGGTTTCTGGGGGCGATAAAATAGCATCAAGGTATAATGTACAGACAAAGGTATGGTAGGATGTGAATACAGCGGAGGTAAACCTAGGTATTGAGTGATGAAGAGAGAGATATTGTCTCTAGAAACATCATTGAAACGAGGAGATGTCATTGCATGTGTGGGTGGTGGAACTAATAGGTTGGATAAGGTATAGTGAGCAGGACTAGGGGCTCTACAGTGAAATAAGCCAATAAACACTAACCAGAACAGCAATGGACAAGGCATATTGCCATTAAGGAGAGGCATGCTTAGTCGAGTGATCAAAAGGGTCCAGTGAGTAGAGAGATTGGTTGGGGGTCACGGCGATTTAGACAGCTAGCCAGGCCATCGGTAGCAAGCTAGCATAGGATGGAGGTCTGTTATTAGCCACCTCTTGCGTTCCGTCAGTAGATTAGTGGGGTTCCGTGTGGTAGAGGGGATTAATCCAAATCACACAACAACAAAAAAACAATAGATATAGTTATAGAGGCCCAAGAAAAAAAATAATATAATAATAATAAAAAATTGTCAGATTGTCTATTCAGATAGCAGCCGATAAGACAGCTAACGGTTAGCGGGCCGCAGATGGACGTTCAGGTAACGTCGCGACGGAGGAGCCAGCCGGATAACTCCTTCGGGTAGATAACGTCGGCAGTCCAGTTGTGAAGGCCCGGTGGGGCTCCGCGTCGGCAGTAAAACGGGTCCGGATAGGTGATTGTAGCCCAGGAGTGATTGATGGAACGCTTCAGCTGGCTAGCTCCGGAATAATTGATGTTTGCTCCGGAATCGACGAAAGCCGATAGTCACACGGATAGCAGCTAGCTAGCTGTGAGATCCAGGTATGAATGTCCAGAGTTAGCGGTTGAAATCCAGGGACATGGAGAGAAAAATTCGTCCGGTATGTTCCGTTCCGAGCCGTACAAAACTGGCGATAGATTTTCGAGCTAAAGGATAGCTGATGACCACAAAACCTGGTTAGCTGAATACTAACGATTAGCCAGTAAAGAAGCTAACTAGCTTCTGATTAGCTTCTGGATTAGCTTCTGGCTAGCTTCTTGGAGGATTACAGATTTGAGGTAAATAATACTTTTTTTATAAATATAAATTGGTGAGGCGGGTTGCAGGAGAGTGTTTTGAAGATGAGTTTATGGAAAATTAAAAAATATATTGTAGTGACCTGACTAGATCATAAATGAACAATTGTCCAGACAGAGGCTTGAGTTTGCGAATTGACGGTTTATTAAACCAACCTTACACAGGCTACTGTTTGGGCCGTAGCACACGCCAAATAGATGACAGATAACCCACAAGCCAATCGTGACCTTCTCTTGTGAAGCCCAGACGTAAGAGAGAGAGAACCAAGGCTGAACCTGGTCTTAACTTCCAATGCTCCACCCCCCTGCCCAACCCCCCTCCACGCCACTCCGCCAACCACCAGGATGCCCGGCATCAGAACATTCCAGGCATTCCCGTGATTGGCAGATAGCAGGTTGATTGACATGTCGGACCCCGCGAACACCGGGTACTGGTCAGTACAACACAACCACCTCCTAGCCTAGCACATAACACACAGCTGTCTGTGCGGGTCGCTACACAGCCCCCCCCACCACAAAGTCCCTCGTCCCCGAGGGAACAAACAAAGTCTCTGAAGCGACCCGGAGGTCTCCTTTGCCTGCGTGGCCGTGATGGTCGCAGAGTGCCCCTCTGGGAACCAGGGGATGAAGGCAGGGATATGGGGGACAAGGAAGCGGGAGCGGGTAATACAGTCCGTGGCTCTGGGGAACCACGCGGTGACACAGGGGGGGAGACAGGGGGAGTGGGCTGTCTGGAGCCTTGTCTGCGGCACCTGAGGGTGGGTGCCTGGAGAATGTCATTGCCAGAGAGGGGAATTGTGGGGGTTCCTGGGGTTTGGGGAGAAGAGGCCCCTCTGTATGGGGCTAACCTGTCCCGGTGCAGTGCCACCTTTCTCCCCCTGGGAGGAAGCTGCACCCGGTACACAACCTCCCCTACCCTCTCCAGGACACTGCAGGGTCCCACCCAGTGACTGTCCAACTTGGGGCATCTGCCTTTTTTCCTTAGGGGCTGTAGACCCAGACCAGCTCCCCAGCCACAAAGTGCCTTCCCGGGTATGCACGTCATAGTTCCTTTCTGCCTCACACCTGCATTCACCAGCTGCTCTCTGGCGAAGGTGTGGGCTGTCTCCAGGCGGTCCTGGAGTCTCCGGGCATACTCCGGCCCCGGAGGAACATGAGGGCTATCCAGGGGCCGACCAAACGCCATCTCCGCAGGGGTGCGGATCTCTCCCCAGCATGAGGAGGGCAGGCGTGCAGGAGGTGGAGTCTTGGACAGCGGAGCGGCATGCCATGAGGACCATAGGCAGGTGCTTGTCCCAGTCACGCTGGTGTTTGGAAGAGACGATGGCCAGCTGCTGTCCAAGCGTTTTGTTGAAGCGCTCCACAAGGCCATCACTTTGAGGATGGAGAGGAGTAGTGCGGGTCTTGTGCATACCCAGCCTCTCACACATGGTGGCGAACACACGGGACTCAAAGTTTCTGCCTTGGTCGCTGTGGATGGACTCTGCAGCTCCAAACCTGCTGAACATCCCCGCTGTCAGGGCGTCGACGATGGTCTCTGCCTCCTGGTCAGGCAGAGCATAGGCCTCGGGCCATTTTGTGAAATAGTCCATGGCCGTGAGCACCCAGCGGTTTCCACTGTCTGTGGTGGGGAACGGCCCAACTACATCCACTCCCACCCTCTCCATGGGAGCCCCCACTGGGAACTGTTGGAGCTGAGCATGAGAGCGGCCTGGGGGCCCTTTCTCGCTGTGCAGTTGTCACAGCGGCGACAAAAGTCCTCCACATCCCTCTTGTGCTGCCCCCAGTAGAAGCCCTGACGGAGACGGCGCAGTGTTTTTGTGACCCCAAAGTGTCCAGTCCCCACCCCCCATGAGTACTCTGGAGCACAGCCTCCCGCAATGCTTTTGGGACCACCACCTGCCACCTCTCCTCTCCCGTAGCTGACTCCTTCCATGCCCGCTGTAGCACGCCATCAGCCAGCCGCAGTCTCTCAAACTTCGACCACAACCCTTTGGTCGCGAGTGAGAGCGCTGTCACCTCTTCCCATGGTGGCCTCACCTGCGCCTCTACCCACTGTAGCACTGGCTGTAGGTCTGTGTCCCGTCCCTGCTGCTGCCGCCATTCAGCCACGTCGACAGTCTGCAGCTCACAGCAGACAGGCCCGCTCGCCCGACACACTGTGGCACAGACACCCTCCTCTGCCCGCAGCTCTCTCTCCCGTCCCTCTCTCCGTTCACAGTGGCGGCAGCCGTCTGCAGTACAGGGCCGACGGGACATGGCGTCGGCGTTGGAGTGGCGTGCCCCTGCCCTGTGCACCACCGTGAAGTCATACGGCTGAAGCTCCTCCAACCAGCGTGCCACCTGCCCCTCTGGCTCCCTGAAAGACATGAGCCACTGGAGAGCAGAGTGGTCAGTCCTTACAGTAAAGGGCAGACCACCCAGGTAGTACTTGAAGTGTTTGACGGAAGCCACAACAGCCAAGAGCTCCCGCCGGGTGACACAGTAGCGGCGCTCATGTTTGTCAAATGTTTTGCTGAAGTACGCCACCACTCTCCCCCTCTGGCCCCACCTGGGCCAGCACCCCACCCATGCCCACATTGCTCGCGTCTGTGTCCAGGATAAAGGGCAAGGTGAGGTCAGGGGGCGAGCACGGGGCCTCGATCAGTGCACGTTTGAGGGTGTTGAACGCCTCCTCACACTCCACTGTCCAAGTGAAAGCCTTGTCCTTCGGCAGCAGGCGGTTCAGTGGAGCAGCAACGCTTGAGAAGCCCCGTACAAACCTCCTGTAGTACGAGGCCAGGCCCAGGAAGCTCTTCAGCTGGCTGGTCGGTGGGGGTGGGCCAGTCTCTGACAGCCCCTACCTTGTCCTCCATGGTGCTGATCCCCTCCTTCCCCACTCGGTGGCCCAAGAAGGACACCTCTCTCCTCATGAAGTGGCACTTCTCGGGGTGGAGCTTCAGACCTGCGGCAGCCACCCTCTCCAGCACACGCCGTAGCGCCCCAGGGCTGACTGGAAGGAGCTGCCATGGGCCAGGATGTCATCGAGGTATACCAGACACTGCTGTCGGGGGATGCCATCCAGCACCCTGTCCATCAAACGCTCAAAAGTAGCTGGAGCGTTGCACAGGCCAAAGCACAGGACCTTGAACTGCCAGTGTCCTCTGTTAGTGGAGAACGCAGTTTTGGCTCTGGCCTCTGGGGAGAGGGGCACCTGCCAGTAGCCGCTGCGGAGGTCTAGTGAGGAGAACCAGGAGGACCCCTAACCAGGTCCAGCGACTCATCGATACGTGGTATGGGGTATGAGTCCTTCCTGGTTACCTCATTCAGCCGCCTGTAGTCCGCACAGAACCTCAGCTTGCCCCCCTTCTTCGGAACCATGACGACTGGCGCCGCCCAGGGGCTGTCTGAGGGCTCAATGAAGTCTGCCCGCTGCATCTCCAACACAGCCTTGTCTGCCGCCTCCTGGCGTGCCAGCGGGATACGGCGGGGACGCATCTTGATGGGTCGAGCATCACCTGTGTCGATCTCATGCTGCACCAGATGGGTCTGACCCACCTCTTCCTCACTCAACGCAAAGCTGTCTCTGAATTCAAACAGCAACTGCCACAACCGTCCCTGCTGCTCGGGGTCAAGACCAACACAGTTCCTCCCCCATATCTCCCTCACTGCAGACAGTGTCCTCTCCTCTCCCATCTGGGGTAGCTGGGCTGGGGGTGCGGCCCGGGCTCACAGAGGGCTGTGTCATGGAGGTAGCTGGGGGAATGTAACACACCGCCGTAGGTGACAGGGGGACTGGGAAAAGTCACACACAGCTGTGGGGGAGGGGCGCAGCCATGAGTCTCTGCTGCTTTAACTGTTGGAGTAAAGGGTTTGTTGGGTTGAGTGAATGTGACATTAGGGAGGCCATGGTGACTTCCGTCCCTCCCTGGAAGCTCAGTGTGCCCCTATTTAGGTCTAACTGGCAGCCTGTGCTCCTAAGAAAGTCCAACCCCAGGATACAAGGGTCCTGCACAGCCGCCACCCACACAGGATGACGCACAGTCCTGCCCCCTACTGTCAGAGTCATTATTCCCTTCCCTTTCATGGGTGCCAGCTCACCTGTGACTGTGCGGAGCTGCACAGTTGTAGGCTCACACTGAGTCCAACCTGGCACAATATCTGGCCTCACCAGGGTTACTGTGGACCCAGTGTCCACCAGGGCGGAGCAGGGCACCCCTCCACAGTGACAGGGACATGACAAAAGTCCCCAACACAGGTCCGGCCCACCACAACAACAGGCTCCATCCGCTTGCCCTCGTCTGCTTCTGGGGAAGTGGAGCCTTGCTTCCCCGTCTGTGCCGGTGGGCTCCTCCTGAAGATGATGGTGGTTGGGATAGAAAGCCAGGGGTCCGCACTACCCGGTCTATGCGGACCCCGAGCCGTTTCCCTGAGCTCTGGGGGACATGGGGCAATCTCGGCGCAGATGGCCTGGCTGGCCACAACCCCAGCAGACCCTGGGACCAGGGCTCGTGTTTCGTGCCGCCTGTAGCGACACAGCCCGAATGAGTTCTGTCATTTCGGCCACCCAAGCAGGCTTTTCCGGCTCCGGGCTGCTCTGCCCCCCAGCTTGCACAGAGGGTGTGTCTCCCTGCACCCCCACCAAAGCCCCAGCCGAAGCCCCAGCCCACACCAGCTCCCTCTCCAAAGCCATCTCCAAGGCTGTCTGCAATGACTCAGGATGAGCCAGCTGGGTCTGTATGCGCAGCTCTGTAGGGGAGAGCGCCTGTATGAACTGGTCCCGTGCTAGCTCGCTCTGCACGGAGGGGGGCATGTGAGCATATGCCCGCCGAGAGAGGCTCTCAATGTCATTAGCTAGCACCCGTAGAGGCTCTCCAGGCTGCCTGCGTCTATTACTCAGTTCGGAGCGCAGTAGCCCGGGCTGTACACACTGTCCATAGCGCCTCCTCAGTGCTCCCACTAGAGCACCATAATCATGCCTGTCCTCGGGGCTAATCAATATCAAACAGGCCAGAGCTTCATCCGTGAGGCATAAAGCCAACTGCAGTGCCCTTTCTTCATCCGACCACCCCTAAAATGAGCTAACAGTTCAAACTGAGCATGAAAAGCTTCCCAATCCGCCTTACCGGAATACTTCGGGGTCTTAACAGATACGGACGCAGCCGGGAACTGGGCGCCGCCATGTTTGTTTACATCCTGAGCCCCAGATTCCTCGTCACGCCGCGTCGATGTCGCCACTTCGGTCCGCCCACCAGAATCCGCGAAATACACTCGACGAAGCACTCATGCCCGCTTCAGCCGCCATCACTCTAACGTCCTCCCTCAAGCGGCCTCTGCGCTCCGACGCCCTGGCGATCTCCTCAGACAGAACCCCGACGTCCATTCACACGCACCTCCTTGGCCATAATCGTCCCCTACCTCCACCTTCACTTTCGGATTCCCTCGAAGCATTTTCAATCCCCGTTCTCACCTACGGTAGCTAGCCACATAAGTCAGCTAGCTAGCTGGCTAACTTGTATCAACGTTTTTACTTCTGACACCAATGTAGTGACCTGACTAGATCATAAATGAACAATTGTCCAGACAGAGGCTTGAGTTTGCGAATTGACGGTTTATTAAACCAACTTTACACAGGCTACTGTTTGGGCCGTAGCACACGCCAAATAGATGACAGATAACCCACAAGCCAATCGTGACCTTCTCTTGTGAAGCCCAGACGTAAGAGAGAGAGAACAAAGGCTGAACCTGGTCTTAACTTCCAATGCGCCCCACCCCTCCCGCCCAACCCCCCTCCACGCCACTCTGCCAACCACTAGGATGCCCGGCATCAGAACATTCCAGGCATTCCCGTGATTGGCAGATAGCAGGTTGATTAACATGTCGGACCCCGCGAACACCGGGTACTGGTCAGTACAACACAACCACCTCCTAGCCTAGCACATAACACACAGCTGTCTGTGCGGGTCGCTACAATATATAAAAAGGTATGTGAAAAAAGTTGTAAATATATATATATACGACAAGACGAGGATGTCTGAACTGCTATGCCATCTTGGAAAAATAAATAAATCAAGAGATACCATATTTAACCGATCCTGAATCTGGAACCGTGGGCAAGTACATTAAAAGTTATTTTGGCCCGAAGGGGTTCACTGTTTCACTACTTTGTAGGTCTATCAGGCAGACAGTTATGTGAATGTTAATCTAAATTCCCAAATTAATAATGCCTGCATGCACCGTAACTCTGTCTTGTTTCGTTGTAGTCTCTATTTTCCCGCTCAATACCCAACGAATTGCTACAGTGAGGAAAAAGTGACTGGCTGGACAGCCCGAGGTTCCAACACATTTACATAGTTATGGAGGATGGAACGCCGTTTCGGTCTTTACGTGTCTAACAAGATACACGTCAAATAACACTATTCTATAATAGAATGTCGTGTGTGATGAATTTGCACGTGCAAGCGCCACCACTACTATCAGTAGCACTGTCAAAACTGTACAACAAAAGTCTGCAAACAAGCACACACTGGCCACGAACAATGTGTTTACAATACCGCATTAGTAATAAAGGCATTACTTGTTCGACCGCAACTTCTGGGGTAGCTAGCTTTAGCTTGGTGCCTAGCTATAGCACCAGCCTGAAAACAATGACCAGTAGAAACTGCAGTCATTTTCATTATTCTTAACAATTATTTAGGAATCCAAGGTAGCCACTTGTTATTCGCCTATTGAAACTGAGCATCAGTTCATGAAAATAAATAGCTAGCCAGCTACTTAACCCTGTTGCACAAAGCTAACGCTACAAGCAGCCAGTTAGTTTCACCCTTGCTAGTGAGGCTCGACCGGACCTGGTTATGTGTTGTGAAGCTAGAAACAATACGGATTAGTCACAACAGTGGAATTTGCGGTTGCCATATTTAGACTAGACGTTAAACAAGGTTGGAATACAGTGAAATAAGTGTGCTCCCAATGCAATTCTAAAGTCTAACACATCCAGTGTGATTTCAACAGATTTGTCAAATTAACAAATTATTGTATTTTTGTTGATTTTATATAACAACATTCCAACCTCGTTTAGCATGATCTATTCAATTACGGCATAATTCTACAATTTGTATGCATTACTGTCAATGTCATACTTTTATTTTTAAGGTTGACCGCAAAGTCCACTACTGTGGCTAATCCTTATTATGGCTAGCTTCACATAGATGGGTTTTAGGGTTATTTTAGATGATGACACCTAGCTATATAGTTAGCTAGCTAACTATAGCTACTGAAACAGATCATGTCGTTTTGCTATGTTTTTTGGGAAGAACATTGTTTGCATCCATCAGCTAGCTAGCTTTTTTTTAATGACCAGCACTGTAGGTACGCTAGACAACTGTACCAGCATCATTGCATACCTATCGACGAATCGTTGTGACATATGAAATACTAGTGATAGTGTAAACAATGTGTAATAACTAAGGAAAAAATGAATGAACACGTTAAATTATTATGTGACTGCAGTCATATTAAGGTCAACAAGCTTATTTGACAGGTCAAATAGTGATGTTTGATTACAAATAGTGGAATCAAATCAAATCAAATGTATTTATATAGCCCTTCGTACATCAGCTGATATCTCAAAGTGCTGTACAGAAACCCAGCCTAAAACCCCAAACAGCAAGCAATGGAGGTGTAGAAGCACGGTGGCTAGGAAAAACTCCCTAGAAAGGCCAAAACCTAGGAAGAAACCTAGAGAGGAACCAGGCTATGTGGGGTGGTCAGTTTTCTTCTGGCTGTGCCGGGTGGAGATTATAACAGAACATGGCCAAGATGTTCAAATGTTCATAAATGACCTGCATGGTCGAATAATAATAAGGCAGAACAGTTGAAACTGGAGCAGCAGCACGGTCAGGTGGACTGGGGACAGCAAGGAGTAATCATGTCAGGTAGTCCTGGGGCATGGTCCTAGGGCTCAGGTCCTCCGAGAGAGAGAAAGAAAGAGAGAATTAGAGAGAGCATATGTGGGGTGGCCAGTCCCCTTCTGGCTGTGCCGGTTGGAGATTATAACAGAATGGCCAAGATGTTCAAATGTTCATAAATGACCAGCAGGAATCATGCCATAATGGAATAGATCATGCTAAACGAGGTTGGAATGTTCTTATATGAATTCAACAAAAGACTATTTGTTATTTTGACAAAAATCTTTTGAAATCACACTGGATGTATTAGACTTTAGAATTGCATTGGGGGCATACTTATTTCACTATACAGCCTTACCTATGGATTGTGGATCAATGACATGGGGTATCAGTCTACACACAGAGAACATTCGTTTCGTAGCTCTTATTGTGGGACTCTGACACCACTGTTAATCGAGCCACATTTATTGTACCAGTCAACCTACTATGTGTATTGAACATTTTCCAGAGGAAAAACAATACTGCGTGGATGTTTTGGAGCCTGATAACGTTGAGGACTTTGGGTAAGGCTGACTGGGAGGGCTGGGCTGACTGGGAGGTGATTTCCCACAGTCAAAGTCCAGCAATAACGGCTACGACGCCTATATTTGCATAAACTCTTCACAGTTGTGTTCTGTAGGTGTCACCGAGTAGACTGATACACCACTTCATTGCTCCACATTCCAACCTTGTTTAACATGATCTAGTCTAAGTATGGCATGATTCCACCAATTGTAACCTTCTGCATCCCGTTCAAACAAGGACTTTTATTTTGAAGGCGAAACGCAAATTCCACTATTGTGGTTAATCCTTATAGTGGCTAACTTCACAACACATAACCTCTTTCTGGTCAAGCGATACTAGCCAGATGAAGCTAGCTGGTTGCTTATAACGTTCGTTTTTGGCAACAGGGTTAAGTAGCTGGCTAGCTAGTTATTTCAATAGGAGAACATCAAATGGCTACTGTTAGTGTTTCATACTGGAGAGGGAATGCAAAACAACAACGCTGGACAGAGTGGAATCAGGTGTATCAAAAGGGCAGTTTATTGGTCAAAGTTATCTTGTCCTGCCGTTTATCGTGCACGGACCTAAGCAATGCGACTCTGTGAGGAGTCAGAATAATTAGGCTGCCCAGCCAGAGTTTACAGCAGAATGTATACACAGAATAATGTAGGTGGAGTCTCGTCGTGTTTGTCTTCTGACTGGTCCTGAAGAGTTGGAGGCGGGCCTGCTCTAGCCAGAGAGTCCTCTGCTGTTGCCACCCGACCAGTAGAGGGGGGTAGAGTGTGAGTGTACAGTGCTTCATGAGATGTTTGTGTGTCAAGGAACGAAAGATAGGGGAAAACTAGCAGTGTCTGCTTTAGGCGCAGGTGTTTACTGTTTATGCAGGAGTGCATGAAGGGTTCAATGTCAGTGAGATAGTTTGGCACTCTAAACTCGTTAGTGTTGCAGGATGCTCTTTGTAGTTTTACAGGGGAGTATATTTGCGTGATGGCAGCTGTGTGTCCTTCCCTTGAACTGTTTTGCGCGAGGATAATTATGTTATTGCACACAGGCTCTAGACTTGACTGAGGGCACTGCGCCCAGAGTTATCTGAGGGCATCTGGTTTAACCAGAGCTTTGGTCTGTTAGCAATGCTTGATATTAGATTATTTATATAACAAATCCCCCTCTTCACATCTTATTAGACGTGAATAATATAAATAAAATATGAAGCAACCAAACAATTTGGTAGGAACCAAATTTTTGAGTCCCCCTCTTCACGTCTTTTAAGACGTGAAAACTGTAGAAATAGAATATGAAGCAAAACAAACAATTTGGTAGGAACCAAATTTTTGAGTCCCCCTCTTCACGTCTTTTAAGACGTGAAAACTATAGCATAATGGTGGCGGTTGCATTCGTGGGTATACATAAGGTGGTGCTTCTAACCTTGTCTGGTGTGCATGGTGGGTCTGTAGGTGTAGTGCTGCGTTTTGGGACGGGAGTGATTGGAGTGAGTGACATCAGGAACGGAGTTAGGGACATGGGTAGGGGTAAGTGTACGTGATGTGGCAGGGTGAGATAGTTGTTCAATTAACCATGTCAGAGTCCTAGGGTTATTCCAAATATCAGTAGGAATATCACGAACAAGTGGCCAGATATCCCCAGCCTCACCCAGAGAGGGAGAAATGTCCCTCTAACTGGGCGAGGTTCCTTTTTCAGGGGAGGCGGAGTTTGATTCCGCATCACCTGAGTAAGGAGTGTCTTCATTTGGAATCGAATTTAGGCCGCTCAAATCAGCTCTGACTTCAGTCAGTGTTCTAGAAGGAATTGGGGCTAGGGTGCAATGTGTAAGGTGGTGCCAAGGTGCGCCTGATTTACCTTTGACCTGGACTGAGTGTGAAGTAACCTCCTTCACTTCGTACGGTCCAGTCCACCTGGGTTCCAGCCACTTTCTCTTGTGGACTTTAACCCTCACCCAGTCACCAACCTTTACCTTCAGTGGTGGCGTGTCCCCCGGCAGCTCCCCCTCCTGGACCTTGTGAACCTGGGTAGAGAGTGCTGCAGAGAGAACCGTCAGTTTTTTCACATAATTAGACATTACAATTTGTTGTACATCAAGGGCGGACATATGACCTCCCTCCCTTGGTGGACCAGGCATGACTCTACCAGTCATTATCTCATGAGGAGAGAGATGGGTGCCTGCTCCTGGTGAGGCTCTCATGGCCATCAACACCAGAGGCAGGACTTCAACCCATGTCAACTTCGTACCTGCGAATACTTTAGCTATCTTAGCTTTCAGCTTTTGGTTTAACGTTCCACCGGATTTTGGGACCGGGAGTAGTACACAGAACCAAATCTGTGTGTTATGCCAAATCTTTCTTCCACCTGTCTCAGGTGTTTGTTAAATGTGAGCCATTTGTCAAATTTGATTTGTCTTGGGATGCCATACCTGGGTATTAGTTTGGTTTGTAGCCACTTAACGACTGACCTAGCATCCTACTTCGCTGTTGGTATTGCTTCTACCCATTTGGGTAGAACCTATCTACCATAACTAGGAGATAGCGTTTGCCTTTAGATACATTATCGGGGCCCATGTCGGTGTAGTCTATACTAATATCCTGAAAACATGCATTAGGTACTGGGTATGAGCCCATTGGTGTTTTGATATGGTTTCTTTGGGTTGTGGCTGCCACAAATGTTGCATTCGTCATAAAATAAGTCATTGTCATAAAATAAGTCAGTCATATTTTTCATGTGAGGGTGCCACCAGATGTGCGAGGCCTTTTGGAGGGTCTTTAGTTTGCCTTCGTGTGTGTGGCCATGTGCTTCTCGTAAAAGTTCTGGGTCCATCAGTGTGGACTGCTTCATGGGCATAGGCTGAGTCTGTATAGATATTCACAGTCTTTCCTTTTCCTCTGATGAGGGCCTGCGTCAATCCGATGATTTCAGCTAATTGGGCCGATGCTGGTTGAGGGATGATGGCTGATTGAAGGGTGACATCACGAGGTGAGCTGTTTTTTTTTTTGTTCAATAGCTTTTGCTACTGCAGGAACGTATCTGGAGCATGTTGTCTGTCCTACCTCAATGTGGTCAAGTTTGGAAGAGTAGTACATCAAGACCCTTCTCTCCCCCTCTTGTTTCTGGAATAGGACGGATGAGGTGAATCCTTCCTTTTCAGAAACATCCAAATGTAACTTGTTCTTGTAGTCAGGTGCAGTCAGAGCTGCTGCCGCTGATAGATCTGTTTTCAGGAGTGCTATGGCTGTTGATGCTTCAGCCGTCCAGGCCAGGGGTGCATGGAGGTTCCTTGATCGTAGGATGACCGGTGCTGCCACCCCCTCTGGGCCACACACAATGGTACAACACTTGATAGGTGGGGTCAGGTGCATCATGTCTTCGTCCCAGTCTTCAGTGTAGGGGCAGTCATCCGTTTCTGTTGCATTGAGTGTGCAATGGATCTCAGCTTGGGGAGTCTTATATGGGTGCAGAGTGTAGATTTGAGCTTTCAGTTGGTTGAACTTAAACTGGATGTGAGGGGTGGCAGGCCCTGTGGGTAGGCATTTTAGCCAGTACACTTCCTGGGTTTCAGACAGTGTGGGCATCGGCAGGAGTGGCATCATCATAATTCTTACTGGGCGATCAGGAGTTGAAGTGGGAGGGTTGGTGGATACTTCCACTCCACTTTCAGTAGTATGTGAGGGAACTTGATAGTAGAATAGGTGCATCCTGTGTCTACCAGGAACTGATGGGGGACACCCTCAACTTCGCACATCATTGTTGGTTCAGTGTGCTGTTGAAAGTGTTGTCTCTCTTCTCCTGCCGTGGGTGATGGGCATCTTTATGGCCAGGGCATGGTGTTCCCTGCCATACTTTGGAACTGTGGTTGGTTGTAATCTTGCTGATGCTGCTGCATGTGATTAGGAGAGGGTCCTCCTCTTCCTCTTCCTCTTCCTCCACGTCCTCTTTCTCTCCATTGCTGTTGCTGCGGGGAGAGTGGTTTCCTGCAATCTCTGGCAAAGTGACCGGGAATTCCGCAGTTATAACACTGGTAGTTTCCCCCTCTGTATGGTCCAGTGTAGGGAGCCTGTTGTGGCTGTTGCTGTTGCAGGATATACTGCTGTGGGGGAGGGTGTTGGGGTGGTGGGGCCCCCATAGGGGCAGTGAGTGGGGCTGCCTGCTGTTGGATCATCTGAGAGACAGTCTGTGCTACGATCTGAGTGATATCTGGCTGCTCCCCTTGGTCTTGAGTTTCGAATTCGAATGCGAATTATTTAAATACTTTCTGTAAATAATTCAGTAACTTCCTTTATGAACTTATATCAGTAAATTCCAGCGATTCTATAGCAATTGTCAGAATAATTCTATATATTTAGGAAATATGGATAGAAATAGAAAAACCCCAAAATCAGTGTGTAGCTTAGCATCTGTCAATCAAAGTCTGTACTTAGCTCGGCGGCTTATTTAAATACTTTCTAGAAACAATTCAGTAAGTTCCTTTTGGAACTTAAATTAGTAAATTCAAGCGATTCTATAACAATTGTCAGAATAATTATAGTACATTAGGAAATATAAAAATAGAAGAATTTAAAAAAAAGAATTGTTCTGCAAATTATTTAAATACTTTCTGTAAATAATTCAGTAACTTCCTTTATGAACTTATATCAGTAAATTTGAGCGATTCTATAGCAATTGTCAGAACAATTTTTAACTTTAGGCAATATCAACAGGAATGAAAAAAGCGAAAATCAGTGTTTGAGGCCGGCGGCTGTCAATCAAAGCAGCACGGCGATTCGACTACTAAGATAGCTTTGTCTATCAGCACGTGTGCATAATAGCCCAGTTACGTATCTCAACCTAGCGGTTACTCCGCGACAAACGTTTCTCTCAATTTAATTTCCCCGGTCTCAAAATCATGGAACGTCAACTCTGGTTCATATGTTTTCTCAATACTACATTCATTCATACGAAATTCACATTGAAATTCCAACATCCATAATTGTGTCCATTACGTGCTATAACACAGCCTCTTATTTAACTTCACCTCTATACACAACCTGATAAATGTATAATCAGGACAGTTTTCCATGCAGATTTCAGAACAAATAGGGTCCCGAAGGAATTTTAACACATTGGTCAATCACAATTCATTTCAGTATCCATTATACACTAGAACACAGCCTCGGTTCAACACTTCACTTCACACACAACCTATTCGGTAGGACAGTTTTCCGTGCAGATTTTCATGAACGAACCGGATCCCAAGGGGGAATCTAGCGTATTGGTCAAACAATTCACTTATCCATTATACACTAAAACACAGTCTCGGTTCAACACTTCACTTCACACACAACCTATTCGGTAGGACAGTTTTCCGTGCAGATTTTCATGAACGAACCGGATCCCAAGGGGGAATCTAGCGTATTGGTCAAACAATTCACTTATCCATTATACACTAAAACACAGTCTCGGTTTAACCTAATTTCTATATAGATTTCAGAACAAACCGGATCCCAAAGGGAAATCTAGTGTATTGGTCAAAAACAGTTCACACATTCCATTTAACATAACTCAGTATAGGCCAATTAATAAAAATATACAAATAAAAACAAGCAAAACAAGATATCCTTGATCAATGCCTTAGGTTTTTATGTTAAAAAAAATTTGGGCAACAATTCATACTCACGTCAGTACTTTCTGATCAAAATTTGGTTTAGACTATAATACAATATGCAGATTTCGATTTAACAGGCTCTGCTCACCTTTTAAGTAGAGCGCTCCGATCAGATTTCCTGAGGCAAGACGAATAGCTGTGGACAGGTCACTCTTCCGTCTGATTTTGAGCCGCTGATCTGTTTCGTCCTCTCACACTAACTTATCATAGATCGAATCCAGGAATAACCATCCTCATGCTACCATTTTGTTAGTGTTTCATACTGGAGAGGGAATGCAAAACAACGACGCTGGACAGAGTGGAATCAGGTGTATCAAAAAGGCAGTTTATTGGTCAAAGATATCTTGTCCTGCCGTTTATCGTGCACGGACCTAAGCAACTGACTCTGTGAGGAGTCAGAATAATTAGGCTGCCCAGCCAGAGTTTACAGCAGAATGTATACACAGAACAATGTAGGTGGAGTCTCGTCGTGTTGGTCTTCTGACTGGTCCTGAAGAGTTGGAGGCGGGCCTGCTCTAGCCAGAGCGGGCGCCCCATTGGTGCAGAGCAGAGTCCTCTGCTGTTGCCACCCGACCAGTAGAGGGGGGTAGAGTGTGAGTGTACAGTGCTTCATGAGATGTTTGTGTGTCAAGGAACGAAAGATAGGGGAAAACTAGCAGTGTCTGCTTTAGGCGCAGGTGTTTCCTGTTTATGCAGGAGTGCATGAAGGGTTCAATGTCAGTGAGATAGTTTGGCACTCTAAACTCGTTAGTGTTGCAGGATGCTCTTTGTAGTTTTACAGGGGAGTATATTTGCGTGATGGCAGCTGTGTGTCCTTCCCTTGAACTGTTTTGTGCGAGGATAATTATGTTATTGCACACAGGCTCTAGACTTGACTGAGGGCACTGCGCCCAGAGTTATCTGAGGGCATCCGGTTTAACCAGAGCTTTGGTCTGTTAGTAATGCTTGATATTAGATTATTTATATAACACTACCTAGCTAATACTTACTCGCATGGATTCCTAAATCATTGCTAAGAATATTGAAAATGACTGCAGTTTCCACTGGTCATTGTTTTCAGGCTGGTTGCATTGGTGCTAGCTAGATATCCCAGAAGATGCTAATAACTTATTTGCAAACATTTTAAACGCTGATCTCATTTCAAATGCTCACACAGACGTTCCATAGAACGTGTCGAAAGTAACCACTGAGCTATGCCGCCGCAGTATTTTGTGTGGGAAATTTGTTTATTATCCAAATAACCATCTTATACAGTGGGGCAAAAAAGTATTTAGTCAGCCACCAATTGTGCAAGTTCTCCCACTTAAAAAGATGAGAGAGGCCTGTAATTTTCATCACTTCAACTATGACAGACAAAATTAGAAAAAAAATCCAGAAAATCACATTGTAGGATTTTAAATTAATTTATTTGCAAATTATGGTGGAAAATAAGTATTTGGTCAATAACAAAAGTTTATCTCAATACTTTGTTATATATCCTTTGTTGGCAATGACAGAGGTCAAACATTTTCTGTAAGTCTTCACAAGGTTTTCACACACTGTTGCTGGTATTTTGGCCCATTCCTCCATGCAGATCTCCTCTAGAGCAGTGATGTTTTGGGGTTGTTGCTGGGCAACACGGACATTCAACTCCCTCCAAAGATTTTCTATGGGGTTGAGATCTGGAGACTGGCTAGGCCACTCCAGGACCTTAAAATGCTTCTTACGAAGCCACTCCTTCGTTGCCCGGGCGGTGTGTTTGGGATCATTGTCATGCTGAAAGAACCAGCCACGTTTCATCTTCAATGCCCTTGCTGATGGAAGGAGGTTTTCACACAAAATCTCACGATACATGGCCCCATTCATTATTTCCTTTACACGGATCAGTCGTCCTGGTCCCTTTGCAGAAAAACAGCCCCAAAGCATGATGTTTCCACCCCCATGCTTCACAGTAGGTATGGTGTTCTTTGGATGCAACTCAGCATTCTTTGTCCTCCAAACATGACGAGTTTTTACCAAAAAGTTCTATTTTGGTTTCATCTGACCATATGATATTCTCCCAATCTTCTTCTGGATCATCCACATGCTCTCTAGCAAACTTCAGACGGGCCTGGACATGTACTGGCTTAAGCAGGGGGACACGTCTGGCACTGCAGGATTTGAGTCCCTGGCGGCGTAGTGTTTTACTGATGGTAGGCTTTGTTACTTTGGTCCCAGCTCTCTGCAGGTAATTCACTAGGTCCCCCCGTGTGGTTCTGGGATCATTTTGACCCCACGGGGTGAGATCTTGCGTGGAGCCCCAGATCGAGGGAGATTATCAGTGGTCTTGTATGTCTTCCATTTCCTAATAATTGCTCCCACAGTTGATTTCTTCAAACCAAGCTGCTTACCTATTGCAGATTCAGTCTTCTCAGCCTGGTGCAGGTCTACAATTTTGTTTCTGGTGTCCTTTGACAGCTCTTTGGTCTTGGCCATAGTGGAGTTTGGAGTGTGACTGTTTGAGGTTGTGGATAGGTGTCTTTTATACTGATAACAAGTTCAAACAGGTGCCATTAATACAGGTAACGAGTGGAGGACAGAGGAGCCTCTTAAAGAAGAAGTTACAGGTCTGTGAGAGCCAGAAATCTTGCTTGTTTGTAGGTGACCAAATACTTATTTTCCACCATAATTTGCAAATAAATTCATTAAAAATCCTACAATGTGATTTTCTGGATTTTTTTTCTCATTTTGTCTGTCATAGTTGAAGTGTACCTATGATGAAAATTACAGGCCTCTCTCATCTTTTTAAGTGGGAGAACTTGCACAATTGGTGGCTGACTAAATACTTTTTTGCCCCACTGTATGCCCCAGGTGGTCAGCTGACCTGTTTGTTGGGGTAGGTAGTGCATTCAGGAGAGGATCTTCCATAGTGACATGAATACCACAGGCCGTAGCAGGGTGGGAGCTTGATGCAACATCAATCCCATGGTAGAGCAAGCTTTGATGTGTTCTGGGGAGAGGAAGGTCATTGTGTTCATTAACATGTACAAAGTCATCCACTTGAGGAATATTGTCAGAATGAGTTCTCTGCAGCAGTGGACCTAATCTTTGTTCCTTTTACAATGACAATTTTAGCATGTAAATCTTGGTGGGGCAAAAAAACACAATAATTGCATGCCAGCAAAGCCACTACACAACACTAAACAGTACATTATTTGGACTATAACGTTGGAAAATGGTGCCCAGAAACTGTTAGAGCCTACATAAAGCTGTCCTAACAGTTGAGTCCCAATAGTAGTCCCAACA
This sequence comes from Oncorhynchus nerka, assembly GCF_034236695.1. NCBI lineage: Eukaryota > Metazoa > Chordata > Actinopteri > Salmoniformes > Salmonidae > Oncorhynchus > Oncorhynchus nerka. The sequence continues at coordinate 42,125,990 of NC_088406.1, forward strand.
TCTTAGCACTGCTACACCTGGCTATCAGCGGAGCCTTTTATGGCAGATAAACAGTTAATTTAGCCTCATTTACTGCTTTAAAAACAGCTGATATGGCTGACTTGCTTTAAGAAATATGATTTCTACTGACAATTACAAACTATAGCATAAAGGGACGATGAGTGAATAAGAGACCATCCTGTAATTTTGATTAAGACCATAATGAGCGAGCTAGGATGGACATAGTCAATATAACTACAAGTTTAACACTTTTGAAATGTACAGCGACAGATTTCAGAACATGGGCTGTTCTTACAGTATTCTCCCTGTACACCAAATCAGAACTGTAGGATAAATAAAGGCAGACAATGAAAGCTCTTACAATATTTAATGATGACATTTCTCTGAATCAGACTATAGGCTACATGTGCACCACCAAGTCAGAACAGTAGGCTAAGTTAAGAGGGGAAAAAGGACTAAATCTGTAGGGTGAGGCACATGGGTTACTAACAGCTTACTACACAACATACACCTAGTATTACTTTCTTTGCCACAGTATACATATCTCCCTGGCATATTGGAAAACTTGGAAAAAATATGGTTGAACCATGACGTTAGTGATCTTCAGGTCGGAGCTTTAGATAGAGGCCCAAGTTCCCGACTTGGCATTCCGAGTTGGATGACAGTTCAAAATGTATTTTCCCAGTGAGAGTTCATTTTTTTGCAGAGTTCACATTTGTCTTGAACTTACTGAAGTTGGACATTTTCAGTTATTTTGAAAGCGGCAGAAGTCATGCTAGATTGACAGCATGGCCAATGTTGAATGTTTATCCTTTTAAACTTGGAAAAGAGACCCTTAAACCCAGACTTGGACCACACATTCACTCCACTGAATAGCAAAAACAAAAGTCCTCTACATTCCAATCTGACCTATATGAGTGGAAAACACTGTGACTTGTGGTGAATGTTTGAGGACCTTGAAAGCCACCCACGCAGACATGTACAGTATGTTTGCTCTGAGTGATGTGTCTCAACTGTTTGTGTAGCCTTATCATACACAGGCTACACAAACAGGCTAACTTTGCCCAATATTTGTTCGAAACATTTCCCATTTCCCAAGCCTTATTGTTCATGAAGTACAAATGAGATGTTTATGACATGTGTTAGCTAGTTTAAAATACGATTTTACCGTATATTGTACATAATAATCCTTGTCCTTGTCTATGGGGCAGGAGCCCATCTCCCATCTCCTGTTTCTGTCTATCGCAGGGCATTAACCCCAACCCGTCACACAGTATTATGTTGTGATCCTTGTGATTCCTCTGTATCTGTCGTTTCGTTTGAAATAGTGGAGAAACCGTTCTAAAGGAAGACCAAATAAGTAGTTGTTTTCAATATTCAACATTTTCAACACTCACCAGCTGATTGACAGGGCTTAAACTGGTATCCAAGGTGATGACTCTAAACTGCACTGTAAAAAGACAAAGAAAAGACAAAGACAAGCACTCAATAAGAGCTTTAGAAACATAATTTTGAAGGATTTCCAGATATCAGGAATTGTTCAACTGGGATTTCTGGAAAAGCAGGGATTTTAGGGAAAGTTAACAGAATTGTGGAGGACAAACTTTTGATAGCTACTCTGGATAATATTTTACACTGTTGGTACTAAGGCCCCAATTCAATCAATTGCAGATCAATAAAACTGCAATGCAAGTTTACTGAAAATATTTACACTATCAATACCCAATGATAATGTCCAGGAGAGGAACACCTTACAACAAATAAAATCAAATTTTATTTGTCACATACACATGGTTAGCAGATGTTAATGCGAGTGTAGCGAAATGCTTGTGCTTCTAGTTCCGACAATGCAGTAATAACCAACAAGTAATCTAACTAACAATTCCAAAACTACTGTCTTATACACAGTGTAAGGGGATAAAGAATATGTACATAAAGATATATGAATGAGTGATGGTACAGAGCAGCATAGGCAAGATACAGTAGATGGTATCGAGTACAGTATATACATATGAGATGAGTATGTAAACATAGTGGCATAGTTAAAGTGGCTAGTGATACATGTATTACATAAGGATGCAGTAGATGATATAGAGTACAGTATATACGTATACATATGACATGAATAATGTAGGGTATGTAAACATTATATTAGGTAGCATTGTTTAAAGTGGCTAGTGATATATTTTACATAATTTCCCATCAATTCCCATTATTAAAGTGGCTGGAGTTGAGTCAGTGTGTTGGCAGCAGCCACTCAATGTTAGTGGTGGCTGTTTAACAGTCTGATGGCCTTGAAATAGAAGCTGTTTTTCAGGAGAGGGCTCAGAACGCACCCTTGTGGGGCCCCAGTGTTGAGGATCAGCGGGGTGGAGATGTTGTTGCCTACCCTCACCACCTGGGGGCGGCCCGTCAGGAAGTCCAGTACCCAGTTGCACAGCGCGGGGTCGAGACCCAGGGTCTCGAGCTTGATGACGAGCTTGGAGGGTACTATGGTGTTGAATGCCGAGCTGTAGTCGATGAACAGCATTCTCACATAGGTATTCCTCTTGTCCAGATGGGTTAGGGCAGTGTGCAGTGTGGTTGAGATTGCATCGTCTGTGGACCTATTTGGGCGGTAAGCCAATTGGAGTGGGTCTAGGGTGTCAGGTAGGGTGGAGGTGATATGGTCCTTGACTAGTCTCTCAAAGCACTTCATGATGACGGAAGTGAGTGTTACGGGCGGTAGTCGTTTAGCTCAGTTACCTTAGCTTTATTGGGAACAGGAACAATGGTGGCCCTCTTGAAGCATGTGGGAACAGCAGACTGGTATAGGGATTGATTGAATATGTCCGTAAACACACCGGCCAGCTGGTCTGCGCATGCTCTGTGGGCGCGGCTGGGGATGCCGTCTGGGCCTGCAGCCTTGCGAGGGTTAACACGTTTAAATGTTTTACTCACCTCGGCTGCAGTGAAGGAGAGTCCGCATGTTTTCGTTGCAGGCCGTGTCAGTGGCACTGTATTGTCCTCAAAGCGGGCAAAAAAGTTATTTAGTCTGCCTGGGAGCAAGACATCCTGGTCCGTGACTGGGCTGGTTTTCTTCTTGTAGTCCGTGATTGACTGTAGACCCTGCCACATACCTCTTGTGTCTGAGCCGTTGAATTGAGATTCTACTTTGTCTCTATACTGACGCTTAGCTTGTTTGATAGCCTTGTGGAGGGAATAGCTGCACTGTTTGTATTCAGTCATGTTACCAGTCACCTTGCCCTGATTAAAAGCAGTGGTTCGCGCTTTCAGTTTCACGCGAATGCTGCCATCAATCCACGGTTTCTGGTTAGGGAATGTTTTAATCGTTGCTATGGGAACGACATCTTCAACTCACGTTCTAATGAACTCGCACACCGAATCAGCGTATTCGTCAATGTTGTTATCTGACGCAATACGAAACATATCCCAGTCCACGTGATGGAAGCAGTCTTGGAGTGTGGAATCAGCTTGGTCGGACCAGCGTTGGACAGACCTCAGCGTGGGAGCTTCTTGTTTTAGTTTCTGTCTGTAGGCAAGGGATCAGCAAAATGGAGTCGTGGTCAGCTTTTCCGAAAGGAGTGCGGGGCAGGGCCTTATATGCGTTGCGGAAGTTAGAGTAACAATGATCCAAGGTTTTTCCAGCCCTGATTGAGCAATCGATATGCTGATACAATTTAGGGAGTCTTGTTTTCAGATTAGCCTTGTTAAAATCCCCAGCTACAATGAATGCAGCCTCAACATGTAGTATGTTGGTTCAAACTCCAGTGTACATATCCTGAGTGAACCCACAGTGGATTTTATCTTTATGATGGTGCTGTTGCAGGTGTCTCTTAGGAGCAACATGTGATGAAAGAGAAAACTATCATAGAAACATGATACCACCTATTTGTCCTGTTTCTTAGCAAGCAGACTAATTGAGTACTGGCTCTGTGTAAAATTACCTGTGTGTCCCGGGTTGTAGATTGGTTTATCTGTTTGGATGAATGTCATCAGACTGTAGGGTTTAATCATGACCTTTCTCTCCTCTGTCGATAGAAACGTTTCTCCTCAAACCTTCACCTTAAAGTTTTGCACTTCATCTCTCTCCACACGAGGGGCTTATCAGCAAGACAATGAAGCAATAACACATGGTCCTGTGCGGCTCAGTTGGTAAGAACTAAAATTAAGAGATGCATCACAAAGCAGAGAAAGTACACTCTTATTGAATGGTTCTGGATGTCGACCAGTGCTGAGCTGACCTGAAACTGGAAGCAGCGGTGAAACTCTTGGTCAGAACTCTCCTGGAGAAGTATTTTGATCTGCTCATTGGCGATCAGAGATATGGTCATTACCAGGGTCTCGTTGGGCTGCAGAAGGCTGGCACAAAGTTTGACCTCTGAGCCTGCACGGATCACTGCAGAAATGGCTACCATGTAAACCCTACAGAGAACATATACACACACACACACCAACAAACAAACAGGAAACAGGATTTGAACGTTTAGTCCATAATGTTGCTTGAGTAGTGGGTTGCCTTACGGGGAAATAAAAACACATGAAATTCACGTGATAACATAAATACATATTTTAATTTAAAAGGCACAATTGACATTAATTCAATTTAACAGTCGTTGTCACCTGGAGGATTTGTGTTGTTCCACTTTGTCCAGACACGTCCCCAAGAACGTATTTAGGACATTCATTGAACGTTGTGTCATTGTCCCCTGAAAGGTTTAGTATAGTTATGGTGAAAATACAGTAAATCTACAAGTTTCTCTATTTTTACAGCAAAATGAAGGTGCTAATGTTAAAGAAAAGTATGCTGCTGTACGCTGATTACTTGGGACTCAACCTGCCTTGTGATTTTAACTCACAACCTCTTGGTTGCTAGCTACCTAAAGTTGCTGCTGCGCAACCAGGTCAGAAGACATAACTGTCGTTGGCTGTACACATTGCCAAGCATTTATTTTTGCACTTTGCCTAAAGTATACACAACAACTTGAAGGTGTAATTTCAATAAAATGACAGTATGCTACTCAATTTGGATTTAAATTAATGTAAAGAATCTTGTCTCATTTCGTACTGTGACCACCAGACATGGGATTCAGCCTTAACTGTGAACTTATAACCTTTTGGTTGTCCTGCTACACCACCAGGTCTTTGACAATAAAACATAAAAACTACCGGTCAAAAGTTTTAGAACACCTACTCATTCAAGGGTTTTTATTTATTTTACTATTTTCTACATTGTAGAATAATAGTGAAGACATCAAATCTATGAAATGACACATATGGAATCATGTAGCAACCAAAAAAGTGTTAAACAAATATTTTCTTTTTGAGATTCTTCAAATAGCCACCCTTTGCCTAATGGCAGCTTTGCACACTCTTGGCATTCTCTCAACCAGCTTCACCTGAAATGCTTTCCAACAGACTTGACGGAGTTCCCACATATGCTGAGCACTTGTTGGCTGCTTCTCCTCACTCTGTGGTCCGACTCATCCCAAACTGTCTCAATTGGGTTGATATCAGGTGATTGTGGAGGCCAGGTCATCTGATACAGAACTCCAGCACTCTCCTTCTTAGTAAAATAGCCCTTACACAGCCTGGAGGTGGGTTGGGTCATTGTCCTGTTGAAAAACCAATTATAGTCACACTAAACCGAAACAGATGGGATGGTGTATTGCTGCAGAATGCGGTGGTAGCCATGCTGGTTAAGTGTGTCTTGAATTCTAAATAAATCATAGACAGTGTCACCAGCAAAGCACCCCCACACCATAACACCTCCTCCTCCATGCTTTACGGTGGGAACTACACATGCGGAGATCATCCATTCACCCACAAAGTCACGGCTGGTTGGAACCAAAAATCTCCAATTAGGACTCCAGACCAAAGAACAGATATCCACTGGTCTAATGTCCATTGCTCGTGTTTCTTGACCCAAGTCTCTTTTTCTTATTGGTGTCATTTAGTAGCGGTTTCTTTGCAGCAATTTGACCATGAATGCCTGATTCACACAGTCTCCACTGAACAGTTCATGTTGAGATGTGTCTGTTAATTGAACTCTGTGAAGCATTTATTTGGGCTGCAATTTCTGAGGCTAGTAACTCTAATGAACTTATCCTATGCAGCAGAGGAAACTCTGGGTCTTCCATTCCTGTTGTGGTCCTCATGAGAGCCGGTTTCATCATATCTATTGATGGTTTTTGCAACTGCACTTTAAGAAACGTTCAAAGTTCTTGAAATAATATGGACTTGGTCTTTAACCAAATAGGGCTATCTTCTGTAGAACCCCCCCCCCCCAGTACCAAATTAACTTTTAACAAGGCACACTGTCACACCCTGATCTGTTTCACCTGTCTTTGTGCTTGTCTCCACCCCCCTCCAGGTGTCTCCCATCTCCCCTCATTATCCCTTGTATATGTATACCTGTGTTCTCTGTTTATCTGTTGCCAGTTTGTTTTGTTCGTCAAACCTACCAGCGGTTTTAGCCTTGTGTCTGTCTTTTCTATAGTTCCTCTTTTCACGGTTTTGACCATTCTGCCTGCCCTGACCCTGCCTGCCGTCCTGAACCTTGCCCCACCACACTGGATTATTGACCTCTGCTTGCCCTGACCCTGAGACTGCCTGCTGTTCTGTACCTTTTGGACTCTGATCTGGATTACTGACCTCTGCCTGCCCCTGACCTGTCATTTTGCCTGCCCCCTGTTCTAGTAATAAACTTTTGTTACGTCGACACTGTCTGCATCTGGGTCTTCCGTAAAACGTAATACACACCTGTTAATCTAAATGCATTCCAGGTGACTACTTTATGAAGCTGGTTGAGAGAATGGCAAGAGTGTGCAATGCTGTCACGAGGCAAAGGGTGGCTATTTGAGGAATCTGAAACATAAAATATATTTTAATTTGTTTAACACTTTTTTGGCTACCTCATGATTCCATATGTGTTATATCGTAGTGTTGATGTCTTCACAACTATTGTACAATATAGAAAATAGTAAAAATAATGAAAAACCCTTGAATGAGTAGGTGTTCTACAACTTTTGACCGGTAGTGTATAGTCACAGACTTGTTGACAAGAATGCAATTCTGCACTTTGCTAAAAGCTGCCCAGAATCAAGTAATTGTCCAATTATCACCACCAATGTAGAACTAGCAGTGTGCAAGGACATACAATATACATAAATGCTTTGCAGATTTGAACTTGGTCAGGGTACAGTCAGGCTTGGCTCCAGGATGACATGCAGTGGTGTAGAGGTGCCTGAAGAAGTGGGTATACTCTAATATGGCCCTCTCGGCAAAGGAAGGGGCCCTATGGGAAAAATGGTTTTCCTATAGTTTTTTTGAGGTTTCAGGTTATCACTCTCAAATCACACTTTATGTATAGAAAAACGACCACAATTGTATGTTCTCAGTCCACAACAATGCTTTACCCACATCAGAAAACAATGTTTTAAGTCTGGAAAAAAAAAATTGAACACATTTTTAGAGGATGTAGTTTAATTCAATTGCCACCCAGTAAAAGACCTGGTTAGCAGTATTTCTGTACTGTACAATGTCCTACGTGTGACGGCAGAGTTTGCAAAACAAATGCCCTCCTGATTGACAGAAATCATCATGATATCATTCTGCCAGGTAGGCTTACTTTGCAGTCAGCATTTTAATTGGGAAGGTTAGAAATGTTTCTTCAAACAGCACCACTGGCTTATCAAAAATTCTTACAGGCTTCATAGTTTAATCTTCCAGGTGCACAATATTTTCTGTGGGGGAGTTTCAGAAAAGCAAACTAAATCAAACGAAGTGCATATTCTATAGTCATAGCTGATGTGAAATGTCGTTATCACCACAAGGGGAGGGTATTATAGATTTTTTGTATTCATTGTTAAACAAAATATCTTACTCTGAACAATTGTATTAGTATGAAATACTCTTATTGTTAATTTTTTTTCGAGCATACCATACAGCTCAATATTTCTATAAATTATTTTATAGTATTTTTTTGCTCATCAATAATTTTGGACCCAACTGTATATTATGAACAAACAAAAAAAACAGGCATTGCATGCAATCTATTGAGATGTAATCAGGTTATAATGCATGCCAATGCCATGCACAATGTACTGTATGCATATTAATGTTGCATCAAGAGAATCAGCCAATCACACCACTGAAAATCACTGTTATTGACACGAATTAGTCAAACATTCACAACGCTTTTACTTCAATCATTTGCTAGACCAGTTCCTCTGCTTGTCCTCTACACAGTGCAGTGGTGAAGTCTTGCCAGTAGGAATACTGGGACATAGGCTGACTTGTTTTTTTTGTATTTCTCTCCTTGAGTCATGGTTCCTTCTGGGCTTCAGGTTTGGAGATGGATACTCTTTGCCTGCTTTCACTGGCTTTGTGTCTGTCAGGAGACTCCAAGGCCGTAAGTAAATCTGCACAGTCAGTTATAATTGAGTAATCAGATGTGGCGTCTCATCCTGGTGTAACATTCTCTCTGTGAGAGACAACATTTAGAACTGCTTTTTATCTATCCTTTCTACAGATATTTTGTTCTGTGTATTTCAGCTACACCTACACCTTAGTATTCTTTATCTTTTTATCTTATAATTATGATTTTTGTTACATTTTTTTATTAATAAATTCACTGAAAACCTGCACTAACGCATGGTATATTAACCGTATTGCATTTTTCATGTAGCCTGTAGCCTACTTTTGTCCAGCTAATAGCCGAAGCACATATCAAGCAACATTATGGACAAAACGTTAAAATCCTGTTGCTGCAGGATTATTTTGACATTACTGGTCAAATTAAGATCCTAGTTTCTTGTTTAGAGGTGCCCTCTCATTTTGTATTGATTTTCCTGTCTGTTTGTTGGTTTGTGCATGTGTGTGTGTGTGTGTGTGTGTATGTTCTCTGTAGGGTTTACATGGTAGCCATTCCTGCAGTAATCCAGGCAGGCTCAGAGGCCAAGCTTTGTGCCAGTCTTCTGCAGCCCAACGAGACCCTGGTAATGACCATATCTCTGATCGCCAATGAACAGAACAAAATACTTCTCCAGGAGAGTTCTGACCAAGAGTTTCACCGCTGCTTCCAGTTTCAGGTCAGCTCAGCACTGGTCGACATCCAGAACCATTCAATAAGAGTGTACTTTCTCTGCTTTGTGACGCATCTCTTAATTTTCTATGTAATACCAGGTTATTTCATGGGAAATATCAATGTGGTGGCTTACAATACTTTTTCTGGGATTCAGGCTGAAATTCTACATCAAAAAAAGATGACATCAGCTACTAAAGTAAAATCACTTTTAAAACACACTGATGAAAGAAAACGTGATTAAATCGGCACAACCTTGACTTTGTTAGCAGCACTTTCTTACCAACTGAGCCTCACAGGATCATGTGTTTTTTGCACATTGTCTCCCTTTCAGGCCCCTCATGTGGAGAATGACGAAGTGCAACATTTTAAGGTGAAGGTTCAAGGTGAAACATTTCAATCGACAGAGGAGAGAATGGTCATGATTAAACCCTACAAACCGATGACATTTGTCCAAACAGATAAACCAATCTACAACCCGGGACACACAGGTAATTTTACACAGAGCCAGTACTCAATTAGTCTGCTTGCTAAGAAACAGGACAATTAGGTGGTATCATGTTTCTATGATAGTTTTCTCTTTCATCACATGTTGCTCCTAAGAGACACTTGAAACAGGACCAAAAATTCCACTGTAGGTTCACTGAGGATATGTACACTGGAGTTTGAACCAACATACCACATGTTGTAAGGTGTTCCTCTCCTGGACATTATCATTTGATTACATTTAGCTCATTCATCCCCCGTCCTCTCCCATGTAACTATTCCCCAGGTCATTGCTGTAAATGAGAATCTGTTCTCAGTCAATTTACCTGGTAAAATTAGAGAAAAAAAAGACGTGATCTCGATAGCGTAACGTGATATCGCAGTGCAGTTTTCATTTATCTGTGGTTGATTAACCTTAGTACCAACAGTGTAAAATATTATCCAGAGTAGATGTCAAAAGTTTGTCTTGCAAAATTCTAGTAACTCTCCTGAAAATCCCTGGTTTTCCATAAATCCTGGTTGAACAATTCCTGGAATCAGCGAATCCTTCGACAGAGAGTTCTGGAAAACATGGGAAAGTTAGCAAAAGTACGCTTCAAAGATTCTCATTGAGTGCTTGTCTTTGTCTTGTCTTTGTCTTTTTACAGTGCAGTTTAGAGTCATCACCTTGGATACCAATTTTAGCCCTGTCAATCAGCTGGTGAGTGTTGAAAATGTGAAACATTGAATATTGAAAACAATGACCAATCTCCACTATTTCAAACAAAAAAACAGATACAAAAGAAGGATCACAATGTCACATTACTGTCTGATAGACATAGCAATCAGGTATTTTATTAATTATTTTTTTTAACCCTTTTTTAACTAGGCAAGTCAGTTAAGAACAAATTCTTATTTTCAATGACGGCCTCCCGGGGAACAGTGGGTTAACTGCCTGTTCAGGGGCAGAACAACAGATTTGTACCTTGTCAGCTTGGGAATTTGAACTGCAACCTTCCGGTTGCTAGTCCAACACTCTAACCACTAACACTATGTATGATATTGTCCTACCAACTCAACTCTGCGATCCTGGTTAGAGTGAGAATGGAAGGTTGGGGGGGTTGAGACATACCAAAGACTCTAAAAATTGGACCCGATACCTCTCTGCTTAGCACTCAATATTAAGGTCCAGCAATAGATGAGTATCCTGTCCAGGCTACTTCACGCTACAGAAAGAGAACAGAGGCACCTGCCCTATAGGACGAGGATTATTATGTACAATATACTGTATTTATACTATATTTTAATTGAGCAATCAACTAGCCACGGCATGTCATACATATCTTGTTAGCACTCCATAAACAATAGGACTTTGGAAATGGGAAATGTTTTGAACAACTATTGGGCAAAATCCCAAATCCAACTCTTTAACCAATGTTATCTGTTTGATAAGGCTACACAAACAGTTGAGACACATAGCACTCAGGGCAAACATACGGTACATGCAGAGGTTCTCTAAGTAAACCTGCGTGGGTGGATTTCAAGGTCCTCAAACATTCACGGCAAGACATGGTGTTTTCCACTCAAAGGAATGCGTAGGAGTTTTTTTCCGTTAGAGTCCCAATGCAAAAGCAACATGTTATGTTTAATTGAAGAGACAAAGCCAAGCATCTGCCTAGTTCCTATAGTTGTTGACAGCTTTGCTCCTCTTTGGGGGGAATTTGAGAGTTCATAAAACATTAACCAGTCTTTTGTCTTGCCTTTCACAGTACAACATTGTGGAACTGCAGGTAAGACCCATATTAGTCTATCAATGTATGATGACTCATTGTAAATACTAGTACATTATAAGACAATGACTCCACCAGCTAGGTACTGTAGGTCATCATTCATTTCTACATGGCAGTTACCAGAAGACTCCCTATCTGCTTTATGTGATCACATCTGGGCCACCTTCAGCAAGCAAACTTCAGAACGTTGCGAATAGAGTAAATGTCATGAATAGAGCTGATGTGACTCTTTACTCTTCATGTCAGACAGGCATGTTTGGCCTACATAGCATCATTTGTATGTGAATGTTCCACAATGTTGCACCCTGCTAAATGTGTAGTCCCTTGTTCTATGAATCAACAGGATGTTCATCAGAACAGGATTGGACAGTGGGTCAATACTACATCCAATGGCAACATTCTGCAGCTTTCTTACCCCCTGAACTCTGAAGCACCCGTAGGAACCTATGCTATTGTAGTGTGGATTGGTGAAAACCAAATATACCATCACTTCAAGGTAGAAAAGTATGGTAAGTAGAGCTTCTTTCTTTGACCTTTCATGCTAGGAAATATTATGGATCTGGAAGTTGAATCAATGAATCACGTTTCTGGAACATTCATGAGTTGGCTGCGGTTCCCTCATCTCTAGTTTTGCCAAAGTTTGAGATCAAAATGAACCTCACCGATGAGATCAGCGTTGTTCAAGAGGAGTATAAAGTAGAAGTGTGTGCAACGTGAGTCAACACTATCACTGTTTTGTAATGCACTGTAGTTGTGCAAATGTCACTGTCTATTTAATCGCATTTCGCTAATGCAGACCTTGATTCAAATTCAAATACTTGAATACTTCATGCATTTCAACCCAGGTCTGTTTGGTCCTGGGGGTATTTGAAATAGTGTATTTAGAAACAAGTATTTGAAAATAATCTAGGAAATAGAAGTTCTTGATTGGGAAAAAATATTTCATAAATCCTCAGCCGGGTTTATATTCATAAAGCCTCTCAGAGTGGGATTGCTGACCTACGATCAGGTCTCTCCTGACCTTGTTCATTCTGATACAGAAGTTTACACTGATCCTAGATCAGCACTCATACACTGAGAGACTTTATGAGTACGGGTCCAGATGCATTGGCAATGTTGAAAACACTTGACTTCAAGAAAGCCTGCAGGTATAATGCATTGTAACTCGTAAGGATGCATGTATGAGCCTTTGTAATGTCTCATATAAGGTTTATAATATACTACGTCTCTCTAAGTAGGAAATATATTATGTTTTATGTTTTTTATGTGTTTTATTCTGAAATAAAATCAGATACACTTATGGGCAACCTGTACCTGGTAAAGCAGAGGTAGAGTTGTGCCGACCCTTAGGGCACAATATATTGATACCAATAAGAATTGATGAGAAAAATCCAGAAGGAGTTCCTGATTATTCACCCCCCTGCCATAAAGAGTCAATAGAGGTCTGTATGCTTTCCTGAAGAAACTATATACTTGTTTTTACCATCATATTACATTTGAAAATGATCTGGTTACAATTATTTAAATTATTTCCTAATGTGTGTGGTTTTGCTTGCTTTTCCCAGATGGACCAAACTGGCTGTGCTTCTCATGTCTTCAACATGTCAATTTTCACAAAGGATGCTGGCCAGAAAATGCTCATAGACAGGCTGAGGTTTAATGCAAAAGTAGAGGAGGAGGGGACAGGCAAGTCATTTATCTTAACAATTTGGAGACGGTAGAAGTGATGACAACATTTGCCTGAAGTCAAATGAAAACTGTTTTTCTTTTCTTGAGAGTGAATTACATAATGTCAAGATTGCATGTTTAATTAGATTGTGAAGATTGGCAAGACCTGTGTATTTGACCTTTGGTGCTACATCCTCATATTATGCTGGTTTTATTCATGTCTTCGTTTGTAATCGTGTTTTTACTACGTTGAATAAGCTGCACTGGAATTCAGCTCCTGCATTGTGAACTGCCATTGTGCATCATGGTGGCGTGTGTCGTTGTGAAATAAACCATCCTATTTTCATTTGTTTTCCTTTGACAGGTATTACACAGTCAAAGGAAAAACACATTGCTCTCTCCTATGTGATTGGAAAACTCACATTTGTCAACACACCCAAAATCTATGAGCATGGATCAACTATCGAGGGCAAAGTGCGTCCAAATACAGTGTTATTGTTTCTTAGACTTAGTTGAATTGCAGATGCCATTTGTCTTTGACATTCCTGTTTACTTAACTACCAATGGTCGGTAACAATGACACACATCACCACTTACAACTCCCCCCCCCTTTCCCCTCAGATTAACGTTGTTCACTTCAACAACACACCTATCGCAGACATGCTAGTCTACCTTTTGGAGGAGAAAGCCTGGTCCTCACATCTTCTACAGAACCTAACCACGGACAGTCATGGTACTGCCAGTTTCTCCCTCAACACAAGCAGTATTGCCATAGAGAATTTTAACCTCATAGTAAGTATGAGGTTTTGAAAGTCTGTCTAGGTTTAGGAAGACTCTGAGACTCTGAAGACTCTTTAAGCTCAACCCCAAATCTCGCACTTGTCATGCTCTTGTGGAGATCTTAGAAAATTCCATTGGTATAATAAGCAATATGGTGAAACCTCCACCTAGCCTATCAGAATGCAGGGTGGAAATGTTAGTTACCATATATACAACTGTGAAATCCTCTCAGATCTCCACAAGTATATTGTACAGGGTCTAAGGGTTGATTTGGGATTGTGCCTTTAGTTATACTCTTTATTCTCTCTGTTGTTTTCCAGGCAAGCATCACACCTCAAGTGGAGAACAGTAGATACAGGGTCCCCTATTTCAAAAGAGGGCACCACATGCTCTCCCTGATCCAGCCCATTGCCCCTCACAGTAAAACATCCAGCTCTCTGGCTATTCAGAAGATGGCGAAACCACTGGCATGTGGGGAGGAAGTGTCAATCACCATCCAGTACGCCATCGTAGGGGAGACTGTCCCAAAGGGCTCTGTGGATGTCATCTACCTGGTGAGTAGAACCAGGAACAAGTTGTGGACAACCTGCAAACCCAGGTTGGCACCCTATTCTCTAGTGTGCTACTTTTGACCAGGGCTCCGTGGAGGAAGGATGTCTCTATACAACACCAGTACTTCTCATCATATCCTTCTTGCTGACTTGATGGGATAACCGGGATAACTGTTTTTTCCTTTCCCTCCTCCAGGCCTTATCCAGAGGGGTGATAGTTCAGCATGGACATATCAAGGTTACTGTGCAGCAGGGGAGTCCTGGTGAGGGAGTTTCGTTAAGTAATTATGAACGTACTTGAAGGTGCTTGATGACAATGACAATGAGGATGGTTACATGCACACAATAATGCGATTATTGTGGATACTCAGAATAAGATAATACTTAAAACGCTTTGCAAGAAGAACAATTTACATGGATGTCTGAAATCAGGTTACTGACGGCAGTCTGATGAATGCAGAAATCATCGATCAAAACAAATTTTCTACCTCAGTGGACATGCTATTTTTGAGGTCAGACATATAAAGTTTGCATGTGAAAACTACTTCTAACTACTTCTAAGACTTTTTCCACATTTTGTTAAGTTACAGTCTAAAATGGATAAAAATTTAAAAAACTCAGCAATCTACACACAATACCCAATTATGACGAAGCGAAAACAGGTTATTAGACATTTTTGTATATGTGTTAACAATAATAAACAGAAATAGACCATCGAAATTGAGCTCAGGTGGACCCTGTTTCCATTGATCATCCTTGAGATATTTCTACAACTTGATTGGAGTCCACCTGCGGTAATTTCAATTGATTGGACATGATTTTGAATGGCACATACCTGTCTATATAAGGTCCCACAGTGATTGTCAGAACAAAAACCAAGCCAAGAGGATGAAGGAATAAACCGTGGAGCTCCGAGACACGATGGTGTCGAGGCACAGATTTCTGCAGCATTGAACGTCCCCAAGAACACTGGCCTCCATCATTCTTATATGGAAGAAGTTTGGAACCATCAAGACTCTTCCTAGAGCTGGCCACCTGGCCAAACTGAGAAATTGGAGGAGAAGGGCCTTGGTCAGGGAGGTGACCAAGAACACGATGGTCACTCTGTCAGAGCTCTAGAGTTCCTCTGTGGAGATGGGAGAACCTTCCAGAAGGACAACCATCTCTGCAGCTATCCACCAATCAGGCCTTTATGGTTGAGTGGCACACAGCCAAGACAATGCAGGAGTGGCTTCGGGACAAGTCTCTGAATGTCCTTAAGTAGCTCAGCTAGAGCCCAGACTTGAACCCGATCGAACATCTCTGGAGGGACCTGAAAATAATTGTGCAGCGACGCTCCCCATCTAATCTGACAGAGTTTGAGAGGACCTGCAGAGAAGAACGGGAGAAACTCCCCAAATACAGGTGTGCCAAGCTTGTATCGTCATACCCAAGAAGACACAAGGCTGTAATCGCTGCCAAAGGTGCTTCAAGAAAGTAATGAGTGAAGGGTCTGAATACTTATGTAAATGTCATATTTCATTTTTATTTTATACATTTGCAAAAAAAAATCTAAACCTGTTTTTGACATTATGGGGTATTGTGTTTGGATTGATGAGGGGGGAAAACATTTTTACAACATTTTACAACATGACAAAATTTTAAAAAGTCAAGGGGTCTTTCTGAACTAAAGAGGGCAGATCGCTGGGAAGGTGAAAGCACATGTGCAGATCAAATGCACTGCTCGAACACCGATGAAGGTGTTTACATGTCCTAATAATGTGAAAGATTGCTCAGAAAACCAGGGGCCTCATTCACAACCTTTGCTTAAATGTATCACTAAATATCCACGTGCGCCATTTAAGAAAAGACTGCACACACATAAACATTGAGATACATAAACTAGGCGCACACCCGTTATTTGTCAGAACTGTCGTTAAACTGTGCGTGCGTGAACGAGCATTATAACTCCGCCTGGAAAACGCTCATCATTCAACTGTTATGGTGACAGTAACGTCCTTATTGGCTGTATACTTTCAAAGTATTGGAATTAGGCCAAGACAGTATCTAAATGAAATGGCAAACTTGATTAAATGAAATGGGCATCCATTTCCTATTATTTTAGAATGCAAAGATAAAATAAATGTTCGGTCTTCTCACTAATGGCAAGAGATAGCATCTTGTTATATGTAGCTACCTGTTTTTTGTTATGAATATGAGCGTAATTTATTCCTGCACAAGGCTATAAGCTACTTTTGCCTTCTTGCAATGCAACACTTTAACCACTAGAAACTGTGCATTCGCATGGTCTGGAGTTTGCAGGAGGATAATAAGCACATTCTCACTTTCTCACAAGATCAGTTTTTATAAATACCAAGTTTTGTGTGAAAACTGGCACATGCATGTTTTGGTGCATATTCTGTGCATACCTAACGTTTCTATGTCTTGTATTTTAATAGGTGTATGCTTTCATCGATTTTGATCATGCATCGATTAAAATAAACAAAGTAAAGTGACTATTGCATAATCTGCGTACTGCCATAATCAGTTTACTATCGAATTATTACTGTGAATGTAAACGTACTCAGTGTGACATGCTCTTGTGTTACAGCAACTGAGGGTGAAGTCACCTTGAAGTTGGCAGTGGTTCCAGAGATGGCGCCAGTGGTACAGGTCCTTGTGTACAGTATGCTACCCAGTGAGACTGTCATCGCCCACAGCATGAACTTCCCCACTGAGAAATGCTTCAGGCACAAGGTGTGTGTATATGTGGGCATGCTTCTTCCTGTGTTATACTCTCTGGCTTCTGCACATCACAAACATACTATGTTCATTTTATGGAATGTATAAAAAGTGTCAAGTATTTCCCATGCACATAGATATCATTCCGTGTATAAAGGTGTATATGTATGTACACTTATGTATTTTTTTTTTTTTTTTTTTTTTTTAACCTTTATTTAACCAGGCAAGTCAGTTAAGAACACATTCTTATTTTCAATGACGGCCTGGGAACAGTGGGTTAACTGCCTGTTCAGGGGCAGAACGACAGATTTGTACCTTGTCAGCTCGGGGGTTTGAACTCGCAACCTTCCGGTTACTAGTCCAACGCTCTAACCACTAGGCTACGCTGCCGTATGTCATGTGCACTAGGTGTCGGTGGAGTTCTCACCCTCACAAGCAGTTCCAGGGGAGGAGAACACCCTGCAGCTCTCGGCCCAGCCCGGCTCCCTCTGTGGCCTCAGTGCTGTGGACCAGAGTGTTCACATCTTGGAGCCAGGGAAGAGGCTGAATGCTGACAAGGTAACAGAGCTCGGTGTAGTGAATATCAACGGTCATACAGTACCACCATATAAACAGCTTTTGTGGTGCTGGCAATACAAGCAACTTCAGGGGACTAAGAAGTGACAACAGCAGACTTGGAGTGGGTCTGTTCAATGTTGGCCATTTGGAGTACCTTCATCAACTGAAAAGCACCTCCCTATTGGTTCATATTCTGTTCAGGGCACAGAAACCATTAAAAACGTTTAGCAATGGAAAACGAAACTGAGCATTTCTTATTTGACAAGTCTAAGTAGTCCCTACCTTCTGTTTGGTGCCCAATGAACAACGTCATTTCACATCTCCTTATTATCCCATTCCAGATATTTGATTTGTTACCAGTCAAGGAGACAACACACATTCCCTATCAGCTTGAAGATCCAGTAGCATGTTTACATGTAAGACCAAGGAGAAATGCAATGCTATACCCAGGACAAACTGAGGAGAAAAATGAACCTTATGAAGTTTTTAAGGTAACTTCAGCCTTGTTTTCTCTTAACTTGAAGCCTCTTTTCCTCTCTCGTAAGAATCGGTTACCATACTGTTAGCATGCATTCATCTCCTTAAATTATCAATTTCTAAAATAGCCAGTTTGAATAAAAAAAAACACATTTAGAATAGAAAAATAAAACTGAGACATTCATTAATATTGCGCTCTCTTGTTTGTGATTTCTAGAAACTGGGACTGAAGCTGGCAACTAATCTGGTTCTAAGAGTACCTTCCTGCCTAAGTTTTAAGGGAACCCAGTACCATCGCGGCCATGGTGAGATGTCCTTCTAACCATTTCTTACACTTGTCATTGCCAGAAGTATTTGGTGAATCTTGGGAAATGTTATTCTAACATGAGGTCACCAGTGACCTCAGCATTCTGTCTGGTTTGACCAGGCTCATTCTAACACGAGAATAATGATTATGTTTTGTTTTAATAGGACGCTATATAAGCTACTCTCACCATCGAACCATGGACGGACTTCTGGTGGCTCAAGCTGGAGCAGCTGGAGCAGCTGGTGGCCTTGCACCTCCACCACCCATACAGACGGTCCGTACGTTCTTCCCTGAGACGTGGATATGGGATCTTGTGGAAGTTGGGTAAGAGCACTGCACAGTGAGGCTGTTGCCTTATAAACGTCACTAAAATAATGTGCGCACATCGATGAGGCAGAAGGTGATGTTTCTGAACGGTCAGATAGTTAGCAACAATAACAAGAGGCCATGTGGGGAATAGTAGGTGTCTCGTTTCAGCTCGTTGTGTCTTCTTATTGATACCATCTCTTGTTTTGAGGTGTTTTGACTCATGTCATGTCTATGCTAATATGGCAAAACATTTGCTAGCTTGCTACCAACAACTGTAACGATGTATTTGAGAGACAACAAGTGCTCATTGTGCAAATGTATTTATGTTTTCAATAAACATTTGAAGGCAAAATATAGTTTAGATGTTGTTAACAGTCTAAGCCA
The DNA here is from genome assembly GCF_034236695.1 of Oncorhynchus nerka. Lineage (NCBI taxonomy): Eukaryota > Metazoa > Chordata > Actinopteri > Salmoniformes > Salmonidae > Oncorhynchus > Oncorhynchus nerka. The sequence goes on from NC_088406.1 coordinate 42,145,085, forward strand.
ACCCCGTCTGTTTTGCTCCATATTTCCGACCGTGTGGGTTTTGTTGCTAAACATCCAGTCTATCACAGTGCCATTAGTTTTGTCACCAAAGCCCCATATACTACCCACCACTTCGACCTGTATGCTCTCGCTGGCTAGCTGGCTCTCGTCGCCAAACCCACTGGCTTCAGGTCATCTATAAGTCTTTGCTAGGTTAGGTAAAGTCCCGCCTTATCTCAGCTCACTGGTCACCATAGCAGCACTCACCCCTAGCACGCGTTCCAGCAGGTATATTTCACTGGTCACCCCCAAAGCCAATTCCTATTTGGCCGCCTTTCCTTCCAGTTCTCTGCTGCCAATGACTGGAACGAATTGCAAAAATCACTGAAGCTGAAGACTCATATCTCCCTCAACTTTAAGCACCAGCTGTCAGAGCAGCTCACAGATCACTGCACCTGTACATAGCCCATCTGTAAATAGCCCACCCAACTACCTCATCCCCATACTGTTTTTTTCTTCTCCTTTGCACCCCTGTATCTCCACTTGCACATTCATCTTCTGAACATCAAATCAAATCAAATGTATTTATATAGCCCTTCGTACATCAGCTGACATCTCAAAGTGCTGTACAGAAACCCAGCCTAAAACCCCAAACAGCAAGCAATGCAGGTGTAGAAGCACGGTGGCTAGGAAAAACTCCCTAGAAAGGCCAAAACCTAGGAAGAAACCTAGAGAGGAACCAGGCTATGTGGGGTGGCCAGTCCTCTTCTGGCTGTACCGGGTGGAGATTATAACAGAACATGGCCAAGATGTTCAAATGTTCATAAATGACCAGCATGGTCCAATAATAATAAGGCAGAACAGTTGAAACTGGAGCAGCAGCACGGCCAGGTGGACTGGGGACAGCAAGGAGTCATCATGTCAGGTAGAGAAAGAAAGAGAGAAAGAGAGAATTAGAGAGAGCACACTTAAATTCACACAGGACACCGAATAGGATAGGAGAAGTACTCCAGATATAACAGATAAAACTGACCCTAGCCCCCGACACATAAACTACTGCAGCATAAATACTGGAGGCTGAGACAGGAGGGGTCAGGAGACACTGTGGCCCCATCCGAGGACACCCCCGGACAGGGCCAAACAGGAAGGATATAACATCTATCACTCAAGTGTTTAAATTGCTACATTTGAATTATTTCGCCACCATGGCCTATTTATTGTCTTACCTCATTTACATACACTGTACATATACTTTTTTTCTATTGTGTTATTGACTGTATGTTTGTTTATTCCATGTGTAACCCAGTTGTAAATGAGAACATGTTCTCAGCTAGCCTACCTGGTTAAATAAAGGTGAAATATACGGCTGGCTTCCGGGTTGGATGCGTGCTGTGAGGACACATGACTTTCAACCTTCAACTCTCCCGAGCCCGTACGGGAGTTGTAGCGATGAGACAAGATTGTAGCTACTAAAACAATTGGATACCACGAAGTTGGGGAGAAAAAGGGACAAAATTCAAAAAACAAAAACAAAAAAAAGGCAGCCAAGCATCGATCATCATGTCACCAGAATAAAACCCTCAATATTTATTGGAAAGGAGCAGGATGGCCCTTATGGGTATCCGCACCTATGTAGGACATGCACAGACTAGGCTAGTAAACATAAAATCTCGTTGTCGTGCCTCATTATTTTAGATGATACTACGTGGTGTCAGAAGTGGTTTTAATAATCACATAAATGTAAAGGACCTATTGCCAAGTTTCAAGTCAAGGAGGGCACAGTGTTGGAGATGAATGGCGCAGATCATCATTGGGCTAGCTATTGGGCTAGCTAACGAGCAAGGACTAAGTTACTGCTAGCAACATGTTGCAAGAGGAAGAAACTGGTGGTGTTTCAGGGTTTGCAACTCCAAGATCAACGGGCTCCCACGCAAACATGGACAGGCCAGTGGTTAGTGCTGACGGATTTGGCATTAGGCCCCCAGAGAATTTTGATTGTATGGACATTCAAAACTGGTCAAAATGGATCAGGCACTTTGAAAGGTACAGAGTAGCTTCAGGCTTAAATGTTTTTAAAAAAGGAGGCATTTCAAATTAATACACAGATCGACTCTATGGGTGATGAAGCCAAGGATATGCTAAATGCTTCACTGTTGACTGAGGAAGAGAAACTTAACTACTGTGCCGTTAAAGACTGTTTTGAAATGCATTTAGTAGGGAGACAACATTATATTTGAGAGAGCTTAGTTTAATGTGCACAAACAGGAGCAGAGTGAAACCACCGACAGTTTTATCATAGCTGTTCACAAGCTAGCGGAACATTGTCAGTTTGGCACACTCAGGGAAGAGCTGATCCGAGATCGGATTGTGGGAATAACAAATATCTCACTTTCTGAAACGTTACAGTTGGATTCCCAGCTTACCTTGTCCAAGACTGTAAACCAGGTTAGGCAGAGTGAGACAGTAAAAAGACAGCAGACGATGCTACGCCACAGCAGCTCCTTGCAGACTGAAGACAGCAAGGAAATACATGCGTTTTCATACTGTGCTAACAAAAAAAACTAAGGGGAACGCAGAACAGAGACAGACGTGGAGAAAACAATCACAGACAGCACCAGTAAGCCAATTCAAGTGTTTGTCACAAATATGGGAAATCCCCTTTCCACAGATGGAAAGATTGCCCAGCAAAGGATGAGGAATGCAGGAAATGTCACAGGAGAGGACACTTTTCAGCTGTCTGTCAATCAAAGAAAATGCATGAGGTCTCAGCGGAGGAATAGCAGCTACAGCAGGCCAGCATCTGTCTGGGAAAAGTAAAGGAAAACAATGTTGGCTGACACTCAGACATTAAACTCAATGGGGAGGTTGTGTTATTTAAACTAGACATAGGGGCAGCAGTGACAGCAATCCCCACTAGGCTGTATAGCTATAGCAGAGATGGCCCTTTTCTCTCTACAAACAAAAAACTGTACGTGCCCAGTAATAAGATATTACCAGTGGTAGGGCAGTTGGTGATTAAACTGGAGAATAAAGACAAGAATGCCATCCAGCCTGTCTTTGTCATTGATTATCTGGCCAGACAGTTGCTGGGGCTGCCAGCAATTGAAGCATTGCAACTAATTTAGAGAGTGGGCAAACTGGAGGACCCAGGGGAAGTTTTCAAAAAAACATTCCCAAAAGTGTTTTTGGCCTTGGAAGGCTAGAAGGTGACTACAAAATCCACCGAAAGATGATGCGGTCCCGTATGCTCTTACCACCCCGCCGGGTGCCAATCCCTTTATTGGCAAAAGTAAAGGAAGAGTTGAGGAGGATGGAAGAAATTGGGGCGGTGTCTAAAATAGACAGTCCCATTGACTGGTGTGCAGGGATGGTGGTGGTCCCAAAAGCCCACGAGGGAAGGCACTGATCACAGCAGACACACTCTCCAAATAAACATCCATTAACAGAGGAGGAGCAGTGTCTAGAGGGTGAGGTACAGGTGTCCATTAATGCAGTAAGAGAGAGTCTACCTGCATCTCAGACCAAACTGAGGCAGATTGCAGAGGAGCAACAGTGATAGTACAGCAGTGCAAAAAGGGATGGCCCAGGCAGGAGGACCTGTCTCAGCTGCTGAAGCCCTATTGGGAGCACCAAAGGGATGGCCCAGGCAGGAGGACCTGTCTCAGCTGCTGAAGCCCTATTGGGAGCACCAAAGGGATGGCCCAGGCAGGAGGACCTGTCTCAGCTGCTGAAGCCCTATTGGGAGCACCAAAGGGATGGCCCAGGCAGGAGGACCTGTCTCAGCTGCTGAAGCCCTATTGGGAGCACCAAAGGGATGGCCCAGGCAGGAGGACCTGTCTCAGCTGCTGAAGCCCTATTGCCCTATTGGGAGCACCAAAGGGATGGCCCAGGCAGGAGGACCTGTCTCAGCTGCTGAAGCCCTATTGGGAGCACCAAAGGGATGGCCCAGGCAGGAGGACCTGTCTCAGCTGCTGAAGCCCTATTGGGAGCACCAAAGGGATGGCCCAGGCAGGAGGACCTGTCTCAGCTGCTGAAGCCCTATTGGGAGCACCAAAGGGATGGCCCAGGCAGGAGGACCTGTCTCAGCTGCTGAAGCCCTATTGGGAGCACCAAAGGGATGGCCCAGGCAGGAGGACCTGTCTCAGCTGCTGAAGCCCTATTGGGAGCACCAAAGGGATGGCCCAGGCAGGAGGACCTGTCTCAGCTGCTGAAGCCCTATTGGGAGCACCAAAGGGATGGCCCAGGCAGGAGGACCTGTCTCAGCTGCTGAAGCCCTATTGGGAGCACCAAAGGGATGGCCCAGGCAGGAGGACCTGTCTCAGCTGCTGAAGCCCTATTGGGAGCACCAAAGGGATGGCCCAGGCAGGAGGACCTGTCTCAGCTGCTGAAGCCCTATTGGGAGCACCAAAGGGATGGCCCAGGCAGGAGGACCTGTCTCAGCTGCTGAAGCCCTATTGGGAGCACCAAAGGGATGGCCCAGGCAGGAGGACCTGTCTCAGCTGCTGAAGCCCTATTGGGAGCACCAAAGTGACTTCCACTGTAATGGAGACCTTCTCATGAAAGGACAACGGATAGTTATCCCAGAGACTCTACAACTAGAAATGCTAGATGGAGTGCATGAGGGACACATGCACTGTATTGTACTCAAAGTGGGCAAAAAAGTTATTTAATCTGCCTGGGAGCAAGACATCCTGGTCCGTGACGGGGCTGGTTTTCTTTTTGTAATCCGTGATTGACTGTAGACCCTGCCACATACCTCTTGTGTCTGAGCCGTTGAATTGCGATTCTACTTTGTCTCTATACTGACACTTAGCTTGTTTTATTGCCTTGCGGAGGGAATAGTTACACTGTTTGTATTCGGTCATGTTTCCACCTTGCCCTGATTAAAAGCAGTGGTTCGCGCTTTCAGTTTCACACGAATGCTGCCATCAATCCACGGTTTCTGGTTTGGGAATGTTTTAATCATTGCTATGGGAACGACATCTTCAACACACGGCACGTTCTAATGAACTCGCTCACCGAATCAGCGTATTCGTCAATGTTGTTGTTTGACGCAATACGAAACATATCCCAGTCCACGTGATGGAAGCAGTCTTGGAGCGTGGAATCAGATTGGTCGGACCAGCATTGAACAGACCTCAGCATGGGAGCTTCTCACTACTTCCAGCGCCGACAGAGATGGCCGCCTCGCTTCGCGTTCCTAGGAAACTATGCATAGGGGGAAGGAGAGAGAAGGCTCATAGATCCACAAGCTCACCCAAAAAGGGATGTGAAGCCACCAGAGTGGCTAAAAGACTGTGTTGCGTGAATACAATACATACTGTTGGGGACCATACCCAGCAAGTGGAGAACGTACCTAAGATAATGCATAGGAGGTCAGACTGTGTAATGTAATGCTTTCATAATGTTTCAGGATATGAAGTAGCATGTTAAAGAGAATAATATTATTGTTAATTTGAGAGGGGAAGATGTAGTAGGATGGCCCTTGTGGGTATCTGTACCTATGTATGACTTGCGCAGGCTAGGCTAGTAAACATGCTGAAGCTAGAACCTCGTTGTCCTGCCTCCTTATTTTAGATGATACTACACTCATCATCTTGCGCTTTTAGCACCCTGTGAAGTTCATCATTACTTATTTCATCCGTAGCCTAATAAACTGCCTGCTTTCCTGACAAATGGTTGTGGGAGGACCACAACATGTCATCGCGTGACTCCAAGTTTACTCTGATCTGATGGCTATTATATCAATATTTGGTCATAAAAGCGTATTCCACCCCCATTTCTCGCATAAATCATTTTCCAGACACAAAAACATCCCACCTTGTCTAGCGTATTGTGTTATGTCGACGTTTTGAAAGTTTACAGACAAATGTTGTTTCCCTGAACAAGGCAGTTAACTCACTGTTCCCCAGTAGGCTGTCATTGTAAATAAGATTTTGTTCTTAACTGACTGGCCTAGTTAAATAATGGTTACATTTTAAAACGTAACTGCTAAAATGGTATGATTCAAGAACCAGTGATGCATTTGGGGTTTGACAACTAGGCAATTGTTGTTAATATTTTACTATCAAAATGATTTTCCAGAATATTCAGATGTTTTTGTTCAATAACGATTAATTTGTCTACATCATTTTTGCCACTAATATCACATAGGCTAATTCATTTGGGGCTAATTCACCACCTGAGGAAGTGGTTAGGAGATCGCTAACTCTAATTGTTGTTATTATTTGACAATAGCCTATTACAAATAGTTAGCCTTCTTACTGATATCTAACAGTATATTTAATGTATATGGCTATGCACCCACCTTGACAGGCCTATGCACCCACCTTGACAGGCCTATGCACCCACCTTGACAGGCCTATGCACCCACCTTGACAGGCCTATGCACCCACCTTGACAGGCCTATGCAACCACCTTTTTAATATTGCCCTTTGTTCAATATTAAATACAATTCAGATCAGAAACCTGGGCCCATTATCTCTTGAACAGCAACAATAGTGGTTGCTTTCAATTGAACCTTTATTTAACTAGGAAAGTCAGTTAAGAACAAATTCTCATTTACAATGACGGCCTACAATACTGTGTCTTTCCCGCCATTAGACCTACATTTAGAAATATTGTGCAATCAGAAAGCATGTCACAAAGGAGAGAGCGAGAGAAACTGCACTGCTTCAAAGCAGCAAGCAGGAACTCTATAGTCCAGACGACTGCCTGATTGACCAGTGGGCCAGGTGTAAATGTTGGGTAGCCTTACCTTCAACAAGAGAAGTCATCCACCCTTGATGGGCAATCAGCAGAACAATAGAATCTCTGAGAGCATGTTCAAAGTCTTGATGATGAGCTAAATGAAAGCATTGAGTTTTATCAAATGTTCCAATTGATACTAGATTAAGTCATCCTGAAAGTAATCAGCTGTTTTTAAGAATGTAACATAAAATGTTAATTATTGTAATTGGATTACATAATCCCTGTTAATCTTTTACTACCCAACCGTTTGCCTGGGAGGAAAACACTTGAATTTGCTCAATTTGCCATAGAGCTCACCAGTTTGTAGTCCTAAAACCTGGAAATGAGTTCATTCAGCCATTCATATGAGGAAAATGAATGGGGAAAGAATAGGGTTTTGGGATAAAAGCCGAAAATAAAGTCTGAGATTAACACAGGTTTAGGAGATCTTTTACGTTTTGTTCAGTGACATAATATCAGTCAGTTAACATGACCTTTATGAAATATGAATGATTTATGTCATTTATGTGCTTTTATTATTACATTACAAAATTCACAAGAGAGGCGTTAGCTGATGAAGATTATCTCAAAAAGCAAAACGTACAGTAAAAGATCTCCTAAACCTGTCTTTACCTCAGACCTTATTTTCTGCATTTATCCAAAACCCCTCCAAAAACTCAATTAATTTTTCCATAGGCTTTGTCTAACGTGCCTTCAAATATACGCCGTTACTATTGCTCTCTATTGACAAAACCATTAGCTCAATTTACCCCAAGGCAAACATTTAGACTATATTAGCCCACACAGCTACAAGGAGGCACTCATGCTAGGTTTAGGACCTCGTATTGTAGCTTATAGAACCCCCAAATGATGTATAGGACAATCTTAATGATCTACTTTGGTTTAGATACAACAACCACGAAACCTCTAACACAACAAATTCATTTGACTTGGTGAAAATCTGTTTTTTGGACCTAACTTGCTTACCACTTTTTCTAAGTGGTTTCTTCCTTTATCGACTCCATGAAATGTCCTCTTCCTAAATATGTAATCTAATTATACATTTTGTGTATAGTTTCCTAGAAACAAGGGTGGCTCAATTTACCCCTTTGGCTCAATTTTTCTCAATGGAACACTTAATGGCTTTCTGTTTGAACTCTGACCTTTGCATTACAGGGAATCTGGCACAGCAGACATGCCCCTCACAGTTCCAGACACCATCACCACCTGGGAGACAGAAGCATTCTGCCTGGCTCCTGGCGGCTTCGGCCTGGCTCCTCCAGTGGAGCTCACTGTCTTCCAGCCCTTCTTCCTGGAACTCACCCTGCCGTACTCCATCATCCGTGGAGAGCACTTTGAGCTGAAGGCCACTGTGTTTAACTACCTGTCCAAGTGCATCATGGTACGGCACCGCATCATGATCGTTTCTTGAGTTGTTTCATGAGTTTCTTGAGTTGTTTTTAAACTCTTGTATTTTGCTTTGTTACAGTTGATCTAGTCAATGTTTATTTTTTTATTATTTTTTACACCCAATGTATCAGTCTTGGGTTTTCCATGTTATCTTACAAGTGTTCCTATTTGGCAGGTTTCTGTGACTCCAGCTCACTCCTTAGACTACACTCTCACACCCTTGAAGGATGTCCAGTACTCATCATGCTTGTGTGCCAATGGACGAAAGACCTTCAGTTGGACATTGGCACCCTCTATCCTGGGTAAATCACCAGTCTTCATTCAACCGTTCTAATACTGTAGAACGTTGTTCTAAAGCTGTATCTGTACCCATTGGATGCAGTGATCACAATATAGTGGCTTTATCCAGGAAAGCCAAAGTTCCAACAGCTGGGCCTAAAATAGAGATCATACAAAATATTTTACCCTGATTTATGTGGATGATGTTAAAAAATATTTGTTGGTCTGATGCGATTAATGAGGAGCATCCAGACGCTGCACTTGATTAATTTATGAAATTGCTTCTTCCAATTATTGATAAACACGCACCTGTTAAGAAACTGACTGTTAGAACTGTTAAGGCTCCATGGATTGATGAGGAATTGTAAAACTGTATGGTTGAAAGAGATGGGGCAAAAGGAGTGGCTAATAAGTCTGGCTGCTCATCTGACTGGCTGACTTACTGCAAATTGAGAAATTATGTGACTAAACTCAACAAAAAGAAGAGGAAACTGTATTATGAAGCCAAGGTCAATGATATAAAGAATGATGGAAAAAAACTTTGGAGTACTTTAAATGGAATTATGGGCCGAAAGACAAATTCAACTCCATCTTTCATTGAATCAGATGGCTTATTCATCACAAAACCATTTGATGTTGCCAAATATTTTAATGATTATTTCATTGGCAAAGTGGGCAAACTTAAGCAGGAAATGCCAACAACGAACAGTGAGCAATTGTATTCATGCATTGCAAGTTTGAATTTTGTAAAATTAGTGTGGGAGATGTGGGAAAGTTATTGTTATTGATCCGTAATAGCAAACCTGCTGGCATTGACAACTTAGATGGAAAGCTACTGAGGATGGTAGCTGTCCTCTATAGCCCCTCCTCTCTTTCATATTTTTAATCAGAGCCTAGGGGAAAGTCTTTGTCCTCAGGCCTGGAGGGAAGCCAAAGTATTTCCGCCACCCAAGAGTGGTAAAGTGGCCTTTACTGGTTCTAACAGCAGACCTATGAGCTTGCTGCCAGCTCTTAGCAAACTGTTGGAAAAGATTGTGTTTGAACAAATTCAATGCTATTTCTCTGTAAACAAATTAACAACAGGCTTTCAGGATGCTTATAGAGAAGGGCACTCAACATGTACTGCACTGACACAAATGACCGATGATTGGTTGAAAGAAATTGATAATAATAAGATTGTGGGAGATGTACTGTTAGATTTCAGTGCAGCCTTTGATATTATTGACCATAACCTGTTGTTGAAAAAACGTATGTGTTATGGCGTTTCCAACTCTGCCATATCATGGATTCAGTGCTATCTATCTAATATAACTCAAAGGGTTTTCTTTAATGGAAGCTTCTCTAATATCAAACATGTAAAGTGTGGTGTACCACAGGGCAGCTCTCTAGAACCTCTACTCTTTTCTATGTTTACCAATGACCTGACACTGGCATTAAACTAAGCATGTGTGTCCATGTATGCTGATGATTCAAACATATACGCATCAGCAACCACAGCTAATAAAGTCACTGACACCCTTAACAAAGAGTTGCAGTCTATTTTGGAATGGGTGGCCAGTAATAAACTGGTCCGGAACATCACTAAGACTAAGAGCATTGTATTTGGTACAAATCATTGCTTAAGTTCTAGACATCAGCTGAATCTGGCAATGAATGGTTTGGCTGTTGAACAAGTTGAGGAGACTAAATTACTTGGCGTTACTTTAGATAGAAACTGTTGTGGTCAAAACATATAGATTCAATGGTTGTAAAGATGGGGAGAGGTCTGGCCGTAATAAAGAGATGCTTTGCTTTGACACACACTCCAAAAAGCAAGTTCTGCAGGCTCTAGTTTTATCTTATATTGATTATTGTCCGGTCGTGTTGTCCAGTGCTGCAAGGAAAGACCTAGCTAAGCTGCAGCTGGCCCAGAACAGAGCGGCACGTTTTGCTCTTAATTGTAATCAGAGGGCTGAAATAAATACTATGCATGCCAGTCTCTCTTGGCTAAGAGTTGAGGAGAGACTGACTGCATCACTTGAATGTGTTGAAAATCCAAAATTGTTTGCATAGTCAACTTACACACAGCTCTGACACACACACTTATCCCAGTAGACATGCCACCAGGGGTCTTTTCACAGTCCCCAAATCCAGAACAAATTCAAGAAAGCGTACAGTATTATATAGAGCCCTAATTGCATGGAACTTCCTTCCATCTCATATTGCTCAAATAAACAGCACATCTGGTTTCAAAAAACAGATAAAGCAACACTTTGCGGCACAAAGCCTCTCCCCTATTTGACCTAGATATGTGTGTGTATGCATTGATATGTAGGCTACGTGTGCCTTTTACATTTTTTATATGTAGTTCTGTCTTTGAGCTGTTCTTGTCTATTGATGTTTTGTATTATGTCATTCTGTATTATATTTCATGTTTTGTGTGAACCCCAGGAAGAGTAGCTGCTGCTTTTGCAACAGCTGTTAGGGATCCTAGCAAATACCAAAAACAGCAGAATGGATGTCAGCCTGAGTTGTGCACTCTCAGTCACCATATTGGATCTTGTGTAACTTGTGGTGTATTCTGTCTGTCAATGTGTGTGTAGGGGTTATGAATGTGTCCGTTAGTGCAGAGGCTGTCCAGTCCCACGCTGCGTGTGACAATGAGATTGTGAACGTACCGGAGAGAGGACGCATCGACACAGTCACACAGAGCCTGCTGGTGAAGGTATGTAGCCTACTGTTGTGACGGAACATACTGTTGTACAGATACCTAGTGTAACTACCTCTGACTGAAAATAATATCCTCTCCTCTCAGGCTGAGGGAACAGAGAAGACCGACACCTACAACTGGTTGCTGTGTCCAACTGGTCAGTAATACATGAACGTTGAATGTTCACTTTGGTTGAACTGATTATCTCCATTAATCTTATCATCTGTGTGTCCACAGGAGTAACTATGACAGAGGAGGTGGAACTGCAACTCCCCAAGAATGTGGTGGATGGATCTGATCGAATTTCTCTCTCAGTCCTGGGTAAAATAAACCATTGTATTATTTAGAGAGGCTTGGTGAGTTTAGACAGGAGTTTTGGTGGGAAAAGCAGCCCTTATCCAGTGATAATGCTGCTGTTTCCTAAAGAGGACAGTATCACAGAAGTCCCATGTTTACCTGTAGGTGACATCCTGGGTCGCGCCCTGGAGAACCTGGATGGACTGTTGCAGATGCCGTATGGGTGTGGAGAGCAGAATATGGCCCTCCTCGCCCCCAATATCTACATCCTGGAGTACCTGAGGAACACAGAGCAGCTCACTCCAGCCATCCGAGACAAGGCCATCAAGTTCCTCACTAGTGGTAAGAGAGTCCCTCAAAATATGGGTCGTATTGATTAGGCACCAAACGGAAGAAAACTGACTGAAACAGAGCTGGATTTGTCCAATAAGAGCCCCCCTTTTTTTTTCCCGTTGAAGAACATTTTTAAACATTTCACCATAGTGTGCCCTAGTGACTACAACCCTGCTATCATGTAAATTATAGAGCTACAGCACAGATGACATTACAGTGTTATCAACAGAGCATCACTGACCCAACACATGTTGGGACTTCCAGATGTTTTGCTAAAATCATTTGATTATAGAATATAGATTTCTTTTAAATCCCAAATATCACCCTACTCCCTACATAGTGCACTACTTTTTTCCTGGCAAAAAGAGTACACTAGGGAATAGGGTGCCATTTGGGGCGCACCCTCAGTGAATATAAAACACACTTGGTTACTGTTGTTTGCTTTAAAAACTCACCTGACAGGTTACCAAAGGCAGCTGAACTACAAGCATGTTGATGGTGCATACAGCACATTTGGACAAGGTTCAGGGAACACTTGGTAAGTATTGTGTTTCACCTACTGGTAAACACATTATAACTGTGTCTGTTTCAATTAAGTATTGACCAATCAAATGGCATTGTCTCTGACAGGGAGACCATGGATGTGACAAATTAAAATAATCTTTTGTTGCATGTAATGTCAAGCTCTGTCATGTTTATAACAACCTTATGTGGGTATTATGACGGGACATTCAAATCAAGTTCTCTTTTCTCAGGCTGACTGCTTTTGTTTTGAGATCCTTTGGCAAAGCAAAATCTTTCATTTATATTGATCCAGTAACAATTGAGCAAACCAAGACTTGGTTGGAACGTCAACAAGGCGAACATGGCTGTTTCATTAGATTGGGGAAACTCTTTAACAACAGAATGAAGGTATTTATATTGATAATAAACTGATAGAAGAAGATGTCGTTTTACGTCTCGTCGGACCAGCCATAAAGTTGGGAATGATGATTTCTACAGACTTGTATCAGGCTACAGTTTACACATGTTTTAGTATTTGGCATATTGTTTTGTAGGGTGGGGTGACAGATGAAGTCACACTGACGGCCTACATCACTGCTTCAATGCTGGAGCTCAACATGTCAGTGTCGGTACGTAGCATCTCCACATAACTATTGTTTCTCACTTCAACAACGTCCATTACAGGAAACTGATTTAGCCTCCTGTATGAAGTCTATTGTATACATTTTATGTCAACTATCTTTTAGATTTTCTAAAATGTAGTGAGTTCTGTGTTAAAATTGATCTGAAAGTAGTATATGGAATAGAAATAAGAATAGCTGTTACCATAAGCAGTCCTGAATGACAGTGTGCTGTTAACATAACAAGTACAGGCATAGTTGTAATACTGTAAACTGAAAAACTAAAAGTGCTCCAGCATGAATGTGTCTAGCCTGGTCCCAGATCTGTTTGTATTACCTTGCCATTACAAACAGATCTGGGACCAGGCTAACATGTCTCTTAATGTGCTGCCCTGTTATTTTGTGCTCCAGGATCCTGTTGTGTACCGCAGCTTGTCTTGCCTGAGGAACTCCACCAGTGATTTGTCTAACACTTACACTACTGCTCTGCTAGCCTACACCTTTACCCTGGCAGGGGACATGGAGACCCGGGCCCAGCTTCTGCAGCACCTGGACACGATCGCATTACAAGAAGGTGAGACATATCCTGGTCCAAGATCTGTTTGTGGTGTTTTGCCTTGATTGAGCTTACCTGGGCAATGGACCCAATGGAGTAATCCCAAAAGTGCAAACCCTCCTACCATCTGGCACTCCAGGTAGTCTCAATTCAATGCCCAGAGTATTTCAAAGAACTCAGGTGTCTGTCATAAAATTCATTAGGGAGGTCAGAGAAGAACTTTGTATTCTGTTTAATGATGAATAAGCTAGTTCTCTCTCTCTCTCTCTCTCTCTCTCTCTCTCTCTCTCTCTCTCTCTCTCTCTCTCTCTCTCTCTCTCTGTGTTCCTCATCCCTAAGGGGGTGTCCTGCACTGGACTCAGACCTCCTCAGAGACCTCAGCCTCCCTGGCGGTAGAAATCAGCTCCTATGTTCTGCTGGCTTCCCTCAGTGCCTCCCCTCTGTCTACCACTGACCTGGGATACGCCTCCCGCATCGTCAGGTGGCTGGTGAGACAGCAGAACGCCTACGGAGGCTTCTCTTCCACACAGGTATACTTCCAAAACACCTCCGTTCTGAAGCGGCACCCTGTGCTGTGCACTAGTAGTGAGGCATTATTACCACCTTGACTTCACAACAGGCATGTATGTGCTTCTTGTCATGTCAAGCCTGGCGAGGATAACTTGCACTGAAATGGAGCCAAGAAATCATAATGGATGGAAATGGGAAATAGTCACTCTAGGAACTGACCAATGTAAAAATCTACCCTTTCTGTAAATGGGTGTTTTCATTCATTTTGAACATATTTGTCTGTGGTCTGTTGGTGTGTGTGTCTAGGACACAGTGGTGGCCCTCCAGGGCCTGGCTCTCTACTCCACCAGGGTGTACAGTAGAGAGGGTGCCAGCACAGTCACAGTACATTCTCCCAGTGGGGCACAGCACCTCTTCGAAGTGAACCAAAACAACAAGCTTCTCTACCAGGAGAGGGCGCTGCAGGACACAGAAGGGAAGTACAGCGTTGAAGTGAAGGGCAGTGCTTGTGCCTCAGTGCAGGTCAGTGAATACACTCCTCCCAATACTAAAGTGCAAGATATGGATTTGTATATTACTGTGAATTTCAAACATTTAAGAAGCGTTGTCTGGCTTGATATTTAGTTTATGAAATATTTATATTTTCCCTATGTTTTAAAATGTATATTTCTGGACAGGATGGTTTCCCTGACTTGTTCTTCCCTCTTTCCCAGGTGGCGCTCCACTACAACATCCCTACTCCTACTGACAGCACAACGCTCAGTATCCAGGTGAAGCCAGTGGTGGACTGCAACAGTAACTCTTTGAGACCCAGAGTCACGCTGAAACTCCAGTCTCAGTAAGAACGAATGACTTATTTGCGTTCACAGAAGCATTCTTTTAATCAGTTTATTATTTGAATCAGGTCAATGATGACACTCCAGTGTTGTTTTGGAGCTCGTCTTACAGAATGTATCTGACCCAATTGAATTGGTGTTATTATACCTATAGTGCCCTCTAATTATTGGGACAAAGAAGCATTTTTCTTCTTCATTTGGCTCTGTACTCCAAAAGTGTGGATTTGAAATAAAACAATGGCTATGAGGTTAAAGTGTGGTATTAACATCCATATTTGGTGAACCGTTTAGAAGTTACAGTGCGTTTTGTACATAGTCCCCCCATTTTAGGACAAATTCACGTATATGTTTATTCATGTCGTAAAAAGTGAAGTACTTGGTCCCATTTTCATGCTACAAATTTGTTGGATCCATTTCCTTTTTGTTTCGGAAGATTTTTTGCCCAATAGAAATGTATGGTAAATAATGTGTTGTGCCATTTTGGAGTCCATTTGATTGTAAATAAGAATAGAATACGTTTCTAAACGCTTCTATATTAATGTTGATGCTACCATGATTACAAATAATCATGAATGAATTGTGAATAATGATGAGTGAGAAAGTGACATACTCACAAACAGCATATCCCCAAGAGATGCTAACCTCTCACCATAACAATAACAGGGGATGTCAGATAAATCATCTGAAACACAACCAAAACAAACAGCAAATGCATCCAACTAATTTATAGAGTCACAAGCTTGATGTAGTCATTGTGTGCTCTGAATATGGGACCAAATACTTCACTTTTTACTACTTTAATACACATATAAGTGAATTTTTCCCAATAGCCTACTTTGGTCCCCTAAAATGGGGAGGCTATGTACAAAAAGTGCTGTAATTTCTAAAGCTGAAAGTCTGCACTTAATCCTCATAGTCATTGTTTGATTTAAAGAAATGCTTCTCTGTCCCAATAATTACAGAGGGCACTGTATGTATGGGTCATTTCACTTCTAGTTTGTACATAGGCTTGGATCGGTAACAGTAAGAAAGCATATCAGGCAACCATGACTTTTTATGGGTAAATAGTCAAAGTATCCATTCATTTGATTATCACAAGCACTTGTCAACATCAAACTTTGATATGACATGCAACTCTTTGCTTTCACAGAAATCATGGAAAGGAGCTGACCACAAATATGATTATAGTGGATTTGAAAATGCTGTCTGGGTTTGTCCCAGACCCAGAGTCTTTGGGGAGGGTGAGTTTTTGTCATAACATACGTTTGTTTATGGTGTTACCTGTTGTCACGCGGGACTAGGTGGGTGCAGGAATCCGACGCAGAGAGAGTTCCACTGAGGTTAAGTGCTTTACTCAGGCACAACGGGACACACAACGAGACAACCCAAAAACCACAGGGTGCCAAGTTAAAGAAAAGACAATCCACCACTACCTAAAATGCACACACGTAACATAAAGACAATCCACCACTACCTAAAATGCACACACGTAACATAAAGACAATCCACCACTACCTAAAATACACACACGTAACATAAAGACAATCCACCACTACCTAAAATACACACACGTAACATAAAGACAATCCACCACTACCTAAAATACACACACGTAACATAAAGACAATCCACCACTACCTAAAATACACACACGTAACATAAAGACAATCCACCACTACCTAAAATACACACACGTAACATAAAGACAATCCACCACTACATAAAATGCACACACGTAACATAAAGACAATCCACCACTACCTAAAATACACACACGTAACATAAAGACAATCCACCACTACCTAAAATACACACACGTAACATAAAGACAATCCACCACTACCTAAAATACACACACGTAACATAAAGACAATCCACCACTACCTAAAATACACACACGTAACATAAAGACAATCCACCACTACCTAAAATACACACACGTAACATAAAGACAATCCACCACTACCTAAAATACACACACGTAACATAAAGACAATCCACCACTACCTAAAATACACACACGTAACATAAAGACAATCCACCACTACCTAAAATACACACACGTAACATAAAGACAATCCACCACTACCTAAAATACACACACGTAACATAAAGACAATCCACCACTACCTAAAATACACACACGTAACATAAAGACAATCCACCACTACCTAAAATACACACACGTAACATAAAGACAATCCACCACTACCTAAAATACACACACGTAACATAAAGACAATCCACCACTACCTAAAATACACACACGTAACATAAAGACAATCCACCACTACCTAAAATACACACACGTAACATAAAGACAATCCACCACTACCTAAAATACACACACGTAACATAAAGACAATCCACCACTACCTAAAACAACAGAAACACAGGTGAAACTAATAAGACAAAACAAACAGACAAACGAAAAAGGGATCGGTGGCGGCTAGTAGGACGGTGACGATGACCGCCGAGCACCACCCGAACAGGCAGGGGAGCCAACTTCGGCGGAAGTCGTGACACCTGTGACCTTTTTCTATGTATAGTAACTCTTACCTCTTTCACCTGTGAATCTTTCTGAAACTGAACATTGTTGTCAATGCAATATGAATAACATGTATGGCTTGTCTTCACAGCTGAGGAGATCACTTTTTGTGGATCGTGTTGATGCTAAAGATGACCATGTGTTAATGTACTTGACAGAGGTGAGACCAAAACCAAATCGTCCATTCTATCAACTTTGCACAACTCTTAGGGCAACATATGCCCACTGTTTCTGTCAAAATTGCTTTGGTTGGGAATCATTGATGGAGAGCAATATTCAAATCTTGTCTCTGATTTTCACATTTTAGACCACTCAGGAACACGCTTAACACCTTTTGGTAAGCAATTCTGGTCTTTGGCATAAACATTTGTCTAATTGTCTCTCTGAACAACAGAACTCTATACCAGTGTTAGGTTTTCAGAAGATTGAGGGGGGTTTTCCTTTACCTGGGTTTTGGGCCTTTCATATTTCTTTTGATCCTGACAAACTCCCCAGTCCCTTCCATACTCATAACATGATGCTGCCACCACAATACTGGAGAATACAGAGGGTTTCTCTCTGTTTGTATTGGATTTGACCCAAACCTGTAGTTTCTAATTTAGGCCACATGTCTTTGCCATGCTGTCTTGCAGTATTACTTAACTGCCTTAATTCAAACATAATGGATGATTTGGAGTGGATTTTTTAACACAGACTTTCTTTATTTCACTTTCTCATACAGGCCGGTAATGTGTCGTGAAAGCAATGTTGTTGATCCCTTTTTATTTTCTAGTATTGTGGTGGCAGCATCATGTTATGGTTATGCTTGTCACCGGCAGGGACTGGGTGTTTGTTAGGATCAAAATAAATATGAAAGGAGCAAAGCCCAGGTAAAAAAGTTATAGGAATCTACAATCTACACACAATACCCCATAATAACAAAATAAAATATCACATTTACATAAGTATTCAGACCCTTTTTTCATTACTTTATTGAAGCACCTTTGGCAGCGATTACAGCCTCGAGTCTTCTTGGGTATGACTCTACAAGTTTGGCATACATGTATTTGGGGAGTTTAAATGAAAGGAGCAAAGCCCAGGTAAGAAGTTATAGGAAATCAAATCCCCCTCAGTTTTCTGAAAATCTTACCCTGGGTTGGAGCGGGACAATTACACAATTTGTAATGCCAAAGACACAACAGAATGTCTTTCCAATAGGTGTTGTGTTCCTGAATGGTCAAGTCTCCATCCTGATTTAAATCTACATTAAAAAATCAGAGACAAGATTTGAATATTGCTGTCCATCAATAATTCCCAACCAAATTTACTGACCTTGAGACATTTTGACAAAAACAATGGATATGCAGTGCCTCCGGAAAGTACTGTCGTAGCCAAAAGTTTTGAGAATGACAGAAATATACATTTTCACAAAGTCTGCTGCCTCAGTTTGTATGATGACAATTTGCATATACTCCAGAATGTTATGAAGAGTGATCAGATGAATTGCAATTAATTGCAAAGTCCCTCTTTGCCATGCAAATCAACTGAATCCCCAAAAAACATTTCCACTGCATTTCATCCCTGACACAAAAGGACCTGTTGACATCATGTCAGTGATTCTCTCGTTAACACAGGTGTGAGTGTTGACGAGTACAAGGCTGGAGATCACTCTGTCATGCTGATTGAGTTTGAATAACAGACCGGAAGCTTCAAAAGGAGGGTGGTGCTTGGAATCATTGTTCTTCCTCTGTCAATCATGGTTACCTGCAAGGAAATACGTGCCGTCATCATTGCTTTGCACAAAAAGGGCTTCACAGGCAAGGATATTGCTGCCAGTAAGATTGCACCTAAATCAATAATTTATCGGATCATCAAGAACTTCAAGGAGAGCAGTTCAATTGTTATGAAGAAGGCTTTAGGGCGCCCAAGAAAGTCCAGCAAGCGCCAGGACTGTCTCCTAAAGTTGATTCAGCTGTGGGATTGGGGCACCACCAGTATAGAGCTTGCTCAGGAATGGCAGCAGGCAGGTGTGAGTGCATCTGAACGCACAGCGAGGCGAAGACTTTTGGAGGATGGCCTGGTTTCAAGAAGGGAAGCAAAGAAGCCACGTCTCTCCAGGAAAAACATCAGGGACAGACTGATATTCTGCAAAAGGTATAGGGATTGGACTGCTGAGGACTGGGGTAAAGTCATTTTCTCTGATGAATCCCCTTTCCGATTGTTTGGGGCATCCAGAAAAATGCTTGTCCAGAGAAAACAAAAGTAAAGCATCCTGTGCCCATTCATATGTGGGTTTGCTTCTCAGCCAAGGGAGTGGCTCACTCACAATTTTGCCTAATAATACAGCCATGAATAAAGAATGGTACCAACACATCCTCCGAGAGCAACTTCTCCCAACCATCCAGGAACAGTTTGGTGACGAACAATGCCTTTTCCAGTATGATGGAGCACCTTGCCATAAGGCAAAAGTGATAACTAAGTTGCTCGGGTACAAAACATTGATATTTTGGGTCCATGGCCAGGAAACTCTCCAGACCTTAATCCCATTGAGATCTTGTGGTCAATCCTCAAGAGGCGGGTGGACAAACAAAACCCCACAAATTCTGACAAACTGCAAGCATTGATTATGCAAGAATGGGCTGCATTCAGTCAGGATGTGACCCAGAAGTTAATTGACAGCATGCCAGGGCGGATTGCAGAGGTCTTGAAAAACAAGGGTCAACACTGCAAATATTGACTCTTTGATTCAACTTCATGTAATTGTCAATAAAAGCTTTTGATACTTATGAAATGCTTGTAATTATACTTCAGTATTCCATAGTAACATCTGACAAAAATATCTAAAGGCACTGAAGCAGCAAACTTTGTGAAAATTAATATTTGTGTCATTAAACAAATCTTTTGGCCACGACCGTATTCAGACCCCTTGACTTTTTCCACATTTTGTTACGTTACAGCCTTATTAAAAAAGGGGGAAAACAATCTACACACAATACCCCATAATGTCAAAGCAAATAAATAAATAAATATCACATTTACAGAAGTTTTCAGACCCTTTAGTCAGTACTTTGTTGAAGCACCTTTGGCAGGGATTACAGAATCAAGTCTTCTTGAGTTTGACTCTACAAGCTTGACATACATGTATTTGGGGAGTTTATCACATTCTGCTCTGCTGATCCGCTCAAGCTCTGTCAGGTTGGATGGGGAGTGCTGCTGCACCTCTATTTTCAGGTCTCTCCGGAAATGTTAGATCAGGTTCAAGTCCATGCTCTGGTAGGGCCCCTCAAAGACATTCAGAGACTTGTCCCGAAGCCACCCCTGCATTGTCTTGGCTGTGTGCTCCGGGTCATTGTTCTGTTGGAAGGTGATCCTTCGCCCCAGTGGTCTGAGGAAGGTCTGAGGAAGGTTTCCATCAAAAATCTCTCTGTACTTTGCTTCGTTCATTTTTGCCTCGATCCAGACTAGTCTTTCAGTGTCTGTCACTAATAAACATCCCCACAGCATGATTCTGCCACCACCATGCTTCACCTTTGGGATGGTGCCAGGTTTGTGATGCTTGACATTCAGGCCAAACAGTTCAGTCTTGGTTACATCAGACCAGAGAATCTTGTTTCTCATGGTCTGAGAGGAGTGGCGTCTGTCTGGCCACTCTACCATCAAGGCCTGATTGGTGAAGTGCTGCAGAGGTGGTTGTCCTTCTGGAAGGTTCTCCCATCCCCACAGAGGAACTCCGGAGCTCTGTCAGAGTGACCATTGGGTTCTTGATCACCTCCCTGACCAAGGCCCTTCTTCCCGGATTGCTCAGTTTGGCTGGGAGGCCAGCTCTAGGAAGAGTCTTGGTGGTTCCAAACTTCTTACATTTAAGAATGATGGAGGCCACTGTGTTCTTGGAGACTTTCAATGCTGCAGAAATATTTTGGTACCCTTCCCCAGATCTGTGCCTCAACACAATCCTGTATCGAAGCTCTGAAGACAATTCCTTCATCCTCTTGGCTTGGTTTTTGTTCTGACAATCATTGTTCTGACCTTATCTAGACAGGTGTGTGCCTTTCCAAATCATGTCCTGTTAATTGAATTTACCACAGGTGGACTCCAATCAAGTTGTAGAAACATCTCAAGGATGATCAATGGAAACAGGATGCACCTGAGCACCTTAAACTTGACCCCAAAAAACCATCTGGGTCAGATGGTTTAGACCCTTTCTCCTTTAAAGTTGCTGCCTCTATCGTCGCTAAGCCTATCTACACCATTTTTAACATGTCTCTCCTTTCTGGGAAGGTTCCCATTGCTTTTAAGGCAGCCACATTTCATCCTTTATTTAAAGGGAGAGATCAAGCTGATCCTAACTCTTATAGTCCTATTTCTATTTTGCCCTTTTCTAACAAAAGTTTTGGAAAAACTTGTCAATAATCAACGGACTGGCTTTCTTGATGTCTATAGCATTCTATCGGGTATGCAATCTGGTTTCCGCTGGCTAAGGAGTATTGGTGTCTCTGAGGGGTTTTTGGCCTGGTTTGCTAACTATCTCTCTCAAAGAGTGCAGTGTATAAAGTCTGTGTCTCAGCCACTGCCTGTTACCAAGGGAGTACCCCAAGGCTCAATCCTAAGCTCCACGCTCTTCTCAATTTACATCAACAACATAGCTCAGGCAGCAGGAAGCTCTCTCATCCATTTCTATGCAGATGATACAGTCTTATACTCAGTTGTCCCCTCCCTGGATTTTGTGCTAAATGCTCTAAATGCTCTTAGTGTCCAACAAGCTTTCTCTGCCCTTAACCTTGTTCTGAACACCTCCAAAACAAAGGTCATGTGGTTTGGTAGGAAGAATGCCCCTCTTCTATAAGGTGTTATTACTACCTCTGAGGGTTTAGAGATTGAGGTAGTCACCTCATACAAGTACTTGGGAGTATGGCTAGACAGTGCACTGTCCTTCTCTCAGCACATATCAATGCTGCAGGCTAAAGTTAAATCTAGACTTGGTTTCCTCTATTGTAATCGCTCCTCTTTCACCCCAGCTGCCAAACTAACCCTAATTCAGATGACCATCCTACCCA
Organism: Oncorhynchus nerka; assembly: GCF_034236695.1. Lineage (NCBI taxonomy): Eukaryota > Metazoa > Chordata > Actinopteri > Salmoniformes > Salmonidae > Oncorhynchus > Oncorhynchus nerka. The sequence goes on from NC_088406.1 coordinate 42,167,408, forward strand.
TGCTAGATTATGGAGACATCATTTATAGATCGGAAGGTAAGGGTGCTCTTGAGAGGTTCCCAAAGTACACACATCCCTGTCTCATTTCTCTTTTCAGTTCACTGCAACTAGCGACTGGTAAGGGCTGCAACAAACACTCAAACTGGACAGTTTTATCTCAGTTTCTTCATTCTAAAGACTCAGTCATGGACACTCTAACTGATAGTTGTGGCTGCTTTGTGTGAATTATTGTTGTCTCTACCTTCTTGACCTTTGTGCTGTTGACTGTGCCCAATAATGTTTGTACCATGTTTTGTGCTGCTACCATGCTGTGTTGCTACCATGCTGTGTTGTCATGTGTTGCTGCCTTGCTATGTTGTTGTCTTATGTCTCTCTTTATGTAGTGTTGTGTTGTCTCTCTTGTTGTGATGTGTGTTTTGTCCTGTATTTATATTGTATTTACTTATTTATTTTTAATCCCAGGCCACCGTCACCGCAGGAGGCCTTTTGCCTTTTCGCAGGCTGTCATTGTAAATAAGAATGTGTTCTTTAACTGACTTGCCTAGTTAAATAAAGGTTCAATTAAATAAAACATTAAATAAGTTGGGTGTCAAGTAGAATGTTACCGAAACTGAAACATCTGCTTATATCATTTAAATAATTGTGACCCATATGTTTATTACATTTTTGTTTTATCTCCCAACAGTTACCATTCGGTTATTCATTCAACCACACACTGGACATCATACAGGAGCTCCCAGTACAGAATCTAAAGCCAGCGGTGATCAAGATCTACGACTACTACCAGCCAAGTAGGTTTATATCTAACCCTCCCCAAAACATGTTTTTCCCTCTTCTTACATTTGGTTAACTTGTGTTCATTTACTGAGACTTACCTGTTTTATTATTTTATTCAGGTGACCAGGCAGAGACAGAATATGTCTTCCCTTGCAAGTAGGGATTACAAACTGGTGAGCTGCTTTAAATATGGAATTATTGATGTTGAATTATTAGATTTACTATACATGTATACTCTATACTTTTACTCTAAATTATTTTGTTTAACTGTGTTGATATTCCTTAATTCCTTTTACCTAAATGCTGGTCAGTTTGTTTAAGCATTCATTCCTTACATGTACACTACTGTATGCATTTACTCCTTTGCAGATGTAAGAAGAAAATGACATTCACACAGAGGTCACACCTGCAACCATTGAGACAGCTTTCTCTAAAGTAAAATATGTAACTGGAATTAAAGTTTTCAATTGTAACCCTATTCTTGAGCATTTTTTCCAGAATGTTTTATCACATTGTGGCAAGCAATGAGTTCCAAGGTGTAGGCTCAGGAGACAAGGTGAATGTTGAAAGGCTTTATATAAGACAGTGGGTCTCCTCCCGGGGTACTAGTACCCGTGGGGGTACCTGGCCCATCCACAGGGGGTACTTGGGAAGACTAATGGGCAGCTCAATATGTGAATGGGGTACAGTAAGCAAAAATGGTCTAGAACAACTGTAGTAGTAACAGAAGATCTACACGCAAGAAAGATTAATGAGCATGGTTTATGACCTAAATGTCAAAGGTCACAGACACGTACATCTACGTGTGTAAAGTAGGCCAGGTGGTTTAGACACTGCAGGGATTTTGTTCACTTAAGAATGTGGGAGTCGGGCGCTAGAGAGCGTGCTATGGAGTAGACGTGCTTTGCTAGAGCTCCGCTCTATTTTGAAACAAATGAGTATTTATCTTAACCTCTCACGACCTATAACTTCAAACAAATATGACAAAGGGAAAAGGCACCAAAAAAGGGGGCGCTAAACAAGATAATTTGAATGAGATAGACAACGAACCAATGTCAACGTCGCCGACCCACGAGGAGTTAGCTGAAGAGGCTAGCTTCCAAGAGTTCCCCACAGAGCCTACTCAAAGTGACATACTGGCTGCCATAAACTCACTAAGCAAGAAGGTGGACACAAGGTTGGCTGATATCTCAAAGAGTATTGGGACTTTGGCCGAAACTGTGAAGGCAACTAAGGGAAGGGTGCCAGGCTACAGGACATAGAGAAACAGTGTGCAATGTTCAAAAATGATGACAAAACCCTGAAAGCCCGACTGGAAATGCTCGAGTCGCGTTCAAGACGCCAGAACATCCGAATATGTGGGATCCAGGAGGACACTGGGAAAGGGAAACCCACTGAATCTGTCTCGGAGCTGATACCGGCCCTGCTGGGGAGTGAACACTTGAAAACGGCCATCCTGATCGACCGCGCACACAGATCTCAGGCAACGACGCCGGCCAAGGGCGGGCCACCAATGCCATTCATTGTACGGCTGCACTATCCCCAGACCAGGGATCTCATCCTCAAGCTGGCTAGTCAAAAGTTCCCCCTTATTAACTTCAACGGAGCCAGGGTGTCTTTCTACCCAGATCTTACCTTGGAGATGAGGAACCAACGGAAAGAGTATGATGAGGTACGCAACAAATGCAGGGCGGCCAACATCCGATATGGATTCCTCTTCCCAGCCGGTTTAAGGTGACAGTTGAAGGATCAACAGGTACGTAAAAAATGCCGATCTGTTCTTGACAAGCAAGCTCCCTGGCTGAGGATACAGAACGGCTGTCAGCCGGCTAAATGGCCAAATACAGGCCAGGAATGTGTTTGAATTTCCGGCCTAAGTCTTTTCGGTTAGAAGATCAGAAATTGGGACTTATATGATAGATGAGATGTTGTGGCTAATATAGAATTGTTTAGCACATCATGTTTTAGTGACACTCACCCCCTAACGTGAGAGTTAAGTGTTAAGTGTTATTTAATATTAGTTTATATGCGGAGCATCTATAGACGACGAGTTAGTTCAAGCTGTATGTCTAGACACCCTAAGGTTTGTGTGTTAGCCAAGGAGTGCTTCGTTTGGGGAAGTCACTCAGTAAAGGGACGGGATGGGGTATGTGTTTTATGTTCACGTTTATTATTAGTACAGGTGGCATGACAAGCTCCCGCACGGCGGGACGTTTTTCTTCTGAGTTTTGTATGACAGCAACAATTTGCTCTAAAATAAGAAATGCCACATAGTGACAGAGCACAGAGTAGAACAGGTGGAATAAAGATAGTCAGCTGGAACTGTAATGGCTTAGGGCATGTGGTGAAACGAGCTAAGGTTTTTCTCATCTTAAATCACTGGGTGCTGACATAGTGTTTCTTCAAGAAACTCATATTAAACGCTCCGCTCAGGCCAAGCTACGAGTCGGCTGGATCAGCCAGATATACCAGTCTAAATTTGATGCAAAAGTGAGAGGGGTAGCAATCCTGATAAGGAAAAACATTCCTCTTGTTTACTCATCCTCGATTTCAGATCCTAATGGTCGGTATATTATTGTGGCTGGTACACTGAATTCAAAATTCAAAACCAGTAACCTTGGTCAATTTATATGGACCTAACTTCGATGAGACATTATTTTTTTCAAAGAGTATTTAAGGACATACCAAATATCTTGGATACAAGTGTTATTGTTGGAGGGGACTTTAACTGTACGTTAGATCCTCTTTTAGATAAACAGCTATCAAGGTCACTTCAACAATTAAATGCCAGTGTCTGTCTAAATACATTGATGACAAACCTTAACATTGTCGATATTTGGAGACTGACGCACCCAACAGACAGGGATTATTCTTTCTCTTCATCAGTTCATAAATCATATTCCAGAATTGACTATTTTTTTGTTGGACTCCAAACTAATTTCCGCAGCTGAGTCGGTTACCTATCACCCTATTCTAATTATGGAACACTCCTCTGTCCATGGTGCTAAAACTCGACAGGTTGGCGACCGTGGCGCTTAGATGCATACCTGTTGAAAGATTAGGCTTTTTGTCAGTATTTGAAGGAGCAGATTGCCTTTTTCCTCTGAACTAACGACACGGGGGATGTTGACGACTCCACCCTTTGGGAATCTCTAAAGGCTGTGATTAGAGGTTACATTATTTCTTATACATCAGAGAGGAACAAACGCACCCAATACTAGGCTGAGAGAAATTGAAAGAGAGTTAGGGGAACAGGAGAACGTTTTTAGGATGAATTCCTCATATACAGTCCTTGAGAAGATCACAAAGTTAAAATATGAATACAATACCATCCTTTCGAAACAGGTGGGCTCTTTACTTGCTAGAACGCAACAAAGTTATTTTGAACTGGGTGAAAAACCACTTAAAATATTAGCAAGACAGCTAAGGCATGTACAGTCATCTAGAGTTATTCACAAAATAAAATACAAGAAGGGTAAAATAGTAATAGATCCGCCGGATATTAATGAATGCTTTGCACACTTTTAGTCAGAGCTATACCAATTAAAATGCGATGCTACTGATCCACAAACTATGGAAGGTTTTCTCGCTGAATGTGAACTTCCTAAACTAGACAGGGGGGCAGCTGCTGCACTCGATGCAGGGATAACTTTAGAGGACAGCGATAGCACAATTTCCAAACAGCAAGGCCCCTGGGCCCGATGGATATGTAATAGAATTCTATAAGAAGTACTGCGCCAGTCCATCTCCACTTATGTTGTGAATGTTTAAACAATCCAAAAGAAAATGCCAAACTCCCGCGAACACTGTATGAGGCTACAATAGCACTGATCTTGAAAAAAGATTTCTGCAATCTACCCCGTTTAGAACAGTGATGGACAAGTTCACAAGTCTTGGCATTGTAGGGACAAGAGCCTTTTAATTTATTTTATTTTTTACCCCGTTTTCTCCCCAATTTTGTGGTATCCAATTGTTTTTAGTAGCTACTATCTTGTCTCATCGCTACAACTCCCGTACGGGCTCGGGAGAGATGAAGGTTGAAAGTCATGCGTTCTCCGATACACAACCCAACCAAACCGCACTGCTTCTTAACACAGCGCACATCCAACCCGGAAGCCACCCGCACCAATGTGTCAGAGGAAACGCCGTGCACCCGGCAACCTTGGTTAGCGCGCACTGCGCCCAGCCAGCCACAGGAGTCACTGGTGTGCGTTGAGACAAGGACACCCCTACCGGCCAACCCCTCCCTAACCTGGCGCCGCTAGCCCAATTGTGGCCGGTTACGACAAAGCCTGGGCGCGAACCCAGAGTCTCTGATGGTACAGCTGGCGCTGCAGTACAGCGCCCTTAAACACTGCGCCACCCGCAAGGCCCCGACAAGAGACCTTGATCAGCTATTGAAAGCGAATTGGGACATGAAAATATATCAGCTTAAACAAAATATTGATTTTTGGAAAACTCTGCCTATCCCTATCTTGGTTGGTCGTATAAACGCTATTAAAATGGTTGTCCTACCCAGGTTTCTTTACCTCTTCCAATGTCTACCCAATTTCATACCACAAAGCTATTTAAAGAAACTGGATTCAATAGTAACTCCATCTTTATGGGATAACAAGGCAGACAGAATTTCAAAGAAGCATTTATGCAAGTACAAGATAGAGGGGGGCTTTGGCCTTCCTGACTTTAAACTGTATTATTAGGCTGCTAATCTGGACATTGTGTCTTTCTGGAGGGAAAAGTTGCCTGCGACGAGACAGAAGGATTTGCCTTCATGGCTTTTGATTGAGCAGGCCTCCTGTCAACGTTCCTCACTCCCTGCACTTGTTAATAGTCCATCATATGTGAAAAAATCCACTTATGACTCTAACCCAGTCATTTGTCATACGCTTAGGATCTGGAAACAGGTTAGGTATTTTCTTAACATACCCACTGTTTACATAGACAGCCCAATTTGCCTGAATCATGCTTTCTACCCTGCATTGGTGTTTTCACAGTGGAGGGAGAAGGGGCTCACAACAATTGGTAATCTATACATAGATGGTCAGTTAGCTTCATTTCAACAATTACAGGGAAAGTTCAACATGCCAACAACACATTCTTTCAGATACCTCCAAATCAGGAATTTCGTAAGGACACATATCCCACAGTATGGCATGAAGCCAAATAGTCCTACATTAGATAGCTTGATCCTTGTCAAACCCCATTCAAAAGAGTCGGTCTCTAGACTGTATGATGTGCTACAGGCCCACATAGAGGTATCCACAGACACCATTACAAGGGCTTGGGAACAAGAACTTGGTTCAGAAATCTCAGATGAGGACTGGGTAAAAGCTCTCAGGAATATAAACCACAGTTCAGTGAATGCCAGACACAATCTTGTACAGTTTTAAGGTGATACACAGGTTACATTACTCAAAAGTAAAACTCACCACTGTGTGAGAGGTGCAAGCAGGATGAGGGGACATTGACCCACTTATTCTGGACATGTACTAAGTTACATGCTTACTGGGCTCTCATTTTTGATTACTTATCTAGAGCCTTTGATAGAGTTCTAGCCCCAGACCCATTGATCGCTCTATTTGGTACACTTGATGGGAATAACCAAGCTGTCTCTCTTTGTACTCTATTAGCCAAAAGGCTCATATTGCAATTTTGGGAATTGGAGACTGTACCTACCTTTGAAATGTGGTTACGGGATTTAGGGAATGTAAGACATATGGAAAAGATTTGATACAATTCCTCCAATAGAAGTCCAATGTTTTACAAAATATGTCAGCCGATACTGGATAAATGGTCTAGTCCCGCTTCATAACTGGGTTGACGATCTGCTGCCACTCTGTGCTGTACTCCACTCAATATTTATTCTTGGCTTAACTACACTGCTTGTAATGACCATATGCTGTCTTCTTATACATGTACCACCTAATAGGATTTTGCTTTATTTTGTGTATGTGTGAGTTAAGTTTTGTTTTGTCCTCTAAATTGGCCATCCCATTCAACAGTACAATGAATGTCATTGTTGGTATTGCTGTCTTTTTTATTAGATTTTTTATTGGAAAATAATAAATATCTATATATTTTTTAAGAATGTGGGAGTATTCTGATGTTGATGTACAGTATGTACATACATATACGTTGTGTATATATATGGACACGCGAACGCTGGAGATATAGGAGCAGGTGCATGTGTTTGGTGATTTTGGTGAAAAGTATATTTGTTCACTCAAGAATGTGATTGTTGATGTATATACCAAACATTTGTATGTGAGTGAAAGTGTCTATTTGTCTAGCACACACTCTGTTTAAATATGTGTATATAGGTTTGTGTAAGACGTTGTGTGTGTGTGGGTTTAAATATGGAAGCATGTATGGTGTCTAAGATGTATTTATGGTAATATTTAATATATCAGTGTGTGAGGTTTACTAACAGTAACTGGGTCTGGGTGGGATAGCTCAGGGCTACAGTATGTGAGAAAAGAGTGAGTAAAGTCAACAGACTTGTGGCTTGTAGGGATAGCTCATGGCTTCCTTATAGCCAGGTTTGAGAGGGGGAGTCAATATTCAAGACCGTGTCCATGACCGAGATTCAAGTAACTGGGGAAGTTAACTTAACTGGAAAAGTTACCGGTGTGAAGTTTGTCCCTAGAGAGTTGGAGAAACTTTTAAAGGTCTGGCTTTAATTAGTCTCTGTTCCAGGTCCATAAACAATATGTGGGGTTTTTCCTGACTTCAGCCCCACTGTCCAAACAAAGTTACTACTCGCTTTGATTTTGTAGGCATGGTCGGACACATTTTGTTCACTGAGGAATGTGGGCATATCCTTGTGATGATGAATGTACATACACGTGTATGTACCCGACAGGGGGATAGTCCAAGATTCAATGAGTAAGATTAGTCCAAAACACTCAAACCACCTGGGAAAATGACTCTCGGCTTTACATTATATTTTAAAAAAATGTGTCTGGGCATCAGCACCGATATCTCTCCCAAGTGTTATATCTAAGTCTATCTCTTCACTAGCATATCAGTAAAACTCGAGTCCTGACATAAACAATGCAGATTCTCGTTTTAGACCCAATCAAATAAAATATCCTTGTCAGGAATGAATGTCTTATAAAGAGGATGTCATGTTGGCATGAATTATTCAGGAGACAGGCACAGGAATGCGTAATAGGAGTTTTTATTAAGCCCCATATTACAGTGTGCAGTGCAAAGGCCAACATAGTAACAATAATGGACAGCCCCATGATGAACCAAGGGCACATATATACAAATACACCCCCCCCCCAGATCTGCCCCCAGATGCAGTACTCCTGGTACATGAGTGGAGATGCACACTGCTCCACATAATCAGTCTGTGTGCCCGTGTGTGTAAGTAAGGGTTCGCTGTCCCCCTTGTCTGATTATGTAAGCCACAACGGTGGTATTGTCTGTTCTGAATAAAACATGACTTCCCTCCAGAAATGGGAGAAATGACTACAATGTTAGGGACACTGCAAAGAGTTCCAGGCAATTTATCTGAGTGGAACGGAGATGGGGTCCCCACACCCCATTGACCGTTTTGTCCTTGTGGGTCGCACCCCAACCGGAGAGAGACGCTTCCTTCATGACTACTTTTCTGGATAAAACTGTGACAGAAAGGTCAGGTGTCTCCAGAAGTGCAGTGCTACCGTGCAATCTATGGAGTGCAATCTGTACACGGTGATGTTTGTGATGTAATTGCTAGGCAATTCTGGAATGTTCTTATACGTTCCACTGAAAGGCGAGGTTAAACCTAGGACAGAGAGTGTCTGTGTAGGAATCACAACGCTCTTTACTGTGTTTATTCTGAAACCTAGAAATGTCAGGTGTTCCAAGAGTAGCTGACTGTGTTCTAAGACATCTTGTCTTGATTGAGCGCACAGTAGCCAGTCGTCTATGTATGTCATCAGCCGAATGGCCCTCTCTCTGAGTGGGGCTACGGCTGCCTTGGTACACTTTGTAAAAACCTTAGGGGACAGTCAGAGGACCATACATTTTTTAGATTAAGCCTTAAAAAGCGAATCTGAGAAATTTCCTGTGAGGTTATATTGAGATGTGAAAGTAAGCATCCTTCAGGTCGACGGATATGAACCAATCGCCTGGGCGCACAGAACATAGTAGAGCGGTGTGTGAACATTCTGAAGCACTTAGATCTGAGATCAGGCATATGCCGCCCCCCTTTTTTGGAATTAGGAAATATCTAGATTAAATCCACAGTGGCCTTGCTCAGGAGGAACAATTTTTATTGCCCTTTTCTCTATTAGCGATGTGATTTCCTCCTGCAGGACATGGCCTATAACCACAGAAGGAACTGTAGCTCTGGTGGCAGTATAAAGAGGCACACTGTTTGTTTTGATTTTGTGAGAAACAACATGTCTGACTGCGCTCTTGGCCTGTAGCCTGGTTGAGCTAGTGTTAACATTTTTTATGTGAACTGACATTGTGGAGTGTTTGTGAAACAAGAGGGGGCCTTGAAGGAGCATCCACTTGAACATTGTCTCTTCTCCTCTTTGGGCTTTACTATTTGACCACCGATTTGGGCCCGGTACACTGGACAGAACACTGAGGTGCCTGGGAACTTGCACCCTGGAACAAGCTCAGGATTGGTGGAGGAAATAGAACTGTGCTTGGAGGGGGCCGTTCTCGCCTCTCTAGCGATGGGGACACCTTTAGGCCATCTGCTTCTTCTTCACTACCCCCTGGATGGGGTTAGAGGCCATCTGGCTCATTGGTGCCATGGGTGGAAGGTAGGCTTCTTAGACCAGGGGCCCTTAGGGTCCAAGGCTCTCTGCTGCCCTGGGCTCGCAGCCTGAGGGCTGGGCGTCTGGGGATCTTAAAGGTTGAGAGGGTCGACCTGCTGCAGCCTGGGCGAAGGTGCGGTGAGGCACAGGGGAGGCACTGGGTTGTGTCTTCCTAAGCAGACAGAGCTGGAGGGCTTCACCCTCCCTCTTTTATCCTCTCACAGTTTCTGTATCATCTCGACAGTGGGAATGAAAAGGCCTTTATGGTCTACTGGAGCATCCAGGATCTTCAGCTTCTCACTATCAGACACCATGGATAGATTGAGCCAACGCACCCTCTCCTGGAATGTCATGAGCCTCCTCACCCTTCCTGACACCTGAATGACGGCATTAAGCAGATGCAGGTTGAGGTTTGTGGCAATGTAGATCTTATCCCATAAACCCAGCACCAGTGTGACTGCTTTCTCCTCCTGTAGATCAGTTTGGTATGCTGAGAGAATTGAGGTGGTGCTGAGAGCCCTCACGACTGTGGCGACAGCCTGTATACCTTCTCTTTCATGGAGGACTGGAAGCGTTTGTACTTGGTTGGTAAGGTGGGGCTAGTCGAAGTCATGGAGTAGTTCTGGCTGGGGTGTAGATGGAAAGCCACAAAGTGTTCGATGGGTGGCATTTGGGCAAGCACAATCCCTTCCATGTCAACACAGTCCAACAACGACCCAACTTGAACAGGGTTCTTGGAGAAAGGTTTACTCCAGGTATGGGTAACCTCATGCAGCCATTCTGGGAAGACTGGTAGTAATTGCCTGGCCGCCCATTTGGATTTGAGTAGCCTCTTACCCTCATATCGGGACACGGTAGTCTCTGGTACTGCATTGGGCCAGAGAATCACCAGTCTTCATTTCCGTCAGATGATTCTGAAAGGAGGCTGTCGGAAAACCCTATGGACTCGTTGTCGTCTCCAATCAGGAAGCCTGGCAGGGAGGTTGCTGGGTCGTTGCTGGAGTCAGCGGGGCAATGGCATTGAGCTGGTCACCCCAGCTAGCGCTAACAGTCAGTCCAGTACTCCTCAAGGGGATATCCATGGTCTTTGATGAGCCATTGGGGATGCCAGCCCCCATGTTAGGGTCCTGTTGACGCAGGCTAGCTTGGCGTGCTAGCCTGAAATGGAGGCACAGTGTGGACAAAAGGCAGGGGAGGCTAACGCTTCTTGGGCATGTTGCAGCCCAAGGCAAGCGGAGCACACTGAGTCAGTGTCCTTGGCCAATACCCTGTTTCCACAGGAGCAGATTCGTGCCGAAAATTAGCTAAAATAACAATGAGATTGTAAAAAAAAAAAGCCTTTGTATAGGCTTTGTGTAGCAGGGTTATATTGGTGATTCCCCTTGCCACTTTATTGTTAAGCCAATGGGTTTTTGGTTTGAGTTTTGTCTTGCCTTCACCTACTCAATATCGCATCTTATTGGCTGGTTTGCGTAGCTTGCTTACGAGGGGGGATGTTCCAGTTAGAATCGTCCCAGTGAACAAGCACCAAACCAGCGGTAAATTTTTGGTTGCAAAGCACTGTACGTCAAAAGTGATTTTTATACTCCCAAGTGATGATTTAAATGTACAATTGATATCAATTTGTTTGTAAATGTTATTCGAACATCACACATAAGATGCAGCGTTTTTTGGAGAATATTTGTTGTGCAGTTTGTTGTAAAGAATTCCCGCCAGTACTAGCTAGCAACTTACTGTGTCTGGTGGGGGGGTTCATATATTTTGTACAGTGCGTGAGTGCAGAGTTGGATGGTGAGCCGTGCATTGCATGACGTGCAATTTTGTGCTGTTCCTATCAGGTACATTGTTAAAGATATTATATTGTATATTGTAATTGTATTATTTTGGTAACTAGTCCCAGTGAACAAGCACCAAACCAGCGTGCGTGAGTGCAGAGTTGGATGGTGAGCCGTACATTGCATGACGTGCAAATTTGTGCCGTTCCTATCAGAATAAATCTCCATGACTGGTGCTACATGTTGGAGTTCCGTGTCGATGACTGATTGTACACAACGCAAGTAGAGTACTGTTACATTTGCAAAACCAAATATGACATTTTCAAGTACACAGACAAAATGGGCATGTACATGATCTACAACAAATCTACAGGTATCTTAACACAGCTTCCGGGTATAAGAGCAATACCAAAATAATTGTAAAGCAGTCTCCGGTTGTTCATTACAGAAGGTACAGGAAACATCCATGTATTTTTTTGTAACTTTTCGAGATAATGTTTAGTACTTGTGGCTTAATTTTGTATGAAAAGTATTCCATCTATTCCATCTTATTAGTTAAAAGAAACTTATGAGAATGAGACCAAACATTTTTCCAATGAATATTTCTGATAAGGCCATTCCAGAAACACATGACATATGGGACAGAAACAAAATCACATTGGAATAAGGGACGTATTTTCCTATTGTTGTTAAAAACGGAAATATATATTGCCTACATTGCCTATATATTGCCTACTGGTGAGTCAGTTGGATCAACTGTCTGCATCCTTAAACTCTAGAGGTGATTGCATCAAAAACAACAACATTATCATTTGTAGTTATTGGTATTTTTTACCCCTTTTTCTCACCAATTTCATGGTATCCAATTGCTGGTAGTTACTGTCTTGTCTCATTGCTACAACGGGAGTATGGGCTCGGGAGAGACGAAGGTCGAGAGCCATGCGTCCTCTGAAACACAACCCAACCAGGCCTAATAAAATACCTTCATCATTGATCAGTTGACTCACCAATAGAAGATTGTTTTCAACCAAAGACCAGATTCTTTAGAGAATGAGTTAATCACATTAGGCACAATTGGTGGTGTTATCTGCTAACTGACTAATAATAATCTTCCTGTCTGCAGTAGAAATACCCTTTAAAACATTTGTCTTAATATGATAATTAAGAAGCTGTGTGGCTAATAGGGAAAAATAAGGTGATATTGGACACCCTTGTCTGACACCCCACATTAATTCAAACCTTGGAGAGGTACATGCGTTCAATTTGATAGAGCTATTACTATTTGTATACAGAGTTTAATAGTTTTACAAAATACATCTCCAAAGCCACATTTTGAAAGGGCATGAAAACAAAGCCATGTTTTACTGTAACAAAGGCTTTATAAAAATCCAAATGGAGCATAAAACTAATCAGAGTCCAAATCTGAGTAATCTATGATATCTAATACCAGTCTGACATTATTCAAGATGTGTCTATTTCTCATCAACCCTGACTTAGACTAATCTATAATGGCATCCAAAAAAGTGATTCATCGTTTAGCAAGGACAGGTGCTATTAGCTCATAATCGTTATTTAGGAATTTGAGTAACTAAACCTTATGTTAAAGTGGATGGGAGTGCTTCATTGGCTACCATTTTAAAGTACACTTCCAATAGAAAGGGAGCCAATTCTTTGGAAAATAAACTTTGTAGAATTCTGCAGTAAAACAATCAAACCCAGGGGATTTGTTAATTTTAAGGTGATTGATAGCCACTACAATTTCCTCTAAAAAGATGGGATTATCACATAATTTGTGATTGGAAGAATCAATGGAGATAACATTTCCAAGAGAATCAAAGAACTGAGATGTAGACTCTTCACAGTACCTAGACGTACACAATTCCCATAAAAATTAGCACTGTAGTTGGAAATTGTCCTATTCACCTTTACATTTTTAACAGTGTTACTTTTAGAGTGACATTACTCCAGTCTGAAAAAAATAAGCATAGTTCTGCTCTCCTTCTTCAAGACATTTTTTTCCGTGACCTGATGAAAGCACCCTTTGCCTTTAAATTGTACATTTTATCCAGTTTATTTTGCTACTTAATTAACTCGGATTTATCCGTGTCTGAAAGACTATTAAAAGGTCTCTGGAAGAGCCAGGTAAATCTTGATATAACAGTTCCCTCTTTTATCCTTCTGGTCTTTGCAACATCACTACTATAGATTCTTAAGTATTTATCCATTTCAAATTGTAGAAGTTCCCAGTTTGTCCTATAGAGATGTTCACTCTGGTCTTTATTGCACAAATACAGTATATAATAAAACCTATAATATTACATTTCATGTTTTAAGATGGAGCTATTAAGTTTCCAGTATGAAGCTTTGCGTTGAATGTCATTACAAGGAAATATTTTAACTTGTAAGCGAATTGCTCTTTGGGCTGTTAGAGGCGTGTCAAGAATATGAACAGATACATAATTTCTTAAGCCCTTTGAAACCAGCTAATAGTCAATAAGTGAACATCTGGTACATGTTTTGTTACACCAGGTATAGAATCTCTCAATAGGAAACCACTCTCTCCATATATCCACTAGATCAAACCTCTGCATAAATAACTTTAGACTGGCATTCAGAGAAGTAGACTGTCACGGAGGCCACCCATGAAGGGCAATATTAAAATCTCCACCTATTACTATAAGAGTAAGATTTAGGTAACCAATATAACATTTGATTTCCTACATCCTCCAGAAGGAAATCATTTTCTTGTTTTGAGTTGTACCAATACATATTTACAGTAACCAAAATTGTTTGACTAATTTCAATTACTAGACAAAGATAATGACCACTTGAGTCATGATCTGAATGAAAAATGACCGGCAAAACCATTTTTTATGTAGCGACATCTGCTGATCGTTCTGAACCATTTAAAAGCCAAATATCATTACCCCATTGGTCTACTGACATATATCTTGTATCTCCACCTTGGGTACCGCCTGCAGTTTCAGGTTCCAACGCCTCAAGTAGCTCTCTATTTCGGCGATCCATCTCCCACACGCATCCCACCTTCTTCTTTCTGGATGCGCTTTTCAAGGTGGGTAACCTTTCTTTCATATCTTTTATCTCTGCACAAGTCAACCTTATTTTTCAACGCTACAATTTGAACCGCGTTGCTACCAATAATTTCTTACCAGGGCATCAGATCTACTGTTGATTAAATGTGAAAACGTGGTATTGATGTCCGCCGAGTTGAAGTTACTATAAGACCTGCCTTTTTTAGGGGCAGGAGGTTTGCTGGAGTGATGGGTAGAGGTGGAAAGTCCTCAGTGTCCATAAGAGACAGTTGGGGAGTATCCACTGGGGCAACAGCGTAATCGTGGCAGCTAGCGATTACAACATTAGCTTGAGCTTCAGGAGCTTGTCTGGACATGTCCATTCGATGTGATGCTGTGTCCATGCTAGCCGTTTGTCTGTCTTTACGTTTCACCAGGGCTGAACTAAGCAATACGATTAAACTGTTTTAATAAATAATCTCAAATTGTTAAACAGTCAAAGGAAAGATAACTATAGCTAATTTGTAGGAGTTTAACACATTCACCATGAATTCCAAGTTTTAATACGGAGCTCGGTGAAAAGTGTGCGCTCACAGCGCCATCTTGGCGAGACCGCACGGTGCCTAGCGAGTCTAACAGCTTACCTTGCTCACCGCCTGTAATTATTATCTTAACATGATGCTCTGGCACTACCTGAAGGAGCAGAGTCTAACAGCGTACCTTGCTCACCGCCTGTAATTATTATCTTAACATGATGCTACCCTGAAGGAGCAGAGTCTAACAGCGTACCTTGCTCACCGCCTGTAATTATTATCTTAACATGATGCTACCCTGAAGGAGCAGAGTCTAACAGCGTACCTTGCTCACCGCCTGTAATTATTATCTTAACATGATGCTACCCTGAAGGAGCAGAGTCTAACAGCGTACCTTGCTCACCGCCTGTAATTATTATCTTAACATGATGCTACCCTGAAGGAGCAGAGTCTAACAGCGTACCTTGCTCACCGCCTGTAATTATTATCTTAACATGATGCTACCCTGAAGGAGCAGAGTCTAAAGCCAAGACAACTGGTAACAGTGTACCTTGCTCACTGCCTGTAATTATTATCTTAACATGATGCTACCCTGAAGGAGCAGAGTCTAACGCCAAGACAACGTATTGCATGTATTGTAATCTTTCAAATAAATGGTTAAACAAATACGTGGTGTTTCCTGTCTGAACTTGCCTCAACCACATCTTTCCATGCCTTATCTACACCATTAGCTCAATAAATGATTGTCATTAGTGCATTAGCATACATTCAAAATAGAGATTATTGAGAGAACATTTGCACATCTTCGTACAGTTGGCAACACTGATTAACAGTACATTGCAGCTCTCTGGAACTTAACAAATACAATAATTTGTTCCAAAATGTAGGCTATAGTTTTTTATCCTTTGATATGGTCTAGTATAGTGGTTCTCTTTAAATTTAATGTACCCCCCATTCACATATTGATCTGTGTATGAGTCTTCCCATTTCCCCCTTGTGGATAGGCCAGATACTGCCATGGGTACTTAGCCCAGGAAGAGACCCACTGTCTTACATAAAGCCTTTCAATACACTCCTGAGCCTATATCGTGGAACTAATTTCTTGCCACAGTGTGACATCACAACGTACACGCAAAACAATCTGGATACATTTTTTAAAGAAAAAGTGTTTTAATGAAAAACTTTGATTACAGAAAGTTACATCATTTACTTTAGAGCTTGAAAGATGTCTCAAGGGTTGCAGGTGAATGTCATTTTCTTCTTACATCTGCAGAGGGGAAAATGCAATGAATAGGTAGATATAGTACATGTAAGAAATTAATGATTTAACAAACTGACCAGCATTTGGGTAAAAGGATTGGAGGAATATTGACTCAGTTAACTAAATAATGTATAGCACATACTGTATACCATATGAGTCAGACACACCACACTACCAAAAGTATGTGGACAACTGCTCATTGAACATCTCATTCTAAAATCATGGGCATTAATATGGAGTTGGTCCCCCCTTTGCTGCTATAACAACCTCCACGCTACTCGCTTCAGCACTCGGCGGTCCTGTTCTGTGACCTTGTGTGGCCTAAAACTTTGCAGCTGAGCTGTTGTTGCTCCTAGACGTTTCCACTTCAGAACAGCAGCACCTACAGTTGACCGGGACAGCTCTCGCAGAGCAGAAATTGTATGAAATGACTATGACGTTGAAAGTCACTGAGGTCTTCAGTAAGGCCATTCTACTGCCAATGTTTCTCTACTGAGATTGCATGGCTGTGTGTTCGATTTTATACATGAAATGGCTGAATCCACAAATAGTTTTGTGCAGTGCATTCGTAAAGTATTCAGACCGCTTGAACTTTTTCCATATTTTGTTATGTTACAGCCTATTCTAAAATGGATAAAACATGTAACAAATGTCATCAATATACACACAATACCCCTAAATGACAAAGCAAAAACTTATTTTTATTTGTATAGATTCCTGCTAATTTATAAAAAATACATTTACATAAGTATTCAGACTTTGTTAAAGCACAGTTGGCAGCGATTACAGCCTCAAGTCTTCTACAAGCTTGGCACACTTGTATTTGGGGAGTTTCTCCCATTCTTCTCTGCAGATCCTTTCAAGCTCTGTCAGGTTGGATGGTCACTGTACAGCTATTTTCAGGTCTCTCCAGAGATCAAATCAAATTGTATTGGTCACATACACATGGTTAGCAGATGTTAATGCAAAGTGTAGCGAAATGCTTGTGCTTCTAGTTCCGACAGTGCAGTAATATCTAACAAGTAATTTAACAATTCCCCAACAACTACCTAATACACATAAATCTAAAGGGGTAAATGAGAATATGTACATATAAATATATAGATGAGCGATGGCCGAGCGGCATAGGCAAGGTGCAATAGATGGTATAAAATACATTATATACTGTACATATGGTATGAGTAATAAGAATATGTAAATGTTGTTAAAGTGGCAGTATTTAAAGTGACTAGTGATCCATTTATTAAAGTGGCCAGTGATTGGATCTCAATGTAGGCAGCAGCCTCTCTGAGTTAGTGATTGCTGTTTAGTAGTCTGATGGCCTTGAGATAGAAGCTGTTTTTCAGTCTCTCGGTACCAGCTTTGATGCACCTGTATGAACCTCGCCTTCTGTATGGTAGCGGTGTGAACAGGCAGTGGCTCGGGTGGGTGTTGTCTCTTTGGCCTTCCTGTGACATCGAGTGCTGTAGGTGTCATGGAGGGCTGGTAGTTTGCCCACGGTGATGCGTTGTGCAGACCCTCTGGAGAGCCTTGCTGTTGAGGGCGGTGCAGTTGCCATTCCAGGCCAAACCAGGCCGTGATACAGCCTGACAGGAAGCTCTCGATTGTGCAACTGTAAAAGCTTGTCAGGGTTTTGGGTGACAAGGAACATTTCTTCAGCCTCCTGAGGTTGAAGAGGCGCTATTGCGCCTTCTTCGCCACACTGTCTGTGTGCGTGGACCATTTCAGTTTGTCTGATGTATACGCAGAGGATCTTAAAACTTTTCACCTTCTCCACTGCTGTCCCTTCGATGTGGATGGGGGGTGCTCCCTCTGCTGTTTCCTGAAGTCCACGATCATCTCCTTTGTTTTGTTGACATTGAGTGAGAGGTTGTTTTCCTGACACCACACTCTGAGTGCCCTCACCTTCTCCCTGTGGGCTCTCTTGTCGTTGTTGGTAATCAAGCCCACTACCGTTGTGTCATTTGCAAACTTGATGATTGAGTTGGAGGCGTGCATGGCCACGCACTCGTGGTGAACAGGGAGTACAGTACAGGAGGGAGCTGAGCATGCACTCTTGTGGGTCCCCAGTGTTGAGGGTCAGCGAAGTGGAGATGTTGTTTCCTACCTTCACCACCTGGGGGCGACCCATCAGAAAGTCCAGGACCTAATTGCACAGGGCGGGGTTGAGGCCCAGGGCCTCCAGATTGATGATGAGCTTGGAGGGTACTATGGTTTTGAATGCTGAGCTGTAGTCAATGAACAGCATTCTTACATAAGTATTCCTCTTGTCCAGATGGGATAGGGCAGTGTGCAGTGTGATGGCGATTGCATCATGTGTGGACCTGTTGGGGCTGTATGCAAAGTGAAGTGGGTCTAGGTTGGCCGGTAAGGTGGAAGTGATATGATCCTTGACTAGTCTCTCAAAGCACTTAATGATGACAGAAGTGAGTGCTACGGGGCGATAGTCATTTAGTTATTTTTGTAGTCCGTGATCTCCTGTAGACCCTGCCACACACGTTTTGTGTCTGAGCCGTTGAATTGCGACTCCACTTTGTCCCTGTACCAGCATTTCGCTTGTTTGATTGCCTTGCGGAAGGAATAACTACATTGTTTATATTCAGCCATATTCCCAGTCCTCTTTCCATGGCTAAATGCGGTGGTTCGCACTTTCAGTTGCCATCCATCCATGCTGTTAGTTTTGCGAGAATGCCACTATCCATCCACGGTTTCTGGTTAGGGTATGTTTTAAATAGTCACAGTGGGTACCACATCTCCAATGCACTTCCTTATAAACTCACTCACAGAGTCAGCAATACTGTATGTCGGGTGAGCAGAAGGACTTGAGTTCCTGTATGTTCTTATGATTACACCATGAGTCGTTAATCATGAAGCATACACCCCCGCCCTTCCTCTTCCCAGAGAGGTGTTTATTTCTGTTGGCGTGAAGCATGGAGAAGCCCGGTGGCTGAACGGATTCCGACAACATCTCCCGAGAGAGCCATGTTTCTGTGAAACAGAGAATGTTACAATCTCCGATGTCTCTCTGGAATGCAACCCTTGCTCAAATTTCATCGACCTTCTTGTCAAGAGACTGGACATTGGAGAGTAGTATACTCGGGAGCGGTGAGCGACGTGCACGTCTAGGGAGCCTGACCAGGAGGCCGCTCCGCCTGCCCCTTCTGCAGCGCCGTTGTTTTGGGTCGGCTTCTGGGATTAGATCCATTGTTCTGGGTGGTGGTCCAAACAGAGGATTCGCTTCGGGAAAGTTGTATTCCTGGTCGTAATGTTGGTAAGTTGATGTCGCACTTATATCCAATAGTTCTTCCCGGCTGTATGTAATAAGACTTAAGATTTCCTGGGGTAACAATGTAAGAAATAATACATAAAACAACAAAATACTGCACAGTTTCTGTTACGTTCCCCAGTTTCTGTGTTGTGGTTTGTGTATTTTCATGTATGTATTTCAGGAAATGGCTTCCTGAAATTCTCCCCAAGCAGCTGATTGGTCAGCCCCATTGATGATTGGAGAGCTGACCCCGCCCCCTTGTCAAGACGCAGCTGTCTCCAATTACCAACTCCTTCTGAAGCTATATAAGTTCTGTTGCTCCGAAGAGAGAGGAGGCTGATGACAGAGGGGTATATCATATTTTGGTTGTTTTTCAGAGAGATTAGATACTTTTGTATGTACTATGTTAGTTGTTGCTGAGAGAGGTGATTGGTATGTTCCGGGTTAGGTTGGTGCTCAGAGAGCGAGAGCTTCTTTAATGTCCGGAGTTAGTTTTTTCTCAGTTTTGTTGTGAAGTAGTTTGTAATATTCTGTTTCATTTGTTCCCAGGGGGGAAGGGGAAGGCACCTAGGGAGTGCTTAGGCAAAAGGCCCACGGGCATACATAGACCCATAGTATATACTCTGTCTATGCACACTAGGTAAGACCTGGGCGGACCACCCCCTGTATTTTGGTTAGCGCACCAGGTGGTGCTAAGTTAGATAAGTAGTGGGTAGGCAGGTAAGATAGGAGGGGGGCTTTGACATTTACTTTCTTTGCTTTGGTTCCGTCCAGCCCCTTTTCCCTGTATCACTGTGTGAAGGAATACATTCCCAGTAAACGGTAAATTCTCTGCCTTTTGTCATCCTTACTCGCACCTACAGTCCCATACCTCTTTCACACCACGGAGAGTTGAGTTGTAGCAGGGTGTTACGTTCCCTCTTCCTAGAGGCGTATGTAACAGTTTCCTAAGGACTCGAAGCGAGGCGACAATCTCTGTCAGCAGCATCTTGCTAACTTTAGGTGGGTTCAAATCCGGGCTCTGGCTGGGCCAATCACGGACCTTCAGATACAGGTCCCGAAGCCACTCCTGCATTGTCTTGGCTGTGTGCTTAGGGTTGTTGTCCAGTTGGGTGAACCTTCGCCCCAGGCTGAGGTGCTGAACAGGTTTTCATCAAGGATCTCTCTGTGCTTTGCTCTGTTCATCTTTCCCTCGATCCTGACTAGTCTCCCAGTCCCTGCCGCTGAAAAACATACCCACAGCATGATGTTGCAACCACCATGCTTCCAGACGTGACGCTTGGCATTCAGGCCAAAGAGTTCAATCTTGGTTTCATCAGACAAGAGAATCTTGTTTCTCATGGTCTGAGTCATTTAAGTGACTTTTGGCATACTCCAAGCGGGCTGTCATGTGCCTATTACTGAGGAGTGGCTTCCGTCTGGCAACTATACCATAAAGGCCTGATTGGTGGAGTGCTGCAGAGATGGGACAACCTTCCAGAAGGACAACCATCTCCACAGAGGAACTCTGGTGCTCTGTCAGAGTGACCATCGGTTCTTGATCACCTCCCTGACCCAAGGCCCTTCTCCCCCGATTGCTCCATTTCGCCAGGCAGCGAGCTCTAGGAATAGTCTGGGTGGTTCCAAACTTCTTCCATTTAAGAATGATGAAGACCACTGTGTTCTTGGGGACCTTCAATGCTGCAGAAATGTATTGGTACCCTTCCCCAGATCTATGCCTCGACTCAATCCTGTCTCAGAGCTGTACGAACAATACTTTCGACCTCACGGCTTGGTTTTTGCTCTAAAATGCACTGTCAACTATGGGACCTTATATAGACTGTGGGCCTTTCCAAATCATGTCCAAGCAATTTAATTTACCACAGGTGGACTCCAATCAAGTTGTAGAAACATCTCAAGAAGGATCAATGGAAATAGGATGCACCTGAGCTCAATTTCGAGTCTCATAGCAAAGTGTCTGAATACTTATATGGCATCTGTTTTTTATTTGTAATACATTTGCAAACCTTTGTCATTATGGGGTATTTAAAAAAATATATATATATATATTTTTTTTTAATTCACCTTTTATTTAACCAGGTAGGCTAGTTGAACAAGTTCTCATTTACAACTGCGACCTGGCCAAGAAAAAGCAAAGCAGTGCGACAAAAACAACAACAGTTACACATGGAATAAACAGTCAGTAACACAATAGAAAAATACTATATACAGTGTGTACAAATGAGGTAAGATAAGGGAGGTAAGGCAATAAATAGGCCATAGTGGTGAAATAATTACAATTTAGCAATTAAACACTGGAGGGATAGATGTGCAGAACATGAATGTGCAAGTAGAGATACTGGGGTGCAAATAAAACAAAATAAATAAATAACAGTATGCGGATGAGGTAGTTGGATGGCCTATTTACAGGTGCAGTGATCTGTGAGCTGCTCTGACAGCTGGTGCTTAAAGTTAGTGTGGGAGATATGAGGCTTCAGTGATTTTTGCAATTCATTCCAGTCATTGGCAGCAGAGAACTGGAAGGAAAGGCGGCCAAAGGAGAAGTTGGCTTTGGGGGTGACCAGTGAAATATACCTGCTGGAGCGCGTGCTCTAGGTGGGTCCTGCTATGGTGACCAGTGAGCTGAGATAAGGCGGGGCTTTACCTAGCAAAGACTTATAGATGACCTGGAGCCAGTGGGTTTGGCAACGAATATGAAGCGAGGGCCAGCCAGGATAGTCAGTTTTACGAGGGTTTGGCAGCATGAGTGAAGGATGCTTTGTTGCGAAATAGGAAGCTGATTCTAGATGTCATTTTAGATGTAATTTTGTATTGGAGATGCTTAATGTGAGTCTGGAAGGAGAGTTCACAGTCTAACCAGACACCTAGGTATTTGTAGTTGTCCACATATTCTAAGTCAGAACCATCCAGAGTAGTGATGCTGGATGGGCGGGCAGCTCGGTTGAAGAGCATGCATTTAGTTTAACTTGCATTTAAGAGCAGATGGAGGCCACGGAAGGAGAGTTGTATGGTATTGAAGCTCATCTGGAGGTGAGTTAACACAGTGTCCAAAGAAGGGCCAGAAGTATACAGAATGGTGTTGTCTGCGTAGAGGTGGATCAGAGAATCACTAGCAGCCAGAACGACATCATTTGATGTATACAGAGAAAGGAGTCAGCCCGAGAATTGAACCCTGTGGCATAGAGACTGCCAGAGGTCCGAACAACAGGCCCTCCGATTTGACACACTGAACTCTATCTGAGAAGTAGTTGGTGAATCAGGCGAGGCAGTCATTTGAGAAACAAAGGCATTGTCTATTGTCTGTAGATTGATGTTAAAAATGTTAATTTAATACATTTTAGAATAAGGCTGTAACGTAACAAAATGTGGAAAAAGTGAAGGGGTCTGAATACTTTCCTAATGCACTGTATAGCGTATCTAAAATGATCATTAATTCAAGATTTTAAATAGATTACCAGCTTGTAACCCCTACTTGCAAAGGAAGACATATTCTGTCTCTGCCTGGTCACCTGAATAAAATCACAAGACAGGTAAGTCCCAGTAAATGAACACAAGTTAACCAAATGTTAGTAATAAGAAGAGCGAAAAATACTTTGGGGAGGGGGTTTAGGTTTAAACTTACTTGGCTGGTAGTAGTCGTAGATCTTGATCACCGCTGGCTTTAGATTCTTTACTCGGACCTCCTGCGTGATGTCCAGTGTGTGGTTGAAAGGAAATAATGATGGTAACTGTTCGGAGGAAAAAACATTGGTCACAATTATTTAAACGTTATTCAAAAGTTTCCAATCAACTTTGCTGACTGAAGGACATTCCACACAAAACAATTCCAGAGTAGATATACAGTACAAGTCTAAAGTTTAGACACACCTGCTCATTCAAGGGTTTTTCTTTATGTTTACTATTTTCCACATTGTAGAACAATAGTGAGGACATCAAAACAATTAATAACACATATGAAATCATGTAGTAACCAAAAAAGTGTTAAACAAATATTATATTTGAGATTATTCAAAGTAGCCACCCTTTGCCTTGCACACACACTTGGCATTCTCTCTACCAGCTGCATGGAATGCATTTTAAAGAACAGGTGTGCCTTGTTAAAAGTTAACTTGTGGAATTTATTTCCTTCTTAATGCGTTTGAGCCAATCAGTTGTGTTGTGTCAAAGGTAGGGGTGGTATACAGAAGATAGCCCTATTTGGTAAAAGACCAAGGCCATATTAATTTTTAACGAACTCTATCTACATGTATAGTTGAAGTCTTAAGTTTACATACACCTTAGCCAAATACATTTAAACTCAGTTTTTCACAATTCCTGACATTTAATACTAGTAAAAATTCCCTGTTTTAGGTCAGTTAGGATCACCACTTTATTTTAAGAATGTGAAATGTCAGAATAACAGTAGAGAGAATGATTTATTTCAGCTTTTATTTCTTTCATCACATTCCCAGTGGGTCAGTGGTTTACATACACTCAATTAGTATTTGTTAACATTGCCTTTAAATTGTTTAACTTGGGTCAAATGTTTCAGGTAGCCTTCCACAAGCTTCCCACAATAAGTGAATTTTGGCCCATTCCTCCTGACAGCTGGTGTAACTGAGTCAGGTTTGTAGGCCTCCTTGCTCGCATACGCTTTTTCAGTTCTGCCCACACATTTTCTATGGGATTGAGGTCAGGGCTTTGTGATGGCCACTCCAATACCTTGACTTTGTTGTCCTTAAGCCATTTTGCCACAACTTTGGAAGTATGCTTGAGGTCATTGTCTATTTGGAAGACCTATTTGCGACCAAGCTTTAACTTCCTGACTGATGTCTTGAGATGTTGCTTCAATATATCCACATAATTTTCCAACCTCATGATGCCATCTATTTTGTGAAGTACACCAGTCCCACCTGCAGCAAAGCAGCCCCACAACATGATGCTGCCACCCCCGTGCTTCACGTTTGGGATGGTATTCTTCGGCTTGCAAGCCTCCCCATTTTTCCTCCAAACATAACGATGGTCATTATGTCCAAACAGTTCTATTTTTGTTTCATCAGACCAGAGGACATTTCTCCAAAAAGTACAAACTTTGTTCCCATGTGCAGTTGCAAACCGTAGTCTGGTGGTTTTGGAGCAGTGGCTTCTTCCTTGCTGAGCGGCCTTTCAGATTATGTCGATATAGGACTCGTTTTACTGTGCATATAGATACTTTTGTACCTGTTTCCTCCAGCATCTTCACAAGGTCCTTTGCTGTTATTCTGGGATTGATTTGCACTTTTCGCACCAAAGTACAATCATCTCAAGGAGACAGAACGCGTCTCCTTCCAGAACAGGAATGACGGCTGCATGGTCCCATGGTGTTTATACGTGCGTACTATTGTATACAGAATATTTCAAGAACTTTGAACGTTTCTTAAAGTGCAGTCGAAAAACCATCAAGCGCTATGATGAAACTGTCTCTCATGAGGACCGCCAAAGGAAAGGAAGACCCAGAGTTACCTCTGCTGCAGAGGATAAGTTCATTAGAGTTTACTGCACCTCAGATTGTAGGCAAAATAAATGCTTCACAGAGTTCAAGTAACAGACACATCTCAACATCAACTGTTAAGAGGAGACTGCGTGAATCAGGCCTACATGGTTCAATTGCTGCAAAGAAACAACCACTAAAGGACACCAATAAGAAGAAGAGACTTGCTTCGGCCAAGAAACATGAGCAATGGACATTAGATCAGTGGAAATCTGTCCTTTGGTCTGATGAGTCCAAATTTGCTAAAGAAAAAAAGTTTGTTCCAACTGCAATGTCTTTGTGAGACGCAGTGTCATGTTATGTCTTGTCCCTGTGCTTTCTCTTCTCTTCGTTTCCCCCTGCTGGTCGTATTAGGTTACTATCTCTCTCTCTCTCTATCGTTCCGTTCCTGCTCCCAGCTGTTCCCCATTCTCCTAACGACCTTGTTTACTCTCTCACACCTGTCTCCTCTTTTGCCCTCTGATTAAGTCTCTATTTCTCTCTCTGTTTCTGCTTCTGTCCTTGTCGGATTCTTGTTTGCTTTGCCCTTGTCCCGTCCTGTCGTAATCTGCCTCTTCATCAGATGCTGCGTGTGAGCAGGTGTCTCTGTCCTCTACGGCCCGCGCCTACCCAGAGGGACCTGCAGTCTGTTGCCGCTAGCCCTGCAATTCTCCTCTACTACTAGAAGGAGGACTCTCCTGCAAAGATAGAGGATTTATGTTTTCCCTGTTTGGACATCTCCTGTAAAGATTGAGGATTTATGTTTTCCCTGTTTGGACATTAAAAGACTCTGTTTCTGTTGAATCGCTGTTGGGTCCTCACTCACCTGCATAACAGAAGAATCCGACCAAGAATGGACCCAGCGACTTCGGATCATCTCTACTCAGCCGTCGAGATCCAGGGAGCGATGCTAGGCAGACACGAGCAGGAATTGTCTGCTGCTCGACATGCCGTTGAGACCCTGGCCGCCCAAGTCTCCGACCTCTCGAAACATATTCACAATCTCCGCCTCGATCCACCGGCTACTTCCAGGGCTTCCGAGTCTCCGGAGCCCAGAATTAATAACCCACCGTGTTACTCTGGGGAGCCCACTGAATGCCGCTCGTTCATCACCCAGTGTGATATTGTGTTCTCTCTCCAGCCCAACACGTACTCCAGGGGTACAGCTCGTATAGCCTACGTCATATCTCTCCTTACTGGACGGGCTCGTGAGTGGGGCACGGCAATCTGGGAGGCAAGGGCTGAGTGTACTAACCAGTATCAGAACTTTAAGGAGGAGATGATACGGGTTTTTGATCGTTCAGTTTTTGGGAAAGAAGCTTCCAGGGTCCTGTCTTCCCTATGTCAAGGTAATCGATCCATAACGGACTACTCTATAGAGTTTCGCACTCTTGCTGCCTCCAGTGACTGGAACGAGCCGGCGTTGCTCGCTCGTTTTCTGGAGGGTCTCCACGCGGAGGTAAAGGATGAGATTCTCTCCCGGGAGGTTCCTTCCAGCGTGGATTCTTTGATTGAACTCGCTATTCGCATAGAACGACGGGTAGATCTTCGTCACCGAGCTCGTGGAAGAGAGCTCGCGTTATCCGTTTCCCCCCTCTCCGCATCACTACCATCTTCCTCCACTGGCTCAGGTGCTGAGCCCATGCAGCTGGGGGGTATTCGCATCTCGACTAAGGAGAGGGAAAGAAGAATCACCAACCGCCTCTGTCTCTATTGCGGTTCCGCTGGTCATTTTGTCATTTCATGTCCAGTAAGCGGAGGGCTACTGGTGAGCGCTACTACTCAGGTCTCTCCTTCAAGATCCTGTACTACCTTGTCGGTCCATCTACGCTGGACCGGTTCGGCAGCTTCCTGCAGTGCCTTGATAGACTCTGGGGCGGAGGGCTGTTTTATGGACGAAGCCTGGGCTCGGGAACATGACATTCCTCTCAGACAGTTAGGGGAGCCCACGGCCATGTTCGCCTTGGATGGTAGTCCTCTCCCCAGGATTCAGCGTGAAACGCTACCTTTAACCCTCACTGTCTCTGGTAATCATAGCGAAACCATTTCTTTTTTGATTTTTCGTTCACCTTTTACACCTGTTGTTTTGGGCCATCCCTGGCTAGTGTGTCATAATCCTTCTATTAATTGGTCTAGTAACTCTATCCTCTCCTGGAACGTCTCTTGTCATGTGAAGTGTTTAATGTCTGCTATTCCACCTGTTTCTTCTGCCCCCTCTTCACAGGAGGAGCCTGGTGATTTGACAGGGTGCCGGAGGAATATCATGATCTGCGCACGGTCTTCAGTCGGTCCAGGGCCACCTCCCTTCCTCCTCACCGGTCGTATGATTGTAGTATTGATCTCCTTCCGGGTACCACTCCCCCCGGGGTAGACTATACTCTCTGTCGGCTCCCGAACGTAAGGCTCTCGAAGATTATTTGTCTGTAGCTCTCGACGCCGGTACCGTAGTCCCTTCCTCCTCTCCCGCCGGAGCGGGGTTTTTTGTTAAGAAAAAGGACGGGACCCTGCGCCCCTGCGTGGATTATCGAGGGCTGAATGACATAACGGTTAAGAATCGTTATCCGCTGCCCCTTATGTCTTCAGCCTTCGAGATCCTGCAGGGAGCCAGGTTTTTCACTAAGTTGGACCTTCGTAACGCTTACCATCTCGTGCGCATCAGGGAGGGGGACGAGTGGAAAACGGCGTTTAACACTCCGTTAGGGCACTTTGAATACCGGGTTCTGCCGTTCGGTCTCTCTAACGCTCCAGCTGTCTTTCAGGCATTAGTGAATGATGTACTGAGAGACATGCTGAACATCTTTGTTTTCGTTTACCTTGACGATATCCTGATTTTTTTTTTCCGTCACTCCAGATTCATGTTCAGCACGTTCGACGTGTCCTCCAGCGCCTTTTAGAGAATTGTCTTTATGTGAAGGCTGAGAAGTGCGCTTTTCATGTCTCCTCCATCACATTTCTCGGTTCTGTTATTTCCGCTGAAGGCATTCAGATGGATCCCGCTAAGGTCCAAGCTGTCAGCGATTGGCCCGTCCCTAAGTCACGTGTCGAGCTGCAGCGCTTTCTCGGTTTCGCGAATTTCTATCGTCGTTTTATTCGTAATTTCGGTCAGGTGGCAGCTCCTCTCACAGCCCTTACTTCTGTCAAGACGTGCTTTAAGTGGTCCGTTTCCGCCCAGGGAGCTTTTGATCTCCTCAAGAAGCGTTTTACATCCGCTCCTATCCTTGTTACACCTGACGTCTCTAGACAGTTCATTGTCGAGGTTGACGCGTCAGAGGTGGGCGTGGGAGCCATTCTGTCCCAGCGCTCCCATTCTGACGATAAGGTCCACCCTTGCGCGTATTTTTCTCATCGCCTGTCGCCGTCAGAACGTAACTATGATGTGGGAAACCGCGAACTGCTCGCCATCCGCTTAGCCCTAGGCGAATGGCGACAGTGGTTGGAGGGGGCGACCGTTCCTTTTGTCGTTTGGACTGACCAAAAGAACCTTGAGTACATCCGTTCTGCCAAACGACTTAATGCGCGTCAGGCTCGTTGGGCGCTGTTTTTCGCTCATTTCGAGTTCGTTATTTCTTATCGTCCGGGCTCAAAGAACACCAAGCCTGATGCTTTATCCCGTCTCTTCAGTTCTTCAGTAGCCTCCACCGACCCCGAGGGGATTCTCCCTGAGGGGCGTGTTGTCGGGTTGACTGTCTGGGGAATTGAGAGGCAGGTAAAGCAAGCACTCACTCACACTCCGTCGCCGCGCGCTTGTCCTAGGAACCTTCTTTTCGTTCCCGTTCCTACTCGTCTGGCCGTTCTTCAGTGGGCTCACTCTGCCAAGTTAGCCGGCCACCCGCTAACTTGGCAGAGTGAGCCGGGTACGTTCGGGGTACGCTTGCTTCTATTCGCCAGCGTTTTTGGTGGCCCACTCAGGAGCGTGACACGCGTCGTTTCGTGGCTGCTTGTTCGGACTGCGCGCAGACTAAGTCCAGTAACTCTCCTCCTGCCGGCCTTCTCAGACCGCTTTCCATTCCCTCTCGACCGTGGTCTCACATCGCCTTAGACTTTATTACCGGTCTGCCTTCGTCAGCGGGGAAGGCTGTTATTCTAACGGTTGTCGATAGGTTCTCTAAGGCGGCTCATTTTATTCCCCTCGCTAAGCTTCCTTCTGCTAAAGAGACGGCACAAATCATCATTGAGAATGTTTTCAGAATTCATGGCCTTCCGTCAGACGCCGTTTCGGACAGGGGTCCGCAATTCACGTCTCAATTTTGGAGGGAGTTTTGCCGTTTGATTGGGGCTTCCGTCAGTCTCTCTTCCGGTTTTCACCCCCAGTCTAACGGTCAAGCAGAACGGGCCAATCAGACTATTGGTCGCATCTTACGCAGTCTTTCCTTTCGAAACCCTGCGTCTTGGGCAGAACAGCTCCCCTGGGCAGAATACGCTCACAACTCGCTTCCTTCGTCTGCGACCGGGCTATCTCCTTTTCAGAGTAGCCTCGGGTACCAGCCTCCTCTGTTCTCGTCCCAGCTCGCCGAGTCCAGCGTCCCCTCCGCTCAGGCTTTTGTCCAACGTTGTGAGCGCACCTGGAAGAGGGTCAGGTCTGCACTTTGCCGTTATAGGGCGCAGACTGTGAGAGCCGCTAATAAGCGTAGGACTAAGAGTCCTAGGTATTGTCGCGGTCAGAGAGTTTGGCTCTCCACTCGTAACCTTCCCCTTATGACAGCTTCTCGCAAGTTGACCCCGCGGTTCATTGGTCCGTTCCGTATTTCTCAGGTCGTTAATCCTGTCGCAGTGCGACTTCTTCTTCCGCGACATGTTCGTCGCGTCCACCCGGTCTTCCATGTCTCCTGTGTCAAGCCTTTTCTTCGCGCCCCCGTTCGTCTCCCCCCGTCCTTGTCGAGGGCGCACCTATCTACAGGGTCCGGAAGATTATGGACATGCGTCCTCGCGGCCGTGGTCATCAGTACCTAGTGGATTGGGAGGGTTACGGTCCTGAGGAAAGGAGTTGGGTTCCATCTCGGGACGTGCTGGACCGTTCGCTGATCGATGATTTCCTCTGTTGCCGCCAGGTTTCCTCCTCGAGTGCGCCAGGAGGCGCTCGGTGAGTGGGGGGGTACTGTCATGTTATGTCTTGTCCCTGTGCTTTCTCTTCTCTTCGTTTCCCCCTGCTGGTCGTATTAGGTTACTATCTCTCTCTATCGTTCCGTTCCTGCTCCCAGCTGTTCCCCATTCTCCTAACGACCTTGTTTACTCTCTCACACCTGTCTCCTCTTTTGCCCTCTGATTAAGTCTCTATTTCTCTCTCTGTTTCTGCTTCTGTCCTTGTCGGATTCTTGTTTGCTTTGCCCTTGTCCCGTCCTGTCGTAATCTGCCTCTTCATCAGATGCTGCATGTGAGCAGGTGTCTCTGTCCTCTACGGCCCGCGCCTACCCAGAGGGACCTGCAGTCTGTTGCCGCTAGCCCTGCAATTCTCCTCTACTACTAGAAGGAGGACTCTCCTGCAAAGATAGAGGATTTATGTTTTCCCTGTTTGGACATCTCCTGTAAAGATTGAGGATTTATGTTTTCCCTGTTTGGACATTAAAAGACTCTGTTTCTGTTGAATCGCTGTTGGGTCCTCACTCACCTGCATAACACGCAGAGTAGGTGAACGGATTATCTCTGCATGTGTGGTTCCCCCCGTGAAGCATGGAGCAGGAGGTGTGATGGTGTGGGGGTGTTTTGCTGGTGACACTGTCAGTGATTCATTTAGAATTCAAGGCACACTTAACCAGCATGGCTACCACCGCATTCTGCAGCGACACTCCATCCCATCTGGTTTGCGCTTAGTGGGTCAATCATTTGTTTTTCAACAGGACAATGACCCAAAACACACCTCCAGTCTGTTTAAGGGCTATTTGACCAAGCAGGAGAGTGATGGAGTGCTGCAACAGATAACCTGGCCTCCACAATCACCCAACCCCAACCCAATTGAAAGGGTTTGGGATGAGTTGGACCGCAGAGTGAAGGAAAAGCAGCCAACAAGTGCCCAGCATATGTGGGAACTCTTTCAAGACTGTTGGAAAAGCATTCCTCATGAAGTTGGTTGAGAGAATGCCAAAAGTGTGCAAAGCTGTCATCAAGGCAAAGGGTGGCTACTTTGAAGAATCTAAAATCTAAAATATATTTTGATTTGTTTAACACTTTTGTGGTTACTACATGATTCCATGTGTTATTTAATAGTTTTGATCTCTTCACTATTATTATACAATGTAGAAAATAGTGAAAATAAATAAAAACCCTTGAATGAGTAGGTGTGTCCAAACTTTTGACTGGTACTGTATGTGTAAGGGCCGACGCCGGACAGGAGAAGCAGGTATGGGGAGTCAAACATTTATTCAGGAACTGACATAGAACACGACAGGAACAGCGTCAGCACACGGGTAAACAAGGACATATGACAAACAATCCCGAAGCAGGGAACAGAGCTAGGAAACAGACAGATATAGGGAAGGATATTAAACAAGTAATTGATCCCAAATGAGTCCAATGAGTGCTGATGCATGTGATGGGGAAAGGCAGGTGTGCGTACTGAAGGTGGCTTTAGTGAGTAATGTTGGGGAGTCTGGCGCCCTCGAGGGCCAGAGGGAGGAAGAGCGGGAGCAGGCGTGACAGTATTTCAACAGAATTACATCAATATATACAGTATATGTTATTTAAAATGAATTTCATTATATTGAGAGTGCTATGTGCACTGTTCAAACTGGTCTCACCTCTCTCAAGTACATTAACACATGGTCATCTTTGGTATCGACACGATCCACTCGACCTGAACCCCTCAGCTGTGAAGACAGGCCATTCACTGATTATTCATATGGCATGGACAAAAAAGGTCAGTTTCTGAAAAGTTCACAGATGAGAGGCAAGAGCTACATGGAAAAAGGTTATAGGTAACACCATAAATGTATGATAATCACAAAAACTCACCCTCCCCAAAGACTCTGGGTCTGGGACAAACCCAGAAAGCATTTTCAAATCCACTATAATCATATTGGTGGTCAGCTCCTTTCCATGATATCTGTGAAAGCAAAGAGATGCCTGTGATATCAAAGTGAGATTTTTACAATTGCTTGAAATAAAACGAATAGATAAAATCGATACTTTTATTATATTAGCCATAAAAAAGACATGGTTGTCTGATGTGTTTTCGTACTGTTACTGGTAGAAACTAGAAATTCCATAACCTATAGGAAACCAAGTAAGTTGGGCCAAGCCCATTCTGTAAGACATGCTCCAAAATAAAAACTGAGTGTCATCAATAAACTGATTGAAAGAATGCTTCTGTGAACGCAAATGTGTCATTCATTCTTACTGAGACTGGAGTTTCAGCGTGACTCTGGGTCTCAAAGAGTTACTGTTGCAGTCCACCTCTGGCTTCACCTGGATACTGAGCGTTGTGCTGTCAGTAGGAGTAGGGATGTTGTAGTGGAGCGCCACCTGGGAAAGAGGGAAGAACAAGTCAGGGAAACCAACCTGTCCAGAAATATACAATTTAAAACTTAGGGAAAAAATAAACATTTCATAAACCAACTATCAAGCCAGACAACGCTTCTTAAATGTTTGAAATTCACAGTAATATACAAATCCATATCTTGCACTTTAGTATTGGGAGGAGTGTATTCACTGACCTGCACTGAGGCACAAGCACTGCCCTTCACTTCCATGCTGTACTTCCCTTCTGTGTCCTGCAGCGCCCTCTCCTGGTAGAGAAGCTTGTTGTTTTGGTTCACTTCGAAGAGGTGCTGTGCCCCACTGGGAGAATGTACTGTGACTGTGCTGGCACCCTCTCTACTGTACACCCTGGTGGAGTAGAGAGCCAGGGCCTGGAGGGCCACCACTGTGTCCTAAACACACACACCAACAGACCACAGACATATGTTCAAAATGAATGAAAAAAGCCCATTTTACATAAAGGGGGGATTTTTACATTGATCTGTTACTAGAGTGACTATTTCCCATTTCCATCCATTATGCTTTCTTGCCTCCATTTCAGTGCAAGTTATCCTCGCCAGGCTTGACATGACAAGAAGCACATACATGCCTGTTGTGAAGTCAAGGTGGTAATAATGCCTCACTACTAGTGCACAGCACAGGGTGCCGCTTCAGAACGGAGGTGTTTTGGAAGTATACCTGTGTGGAAGAGAAGCCTCCGTAGGCGTTCTGCTGTCTCACCAGCCACCTGACGATGCGGGAGGCGTAGCCAAGGTCAGTGGTAGACAGAGGGGAGGCACTGAGGGAAGCCAGCAGAACATAGGAGCTGATTTCCACCGCCAGGGAGGCTGAGGTCTCTAAGGAGGTCTGAGTCCAGTGCAGGAGACCCTCTGAGGGGTGAGGAACACTATAAAATACTTTGGGTGTTTGATTGAGCCTATCTGGAGTGCCAGATGGGAGGAGGGTTTGCACTTTTGGGATTACTCCATTGGGTCCATTGCCCAGGTAAGCTCAATCAAGGCAAAACACCACAAACAGATCTTGGACCAGGATATGTCTCACCTTCTTGTAATGCGATCGTGTCCAGGTGCTGCAGAAGCTGGGCCCGGGTCTCCATGTCCCCTGCCAGGGTAAAGGTGTAGGCTAGCAGAGCAGTAGTGTAAGTGTTAGACAAATCACTGGTGGAGTTCCTCAGGCAAGACAAGCTGCGGTACACAACAGGATCCTGGAGCACAAAATAACAGAGCAGCACATTAAGAGACATGATAGCCTGGTCCCAGATCTGTTTGTAATGGCAAGGTAATACAAACAGATCTGGGACCAGGCTAGACACATTCATGCTTGAGCACTTTTAGTTTTTCAGTTTACATTATTATAACTATGCCTGTACTTTTTATGTTAACAGCACACTGTCATTCAGGACTGCTTATGGTAACAGCTATTCTTATTTATATTCCATATGCTACATTTTAGAATATCTAAAAGACAGTTGACATAAAAAATAATAATAACAATTTTACCTTTATTTAACTAGGCAAGTCAGTTGAGAACAAATTCTTATTTTCAATGACAGCCTAGGAACAGTGGGTTAACTGCCTGTTCAGGGGCAGAACGACAGATTTGTACCTTGTCAGCTCGGGGATTCGAACTTGCAACCTTTCGGTTACTAGTCCATGCTCTAACCTCTAGGCTACCTTGCTGCCCCAATGTATACAATAGACTTCATACAGGAGGCTAAATCAGTTTCCTGTAATGGACGTTGTTGAAGTGAGAAACAATAGTTATGTGGAGATGCTACGTACCGACACTGACATGTTGAGCTCCAGCATTGAAGCAGTGATGTAGGCCGTCAGTGTGACTTCATCTGTCACCCCACCCTACAAAACAATATGCCAAATACTAAAACATGTGTAAACTGTAGCCTGATACAAGTCTGTAGAAATCATCATTCCCAACTTTATGGCTGGTCCGACGAGACGTAAAACGACATCTTCTTCTATCAGTTTATTATCAATATAAATACCTTCATTCTGTTGTTAAAGAGTTTCCCCAATCTAATGAAACAGCCACGTTCGCCTTGTTGACGTTTCAACCAAGTCTTGGTTTGCTCAATTGTTACTGGATCAATATAAATGAAAGATTTTGCTTTGCCAAAGGATCTCAAAACAAAAGCAGTCAGCCTGAGAAAAGAGAACTTGATTTGAATGTCCCGTCATAATACCCACATAAGGTTGTTATAAACATGACAGAGCTTGACATTACAAGCAACAAAAGATTATTTTAATTTATGTCACATCCATGGTCTCCCTGTCAGAGACAATGCCATTTGATTGGTCAATACTTAATTGAAACAGACACAGTTATAATGTGTTTACCAGTAGGTGAAACACAATACTTACCAAGTGTTCCCTGAACCTTGTCCAAATGTGCTGTATGCACCATCAACATGCTTGTAGTTCAGCTGCCTTTGGTAACCTGTCGGTGAGTTTTTAAAGCAAACAACAGTAACCAAGTGTGTTTTATATTCACTGAGGGTGCGCCCCAAATGGCACCCTATTCCCTAGTGTACTCTTTTTGCCAGGAAAAAAGTAGTGCACTATGTATGGAATAGGGTGACATTTGGGATTTAAAAAAAAATCTATATTCTATAATCAAATGATTTTAGCAAAACATCTGGAAGTCCCAACATGTGTTGGGTCAGTGATGCTCTGTTGATAACACTGTAATGTCATCTGTGCTGTAGCTCTATAATTTACATGATAGCAGGGTTGTAGTCACTAGGGCACACTGTGGTGAAATGTTTAAAAATGTTCTTCAACGGAAAAAAAAGGGGCTCTTATTGGACAAATCCAGCTCTGTTTCAGTCAGTTTTCTTCCGTTTGGTGCCTAATCAATACGACCCATATTTTGAGGAACTCTCTTACCACTAGTGAGGAACTTGATGGCCTTGTCTTGGATGGCTGGAGTGAGCTGCTCTGTGTTCCTCAGGTACTCCAGGATGTAGATATTGGGGGCGAGGAGGGCCATATTCTGCTCTCCACACCCATACGGCATCTGCAACAGTCCATCCAGGTTCTTCAGGGCCCGACCCAGGATGTCACCTACAGGTAAACATGGGACTTCTGTGATACTGTCGTCTTTAGCAAACAGCAGCATTATCACTGGATAAGGGCTGCTTTTCCCACCAAAACTCCTGTCTAAACTCACCAAGCCTCTCTAAATAATACAATGGTTTATTTTACCCAGGACTGAGAGAGAAATTCGATCAGATCCATCCACCACATTCTTGGGGAGTTGCAGTTCCACCTCCTCTGTCATAGTTACTCCTGTGGACACACAGATGATAAGATTAATGGAGATAATCAGTTCAACCAAAGTGAACATTCAACGTTCATGTATTACTGACCAGTTGGACACAGCAACCAGTTGTAGGTGTCGGTCTTCTCTGTTCCCTCAGCCTGAGAAGAGAGGATATTATTTTCAGTCAGAGGTAGTTACACTAGGTATCTGTACAACAGTATGTTCCGTCACAACAGTAGGCTACATACCTTCACCAGCAGGCTCTGTGTGACTGTGTCGATGCGTCCTCTCTCCGGTACGTTCACAATCTCATTGTCACACGCAGCGTGGGACTGGACAGCCTCTGCACTAACGGACACATTCATAACCCCTACACACACGTTGACAGACAGAGTGCAGCACAGGTTACACAACATCCAATATGGTGACAGAGTACACAACTCAGGCTGACATCCATTCTGCTGTTTGAACGGTTGAATGAAGACTGGTGATTTACCCAGGATAGAGGGTGCCATTGTCCAACTGAAGGTCTTTCGTCCCTTGGCACACAAGCATGATGAGTACTGGACATCCTTCAAGGGTGTGAGAGTGTAGTCTAAGGAGTGAGCTGGAGTCACAGAAACCTGCCAAATAGGAACACTTGTAAGTTAACATGGAAAACTAATGAAACAACTTAAGAGACGATCATGATGCGGTGCCGTACCATGATGCACTTGGACAGGTAGTTAAACACAGTGGCCTTCAGCTCAAAGTGCTCTCCACGGATGATGGAGTACGGCAGGGTGAGTTCCAGGAAGAAGGGCTGGAAGACAGTGAGCTCCACTGGAGGAGCCAGGCCGAAGCCGCCAGGAGCCAGGCAGAATGCTTCTGTCTCCCAGGTGGTGATGGTGTCTGGAACTGTGAGGGGCATGTCTGCTGTGCCAGATTCCCTGTAATGCAAAGGTCAGAGTTCAAACAGAAAGACACTAAGTGTCCCATGGAGAACAATGGAGTATGACTTTACAAATTCTTTAAACACTGTTTCTTTAAATGTTTTTAAATATATTTAAGCTTCATCTAACTGGGGAGTCCTATTGAGGTCAGAGGCCTACAGTAGGTAAAAGTGGAGCAAGTTGAGCCACCCTTGTTTCTAGGAAACCATACACAAAATTAATAATTTGACCAAATATTTAGGAAGATAAATAATTTCATGGAGTCTGTGAAGGAAGAAACCATATGGAAAAAGTGGTCAGCAAGTCAGGTCCAAAAAACACTTGTTCACCAAGTCAAATAAATGTATTCTGTTTCACTATGATTGTATCTAAACCAAAGTAGATCATTGTAAGATTGTTCTATACATCAGTTGGGATCTTTATAAGCTTAATTTTTTTTCATGTCCTAAACCTTGCATGAAAGTGCATCTCTGTAGCTGTGTGGGCAAATATAGTCCAAATGTTTGTCTTGGGGTAAATTGAGCTGAGGGCCACGGGGTAAGTTGAGCCAATGGTAAATTGAGCACATTGAAGTGTTTTCTTCCTAGGCGTAAAGCAATGCAATATCGCTGGGATATTTCATTATTTTGTATTTATTTTGTATTTAGAGCTGTAAACCCAAAGACTTCCAGTCCTTGCCATTATCGCAAATTACAAAGTGTTTTTTTTAGGTGTTAAGTGTTTGTTAAAGGATGCTTAGCAAAGACGTGTTTGTGATTGTGTTGAATTGTGTTTGGGAAATAAAGATAGACATGGTAATATTTAATTCAGAACAGACATTTGTAGGCAACCTAACTAACCCTATCACGCGACTCAATTTACTCCACACCGGGGGTAAATTGTGCAAGGAGACCCCTTTTTTGGACAAGCTATGTTTTCCAAACTGTAATGTCTCCATGAATTATGTTTATTTCAAGGGATACACAACATCCTGAAATATATGTAAATCTTTGTTAGAAAAAATACTGTGTTTTTGCTTGACAGAGTAATGCTGAATGTAAAACAAATCTAAATGTACCACACTCTCCCCTACTTTGTAATGCAGTTCGATGATGTTCCTAATCTACACCACTACTGTATGTTTTGATACAGACCGGTCGGTTGTTTAGCAACAAAACCGACACGTGCGGAAATATGGAGCAAAACAGACGGGGTTGGCTTAGACTGTTGACAACATCTAAGCTATATTTTGCCTTCAAATGTCTATTGAAAACATAAATACATTTGCACAATGAGCACTTGTTGTCTCTCAAATACATCGTTACAGTTGTTGGTAGCAAGCTAGCAAATGTTTTGCCATATTAGCATAGACATGACATGAGTCAAAACACCTCAAAACAAGAGATGGTATCAATAAGAAGATACAACGAGCTGAAACGAGACACCTACTATTCCCCACATGGCCTCTTGTTATTGTTGCTAACTATCTGACCGTTCAGAATCATAACCTTCTGCCTCATCGATGTGCGCGCATTATTTTCTTGACGTTTATAAGGCAACAGCCTCACTGCAGTGCTCTTACCCAACTTCCACAAGATCCCATATCCACGTCTCAGGGAAGAACGTACGGACCGTCTGTATGGGTGGTGGAGGTGCAAGGCCACCAGCTGCTCCAGCTGCTCCAGCTTGAGCCACCAGAAGTCCGTCCATGGTTCGATGGTGAGAGTAGCTTATATAGCGTCCTATTAAAACAAAACATAATCATTATTCTCGTGTTAGAATGAGCCTGGTCAAACCAGACAGAATGCTGAGGTCACTGGTGACCTCATGTTAGAATAACATTTCCCAAGATTCACCAAATACTTCTGGCTTAATGACTTTGACAATTAACTTGTTCTTGGTGTTTCTGTATCAATATAGACTTTGGGGTCTTTTCGACCCCAGTCCAAAACACCTAATTCCATCTATAGTAATGAGATAGATAGGACCCTTGTAATAATTTATGTTTCTTTGTAGACATAATAACAAATTACCCATACTTACCTGTATCAGTGATGTTGACCAGATAGACAGATTATCTACAGAGATATAGCTCCCCATGTACCCACCTAAGATTGCAGTTTTTTATACCACATATTTTATGTATGTGTACAAAACCAAAATGAATTCACTTTTCTGCATATAAAATCTGCCAATAGTATAAAAAGCCTGCCAATGGTATAAATACTTGATAGAACTGCAATAGCGAACTTAGATACACTCTGAATCTACACAGAAAGCTGTACCAGTGTGTAGTCTCCAAAAAGTAGTTATTCTAGGGCCAATCTAAAAAAGTAGTTATTCTAGGGCCAATCTAAAAAAGTAGTTATTCTAGGGCCAATCTAAAAAAGTAGTTATTCTAGGGCAAATCTAAAAAAGTAGTTATTCTAGGGCCAATCTAAAAAAGTAGTTATTCTAGGGCAAATCTAAAAAAGTAGTTATTCTAGGGCAAATCTAAAAAAGTAGTTATTCTAGGGCCAATCTAAAAAAGTAGTTATTCTAGGGCCAATCTAAAAAAGTAGTTATTCTAGGGCAAATCTAAAAAAGTAAGTTATTCTAGGGCCAATCTAAAAAAAGTAGTTATTTGAATCCAGGTTTCTCTGGAGATGTAATATTAAGTTATACATATCCTCAGAGGGTGGAGGGGGACCTGTATCAGTGATTTTGACAAGATGGAAAGATCACCTGCATAAATTAAGCTCCTTTTGTTCTCGGCTATGTTTTAAACTGGTTATAAATGGCAATAGTTTTTACCACATAATATGACAGAATTAGTATTTACTTAAAAATTCTAAAAAACGAAATGATGCTATAATCAAATTATGATACATTTTGTTTTTAGCACTTATGTGGATTGTACGTTGGAAAAAAACAGCACATGATTTAAGGGACAAATGTATATTTTCGGTTTACAGAATATGCTAATTAACTGTAATTTTGCAAAAAATAGTCTGTTTTGGTTAATTTTTTATTTCAGATAACAAGATTTACATGTCTAATGATGTATTGAATTAAGTTGATATGTTGCTATGATTGTTGATTTTTTCCAACAGTTTCTTCTTGAGGTCAAAATGACCCCAGTTGGTTATCCATGTAATATGTTAGCATGAGGGTTAAAATTGCAATAATAAACACAACCCAGACTGTTAACTCATTAAGTACCAATAGGGAGGTGCTTTCCAGTTCCTTTAATGAAAGCACACCAAATGGCCAACATTGAACAGACTCACTCCAAGTCTGCTGTTGTCACTTCTTAGTCCTCTGAAGCTACTTGTATTGCCAGCACCACAAAAGCAGTTTACATGGTGGTATATGACCGTTGATATTCACTACACCGAGCTCTGTTACCTTGTCAGCATTCAGCCTCTTCCCTGGCTCCAAGATGTGAACACTCTGGTCCACAGCACTGAGGCCACAGAGGGAGCCGGGCTGGGCCAAGAGCTGCAGGGTGTTCTCCTCCCCTGGAACTGCTTGTGAGGGTGAGAACTCCACCGACACCTAGTGCACATGACATACATAAGTGTACATTATACACCTTTATACACGGAATGATATCTATGTGCATGGGAAATACTTGACACTTTTTATACCTTCCATAAAATGAACATAGTATGTTTGTGATGTGCAGAAGCCAAGAGAGTATAACACATGAAGAAGCATGCCCACATATACACACACCTTGTGCCTGAAGCATTTCTCAGTGGGGAAGTTCATGCTGTGGGCGATGACAGTCTCACTGGGTAGCATACTGTACACAAGGACCTGTACCACTGGCGCCATCTCTGGAACCACTGCCAACTTCAAGGTGACTTCACCCTCAGTTGCTGTAACACAAAAGCATGTCAAACTGTCATTGTCATCAAGCACCTTCAAGTACGTTCATAATTACTTTATGAAACTCCCTCACCAGGACTCCCCTGCTGCACGGTAACCTTGATATGTCCATGCTGAACTATCACCCCTCTGGATAAGGCCTGGAGGAGGGAAAGGAAAAAACAGTTATCCCGGTTATCCCATCAAGTCAGCAAGAAGGAGATGATGAGAAGTACTGGTGTTGTATAGAGACATCCTTCCTTTGAAGATGAGAGGCTGGGACAATGTCTTAAATGACCCTGGTCAAAAGTAGCGCACCATTTTGGACTCACCCCGGGTTTGCAGGTTGTCACAACTTGTTCCTTGTTCTACTCACCAGGTAGATGACATCCACGGAGCCCTTTGGGACAGTCTCCTCTACGATGGCGTACTGGATGGTGATTGACACTCCCTCCCAACATGCCAGTGGGTGCTCCATCTTCTGAATAGCCAGAGAGCTGAACGTTTTACTGTGAGGGGCAGTGGGCTGGATCAGGGAGAGCTTGTGGTGCCCTCTTTTGAAATAGGGGACCCTGTATCTAATATTCTCCACTTGTGGTGTGTTGCTTACCTGGAAAGCAACAGAGGAGAGAGAGAGTATAACTAAAGGCCCAATCCCAAATCTACCCTTAGACCCTGTACAATATACTTGTGGAGATCTGAGAGGATTCGTTTTTTTTTTTTTTGACAGGTGTAAGCAATAGAGTATGTCAACATCTCCACCTTGCCCTCTGATAAGCTAGGTGGAAGTTTTACCATAGTCTTTGTTATACACATGGTATCTTCTCAGATCTCAACAAGAGCATGATAGGCCATAGGGTGTAGGTTCAATGGTGTGTCTTCCAAAACCTAGAAGAAATCATACTTACTATGAGGTTAATATTCTTTTTGGGCATTCTGGTTGTGTTGAGGGAGAAACTGGCAGTACCATGACTGTCCGTGGTTAGGTTCTGTAGAAGATTTGAGGACCTGTCTTTCTTCTCCAAAAGGTAGACTAGCATGTCTGCGATAGGTGTGTTGTTGAAGTGAACAACGTTAATCTGAGGGGAAAGGGGGGGGGGAGTTGTAAGTGGTGATGTGTGTCACTGTTACCGACCATTGGTAGTTAAGTAAACAGGAATGTCAAAGACAAATGGCATCTACAATTCAACTAAGTCTAAGAAACAATAACACTGTATTTGGACGCACTTTGCCCTCGATAGTTGATCCATGCTCATAGATTTTGGGTGTGTCGACAAATGTGAGTTTTCCAATCACATCTGAGAGAGCAATGTGTTTTTCCTTTGACTGTGTAATACCTGTCAAAGGAAAACAAATGAAAATAGGATGGTTTATTTCACAACGACACACGCCACCATGATGCACAATGGCAGTTCACAATGCAGGAGCTGAATTCCAGTGCAGCTTATTCAACGTAGTAAAAACACGATTACAAACGAAGACATGAATAAAACCAGCATAATATGAGGATGTAGCACCAAAGGTCAAATACACAGGTCTTGCCAATCTTCACAATCTAATTAAACATGCAATATTGACATTATGTAATTCACTCTCAGAAAATAAAAAAGTTTTAATTTGACTTCAGGCAAATGTTGTCATCACTTCTACCGTCTCCAAATTGTTAAGATAAATGACTTGCCTGTCCCCTCCTCCTCTACTTTTGCATTAAACTCAGCCTGTCTATGAGCATTTTCTGGCCAGCATCCTTTGTGAAAATTGACATGTTGAAGACATGAGAAGCACAGCCAGTTTGGTCCATCTGGGAAAAGCAAGCAAAACCACACACATTAAGAAATTATTTAAATAAATGTAACCAGATCATTTTCAAATGTAATATGATGGTAAAAACAAGTATATAGTTTCTTCAGGAAAGCATACAGACCTCTATTGACTCTTTATGGCAGGGGGGTGTATAAGCAGGAACTCCTTCTGGATTTTTCTCATCAATTCTTATTGGTATCAATATATTGGGAACTAAGGGTCGGCACAACTCTACCTCTGCTTTACCAGGTACAGGTTGCCCATAAGTGTATCTGATTTTATTTCAGAATAAAACACAAACATACATCAGACACATCAACTATCATACATTTCCTACATAGAGAGACATACCATATTATAAGTCTCATATGAGACATTATAAATCTCATACATGCGTGCTTATAACAATACATTATAATGCTTTTAAGTAAAGTGTTTTCAACATTATCAATCGATCTGGACCAGTATTCATAAAGCCTATCAGAGTATGTGTCCTGATCTAGGATCAGTTTGAACTTTTGGATCTAATGAACAAGATCTCATGTACAGGGGGAGCCTGATCCTAGGTCAGCAATCCTACTCTGAGATGCTTTATGAATACTGGCACAGCTGTTCATGTACTGTACATGCCACTGTCCCAAACCTTTGAAGGCTCAGGGACTCATAAGAACAGTTTATGACATTGAGCAGTAGCATTGTAGGTCTTCAACTAGAAAAATACATTTCTTAAAGAAAATGTGTGTGCTTGCTAGCTTGTCTTGAGTATTTATGGTTGTGAGATAAGTCAAAGTTGTGACTGTGGCAGTAATAGTAATAATAGTAGTAGTAGTAGTAGTAGTAGTAGTAGTAGTAGTAGTATAGTAGTAGTAATAGTAGTAGTAGTAGAAGTGACTGCAGTGTTATTGGTATTAGTAGTGACTGGTAAATGGTAGCATTAAGCTGTATTGAAGAAATCTAAGTTGGGTCAGCCTGCACATCTGAAATCCAAAATGTACTATTCTAGTCTATGGCGCTCTGTGCAAGCTTTGAGCTTTGAGTAAGCACACTAATTAACTATTAGCTGTCATTACTTAGACCTGGGTTCAAATACTTATTTCTAGGCATCAGTATTTTCAAATAATGTGGCCAAATCAACTACTTATTTTTGAAGTATTTGAAAGTATTTTCATATTATTGCCTATAAATATCCTACTATTTGAAACTATTTTAAATGACTTGCGTCCAAATAAATGATTTTAAATACCTCTATGACTAAACAGACCTGGGTTTAAATGCA
Organism: Oncorhynchus nerka; assembly: GCF_034236695.1. Taxonomy (NCBI): domain Eukaryota; kingdom Metazoa; phylum Chordata; class Actinopteri; order Salmoniformes; family Salmonidae; genus Oncorhynchus; species Oncorhynchus nerka. The sequence continues at coordinate 42,210,895 of NC_088406.1, forward strand.
TGGGGTATTTAAATATTTGTATTTGAAAATGCACTTGTCTATGTATTAGAGTAATTTGTAACTACAGTGCATTATAGAACAGAGATAGTGTTGACTCACGTTGCACACACTTCCACTTTATACTCCTCTTGAACAATGCTGATCTCATCGTTGAGGTTCATTTTGATCTCAAATTTCGGCAAAACTAGAAATAAATGAATAGCAGTTAACTCATGAATGTTCCAGGGTTGTGATGCATTGATTCAACTGCCAGAGCCATGACAATACCTAGCATGAAAAGTAAAATAACAAAGCTTAACCTACCATACTTTTCTACCTTGAAGCGATGGTATATTTTCTTTTCACCAATCCACACTACAATAGCATAGGATCCTACGGGTGCTTCAGAGCTCAGGGGGTAAGAAAGCTGCAGAATGTTGCCATTGGATGTAGTTTTGACCCACTGTCCAATCCTGTTCTGATGAACATCCTGTTGGTTCATAGAACAAGAGGCACATTGAGCAGGGCGCTACACCTATTGGAACCCCTCTTAGAAGAAAGGGTTCCAAACGGGGTTCTTTGTCTGTCCCCATAGGATAAATGTTTTTGGTTACACTTAGAACCCTCTACCTGGAACCAAAATGGTTTTACCTGGAAATAAAAAGGGTTCTTCAAAAGCTTTTCCTATGGGGACAGCTGAAAAAACATTTTAGGTTCTACAAAGCTATTTTTATTTTTAGGAGTGTAGGTTATGTAGGCCAAACATCCCTTTCTGACATGTAGAATCTATCTGCAACGTTCTGAAGTTTGCTTGCTGAAGGTGGCCCAGATGTGATCACATAAAGCAGATAGGGAGTCTTCTGGTAACTGCCATGTAGAAATGAATGATGACCTACAGTACCTAGCTGGGGGAGTCCTTGTCTTATAATGTACTAGTATTTACAGTGAGTCATCATACATTGATAGACTAATATGGGTCTTACCTGCAGTTCCACAATGTTGTACTGTGAAAGGCAAGACAAAAGACTGGTTAATGTTTTATGAATAACTCTCAAATTCCCCCAAAATTAAAAGAGGAGCAAAGCTGTCAGCAAAAATAGGAACTAGGCAGATGCTTGGCTTTGTCTCTTCAATTAAATGTAAAAAAAGAATCTACAGAGGAGCATAGCAGATGTCTACAACCGTAGGAACTAGCCAGGCGATTGGCGTTGTCTCTTCAAGTAGACATCACACGTAGCATTTGCATCTGACTGGGACTCTAACATCAATTTAGTAGATTAACTTAATCTCATGAAAGAAAATCCAATACATTCCAATCTGACCTTTTATGAAATTGAAAACCCCATGTCCTGTGGTGAATCTTTGAGGACCTTCAAATCAGCCCACGCATGTTTATTTAGAGAACATCTGTAGTCATGTACTTTTGCCCTGAGTGCTATGTGTCTCAACTGTTTGTGTAGTCTGATTAAACAGACAACACAGGCTAAAAAGCATACCTTCAGATATTTGGATTTTACCCAATAGATTCCCATTTCCAAAGTCGTATTGTTCATGGAGTACTGACGAGACACGTATGGCATGGGGTGGCTAGTTGATTGCTGAATTTAAATAAGCATTTACAGTATACTGTACATAATAATCGTTTGTCCAAACCATTATGGCCAATAGGGCAGGAGCCTATCTCCTGTTTCTATAGTGTGAGGTAGTCTGGAGAGAACACTAGTCTGTCACCGGGGGCAATTGTACACCAGGAAGGCCTGAAAATATTTTTGGTATCTCAGACTGTTCTGGCCATTCTCACATTGAAAATGAATTGGGATGAACGATGTTTGATACACTTTTTACATTTGAATCACAAACCATTAAAAAAAAGGATGAAAGTGACCATTTTAGACCTGTTTTACACCCATGCCTCTTGTAAGCCTCCATGATCCATGAACCACACATGATAAAGACATCATCTTGTCATTACACTCCTTATAGTGTGCTCTAAAATATGGAGCATGTGTAGATTCAGGAATAAAAATGTTCACATTCATTTATACTAAGTTAAAATATTGATATGAATATCACAAAAGTACCCTTTTTTATTTAGCTTTTCTAGACATACAGTTTGAAACAATATACCCTTCAAATGCGTCATAATTACAGTGGTGCTCTGCTATACATCGACATGTACATTATACTGTAGGTCAATAACCAATCACATACAGCAAATCACCAGCAAACAGAGTTCTCTCTGATTTCATTTCCCATTCACAGTGGTACTGGTGCTCATAAAGTGTATCATAACTTCAAAAATAGTAGAGCACCCACTCTGGAAATTTGATGTACAGGAGTATATTGTTTTAAACTATTGTGGAGATTGTGATTGAATTCAGGAAGCATCCCTCACTATCTTTCCCCCTTGAAATCATTGGATCAGCTGTAAGCATGGCTGAGACATTCAAATTCCTGGGAACCATCATCTCCCACAACCTCAAGTGGCAGGACAACCTCACAGCGATCACCAATAAACCACACCAGCGGATATACTTCTTACTTCAGCTGAAGAACTCTCACGCACAATTCTGGTTCAGTTCTACGCAACCATTATCGAGTTCATACTCACCCCCCGGATCACTTTCTGGTTTGGGAATGCGTGTGCCTGGTCCAAGGGCGAACAGCAATGGATTGTCCAGTCTGCTGAGAGGGTCACCGGGTGCTACCTGCCCTCCATCGAGGTCCTGCACGATTCCAGAGCATGGAAGCATGCAGATCAAATCAACCCTGACCCCTTCCACTCCATCTTCCAAAGTCTCCCCTCTGGCAAACGGTTCAGGTGAATCACAAACAAAACCTCCCACCACGTGAACAGCTTCTTCCCACGGGCCATGGCCCAAATCACCTGGTCTACGATGATCTTCTCATCCACGGACTATGCACCCTGCACTATTATCCAAGAACTGCGAACTTCTCTTTGCACTATTTGCACACCCTAATATGCTTTTTTTCATATATACTGTAGTTGGGTCTGAAATGATTGACACACTTGATGAGGATGAGTAAACATTACTGAAAATGTTTCATGATGCCGTTGACCTTAACAAGGGCCCCAGGACCAGCGAAAGCAAAAATGTCCAAATAACATCCAACACCATCTTTTACAGTAGGTATGGGGTTCTTTTCGAAGCCTCGCCGTACATATTTCCCCGACTGCACATCATCATGCGTAGGGTGCCGTCTTTCGGATGGGACATTAAACGGTGTCCTGACTCTCTGAGGTCATTAAAGATCCCATGGCACGTAAGAGTAGGGGTGTTAACCCCGGTGTCCTGGCTAAATTCCCAAGCTGTCCCTCATACCATCACGGTCACCTAATCATCCCCAGTTTACAATTGGCTCATTCATCCCCCTCCTCTCCCCTGTAACTATTCCCCAGGTCGTTGCTGTAAATGAGAATGTGTTCTCAGTCAACTTAGCTGGTAAAATAACGGTAAAAAAATCATATTTAACGGTAAAAAATATATATTTATACATCCCTATATACATCATTTCTGTAGCTATGTTTTTATAGTGAACCTTGTAGTTATACTACAGTGTACATAGCACAGGAGGTTGGTTGCACTTAATTGGGGAGGACGGGCTCATGGTGATCCCTGGAGGGGATTAGTGGAATAGTTTCTATGTGTTTGACGCCATTCCATTTGCTCCGTTCCAGTCATTATTATGAGCCGTTCTCCCCACAGCAGCATCCACTGGTAAATAGTGTACATACCGCATGTGGATTTGTGTAAAACTCTGCTTCTACATAAGTTGTATCCTGTAATCCTGTTTATTGTCTGTCTGTATATTCTTATTGTGGCAGCACCATTTTAGTCTAATTCCAGGACATGTAGGACATGTAAATGAATGTACACACATATCATATATATATATACAGTTGAAGTCGGAAGTTTACAAACACCTTAGATTGAAACTCAGTTTTTCACAATTCCTGACATTTAATTTAATCAGAGAAAAATTCCCTGTCTTCGGTCAGTATGTAAAAACCGACTTTAACTGTGGGGAGAACAAGTATTTGATACACTGCCGATTTTGCAGGTTTCCCAGTTATCATAGGTACACTTCAACAGTGAGAGACGAAATCTAAAACAAAAACACGTGGAATTGTTTTTAAATTTAAATGTTTGAATATGAAATGATTCGTGATGGGATGAAATGTGATTTTAGCTTCTAAAATGTGAGATTTGGGTTTTCATAAGGTTAGGGCTATGCTGTGAAGGGACATGGGCTATAAAACTTTTAAAACACGCCCTCCTCTCCCTTCCTATATAAAGCCTTGATGACAATGTAACCTCCTGTTCCGAGGATGTGAGGACGACGGTCTGATGTCAGAATGGTTCAGATAATAACTACAGAACGAAGCCAACATCAGCATGAGCTTTGGTTGCGAATGGTATGAACTTTGAACTCTTATTCACTACAGAAGTGATACCTCCTAGCCGTTGAGTTAGCAACAGCAGCTGCAAACGCAGGTTAGGAACTCTCTTAGTTCGCTGGACTTTATCCTGCTAACTGTTCCAAATGTCCGAACTGAATTTGGTAAAAGGGCTTTTATGTACTCTGCGCCATCGCAACTTACAAAATACTTTTAAACTGGAAGAACTTGTCCCGATTGGTGTTTTTAAATCACTGATGAAGGATTTTGAGGCTGATTCCCTGACCTGTCAATGTTTGTGATTTGCTGTTTTATACTCTTGTGAATTCAATGGTTTTTACTCGATTACTTGTAGTTTTTCATGTTGTCTGTCTGTAATTTTTTTGTAATGACTTGGTGCTGCCTATCTTGGCCAGGGAGCTCTTGAAAAAGAGATTTTAATCTCAATGAGCCCTTCCTGGTTAAATAAAGGTTAAATAAATAAAAACAGACAGAGTATCCCGTCTACCACACAACGACCTTACTACAACGTATCCAATTGACCACCAGAGACATTCTTCAAAGGACAAAGGACTCGGTATGGCAACACGGCCATCCATCTATAACCAACCTACCGAAGCGCAGCTCAGAGTAAATATTTATTGCATTTTCCTTTTCCAAATGGGCTGTAATTTAGAATGCATAAGATACTGTATTTACGATAGCACAGCTTTGCCCTTTGTTCCTCAGTCTTCCGGCTCTTTCACTCAAACCCAGCCCCTTTTCTTTTGTGTAACAAGCTGTCATATCTGTTCCGCCCGCTAGGGACGTTTTCCTTTATGACGTCATTTGTAATCAAGTTATGATTAATTATGTGTATGTGTAATTCTATGTGATTAGTTAGGTATTTAGTAAATAAATAATTAAACCCAATTTGGTATTGCTGATTCAACTTGTTAGCCAGGGTTCGTGAAGATAACCAAGAATTTACAACTTTTAGATGAGACTGAATTAAGGTGACGATTAATATGACAGCTATTGATGTAAAATATTACTAGGTCTTTAAGAGGTTATTCGGAAGATAACAGCTCTATAAATGTTATTTCGTGGTACCCCGACTCTCTAGTTAATTATATTTACATGATTAGCTCAATCGGGTAATATTAATTACGGAGAAATTATTTTATAGAATAGCATGTCATATCACTTAATCCGGCATAGCCAAAGACACGACAGGAGGAATGGGAGAAGGTCATGTGGTCTGATGAGACAAAAATATAGCTTTTTGGTCTAAACTCCACTCGCCGTGTTTGGAGGATGAAGAAGGATGAGTACAACCTCAAGAACACCATCCGAACCGTGAAGCGTCTGTTCCTCTAGTGATGTAGAGGTTAACCCAGGCCCTGTAGACTCCAATACCACACCTATTCCCCAGATGCTATCGTTTGTTGACTTCTGTAACCGTTAAAGCCTTGGTTTCATGCATGTTAACATCAGAAGCCTCCTCTCTAAGTTTGTTTTATTTACTGCTTTAGCACACTCCACCAACCCTGATGTCCTAGCCGTGTCTGAATCCTGGCCTAGCAAGGCCACCAAAAATTCTGACATTTTCATCCCCAACTACATTTTCCGCCAAGATAGAACTGCCAAAAGGGGCGGGGTCACAATCTACTGCAGAGATAGTCTGCAGAGTTCTGTCATGCTATCCAGGTCTGTGCCCAAATAGTTCGAGCTTCTACCTTGAAAAATTCACCTTTCCAGAAATAAGTCTCTCACTGTTGCCGCTTGCTATAGACCCCCCCCAGCCCCCAGTTGTACCCTGGACTCCATATGAGAATTGATTGCCCCCATTTATCTTCAGAGTTCGTACTGTTAGGTGACCTAAACTGGGATATGCTTAACACCCCTGCCGTCCTACAATTTAAGCTAGATGCCCTCAATCTCACACAAATTATCAAGGAACCTACCAGGTATAACCTCAAATCCATAAACATGGGCACCATCATAGATATCATCCTGACCAACCTGAGCTCTAAATACACCTCTGCTGTCTTCAACAAGGATCTCAGTGATCACTGCCTCATTGCCTGCGGTCAAACGATCACCCCTCATCACTGTCAAACGCTCCCTAAAACACTTCAGCAAACAGATCTTTCTAATCGACCTGGCCCAGGTATCCTGGAATGATATTGACCTCATCCCGTCAGTAGAGGATACCTGGTTATTCTTTAAATGTACTTTCCTCACCATCTTAAATAAGCATCTCCCATTCAAAAAATGTAGAACTAAAAACAGATATAGCCCTTGGTTCACTCCAGACTTGATTGCCCTTGACCAGCACAAAAACATCCTGTGGCGTACTGCATTAGCATTGAATAGCCCGCGACATGCAACTTTTCAGGGAAGTCAGGAACCAATATACACAGTCAGTTAGGAAAGTAAAGGCTAGCTTTTTCAAACAGAAATTTGCATCCTGTAGCACAAATTCCCAAAGGTTTTGGGACACTAAAGTCCATGGAGAATAAGAGCAAATCCTTCCAGCTGCCCACTGCATTGAGGCTAGGAAGCACTGTCACCACCGATAAATCCACGATAATCGAGAATTTCAATAAGCATTTTTCTACGGCTGGCCATGCTTTCCACCTGGCTAAGACTCTGCACCCCCTGCAGCAACTCCCCCAACCTACTAGCCTGTTCAACCTCTCTTTCGTATCGTCTGAGATCCCTAAAGATTAGAACACTGCCGCAGTCATCCCCCTCTTCAAAGGGGGAGACACTCTAGACCCAAACTGTTATAGACCTATAACCATCCTGCCCTGCCTTTCTAAAGTCTTCGAAAGTCCAGTTAACAAACAGATCACCGACCATTTAGAATCCCACCGTACCTTCTCCGGTATGCAATATGGTTTCCGAGCTGGTCATGGGTGCACCTCAGCCACGCTCAAGGTCCTAAACGATATCATAACCGTCATGAATAAAATACAGTACTGTGCAGCCATCTTCATCGACCTGGCCAAGGCTTTCGACTCTGCCAATCACCGCATTATTTTGGCAGACTCAACAGCCTTGGTTTCTCAAATGACTGCCTCACCTGATTCACCAACACTTCTTAAATAGAGTTCAGTGTGTCAAATCCGGACCACTGGCAGTCTCTATGGTGGTGCCGCAGGGATCAATTCTCGGGCCGATTCTTTTCTCTGTAAATATCAATGATGTCGCTCTTGCTGCTGGTGATTTTCTGATCCACCTCTACACAGACGACACCATTCTGTATACTCTGGCACTTCATTGGACACTCTGTTAACTCACCTCCAGACGCGCTTCAATGCCATACAACACTCCTTCCATGGCCTCCAACTGCTCTTAAATGCAAGTAAAACTAAATGCATGCTTTTCAACCGATTGCTGCCCGCACCTGCCCGCCTGACTACCATCACTACTCTGGACGGTTCTGACTTAGAATATGTGAACAACTACAAATAGCTAGGTGTCTGGTTAGACTGTAAACTCTTCTTCCAGACTCACATTAAGCATCTCCATTCCAAAATTACATTTAGAATCAGCTTCCTATTTCACAACAAAGCCTCCTTCACTCATGCTGCTAAACATACCCTCGTAAAACTGACTATCCTGCCAATCCTTGACTTCAGCAATGTCATTTACAAAACAGCCTCCAACACTATACTCAGCAAATTAGATTAAGTCTATCACAATGTCATCCGTTTTGTCACCAAAGCCCCATACACTACCCACCACTGCGACCTGTACGCTCTCGTTAGCTGGCCCTCGCTTCATATTTGTCGCCAAACCCACTGGCTCCAGGTCATCTATAAGTCTTTGCTAGGTAAAGCCCCACCTTATCTCAGCTCACTGGTCACCATAGCAACACCCACCTGTAGCATGCGCTCCAGCAGGTTTATTTCACTGGTCATCACCAAAGCCAACTCCTCTTTGGCCGCCTTTCCTTCCAGTTCTCTGCAGCCAATGACTGGAACTAATTGCAAAAATCACTGAAGCTGGAGACTTATATCTCCCTCACTAACTTTAACATCAGCTGCCAGAGCAGCTTGCCGATCACTGCATCTGTACACAGCCCATCTGTAAATAGCCAACCCAACTACATAATCCCCACATTGTTATTTATTTTTGCTCTTTTGCACCATAGTATCTCTGCTTGCACATTATCATTGGCACATCTATCACTTCAGTGTTAATGCTAAATTGTAATTATTTCGCCACTATGACCTATTTATTGCCTTACCTCCATAATCTTACTATATTTGCACACACTGTACAATATATAGATTTTTCTATTGTTTTATTGACTGTACGTTTGTTTAACCATGTTTAACTCTGTGTTGTTGTTTGTGTCGCACTGCTTTGCTTTATCTTGGCCAGGTCGCAGTTGTCAATGAGAACTTGTTCTCCCCTGGCCTACCTGGTTAAATAAAGGTGAAATAAATATATATAATAGTTCCAGCTTATACATACTATATACATTTTACAGACACAATCTATTTTACAATAGTTTTATTTTGTTTGTCTTTAGTCCTGGCCTTCCTCTAACTTCCACCTCTCCCATATATTTCTGATGTCCATCCAGTTTGATTTCTATTTGCCATATATTTTTAACTGTGCTATTTCACAAAAGTTCTGAGCCTATGTACATTTTGCAGACACAGTGCATTTTACATTTGTTATCTTGTTATCTTGTCATCTATCTATTAACACCATCCATATTGGATTTCTGTTTGCCATATATTTTTCAACTGTGCTGTGATGCTTCAGAAAAGTTCTGAACCTTTCTATTCTCATAGTTTCTACAGATTGTAAATAAAGATAAGCATGTAAATGTATTCGGCGAGTAAAAAATATTCCGATTTTTTTTAACGAATAACATCAAAAAGGGTACTTTTGAGATATTCATATTAATATTTTTATTTTTGAATTAAATAATGTGAAGTATTTTTGTTCAGAATCTAGACATACTCCTTTTAAATAAGACTATACGGAGGATAACGACACCAATATGTTGTCTGTGTCACGTACAGATCATGGATCATAGTGTCTTCCAAGGTCTAAAAGAGGCACTTTTGGTTTGTGATACAATTATAAAAAGCATATGAAACATACTTTCTCCCAATTAAGTTTCAATGTGAGAAGGGTTAGGGTTAGAATACCCAAAATATTTTCTGGCTGGTTGGACAACACTTCAGTACATAGTGTTACATAATACATGATTGCTATGTCTGTAACACATTATTATGATGTTGTGATACTTCTGTATCTGTCTTTTTGTTTGAAATAGTGGAGATACTGATCTAAATGAAGACCAAATAGGTCATTGTTTTCAATATTTAATGTTTTACATTTTCAACACTCACCAGCTGATTGACAGGGCTAAAATTGGTATCCAAGGTGATGACTCTAAAATTCACTGTAAGAAAACAAAGACTCAATGAGAATTTCAGGAGACAAACTATTTATAGTTACTTACTCTGGATAAAATGTACAACCGTTGGTAATAAGTCCCCATTTAAAATCAATTGCAGATAAGTTCGCGGAAAATATTAACATTTTCGATATCCAATGATAATATCCAGGAAAGGAACGCCTTATAACATGTGGAATGACAGTTCAAACTCCATTACAGTGTAAATATTCAACCCACAACAACAACTGTTTCTTAGCAAGCAGACTAATTTTGTAGACTACTGGTCTTGTGTAAATCTACCTGTTTGTCCGGGGTTGTAGATTGGTTTATCCGTTTGGAGGAATGTCATCGGGCTGTTGGGTTTGATCATGACCTTTTTCTCCTCCGTGGATAGAAATGTTTCACCTTGAACCTTCACCTTAAAATGTTGCACTTCGTCACTCTCCACATGAGGGGCCTGAAAGGGAGACAGAGAGCAACACTGATAAACTAATGTACCAATAACATATGATATCATACTGTGGTCCTGTGTGGCTCAGTTGGTAAGACCATGCTGCTTGCAATGGCAAGGTTGGGGGTTCAATTTCTGCAGGGATCACATAGGCTATTGTGAGTTGCTTTGGATAAAAGTTTCTGCTAAGTTATATATACAGTTGTAGTCAGAAGTTTACATACACCTTAGCCAAATACATTTGAAGTCAGTGTTTCACCATTTCTGACGTTTAATCCTAGTAAAAAATTCCCTGTTTTAGGTCAGTTAGGATCACCACTTTACTTTAAGAATGTGAAATGTCAGAATAATAGTAGAGAGAATGATTTATTTCAGCTTTTATTTATTTCATCACATTCTCAGTGGGTCAGAAGTTTATATACACTCAATTAGTATTTGGTAGCATTGCCTTTAAATTGTTTAACTTGGGTCAAATGTTTCAGGTAGCCTTCCACAAGCTTCCCACAATAAGTTGGGTGAATTTTGGCCTATTCCTCCTGACAGAGCTAGTGTAACTAGCTAGGTTACTAGTCCTCCTTGCTCGCACATGCTTTTTCAGTTCTGCCAACAGATTTTCTGTAGGATTGAGGTCAGGGCTTTGTGATGGCCACTCCAATACCTTGACTTTGTTGTCCTTAAGCCATTTCGACACAACTTTGGAAGTATGCTTGGGGTCATTGTCCATTTGGAAGACCCATTTGCGACCAAGCTTTAACTTCCTGACTGATGTCTTGAGATGTTGCTTCAATATATCCACATAATTTTCCATCCACATAATTTTCCATCCTCATGATGCAATCTATTTTGTGAAGTGCACCAGTCCCACCTGCAGCAAAGCAGCCCCACAACATGATGCTGCCGCCCCCATGCTTCACGGTTGAGATGGTGATCTTCGACTTGCAAGCCTCCCCCTTTTTCCTCCAAACATAACGATGGTCATTATGGCCAAACAGTTCTATTTTTGTTTCATCAGACCAGAGGACATTTCTCCAAAAAGTACGATCGTTGTCCCCATGTGCAGTTGCAAACTGCTGGCTTTTTTTGGCGGTTTTGGAGCAATGGCTTCTTCCTTGCTGAGCGGCTTTTCAGGTTATGTTGATATAGGACTCGTTTTACTGTGGATATAGATACTTTTGTACCTGTTTCCTCCAGCATCTCCACAAGGTCATTTACTGTTGTTCTGGGATTGATTTGCACTTTTCGCAAATCATCTCTAGGAGACGCGTCTCCTTCCTGAGCGGTGTGACGGCTGTGGTCCCATGGTGTTTATACTTGCGTACTATCGTTTGTATAGATGAACATGGTACCTCAGGCGTTTAGAAATTGCTCCCAAGGATGAACCAGACGTGTGGAGGTCTACAATTTTTTTTTCTGAGGTCTTTGCTGATTTCTTTTGATTTTCCCATGACGTCAAGCAAAGAGGTAGGTAGGCCTTGAAAATATATCCACAGGTATACCTCCAATTGACTCAAATGATATCAATTAGCCTATCAGAAACTTCTAAAGCCATGACATCATTTTCCGGAATTTTCCAAGCTGTTTAATGGCACAGTCAACTTAGTGTATGTAAACCTCTGACCTACTGTAATTGTGATACAGTGAATTATAAGTGAAATAATCTGTTTGTAAACAATTTTGGGAAAAATTACTTGTGTCATGCACAAAGTAGATGTCCTAACCGACTTTCCAAAACTATAGATTGTTAACAAGAAATTTGTGGAGTGCTTGAAAAACGAGTTTTAATGACTCCAACCTAAGTGTATGTAAACTTCTGACTTCAACTGTATATTGTACAGTGCATACTAGTATCTGACCAAAACCAGGTATGAATTTCAGCCTGAATTTAAGCCACCACATTGATATTTCCCATAAAATAACCTGGTATTACATAACCAGGTATTACAAAATTAAGAGATGCATCACAAAGCAGAGAAAGTACACTCTTATTGAATGGTTCTGGATGTCGACCAGTGCTGAGCTGACCTGAAACTGGAAGCAGCGGTGAAACTCTTGGTCAGAACTCTCCTGGAGAAGTATTTTGTTCTGCTCATTGGCGATCAGAGATATGGTCATTACCAGGGTCTCGTTGGGCTGCAGAAGGCTGGCACAAAGCTTGGCCTCTGAGCCTGCCTGGATTACTGCAGGAATGGCTACCATGTAAACCCTACAGAGAACATACACACCAACAAACACAAAGGAAAATCAGTACAAAATGAGAGGCTACGTAGGTGAAATCGACAGAAGAAATGCCTGCTGAAAGGGTCGATGAAAAACAGCTCTTAATCTGCTCTCTGACTGAGAGAACGTTACGCCAAGATGAGACGCAATAAATCTGATTACTCAATTCTAACTGTATGACTGTGCAGATTTACTTACGGCCTTGGAGTTTCTTGACAGACACAAAGCCAGTGAAAGCAGGCAAATAGTATCCATATCCAAACCTGAAGCCCAGGAGGAACCATGACAAAAAGAGAAAAAAAAACAAGTCAGACTATATCCCAGTATTCCTACCTGCAATACTTCCCTACTGCATTGTGCAGAGGAACTGGTATCCAGGTTTAAATTATTGAAGTAAAAGCCCTGTGAATGATTGACCCATTTTTTTCAATAATAGTGCTTTGCTGTATTGTGATTGGCAGATTCTCTGGCTTTGGGACTATGCATGCACCGTCAATAAAAAATGACTGCCAAAACAAAGGAAATACCAACATAAAGTGTTGTAAATAACCAGTGCAGTCAAAAACTTAATTTTCCTGTGTTTTATATACACTGTTTGTACAAACACCTATGCTCTTTCCATGACATAAACTGACCAGGTAAATCCAGGTGAAAGCTACAGAATGATCCCTTATTGATGTCACGTAATTAAATCAATTTCAGTCAGTTTAGATGAAGGGGAGGAGAAGTATTTTTAAGTCTTGAGACATGGATTGTGTCCTGTATGGTAGTAGGTGCCAGGTGCACCGGTTTGAGTGAACTGCAAGAACTGCAACGCTGCTGAGTTTTTCCACACTCAACCGTGTTCCGTGTGTATCAAGAATGGTCAAATCGAATCAAATTGTATTTGTCACATGCACCGAATAAAACAGGTGTAGGCCTTACCATGAAATGCGTACTTACAAGCCCTTAACCAACAATGCAGTTTTAAGAAAATGGGAGCCACCCAGTCTATGACTTGGGTGGCTGGAGTCTTTAACAATATTTTGGGCCTTCCTTTGACACGCCTATTAAAGAGGTCCTGGATGGCATCTCGCGTCTTGTGACGGCCGGCCGCCCAACAACCTGCCCGCTTGACCCTATCCCCTCCTCTCTTCTCCAGACCATCTCCGGTGACCTTCTCCCTTACCTCACCTCGCTCATCAACTCATCCCTGACCGCTGGCTACGTCCCTCCCGTCTTCAAGAGAGCGAGAGTTGCACCCCTTCTGAAAAAACCTACACTCGATCCCTCCGATGTCAACAACTACAGACCAGTATCCCTTCTTTCTTTTCTCTCCAAAACTCTTGAACGTGCCGTCCTTGGCCAGCTCTCCCGCTATCTCCACTGGCTTCCAGTTGAAGCTCGCATCCGCTACAAGACCATGGTGCTTGCCTACGGAGCTGTGAGGAGAACGGCACCTCAGTACCTCCAGGCTCTGATCAGGCCCTACACCCAAACAAGGGCACTGCGTTCATCCACCTCTGGCCTGCTCGCCTCCCTACCACTGAGGAAGTACAGTTCCCACTCAGCCCAGTCAAAACTGTTCGCTGCTCTGGCCCCCCAATGGTGGAACAAACTCCCTCACGACGCCAGGACAGCGGAGTCAATCACCACCTTCCGGAGACACCTGAAACCCCACCTCTTTCAGGAATACCTAGGATAGGATAAAGTAATCCTTCTCCCCCTCCCCCCCCCTTAAAAGACCTAGATGCACTATTGTAAAGTGGCTGTTCCACTGGATGTCATAAGGTGAAAGCACCAATTTGTAAGTCGCTCTGGATAAGAGCGTCTACTAAATGACTTAAATGTAAATGTAAAATGGCAGGAAGTTTGGCCCCGGTGATGTACAGGGCCGTACACACTACCCTCTGTAGTGCCTTATGGTCGGATGCCGAGCAGTTGCCATACCAGGTGGTAATGCAACCAGTCAGAATGCTCTCGATGGTGTAGTTGTGTAACTTTTTGAGGATCTGTGGACCCATGCCAAATCCTTTCAGTCTCCTGAGGAGGAATTAGGTGTCTTTGTGTTTGGACCATGATAGTTTGGATAGCAAATAATTTGAAGTTCTCGACCCACTCCACTACAACCCGTCAATGTGAATGGGGGTGTGTTCGGCCCTCCTTCTCCTGTAGTCCACAATCAGCTCCTTTGTCTTGCTGATGTTGAGGGAGAGGTTGTTGTCCTGGCACCACACTGCCAGGTCTCTGACCTCCTCCCTATAGACTGTTCTATCATTGTCGGTGATCAGGCCTTGCACTGTTGTGGTGTTAGCAAACTTAATGATGGTGTTGGAGTTGTGCTTGGCCACGCAGTCGTGGGTGAACAGGGAGGGAGTACAGGAGGGGACTAAGTCAGCGTGGCAGATGTGTTGTTGCCTGACCTTTCCACCTGGGGGGCGGCCCGTCAGGAAGTCCATGATCCAGTTGCAGAGGGAGGTGTTTAGTCACAGGGTCCTTAGCTTAGTGATGAGCTTTGTGGGCACTATGGTGTTGAACGCTGAGCTGTAGTCAATGAACAGCATACTCACGTACGTGTTCCTTTTGTCCAGGTGGGAAAGGGCAGTGTGGAGTGCAATTAAGATTGCATCATCTGTGGATCTGTTGGGAACGTGTGCAAATTGGAGTGGGTCTAGGGTTTCAGGGATGATGGTGTTGATGTGAGCCATGACCAGCCTGTCAAAGAACTTTGTGGTTACACACGTGAGTGCTACGGGAGGTAGTGATTTAGGCAGGTTACCTTCGCGTTCTTGGGCACAGGGACTATGGTGGTCTGAATGAAACATGTAGGTATTACAGAGTCGGTCAGAGAGAGTTTGAAAATGTCATTGAAAACACATGACAGTTGGTCCTTGCATGCAGTACAAGTCCTGGTAATTCGTCTGACCCTGCAGCCTTGTGAATGTCGGCCTGTTTAAAGGTCTTACGCACATCGGTTACGGAGAGCGTGATCACACAGTCATCCAGAACAGCTGGTGCTCTCATGCATGCTTCAGTGTTGCTTGCCACGAAGCCAGCATAAAAGGCATTTAGCTTGTCTGGTAGGCTCCCATCACTGAGCAGCTCGCGGCTGGGTTTCCCTTTATAGTCCATAATAGTTTGCAATCCCTGCCACATCCGACGAGCATCAGAGCCGGTGTAGTAAGATTCAATCTTAGTCCTGTATTGACACTTAGTTTGATAATTCGTCTGAGGGCATAGCGGGATTTCTTATAAGCATCCAGATTAGTGTCAAGCTCCTTGAAAGCGGCAGCTCTAGCCTTTAGCTCGGTGCTGATGTTACCTGTAATCCATGGCTTCTGGTTGGGATACACACGTACAGTCACAATGGGGACAATGTATTGATGAATCCGATGGTATACTCCTCAATGCCATCGGATGAATCCCAGAACATATTCCAGTCTGTGCTAGCAAAACAGTCATGTAGCTTAGCATCAGAATCATCTGACCACTTCTGTATTGAGGCGAGTGACTGGTACTTCCTGCTTTTGTTTTTGCTTGTATGCAGAAATCATGATGATACAACTATTGTGCAGATTTGCCAAAGGGAGGGCGAGCGAGAGCTTTGTACGCATATCTGTGTGTGGAGTAAAGGTGGTCTAGACTTTTTTATCCTCTGGTTGCACGTGTAGAAATGAGGTAAAACGGATTTCAGTGTGCCTGCATTAAAGTTCCCGGTCACTAGGAGCGTCGCTTCTGGATAAACATTTCTAGTTTACCACCCGAAGGACATCCAGCCAACTTCTGACAACTGTGTGAAGCATTGGAGTCAACATGGGCCAGCATCCTTGTGGAATGCTTTCAAAGCCTTGTATTTTTATTTATTTATTAATATTTATTTAACCTTTATTTAACCAGGTAGGCAAGTTGAGAACAAGTTCTCATTTACAACTGCAACCTAGCCAAGATAAAGCAAAGCAGTTTGACACATATAACAACACAGTTACACATGGAGTAAAACAAACATACAGTTAATAATACAGTAGAAAAATAAGTCTATATACAATGTGTGAGCAAATGAGGTGAGATAAGGGAAGTAAAGGCAATAAATAGACCATGGTGGCGAAGTAAATACAATATAGCAATTAAAACACTGGAATGGTAGATTTGACAGTAGATGAGTGTGCAAAGTAGAAGTACTGGGGTGCATAGGAGCAAAATAAATAAATAAATACAGTAGGGGAAGAGGTAGTTGTTTGGGATATTGATAGATGGGCTATGTACAGGTGCAGCGATCTGTGAGCTGCTCTGACAGCTGGTGTTTAAAGCTAGTGAGGGAGATAAGTGTTTCCAGTTTCAGAGATTTTTGTAGTTTGTTCCAGTCATTGGCAGCAGAGAACTGGAAGGTGAGGTGGCCAAAGGAGGAATTGGCTTTGGGGGTGACAAGTGAGATATACCTGCTGGAACTCGTGCTACGGGTGGGTGCAGCTATGGTGATCAGCGAGCAGAGATAAGGCGGGACTTTACCCAGCAGGGTCTTGTAGATGACCTGGAGCCAATGGGTTTGGCGACGAGTATGAAGCGAGGGCCAGCCAACGAGAGCGTACAGGTCGCAGTGGTGGGTAGTATATGGAGCTTTGGTGACAAAAAATGATGGCACTGTGATAGACGGCATCCTATTTGTTGAGTAGGGTGTTGGAGACTATTTTGTAAATAACATCGCCAGAGTCGAGGATCGGTAAGATGGTCAGCTTTACGAGGGTATGTTTGGCAGCATGAGTGAAGGATGCTTTGTTGAGAAATAGATTTGAATTTGGATTGGAGATGTTTTATGTGAGTCTGGAAGGAGAGTTTACAGTCTAACCAGACACCTAGGTATTTGTAGTTGTCCACATATTCTAAGTCAGAACCGTCCAGACTAGTGATGCTGGACGGGTGGGCAGATGCAGGCAGCGATCGGTTGAAGAGCATGCATTTAGTTTTACTTGTATTTCAGAGCAGTTGGAGGCCACGGAAGGAGAGTTGTAGAGGTGCAACTCAATATTAGGAAGGTGTTCCTAATGTTTTGTACACTCATTGTATATCGTATATCTTATCCGGGGGCCTGTCATGCCAAATAGTGTCCCCACGGCCAAATAGTGCCCCTCTCTGCGTCACAATGGAATTCAATGAGTTCTAGCTTCTGTTGCTGACCGGATTACATTATGAACCAAAGAGTATTATGCTGTTGCTTGGCTCTATTTTAACTCGTAGCGGTCGCAAAGGAAGGAGGATGCTGGCAGCTCTAGTTCTATTTCACTGCATAAAAGCTCGCTCAGTCTGAACAAAATTATTACCTCAGAATTTCTCTCCAAGGAGGGTGTTTTTGACGGTCCCAACCTGCTGACTACCTGCTGCTTCAGAATGGAAAGAGAATGTATATTTATATTTGTCTTCATATAAGTCAATATTGTTTAATAGGAATAAATCATTTAAGCTGTTTTTAGATTGACGTTGCTTGCTACTGTAATTACTTACATCAGCCTGTCTAGTCAGCCAGCCAGCTAGCCAGACAATTTTATTTAGCTAACGTTAGTTGTAACTGTTATCGTAGCTGGTTGTATGTAGCTGGTTGTATGTAGCTTGCACTTTAATGGCATCCCTCAGGGAGATTTTATTTTATCTTTCCAACCAGGCAAAGTATTATGAAGACACCACTGATCTCGACAAGAGGTGCAGCATTCAGAGAAATTCACAATTCAGGGGGGAAATAGTGGAAGACAGACAGAGAGAGAGAGATGGAGAGAGAAACAGAGAGAGAAAGACAGCAGTGCAATTGCACTTAAACTTTAGTATTTCAACAACTCTTCTCTTCCAACTTGTTAGGCAATCATATCTACCTACAGGGGAAGGATGGCCAGCCATACAGGAGGGTGATTTTTACTAAGGAGGAGAAAGAGGCCGTGTTGAACGAGATGCATGCTGGCCATTTCTGAGTGTAGCGCATGATTGCCAAAATCAACCTACGCTTCTTCTGACAGTGAATTGTCAAGGAAGTGGACAGCTGGGCAAGTGAAATAAACTTTTGTTTATCAATCACGTTCTATATTATCTGAAATGATTATGATTTCAATTAATGTCATATCAGAGAGTACACACTTTTTGCAGAAAGGTCAGGACCCTATCTAGCCTGCCAAAGGTTTGAGAGGAAGACTGTGGCACCTGAGTTGAAGCCCATCAAAGTTGTTTCACCTTCACCAATATTATAAATATACATGTCACGGTTGTCATATGGAGGAGACCGATAAACAGCTGCCTCTGATTGAGAACCAATCCAGGCAACCATAGACATATAAACCCCTAGACATAAAAAAACCCATAGACATACAAAAACCCCTAGACAATACAAAAACTAAACAAACCACCCTCGTCACACCCTGACCAAACCAAAATAACAAAGAAAACAAAGATAACTAAGGTCAGGGCGTGACAATACAGTTGAAGTCTGAAGTTTACATACACCTTAGCCAACTACATTTAAACTCAGTTTTTCACAATTACTGACATTTAATCAGAGAAAAAAATCCCTGTCTTAGGTCAGTTAGGATCACCACTTTATTTTAAGAATGTGAAATGTCAGAATAATAGTAGAGAGAATGATTTATTTCAGCTTTTATTTATTTCATCACATTCTCAGTGGGTCAGAAGTTTACATACACTCAATTAGTATTTGGTAGCATTGCCTTTAAGTTGTTTACCTTGGGTCAAACGTTTCAGGAAGCCTTCCACAAGCTTCCCACAATAAGTTGGGAGAATTTTGGCCAATTCCTCCTGATAGAGCTAGTGTAACTGAGTCAGGTTACTAGTCCTCCTTGCTCGCACATGCTTTTTCAGTTCTGCCAACAGATTTTCTGTAGGATTGAGGTCAGGGCTTTGTGATGGCCACTCCAATACCTTGACTTTGTTGTCCTTAAACCATTTCGACACAACTTCGGAAGTACATTGTCCATTTGGAAGACCCATTTGCGACCAAGCTTTATGTCTGATGTCTTGAGATGTTGCTTCAATACATTCACATAATTTTCCTACCTCATGATGTCATCTATTTTGTGAAGTGCACCAGTCCCTCCTTCAGCAAAGCAGCCCCACAACATGATGCTGCCGCCCCTGTGCTTCACGGTTGGGATGGTGTTCTTCGGCTTGCAAGCCTCCCCCTTTTTCCTCCAAACATAATGATGGTCATTATGGCCAAACAGTTCTGTTTTTGTTTCATCAGACCAGAGGGAATTTCTCCAGAAAGTACAATCTTTGTCTCCATGTGCAGTTGCAAACCGTAGGCTGGCTTTTTAATGGCGGTTTTAGAGCAATGGCTTCTTCCTTGCTGAGCGGCCTTTCAGGTTATGTTGAAGAAGGACTCTTTTTACTGTGGATATAGATACTTTTGTACCTGTTTCCTCCAGCATCTTCACAAGGTCCTTTGCTGTTGCTCTGGGATTGATTTGCACTTTCGCACCAAAGTACGTTCATCTCTGCGTGGTCCCATGGTGTTTATACTTGCATACTATCGTTTGCACAGATGAACATAGTACCTTCAGGTGTTTAGAAATTGCTTCCAAGGATGAACCAGACCTGTGGAGGTCTACACATTTTTTCCTGCGCTTTTGGCTGATTTCTTTTGATTTTCCCATGATGTCAGGCAAAGAAGCACTGAATTTGAAAGTAGGCCTTGAAATGCATCCACAGGTCCAGCTCCAATTGACTAAAATTATGTCAATTAGCCTATCAGAAGCTTCTAAAGCCATGACATCATTTTCTGGAATTTTACAAGCTGTTTCATGGCACAGTCAACTTTGTGTATGTAAACTTCTGACCTACTGGAATTGTGATACAGTGAATTATAAGTGAAATAATCTGTCTGTAAACAATTGTTGGAAAAATTACTTGTGTCATGCACAAAGTAGATGTCCTAACCGATTTTCCAAAACTATAGTTTGTTAACAAGAAATTTGTGGAGTGGTTGAAAAATGAGTTTTAATGACTCCAACCTAAGTGTATGTAAACTTCCGACTTCAACTGTAAGTTTCAACACCCATGTGAAGACCACCTCTAGTGAGAGCCTGGTTTTGCTGACTGAGTTCACCTTGACCACGCAGTCAGACAGGGAAAGGACTTGCTGGATGATGTTCGAGGGCCTCGGCGTCCCTGCATTGTACCTGGCCTCTCAGTCGCTCCTGGCCCTGCTGTCTTCAGGCAGGGTCAAATCAAATCAAATGTATTTAAATAGCCCTTCGTACATCAGCTGATTTCTCAAAGTGCTGTACAGAAAATCCAGCCTAAAACCCCAAACAGCAAGCAATGCAGGTGTAGAAGCACGGTGGCTAGGAAAAACTCCTTAGAAAGGCCAAAACCTAGGAAGAAACCTAGAGAGGAACCAGGCTATGAGGGGTGGCCAGTCCTCTTCAGGCTGTGCCGGGTGAAAATTATAACAGAACATGGCCAAGATGCTCAAATGTTCATAAAGGACCAGCATGGTCAAATAATAATAATCACAGTAGTTGTTGAGGGTGCAGCAAGTCAGCACCTCAGGAGTAAATGTCAGTTGGCTTTTCATAGCCGATCATTAAGAGTATCTCTACCGCTCCTGCTGTCTCTAGACAGTTGAAAACAGCAGGTCTGGGACAGGGAGCACGTCCGGTGAAGAGGTCAGGGTTCCATAGCCGCAGGCAGAACAGTTGAAACTGGAGCAGCAGCACGGCCAGGTGGACTGGGGACAGCAAGGAGTCATCATGCCAGGTAGTCCTGAGGCATGGTCCTAGGGCTCAGGTCCTCTGAGAGAGAGAAAGAAAGAGAGAAAGAGAGAATTAGAGAGAGCATACTTCAATTCACACAGGACACCGTATAAGACAGAAGTACTCCAGATATAACAAACTGACCCTAGCCCCCCAAACTACTGCAGCCTAACTACTGGAGGCTGAGACAGAAGGGGTCAGGAGACACTGTGGCCCCATCCGATGATACCCCCAGACAAGAAGAAAACAGGAATGATATAACCCCACCCACTTTGTCAAAGCACAGCCCCCACACCACTAGAGGGATATCTTCAACTACCAACTTACCATCCTGAGACAAGGCCCACAAAGATCTCCGCCACGGCACAACCCAAGGGGGGGGGGCGCCAACCCAGACAGGAATATCACATCAGTGACTCAACCCACTCAAGTGACGCACTCCTCCTAGGGATGGCATGAAAGAGACTCAGCCCCTGTAATAGGGTTAGAGGCAGAGAATCCCAGTGGAAAGAGGGGAACCGGCCAGGCAGAGACAGCAAGGCCGGTTCGTTGCTCCAGAGCCTTTCCTGTTACCTTCACACTCCTGTGCCAGACTACACTCAATCATATGACCCACTGAAGAGATGAGTCTTCAGTAAAGACTTAAAGGTTTAGACCGAGTCTGCGTCTCTCACATGGGTAGGCAGACCATTCCATAAAAATTTAGCTCTATAGGAGAAAGCCCTGTCTCCAGCTGTTTGCTTAGAAATTCTAGGGACAATTAGGAGGCCTGCGTCTTGTGACAGTAGCGTACGTGTAGGTATGTACGGCAGGACCAAATCAGAGAGATAGGTAGGAGCAAGCCCATGTAATGCTTTCTAGGTTAGCAGTAAAACCTTGAAATCAGCCCATGCTGTCACGTTCTGACCTTTATTTCCTTTGTTTTGTCATTATTTAGTATGGTCAGGGCGTGAGTTGGGGTGGGCAGTCTATGTTTGTTTTTCTATGATTTGGGGATTTCTATGTTTCGGCCTAGTATGGTTCTCAATCAGAGGCAGGTGTCAATAGTTGTCTCTGATTGAGAATCATACTTAGGTAGCCTGGGTTGCACTGTTTGTTTGTGGGTGATTGTCTATGTTGATTGCTTGTTTCAGCGCAGTTCGCATTAGCTTCACGGTTGTTATTTTGTTTATTGTTTTTGTATAGGGTTTCAGTGTTCAGTGTTTTCTTTATTAAAATGAATGATGAACATATACCACGCCGCATTTTGGTCCTCCGATCCATCTCGCCTCTCCTCTTCATCTGAAGAGGAGGACGACCGTGACACTTGCCTTAACATGAAGCCAGTGTAGGGAGGCTAGCACTGGAGTAATATGATCACTTTTTTTGGTTCTAGTCAGGATTCTAGCAGCCGTATTTAGCACTAACTGAAATTTAGTGCCTTATCCGGGTAGCCGGAAAGTAGAGCATTGCAGTAGTCTAACCTAGAAGTAACAAAAGCATGGATACATTTTTCTACATCATTTTTGGACAGAAAGTTTCGGATTTTTGCAATGTTACGTAGGTGGAAAAAAGCTGTCCTTGAAACAGTCTTGATATGTTCGTCAAAAGAGAGATCAGGGTCCAGAGTAACGCCGAGATCCTTCACAGTTTTATTTGAGACGACTGTATAACCATCAAGATTAATTGTCAGATTCAACAGAAGATATCTTTGTTTCTTTGGACCTAGAACAAGCATCTCTGTTTTGTCCGAGTCAAAAAGTAGAAAGTTTGCAGCCATCAACTTCCTTATGTCTGAAACACAGGCTTCTAGCGAGGGCAATTTTGGGGCTTCAACATGTTTCATTGAAATGTACAGCTGTGTGTCATCCATATAGCAGTGAAAGTTAACATTATGTTTTCGAATGACATCCCCAAGAGGTAAAGTATATAGTGAAAACAATAGTGGTCCTGAAACGGAACCTTGAGGACAAACCAGTCACAGAGACAAACTGATGTCTTTCCGACAGATAAGATCTAAACCAGGCCAGAACTTGTCCGTGTAGACCAATTTGGGTTTCCAATCTCTCCAAAAGAATGTGGTGATTAATGGTATCAAAAGCAGCACTAAGGGCTAGGAGCACGAGGACAGATGCAGAGCCTCGGTCTGATGCCATTAAAAGGTAATTTACCACCTTCACAAGTGCAGTCTCAGTGCTATGATGGGGTCTAAAACCAGACTGAAGCATTTCCTATACATTGTTTGTCTTCAGGAAGGCAGTGAGTTGCTCCGCAACAGCTTTTATAAATATTTTGAGAGGAATGGAAGATTCGATATAGGCCGATAGTTTTTAAAATATTTTCTGTGTCAAAGTTTGGCTTTTTCAAGAGAGGCTTTATCACTGCCACTTTTAGTGAGTGACGTACACATCCGGTGGATAGAGAGCCGTTTATTTTGTTCAACATAGGAGGGCCAAGAACAGGAAGCAGCTCTTTCAGTAGTTTAGTTGGAATAGGGTCCAGTATGCAGCTTGAAGGTTTAGAGGCCATGATTATTTTCATCATTGTGTCAAGAGATATAGTACTAAAAGACTTGAGTGTCTCTTTTGATCCTAGGTCCTGGCAGAGTTGTGCAGACTCAGGACAATTGAGCTTTGAAGAAATATGCAGATTTAAAGAGGAGTCTGTCATTTGCTTTCTAATAATCATGATCTTTTCTTCAAAGAAGTTCATGAATTTATTACTGCTGAAGTGAAAGCCATCCTCACTTGGGGAATACTGCTTTTTAGTTAGCTTTGCGACAGTATCAAAAATAAATTTGTTCTTATTATTGTTCTTATTTTCCTCAATTAAGTTGGAAAAATAGGATGATCGAGCAGCAGTGAGGGCTCTTCGGCACGGTACTGTCTTTCCAAGCTAGTCGGAAGACTTCCAGTTTGGTGTGGCGCCATTTCCGTTCCAATTTTCTGGAAGCTTGCTTCAGAGCTCGGGTATTTTCTGTATACCAGGGAGCTAGTTTCTTATGATAATTTTTTTTAATTTTTAGGGGTGCAACTGCATCTAGGGTATTTCCGCATGGTGACCAAAGGCATCCCCAGCCTTCTGGTGAGCTCTATGTTGGAGAACGATGCAGACCTGTGGCAGCTGCTCCTAGACAACGTGGTCCTGACAGGGGGATCCAGCCTCCTTCCCACAGACGGAGGGAGGAGGCCTCAGCTCTGGCCCCGCCAGGGGAATTCATGGTGCCAGTCCATGTGATGGATACTGCCTGGATGTGGGGCTCCCTCATGTCCTCTTTCTCCATCTTTGGAGACATCTGCATCAGTGCCTTGGAGGACCTGGAGATGTGTCCATCACAAGTGCTGGGTGGGTCCATCACAAGAGTGATGCCTGATGCCTTTCCCTGGCCTGCTCACCAGAGACAATTAAGTGAAACACTGATTCTGATTAAAGGTATTTTTCCTAAATGTTTTCCAAGGAGAATAAACAGCACAAAATAACTTGGATATAGCATAGGCTGCAAGGGGGCAGACATAGGTTGGAAAGAAAAACTCAAAAAGTAAAAACACATTGGCCTATGGGAATAAGAGCTCATGTTTGGTATTGAAATGAAAGGATTTGATTCCATGCTAATAATAATGAGTGGATTTTGAACATATCTGTCACCATGGCATACAAAGCTGTCTGATTCCTTTATGCATGTCTCCAGAAACCGTTATGTCACTGCAACCGGGAAACTCACTACCATCCCACTCCACTGTCTACTCTTACGGGAAACCCCAGATAAATAACGCTGATTGAACGACAGATTGATTACTTGTCAGGTCTCTTGGTTGAAGAGACTTGCGCAATGGAAAAGTCAATCGGAATTGATGAGGACGGATCTGTAACCTGTCTGTGACCTAATCGAGATGCTGAGCTCGAGGATAAACTACTGCCCGTACACATCCCCGCCACACCATGTCCATAAATAATTATCCAGATTGTCTCAAGAGCGCATCGTAATCCGTCCCCTAGATAGGACTACCGGGAATCACTGTTAAAATGCACTCAACTATCTGCCTTCCCAAGCTGTCAATAGAGTTGGTTTGCTACTGAAATACTGGCGTTGAATGTATACATTTCCCTCAATGTATTGACAGTGTAATCTACGTATCTATACCTCAATTGTTGTAGATTATATTATGTTTAGATAGGTACGTAGAAAACAGTTTGCGTTTCATTGCATTATTGTAAACGGTGCCGTTTATTGAGCACTAGATGGCAGTACAGTATTTGAAAGAAACAAACTCTAGAAATATTGAAGTCTAAGAATCTGTCATCAGTGCACACACTTGTTGTTGGTTTGGGTGTAATTTACTATAGCTGGGGTAAACCGTTTTAACTATTTGAACACCTCCAATCCTAAATGATGTGTCAGGATGTACAAATAGTGACATGTATACACTTTCTATAGCAGACTGTCCACCAGTGCAGAAATGGTCCTTGCAAACCTTTGTGTCTTGCCTTTAGTAGGTCTAGGTCTATTCCATTTCCGTATAAACAATTTACCTTGGAGAGAAGTGCAAATTATGTTACAGAAATTGCATGAAATCTCAACAAAAAGACAAATGGTTTGGGGAGAATATTTGGTTGCAGTGCTATAAACTATATGCCGATGTGTCATTGCTCTAATTTGATTGATGTTGATGCAGAGATGCACACATTGACAAACTGTTTTGTTAAAGCACACAACAGTATTTTGATACTGTAGCCTACAGTACTTAGATTGTATTTGTTCACATGTTCTCCACAGTGTCATGGGCATTGTTATGATACTCTGTCTTGGTGCATTTTCTTAGGTTTCTCAAGTGTCCTTAATAGTGAAGATATCAAAACGATGAAATAACACATATGGAATCATGTAGTAACCAAAAAAGTGTTAAACAAATCCAAATATATTTTAGATTTGAGATTCTTCAAAGTAGCCACGCGTGGCTGTATATTTACCACCACAGATGGATGCTGGCACTAAGACCGCACTCAGTCAGCTGTATAAGGAAATAAGCAAACAGGAAACCACTCACCCAGAGGCGGTGCTCCTAGTGGCTGGAAACTTTAATGCAGGGAAACTTAAATCAGTTCTACCTAATTTCCATCAACATGTTAAATGTGCAAACAGAGGGGAAAAAATTGTAGATCATCTGTACTCCACACACAGAGACGCGGACAATGCTCTCCCTTGCCCTCCATTTGGTAAATCCGACCACAATTCTATCTTCCTGATTCCTGCTTACAAGCAAAAATTAAAGCAGGAAGCACCAGTGATCCGGTCTATCAAAAAAAAAAAGTGGTCTGATAAAGCAGATGTTAAACTACAGGACTGTTTTGCCATCACAGACTGGAACACGTTCCGGGATTCTTCCGATGGCATTGAGGAGTACACCACATCAGTCAGTGGCTTTATCAATAAGTGCATCAAGGACGTTGTCCCCACAGTGACTGTACGTACATACCCCAACCAGAAGCCATGGATTACAGACAACATTTGCACTGAGTTAATGGTAGAGCTGCCGCTTTCACGGTGCGGGACTCTAATCCAGAAGCTTATAAGAAATCCTGCTATGCCCTCGGACGAACCATCAAACAGGCAAAGCGTCAATACAGGGCTAAGATTGGACACTCGTCTTATGTGGCAGGGCTTGCAATCTATTACAGACTACAAAGGGAAGCACAGCTGCGTGCTGCCCAGTGACACGAGCCTACCAGATGAGCTAAATCACTTCCATGCTCACTTCGAGGCAAGCAACACTGAGGCATGCATGAGAGCTTCAGCTGTTCCGGACGACTGTGTGATCACGCTCTTCGTAGCCGACGTGAGTAAGACTTTTAAACAGGTCAACATTCACAAGGCTGCGGGGCCAGATGGTTTACCAGGACGTGTGCTCCGTGCATGTGCTGACCAACTGGCAGGTGTCTTCACTGACATTTTCAACATGTCCCTGATTGAATCTGTAATACCAACATGTTTCAAGCAGACCACCATAGTCCCTGTGCCCAAGAACACGAAGGCAACCTGCCTAAATGACTACAGACCCGTAGCACTCAAGTCCGTAGCCATGAAGTGCTGTGAAAGGCTGGTAATGTCTCACATCAACACCATCATCCTGGAAACCCTAGACCCACTCCAATTCGCATACCGCCCCAACAGATCCTGTTTATCATATAAACACTCTCTGTTTATCATATATGCATAGTCACTTTAACTGTACATTCATGTACATACTACCTCAATTGGCCCGACCAACCAGTGCCTGTATGTAGCCTCGCTACTGTTATTTTTCACTGTCTTTTTACTGTTGTTTTTATTTCTTTACTTACCTATTGTTCACTTAATACATTTTTTGCACTGTTGGTTAGAGCCTGTAAGTAAGCTTTTCACTGTGAGGTCTACACCTGTTGTATTCGGCGCAAGTGACAAAAAACTCTGATTTGATTTGATTTACTTTGCACGCTCTTGGCCTTATCTCAACCAGCTTCATGAGGTAGTCACCTGGAATGCATTTCAATTAACAGGTGTGCCTTGTTAGAAGTTAATTGGTGGAATGGCTTTCCTTCTTAATGCATTTGAGCGATTCAGTTGTGTTGTAACAAGGTAGGAGTGGTATACAGAAGATATACAGAAGACCCTATTTGGACCATATTTGGTAAAAGACAAAGTCCATATTATGGCAAGAACAGCTCACATAAGCAAAGAGAAATGACAATCCATCATTACTTTAAGACATGAAGGTTAATCAATACAGAAAATGTTTTGAAAGTTTCTTCAAGCGCAGTCGCAAAAGCCATCAAGTGCTATGATGAAACTGGCTCTCATGAGGACCACCACAGGAAAGGAAGGGCCATTGTTACCTCTGCTGCAAAGGATAAGTTCATTAGAGTTAACTGCACATCACAACATGCACTTAAAATTAACCTTACAATTAACAGTGTTGTGCGATTTGGAAAGCCATAGTCAGCCAATAAATAATATAACAAGGTTTTCAACTTTAGCTCACAATCTGTGGATACTATATGATGAGAAATGTAAAACAATTATGTAAAACTTCACAGCACAATGGAAAAATATATAGCACATGTGTAACGGATGTGAAACGGCTAGTTAGCGGTGGTGCGCGCTAAATAGCGTTTCAATCGGTGACGTCACTTGCTCTGAGACCTTGAAGTAGTGGTTCCGCTTGCTCGGCAAGAGCCGCGGCTTGTGTGGAGCGATGGGTAACGATGCTTCGTGGGTGACTGTTGTTGATGTGTGCAGAGGGTCCCTGGTTCGCGCCCGGGTATGGGCGAGTGGACGGTCTAAAGTTATACTGTTACACATGGAAACCAAACGAGGGTGGTCTATGATGATAGGTGGGATGGACTAAAAGTGGCTGAGGGTTGAGATGAAATAGTTTATGTATTATTATTATGTGACTGCTTTATATAAAAGTACCATCTATGTAAAATGTGTATACAAAATGTATGCAAAATGTGTATACAAAATGTGTATGTAAAATGTATGTATATGTAGCAAAGAATCTGTAAAAAAAAAACTAAAAGATATTTGTCCTCTGAAGAGGGGTTTATAATTTAAATATAATATTATTCTTTTTTTACTGCACCTCAGATTGCAGACCAAATAAATGCTTCACAGAGTTCAAGTAACAGACAAATCTCAATATCAACTGTTCAGAGGAGACTGCGTGAATCAGGCCTTCATGGTCGAGTTGTACTGTAAAATTAAGCATAATGTGTAATTATGGCTCTAGTTTGCAGGAATGGCTGTTTCAGTTATTTGAAAAACGCAAAATTCTCAAATGTATGAATGGGGGCACAGCCCCCTCTCCCGGTCCACCCCCCAGGCATCCTCACATATTCTGTGCCCGCTAACTTTTTCAGGTGCATTATGGCCCTGCTCATCAGCAAACGCTGGAAATATGAGCACCTCAATATCCAAGCAGCCACTTAACAGTGTAGCCTAATATTAATTTTGATCGAAAAGTATAAGGGTATAGTGGATGCTTTTCAATGGAGTGAAAATCCAGGAGCGAACAGTTCCAGATTATTTATATGTATCTCGAACGGAAAAGTCAGGCAGAAAGTTGGAGTTCCCCGTGGTGCTTTGGCCAGGCTTGCGGATGTAGATTGTGTTGAATGTGTGTTGATACCAGAGCTCACTGGTCGATATAGGTTAAAAAATACTCTCACTTCCCTCCACGGAGGGGCAGTGCTCACCCGGGCACAAGCGTGCTCCACTCCTGGCCTTTTCGCGGGCTCAGACTCCTGACAAAGTTGTTTCCCACCAGGCATTATATGAATGATTACAATTAAATAATAGCAGGAAATGATGGCAATGTGATTATACTCACGAAGTTATAGGTACATTTTTTAGGTGTAAAAACACAGGCAGTAAGGCATGATTATTCTAACACCCAGCACACGTTTTGGTCAAAAGCATAACAACATTTTGGTCAAAAGGCACAAGAACCAGATTCCAAAGCAGTTGCACATATAAGAGTTAAAAAACAAGTTATAATAATAACTATTATTATTAGGCTATTATTATTATTAAAAGTATTATTATTGTCATTATATATATATACGAATTACAAATTCATTTTAAATATATATATATAATTATCGGCCTATTTAAAATGAATTTGTAATTCGTGTTATCATAATAAAAAGTATACGTTTCATAAATCAAAAGACT
Organism: Oncorhynchus nerka; assembly: GCF_034236695.1. Taxonomy (NCBI): domain Eukaryota; kingdom Metazoa; phylum Chordata; class Actinopteri; order Salmoniformes; family Salmonidae; genus Oncorhynchus; species Oncorhynchus nerka. The sequence goes on from NC_088406.1 coordinate 42,240,790, forward strand.
GCTCAGGCATAATTATTAGGCGCATACAATTGACTTGACAAATTATTATTTAATTTTTTTTGTGATGGGAGCATTTATACCGTATTATTATTTGTATATAATAGTATAGTCTCCACGCTTTATCCTCGTGGTCCATCTCCTTATTTCATTTCAGAAACGTTTTGCCTGGGCATAGCATTGATAAAATATCGCTGTTGATCACTTGATTGATTACCTTGCTCAAAGGTCACGCGGGTGCGCGGTAATTTCCTTGTGCCGGAGGCTCCCTTCTCACTTTTTAGTCTAGCTTCGACAGCTCCTATTAAAAGTATGTATTTATTTTAACACCTAAACAACCCCACAAACATAACTAAATGCATTGAAATAAACAATCAATTACCCGATAATAACGTGCGTTCCTATTTTCTGCAGAAATTACGCAAGGAAACACACTTTATTAGGTTAAAATAGGACCCAAACATTGTGGACTGCCCAACCCCTTTTTTCGATTCGAATTATATTCGAACAATGGGACAAGCAAGCTAATAATTTAGCTATACTTGCAAAGGTTCTTGAACCCAATGAATGTCTAATAATTACAACCCACTGGGCTGCACATATCTCTCCAGCGTTCCCTGGTCCTGCCATTCCGCGCCTCCGGGTCAGCGTGTCATAATAAAGTATGTATTCTGAAAGTGGTCTCGAGAACAGTGAGTTATTGCAATGAATGAAAACTGTTTCCATTTAGGCTAATTGAGGGCGCTGCCTAGAGCTGTAGCTGTGGGTCTGAAAGGCTGCATGCCTGCCTGCGTCTCAAGCCACACTCTCCAGCACACGGTGTACTTAATAGCTCAATTTATGTCATTACTTTGGGGCTAGGCTGAGGTATAACCACAATAAAGTACCTATATAAACCCTTCTTGACTTGGTGACTTAAATTACTTGGGGATTTCTCTAAACTAAGTATGTTGGATGAATAACTTGAGACAGTATTTCCTTAATGACACCTTTATGAACATTTAACATGTAGTTTGACTGCAAATGTATTTGACTTAATTGGATAACACACACACACACACACACACGTTTTCTATTGATACTGTGGTAATGACTCAAAAGCCCACAGTTATCAAGGACATATCCGCCTTTACACTTGAATTCAGATTTCAGAGAGGTATATTAGCATAAACGGGGTCCTACCTATAGGCGTATACTTGATTTGACTAATTTGCCAAATTGAAAGGTATATTGGACATCGGCCAAAAGGATATCTGATTTTTGTCGTTTACAATTTATATGATGTCATTACTTAAATCAATTTCAACATACTTTGGAATCAATAAATCGAGTTCAGAAGCCATTAAAGTGTTCACGTGCAAGATCAACATGACCTCATGAGGATCTAATTAATGAGCAATTACCTTAATTATACTCCGTTTTAATTAATAGACAAATACACCTTGCAGTTAATATCTCTCCACTACCACTACACTGCAATAGCCCAATAAGATTGTTGGGGTTTTCATTGTTAGGTTTATTGAATGAGTCTTATGTTGATACGGTTGTGCCCAAATCCGATGAGAGTGAAGCAAAATAAACCATTTCAATTGTGCAGCAGCCTTACCCAAAAGTTATAGACTATGCGAGTTCAACATTGATTTTGGTTATCAATTTGCATGCAAGCGATGGAATTTACGCATGCACGCCAGCAGAAAGAGGTATTCGTTCAAAGTATTTAAAATATTAAGAATTGTCACAACTTCACACAAAAAAGCCAAGGACAGCCTCATATTAGAGCTGTCAGTTCAACTGCCCACATACCAGGGGAGGGGAGGAGGGGTTCATTCATTTCCTAGTGGTCGCTGTGATGGTCAAAACACAATTAAAACATATAAAACATTTGATGAAAACGTTTCACATTAGTAATTTAGCCGAGCATTCATGAATGTGATTTCATTTAAGCACAATAGGTAGGCATGCATGTTGAAAGTTGAGAATAATAGTTCATTATAATACATGTGTCTGGCTCTCCGTAGATCCGGGGTCGTGGCGTCTCCATTTCTGACTCAGTGATCTTTAAAGATCTGACACGAAGGGATCTCTCTCCGATTGCCATCTACCTAGATCAGTCATATCAAGAGATAAATCGTTCGAAACTTTTTTGGCGGTGCTGGTAGTTTTGTTATGCGCATGTGCGAAGGTGTCCAAACTGACAATGCTGGAGAGATAGCGAGTCTGGATTGAGAAACACAGAGAAAAGGACAGAGAAAAAAGAAAAAGGAGGAAAAGATCTAAGAAAAAATCTAACAAACCCACGCCGAAAGACTGGCATCATGAGGTCCAAAGGCAGGGCACGGAAACTGGCCACAAGTAGGTGCAATATCCCTTTCTTTGCCTTTTGAAACTGCCATCTTGTAAATGTGTAAATATCTCAGTTATCAATGCTGTTTCGCATCGACAAAATGAAGTACAATATATTGTATCGTGTTACATGAGTGTCAGTAGAAAATATCTCCCACTCACGACTGAGCAGCGGTACAGTTTGGAGAAGTTGGTTCAGCGATTTCGAGTTGATGCTGTCAGTGCCAGTTAGTTTCGCGAATTAAATTAAATTGGCGTTATAAGTAACACAAAGTTGTGCAAACGGTAGAGGCACTTCCCAGGGAACGAACTACTATCGTTATTGCGTTGTGCTTTGTATAGTGGGCGCTACAGAGTTGGCCAATTCTCGTCCCGTCCTGCGACGCTGTTGTTGCACGCGCTTGGTTTCTGGCCACTTCAATTTGCAGGAGCGACTTTGAAAAGGCAGGTTGGCTCATTCAGATTTAGGAAACGAAAGATCCAGAATGAAATACTTCATTTAAATATAATCAGGTACCATTGCTGGCGCAACGACAATGCCCAAAACATATATTTTTTCCCTGTCTGATGTATCATAGAATAAATGCTTATGGGGTGTTCGCTCTAACTATCATTACGTTATAGCCTTGGGTTATTGCGCTGTATTGTATCTTTTATTATGGTGCGTTTAGTTTGAGCAACAAGTCAATCGTCTTTGTTATAGAATTAATGTTACGGTTTGGGTACAAAACGTGTTTACGTCTTTATGTTATGTAGAAATGTAATGCCAGTTCTTGATCAACCATTGCCTCCCGCACCTTAGTAAGTTGAGGTTATTTGTATTTTACCACTGCACATTGAGGGGCACGGAGGTTTTGAACACCAATATTGAGTAGCCTAATAAACCATTTTTGTAATTGTGAATTGGTTAAATTATTAGTCTGAGTTCTGGAAGCAATTCAACCCCCTGGGAGCAACACACTGATTTGGGTAAAAAGTGTTTACTCCAATAAACTGTTATTGTGGTCTACAGCAATCTACCAAAATGCACAACAATGTTTATATAAAATGTAGGCCTATCAGCAAAATTGCAAGCGGATACAGTAGCTATAATCATTATTTACATTCCTTCAGGTAGTTTAGGCTACACAAGTATAAACGTTGTAGATAATTATTTCAAATTGTGTATTGCAATTTAATTGCATTTTCTGAGTCACTAACATCTCCAATTGTGTTTAACCTTTATGAATGTGTATAGCCTGTTGTCTAAGTTTTTACAGTATTTTTCAGAGAGAAAAAAACGTTCTAATTTTAAGTATATAATTTGAATGTTTTTAATGATAGTTTCCTCATGTCTGGACAACAGTGTAGCCATAGGTCAACATCGGTAGGTCGCAGTCCTGGAGCCAGGGATCGCAGGTGTTATTCTTTCAATAAACGTCCGCGAGACCTGACAGTCATCTTATTGTGTGTGTTTGTGTGTGTGTGCGTCACTTTGTCTATATATTTCTGCTACAAATGGATCATTTCTCTGGACCTTTCTGGAGCTCAGACAGAGGAGAAAGGACCTTAAAACCCTTTCCTCTTTAGGATGTTAGCCTACTTGATTTAGGCCTACACACTACACTCAGTGGATGACACTCGTCCAACCAGCAGTTTTATTTAGAAAATTGATTTGTGAGTGTTTTGTTAGTTCAAACAATTCTGGGCATCGTTTCCCAGTTGCGATGTAACTTAACGATAATCGTACCAGATGCATCGTTATTTACGAGCCAACTTTTTAAGTGTTTCCCAAACAAGCACGTAGAGAGAACGTTCGCTAAGTGCATGGTTAGACCATGTGTCGATGCTGATAGGATTGGAAGAAAAGCAGAGCTGCTCTCGGATCAGCTTTCTCTATTCAAATCAACATCAACATTATAATTATTCCATAATACTGACGATGGATCAGCTTCTAATCTAGAGAGATGTTACCACCTATGGCTACAAATATGCTATTGAGGCGGCTCATTATGCGTACCCAATAATAATGCTCTAAATCACAGATTGGGCACATCATTGCCCACATGTTGTCACACATGAAATACATTTAGGCAAACATTACAGACAGTAGCCTTGTCGCAAAATATAACTAAAATAGAACAAATATATTGTACATATGGCCTATATAGATAGGCATGTAGCCTATGTATCTGTAGCCTGCAGTCATCTCTGTTCTCATTTGAAGTATCAACTTTCATTCTGAAATTATCTGCAATCACCAGGTCCGGCCCAAGCGTTTTGGGGGCCCTGTTCGAAATGTTGTTGCAATTTCCTGCAATTCTACACATTTTACCATGGGGTGCAGAGAAAATGTTGCAGTTTTAAAGTAACTTTGCTGCAATTCTACACATTTTGCCATTGGGCAGAGAGAAGATTTTACAGTTCAAAAAAAAAAATATATATATATATATATATAATAATGCAATTCTAGAAATTTTGGCATTGTGAGGATAGAAAAATTTGCAGTTTTACAGCTATTTTCCTACACACACTTAATAGGGGCCCCCTGGAGGTCAGGGCCCCTGGCCAAGTGCCCTTCATGCCCGGTCCATAATTCGACCATGATTACTACAAGTTTAGATAGCTGGCTAGACTAATTTACCAATCTAAAAATGGTTAACTGACATGGGCTAATTGAGTGACTGTCAGTGACTGACATAACAAGAAAAGTACTTCTGATGGACATCCAAATATAACAATTTCACCTTGTGTATTCTACTATTCTAACTCTCAATAGTAAGTTGATACCGCAACTGAGTTCCCTCAAAAATAATATATATCGAATATACAGTACCAGTCAAAAGTTTGGACACACCTACTCATTCAAGGGTTTTTTCTCTATTTTTATTTTCTATTTTCTATTCTAACTTGTAAGTTGATACCGCAGAAAAATAATATATATCGTAGTACCAGAAAAGACATCCATTCAACTATGAAAAACTATAACACATATGGAATCATAGTAACCAAAAGAGTGTTAAACAAATCAACATATATGTTAGATTTTAGATTCTTCAAAATAGCCACCCTTTGCCTTGATGACAGCTTTGCGCACTTTTGGCATTCTCTCAACCAGCTTCACCTGGAATGCTTTTCCAACAGTCTTGAAGGAGTTCCCACATATGCTGAGCACTTGTTGGCTGCTTTTCCTTGGACTCTGCGGTGCAACTCATACCAAACCATCTCAACTGGGTTGAGGTCAGGTGATTGTGGAGGCGAGGTCATCTGATACAGCACTCCATCACTCTCCTTCTTGGTCACATAGCTCTTTCACATCCTGGAGGTGTGTTTTGGGTCATTGTCCTGATGAAAAACAAATGATAGTCCCACTAAGCGCAAACCAGATGGGATGGCGTATTGCTGCAGAATGCTGTGGTAGCCATGCTGGTTCAGTGTGCCTTGAATTCTAAATGAATCACATACAGTGTCACCAGCAAAGCACCTCTACACCATCACACCTCCTCCTCCATGCTTCACGGTGGGAGCCACGCATGCGGAGATCATCCGTTCACCTACTCTGCATCTCAGAAAGACACAACGGTTGGAACCAAAAATACAAATTTGGACTCATCAGACCAAAGGACATATTTCCATTGCTCGTGTGTCTTGGCCCAAGCAAGTCTCTTCTTCTTATTGGTGTCCTTTAGTAATGGTTTCTTTGCATTAATTCGACCATTAAGGTCTGATTCACGTAGTCTCCTCTGAACAGTTGATGTTGAGAGGTGTCTGTTACTTGAACTCTGTGAAGCATTTATTTAGGCTGCAATCTGAGGGGCAGTTAACTCTAATGAACATATCCTCTGCAGCAGAGGTAACTCTGGGTCTTCCTTTCCTGTGGCGATCTTCACGAGAGCCAGTTTCATCATAGCACTTGATGGGTTTTGCAACTGCACTTGAAGAAACTTCCAAAGTTCTTGAAATGTTCCACATTGACTGAACTCCATTATGGCTGTTCTTGCCATAATATGGACTTGGTCTTTTACCAAATAGGGTTATGTTCTGTATCCCACCCCTACCATGTCACAACACAACTGATTGGCTCAAAGGCATTAAGAAGGAAAGAAATTCCACAAATGAACTTTTAACGAGGCACACCTGTTAATTGAAATGCATTCCAGGTAACTACCTCATGAAGCTGGTTGAGATAAGGCCAAGAGTGTGCAAAGCTGCCATCAAGGCAAAGGGTGGCTACTTTGAAGAATCTCAAATAGAAAATATATTTTAACACTTTTTTGGTTACTACATGATTCCATATGTGTTTTTTCATAATGTTGATGTCTTCACTATTATTCTACAATGTAAAAAATAGTGACAATAAAGAAAAACACTTGAATGAGTAGGTGTGTCCAAACTTTTGACTGGTACTGTATATCTTTTATAATGTTTTGGTCTGGTGCCCTCTATCATCGGGCCCTAAGCAACTGCTTATGTATGACTAGAGCCGACCCTGGCAGTCACAGTCAGAAAGATCTTTATTATATGTTTAGCGGCGATCTCATGTGAGTAAAGTGATGCAGAAGGGCAAAAATATATATAATATTGCTCTTTGGCTGCTCTACGAGGAGTCTGGATCACTCATAGATGTGCAAAGGTTTTGTAAGAGCCACGTTACCTACGAATGCTCTGGGTAACATCTCGACTTGTAAAGATACATTGTAAGACGGTTCTAACGATGATCTTAACGCTACGAAGGCTCTGGGAAAGGAGGCACTGACTCAAAGATAAAGTTGTTATTCATGTAGAAATATATCCAGTTTACATGTTGTGTGCATGCTGTATGCTGCCTTTTTGTATTAGAGTACCCCCCCCCCTACCCCCCAGGGATCTTGCGAGTATTTGTGGATTTTGTTCAGTGCAAGATACTAAATAAATGAGATACATTTTTCACATCCGTTTTGTCATTTTTGGTTGGAAATTATATTGTCAGTGTGTTTCAAAATGCTCACCAAAATAATATT